>NC_138202.1:137332152-137932152 GCF_964194415.1 Vipera berus
GTGTGTGTGTGTGTGTGTGTGTGTGTGTGTGTGTGTGTGAAAGAGAGACCAGAACACGTGAGGTTTCTCTGTTTTAAGATTCACATTAAGCCTGTTTTATGATTTATGGTACAATTTTTCTATGTATCCCACTCTGAGCAATTAAGCACCACAAAAAGAGGGATTCATTGGCTGTAGGTAGACCTAGGGCCTCCGGTTGCTCAACCCATTTTATAATTACACAAATGGCATGTTTGATTCCATATTTATTCATTTGTACTATTAAATTTATACCCTGCCTTTCTTGTAGGTGGCCAAAGCAGTGTCTATAATATTCCTGCTATGAAGTTTCCTTATATCAATAATACTAGGGTGGATGTGACTGGCCTAAAACCAACCAGTGAATTTCCATGCTGAGGGTGGATCTGAATCTGGTTTTTATGATCCTCTTCTAACACTTTTAACAACTGTTCTAAATTAGTCATAGATTGCTGTTGTTCCCCCTTTACAAATACAGGTCATCCTTGACTTACAACGGTTTGTTTAGCGACCATTTGAAGTTACAACAGCACTGAAAAAGTAACTTATGACCGTTTTTCATACTTCTGACCATTGCAGCATCCCTATGGTCACATGATCAAAATTTGGATGTTTGGCAACTGGCCCTTATTTATGATGGCTGCAGTGTCCTAGGGTCAAGTGATCACCTTTTGTGACCTTCTGACAAACAAAGTCAATGGGGAAGCCAGATTCACTTAACCACCATTTTGCTAACTTAACAATTGCAGTGATTCATTTCACAAATATGGCAAAAAAAGGTAACAATGTGACCTTTCCTCACTTAACCAATGTCTTGCTTAACAAATGAATTTTGGGCTCAATTGTGGTCATAATTTGAGGACAACCTGTAGACATTTTGATGTTAATTTAACAAGGACCTACCTCATATACATAGCCAATGTGCTATAATTCCTGCTTCCATATGATTCTTTGGCAAAATAAAAAGGTAGGCAGAATGCATTACATTTTGTCAATCATCTACTATTCAGACTAATTACTGTTCCCTACCATTGTAGGCTGAGCAGATAATGTGCTTCATTCATTAATATCTGAATCACTTTATTCAGGGCTTAAAGACAACACCCAATATTAACATAAAGCTATAATAATGAAAAAGGAAAGGGAAAGGAGAGGTTCCTACCCCATCACATGTAGGAAAGCTCTAAATTAATTGAATCTTCTTCTAAGTAATCTGACAGGTAACCATAAACAGAAACAGGAGACAGAAAACTAACTGGAAGTATTTGTACCTGATACTAGAATAGTTTATTGATTGCAAATGAATAGAGTGCTAACCAGCTGTCCTTCTGTGGATGGTTTCTCCATTTCTCACAGACACATTATTTGAGATAAGAAAGAGTATTATCCTGTGAAGACTAGTTTTCTTATTGATTGCTTCCTTCTCCTTGTCTTGACTTCTGTTATAAATATGCATACAGGTGAGTATGCTATATGGAGAGTATGCACTTTTCCTAATGGATTCCTTGCCTCCATATCTTTCCAAAACTAGGTTTTTGCTTTATGATGCATCATGAGATGCGATCACTTTTTAATGGTATTGGGTTCAGGATGGCAATGATTATCCTATCCAACTACCAAGATTTGGAGTTTGATGACATCTGACTAGCTGCATGAATGGTCTGGGCATCATAAGTAAGGTTAGAAGTTAAGCTATATTCCAGATGTGCGGTTTTACAAGGGTATATGAAATTTTGTTCCAAAGATGACCCAGCATGTACAAATTAGAAGGTGGGAAGTTAATTGAGGTTAAAATAATATTTTAATATCCTTTGATATGATGATGTGGTCTTCCAGTTGTAGACATGAAGGGAGATCACAAGAATGAGGATCTGGACTTTATTAGATTTTTTTTATTTTTATTTTATATTAATGCATAGTATTTATCTCTTACTTGTGGAGACAGAAGTAAAATAGATAGACCATATTGTATCCAATTATTCTTATTCATCCATGTATTGGATAAAATCTGGATAACAGAACCCAACACTTTTTATTGTGCCTCACAGTAAAATGGACCTCGGAGGTAAATTGGATTCCTTTTCTACCTTGCGACTATCTGCATATTCTTCCCTATCTTGAATCTTTGAAGCAGATTTGGAATCCATCCACAGGAGTGAAGAGCATGGAGGAAATACCCTGCACTTGGATTACAGGTAGTCCTCACTTTACAACAGTTCATTTAGTGACCATTCAAAGTTATAATGGCACTGAAAAAAGTGACTTATGACCATTTTTCATGCTTACAACCATTGCAGCATCCCCCCTGGTCACATGATCAAAATTCAGATGCTTGGAAACTGACTCATATCTATGAGGGTTGCAGTGTCCCTGGGACACCTGATCACCTTTTGCAACCGTCTAAAAAGCATAGTCAATGAAGAAGCCAGATTCACTTAACAGTCATGTTATCAACTTAACAACTGAAGTGATTCACTTAACAACTGTGGCAAGAAAGGTCATGTTGTTGTTGTTGTTAGTTGCGAAGTTGTGTCTGACCCATTGCAACCCCATGGACAACGTTCCTCCAGGAGGTCCTTTTTGTACTGTCCATGGGGTTTTCATGGCAAAGATACTGGAGTGGGTTGCCATTTCCTTCTCCAGTGGATCACGTTTTGTCAGAACTCTCTGCTATGATCTGTCCATCTTGGGTGGCCCTGCATGGTATAGCTCATAGCTTCATTGAATTACGCAAGCCCCTTCGCCACGACAAGGCAAGTAATCCATGAAGGGGAAGAAAGGTCATAAGATGGGACAAATCACTTAACAAATATCTTGCTTAGCAACAAGAGCTCAAATGTGGTCATACATCAAGGACTCTGTATTTGATGTTACAAATAGCCCCCAACATTTTTTTTATTTTTTTTAATCCCATTTATATCTCGCCCTTCTCCGAAGACTCAGGGCGGCTTACAATCTAAGCACAAATCAATGAGGATAGGAATAGCGAGGTATAATTTATAGTTCTTGCTAGTGAAACCTCTGTAGCAGATCACACTCACTGCCAATTCCTACTGGGAAAGGGTGAAAAAGCCACAAGCCTATGAGTTGCTTTCTATTTCTGTTTTTTTTTTTTCAGAACAACTATGCAGAACCTTGGTGAAAACAGTTAAAGTGAAGCAGAAGTAGAATTAAAAAGGGGACAGGTTTAAGCGTAAGTTGTTGGAACAAAAACAACTATAATGATGTTTTTTTACTGGAAACCCTACAGGACGAAGAAATCATATATCTGAACGAGAGGGCTTGTCATTAAAACTAGGGGCCATGCCGCTGAAAACAGTCTTCTGTCTTTTTCTGCAATTAAGAAAAAGCTGTTCAGTGAAGACATCTTTTTCCCTATAAAATAAGGTGATGGAGTGGTAGGCAAAAGGGCAAAGTGGAGAGAGAAACCTGAAACAAAAATTAGCGTATTTGTTAGCAGCGGCTGTTTTTTCATTTTGTCTTTAAGAAACAAAAAACAAAAAGTATTGCAGACCTGCTTTCCTCTCTATCATTAAAATGCAGGAAGTTGCTCTATAATGAATCTAGTCCTGGGTTGGTGCTATTGATCAGCAACAGCTTTCTAAGCTTTTAGACAGATTTGTTAACAGCCTCTCTTGGAAATATGGGAACATGAACCTTGGACTTCTTGCACGCAAAGCAAATGCATTACCACTGTACTACATGCTGTCTTCTTGATAATGCTTACCCCAGGATACAGTATTTCGGAGGCACTGAATGGAAATTTTGTTTCTGCCAATAATGCTTCAGGGTGAAGGGAGAAACATCGCCTTGAAAATGCTACAAATAAAAGGGGGAATTGTCTGCTAATCAAAAGGAAGGGACTTTGGAAAACCTTAGTAGCTGCTGCAAATTCTTTCAAAGGCCATTCCCCCCTCTTTAGGTTTTTGGAATTTTCCATGTCTTTTCAGGTGCTGCTTCTTTTTCTTTATTACTTGTAGGGATTTCACCCAGAGATCCTTTCATTCAACAGGGCAGAGCAGAGTAGTTTACGTCAGCTTTATGGCTGGCTACTGTTGTCATTCAGCAGATAAAGTAGAAGGTTATCATACCGCCACCAAGATAATAAAAGTATGGAAAAAAGCAAAAAGGCAGTGGCTTCATGGCTTCAACCTTCCATAAAATAAGTATTTGCTTTGGTACTAATAAAGGTTAGCTGGGAGACTTAAACTTTAAGTGTTATTCTCAGAAGACTTAAACTTTTTCCAGCCATGCGGAAATTAAAAGTAAGTTGTGAGCCAATTCAGAACAGAGAGCTGAGTTAAACTCCCATCTTTGGTGGCAAGATGAGCACATCAGTGTCAAAAGAGACCAAAGTTAAAACTTGGAATGACCATTTCAAGAAATGAGGAAAGAAAATGAACAGAACCCAAAGTGATGTGGGCCTTGCTGTCCCCAAAATGCTGGGACAGGCAGAGAAATAAATAAGACATTTAAGCTAACTGGATGGTCTCTCATGTTAAAATCAGCAACATCACGTCATCTTGCTTAATCCCCACTGCATTCTGCACTCTCCAAATATGGAACTGAAATTTTAATTTAATTTAATTTGTTGCACTGAAGTGTGTCACCATTTTGATTTGCAAATCTGTTTCAATAGAATGACTTCATTAAAGTTTCATCAGAGCAAGTTGCCCTTTCCAAACTTTGCATAACTGATCTGTTTTCAGCAGTAGATTCATGCCATAACAATGTGAAGGTTTGCTTTTGAAGTGGTTAAATTACTGTATTTTTTAAAAGTACACACTGCCGTTCTTCCCAAACAAGAAAGTTTTGCATAGTGAAAATTTAAGCATTTTTCCAATGAAATAGGCATATTATAGCTCATTTGGTATTGATGCTGGTATGCAAGTCCATTTGTTTGTGCTGCCTGCTAGCTATTTCCCTGATAATGACCAGACTTTAAGGAAAATACATAGGGCTTAGGACACAATTTCACACTGGGTTTAACACATGCCATATGATCCCACTTTATTTTCATTTCTAGGTTTTTAAGTTTCATTTTGACTGCAGCTTGCTAGACCCCAAGATATCTGTCTTCCTCTTAGACTCTTGCATTGAGAGGAGTTTGGAAAACGTGTTCAGCAATGTTTCATTCAAAGAACACATGTATTTTCTGTCTATATATATATATATATTTTAAAAAGCCTCCCCCTTGAAAAAAGTATGGGTAAACAGAGGACCCCTAAAGATATATAAAGGGAATATTAAAAGGAAAAGACTTTTTTTAAAGTGGTGTTCCTTCTTGAGATTTTTTGGCTCTCTGCAGTCTCAGATGAAGAATTTAGCCATGAGCAATGCAGAGGCATTAGGCTTGTACAAATCAACCACAATTCAGTTCAACCTTCAAAAGGGGCACGATTTGAGTTTATGATTTGATGGCCCACACGAATTGATGTGAACCACTTTGTGTTAAGTATCAGAAGAAGTACTTCTGGATCCTTTTGCAGCAGAAGAAGGGAAGAAGAACTGGAGAAGTGAACTGAATTCAGAGAGGCTTGTTTTATTAATAAGAAGTAGCACCGCTTCCAAACCACAGAGCCAATCCCTGCAGTTCAGTCAAAGATAACAGGAATCAAGCATATAGCTAAGTACTGTTGAGATATAAAATAAAACCAGTTCTAAAGCACTTTTTAAATACTGTAAAGGCAAAAGTTTCCCCTGTCTCAGGCGTAGGCAACCTTGTCTCTTTTATGACTCGTAGACTTCAACTCCCAGAAATCCTGAGCCAGCCATGCTGAGGGGAAAGGGAGAGGTTTCCAAGCTGAGCTATGCTGGCTCAGGAATTCTGGGAGTTGAAGTCCACGAGTCATAAAAGAGCCAAGGTTGCCTACCCCTGCCCTGTCTAGTCATGTCTAACTCTAAAGGGAGGTGCTCATCTCCGTTTTAAGCCGAGGGAGCCACATTGTCTGAAGACATTTTCTGTGGTCTTGTGGCCAGCATAAATATATGCTGAGATGGACAAAACAATATTATGTTCCCACCGACGTGGCACCTATTTATCTATTTGCATTTGCATGCTTTTGAACTGCTAGGTGGGCAGGAGCTGGGGCAAGTAATGGGAGCTCACCCCATTGCGTGGGACTCGGGTCTCATATTCAAGTACGAATTTCAATGTATGTTAGTATATTATGATGCGAAACCAAACAAATTGCATCATTCCTAAATTAATCAAATAACCAGGACCGCTGTTTATGTTTAGCCAGATAAACTACATACACACAAGGCTCCAGAATGCATTACTGACCCTGAATTAGAACTTCATCATAAGTATTGTTTATAAACACTGATTATGGGGTTTCTAAATCTACTCCATTCTAAAAATAGTATTCCCCCCCCCACTTTTTTTCCCCTTGGCCTGTTTACTGCTTCTTGCTTATCAAATCTCCTGCTGCCTTGGCAGAAGATCCTTTGGCCAGCATTGCCAAAATATAGCAAAGACTCAAATGAAGAAAGGAGGTCCTTTATGTAGCTGTGTGAAACCTTCAAGAGAATACAGCATCTCAGTGCTTCAAGCAGCTGGCTTGGAGAGACAGTCTGCTCACTTTTCCAAAGCTTTTCTTAAAATTGTTCACACAGCTCTACAAATTACTATTTCTCCTTTCTTCGGATTGCATAGCAAATCTGAAAATCTTATGGTTCCATCTAGGCCAGGGGTAGGCAACCTCGGCTCTTTTATGACTCATGGACTTCAACTCCCAGAATTCCTGAGTCAGCTGACTTAGGAATTCTGGGAGTTGAAGTCCATGAGTCATAAAAGAGCCGAGGTTGCCTACCCCTGATCTAGGCACTCAAATTAGACTCTGTGTTGATTTTACCAAGGGCAAATTAAGCAGAATTCAGACTGTGATTCCTGTGCTGGACTGAAGCAATCAAGAATAAGAATGCCATTATTACTTTTATAGGGTGACACTGTCTAAACAGGCAGACTGTGGTGTTTGTAATAATAGGTATCTTTATACTAAGGAGAGACTAATATTCTCAGGACTCTTTCAAACATAGTTACTTTTTTTAGAAACAAGGAACATCAGGTTTCAAAAATGACTATGTTCCCTTGATCCCAAGAAATCATTCCTCAGGTTCTTCTGACTTATAATTGTAGCCTTTAAGCTTATAAATACTATCCCCTTCCCCAAAGTGATTCCTAGGAAAATCAAAGAACAGGGATTGATGTTTGATATTAATCTGCCTACAAAAATCAGCTGTGCCTCATGAGCCAAAAACCTGAATCCATGAGAAGAAGTTAAAGGTGCTAAGAGGCCCCTGGGTTTGTTAGTTTTGTCAGTCTAATTAATATTCACAGCAAAGTTTCAGATGGTATAAATTGGCACAGGTCCACCAAAGTCATTTGTTCCACCATTTAAAAATTAGCAACCAGCCCTTGAATGGTGCCTTCTGTCTTCTGAACGCAGTCTTGCATCTTTAATGCTCTCTGAACTGAAATGTACAGGGCTCCCTCCACTGCTTCCTTGGCAGAGTTCAGAGACCTTGGTTTAGCCTTCATTATGGAGAAAGTAGGATCTGAATTCAACGCAAAGGCCATGGAGCCTGAACTGGAGCGCAACAATCTCATTTAATATTGCAGGAAATAACTGTAATGTTATATACGCATGAGGGAGAATTTTAGAGACAACGCATTTAGAGACAGAGACAGACAAAACACAGTAAGGAATTCTTAAGTCACAAAAATTTATTATGTTAAGAGCCTGAGTTTCAAGCTGACTTATGTTTTCCTTAAACACTAACATTTATTTTGTCAGTTAAGAGGTTTACTTTTTATTCCTGAAAAGCAAAAAAAGAAAAAATCAGTCTGTACTTGAGTTGCCAAATAGCCCCATCTCCACAATCCTTAGAGTGAAACGTATCTATTCTTTCCAAAGTTCTTGAATTCTTAAGACACAGCATATATGCCCGTTCTGTACTTGAAAACCATCAAGTTTCCACTTGTGATTAAAGGGTGTAATCGAAAGAGGCTCTGTCATGTTTTAAAATCTCCCTGTGATTCAGATTGTGCCTTCTATTGTTTCAAATCAGTGCTAGGCATGAAGTTGGGTTCCTGCCTTTGCAAGCTCTGTCAGTACCCCATCAAGAATTCTTTTCACATTGCCTGAAGTGGGAGCGTTTGGGCTGCGAAAGGAATATTGAATGAGATGGCTAAACATCAGCCGTTGTAGTAGCACTGTGAGCTACAGGACTCCTGCGAATGTGTGTCCTTCTCAGTTGCCAGTTTAATTAGTTCTCAAGTAATGTTTAAACTGCTTTTGCATCTGAGATGCTCGCCCTCACAAAAGCGGCCTTAATGCATTGCGGACAACCTTGGCTGCTTCATCTCTTTTTCCAGACTGCAACTCCATGCCAGATGTACTGTTGGCCAAGGCTTTTACAGTAGGAAATTGTATTGTGAGGAGAAATACAAACTATTCTGCCCTCAAGGTCTGTAAAAATGACCCATCCGGTGTGGATACAACAGCAACTTCAGGGAGGCCCAACGTGTCTTCCAAATATCCCCTACTGAAAAATTCTGTGGCTACAAATGCATCTGTATCCATGCATAGAAACTGGGGATTGCAAATCCTGAGGGTTCAGAACAGGGGCGAGGAAGTCTTTTCATCTCTCTCCTTTTGTTCTTGCTGCTCTGTTTTGTTTTCTTAAGCTGGCTGGCTTGATACAAGTGATTCTTATGTACCCAGATGCTTTGTTCCACTTTTCTTACCAAAAGCACGGCAGTGTGGAGTTGCCTACCTCGCTTTTCAAAACCCAGGCAGCCACGTGGAGAATTCTCCAAAAGAATTTAACATTTTTATATTTATTTTATCTTATTGCTTTTCAAATTGCCCCCTTGCCCAACAGTAGTCGATCAGCTTACTTCACTATTTTACCAATCAACCTATCCCTTTATAAGTGTTTTAGGCAAGCCATATATTTATATTATTGACTTTCATTTTAATAGGAACAGAAGACGGCCAGATTAGGAACAGAGAAGTATTGTAAATACCATGCAGTGGTGTTTTGCAGTTCTATTGGCTGACTAGGAAGAGGCAAGACTTTCTCCTGAATGATGCAGAAAAGCCTCTTCTTTTTATATCCCGCCCTTCTCCGAAGACTCAGGGCGGCTTACAAGCTTAGCAGTTGCTTTCATTCTATGTATATGCCTGCTTATTAGGGCTTTCACACACACACACACACACACACCCCAAGCGGCATTTCTTATTTATTACATTTATTTTATTAAATTGAATAAATGATAATGTTGCAGTCCTAAGAAAGAGGTTTGCTCATTATTGGGATTTGATTTCATTCTTGATGCATTCGGTCCTTTCTATGCTACATATCCAGCAATGCCCTTTCTCTTCTTATTGTTTGTGTTTTGAGGGCTTTCTTGCTAGTTGCAAAGTCGTGTCTGACCCATTGCGACACCATGGACAATGTTCCTCCAGGCCTTCCTGTCCTCTACCATCTTTTAGAGTCCATTTAAGCTCACGCCTACTGTTTCAGTGACTCCATCAAGCCACCTCATTCTCTGTCATCCCCTTCTTCTCTTGTCCTCAACCTTTCCCAGTATTAGGCTCTTCTCCAGTGAGTCCTTCCTTCTCATTAGGTGGCCAAAGTATTTGAGTTTCAGCTTCAGGATTTGGCCTTCTAAAGTCACAGGAGTCGTCTCCAGCACCATAGTTCAAAGGCCTCAATTCTTTGGCGTTCAGCCTTTCTTATGGTCCAGCTTTCACAGCCATACATTGCAACTGGGAAGACCATAGCCTTGACTATACACACTTTTGTTGGCAAGGTCATGTCTCTGCTTTTTAGTGTGCTGTCTAGATTTGCCATGGCTTTCCTCCCCAGGAGCAAGCGTCTTTTAATTTCTTGGCTGCAGTCCCCATCTGCGGTGATCTTGGAGCCCAGGAAAATATAAATGTATCAAATAAATAAATAAGCCCTGCAGTTAACAATACGGCAGCATGGGACATGATCTGTCTTCCCCAGTTTATAATGCTTTTCCAGCAGATGCACAAATCATAGTGCAAACTTTCTAAGGTTGAAATGTTTATGTAGGAGGCCTCCTTGGGACATTCAGTTCATGGGCAGCTCTACATTTTAAGCTGTGATTAGAATGTAGGGAGTTACTGCATCCAATTGTTGATACTGCATTCTATCAATTTGTATGGCACCTAGTTACAGTCACAGGAAAAGTAAACCTGCTAATTACTATGACCACCAACTACTCTGTTCCATATTGAACTACCATAGGCCCAGCCCACTGCATCTCACAAATTTCAAACAAGGAAACAGAAAAGGCCTGCCTCCTGTCCCCCATCCCTAGTATAAGTCTTCTTGCTAAAGAAGACTATTTATTTCATTTATTTGTATCCCTCCTTTATTATTCTTTATGAAAACAACTCAAGACAGTGAAACAAGTCTAATATGCCTTCCTCCTCTTATTTTCCCTATAACAATTATGTTGTGAGGTGAGTTGGGCTGAGAGAGAACGACTGGCCCAAAGTCATCCAGCTGGATTTACTATGTGTAAATTGTACATCTTTGTCAGACTTCACATAGATCTGGCTGTAAACCTTGGTTTTACAGCTTTTTCTTCCTATCCTTTTCTACAGGAATAAACCTATTCATCAAAAGGCTCGTGACTTGGCAGGATTACTTTATTTTTTTGTAGATAGGAATGAAGTCATCATAACAGAAGATCTGCCTGGCATAGGATGCAGAAATCAAAGCTGTATTTATAGATTTTAGCTTCTGTATTTAAATTCTAGGCTGCTTCCTCCTGTATTCCAAATATGTGGAAATTTGCCGTTGTCTTGATGGCTTTGGAAGGTACTTGATCTAAGTTGACACACTATGTTTTCTCTAACATGATACTGCTGGCTCCTTCCCTGCCAGTTTCATCCCTAAAAAGCTTGCTAATTCATGTCTTAATTTCATGTTCTTTGCTATCAGTATACAATGGCCCGAACTGGACCTGAACTTTCATAGGTGGAATGGACAGAGATATTGTTTGTATATAAGGATCAAACTTCCACTGTTCTGAATGAGATTATTACAGTCAGTACCATACCATTACATGTGACTGCACAGCAAATAAAAATAAAAATAAAAATAAAAAGGGACGCGGTGGCTCAGTGGGTTAGGATGCTGAGCTTGTCGATCAGAAGGTCAGCAGTTTGGCGGGTTGAATCCCAAGTGCCGCGTAACAGAGTGAGCGCCTGTTACTCGTCCCAGCTTCTGCCAACCTAGCAGTTCGAAAGCACGTAAAAATGCAAGTAGAAAAATAGGGACCACTACGGTGGGAAGGTAACAGCGTTCCGTGCACCTTTGGCGTCTAGTCATGCCGGCCACATGACCACAGAGACGTCCTCGGACAAACGCTGGCTCTTTGGCTTTGAAATGGAGATGAGCACCGGACCCTAGAGTCGGAAACGACTAGCACGCATGTGCAGGGGAACCTTTACATTTACCATACCATTACATGTGACTGCACAGCAAATAAACTAATCTAGCCTAGCCGTGAACAGCTGCTTTTAGAAGTTATAGGAGCCATGATTCTGCTGACATTGGGAGGGGTTTCAAGAGATGTGATTTTGATTCAGGGTCTTCCTAACCATTTCAAATAGAAAATCAAGCATAGGAGTTTAATAATCCTGCATAAGCAGTCTGAGAGTTGGTTTGGTGTAGTGGTTAAGGCATTAGGTTAGAAACCAGGATAGTGGGTAGACTAGTACTGGCTTAGGCACAAAGCCAGATGACTATCCTTGGGTCAGTCATTCTCTCTTAGCCCTAGGAAGCAGACAGAGGCAAACCACTTGGCAAAGCTTTGCCAAGAAAATAGCAGGAACTCTTCTAGGCAGTCATCAGGAGCCAACAACGTCTCAAAGACACAAAAAACCAACTATTAAGTAGTTGATTAAAATGTAATCAACAGACAAAGAAAATGCAAACCATTTCTACACTATGTCCAAGAAAATTGCATGGTTAAGCCCATATATCCAACAAGAGTCAAGCTCAAGTTCAAGGCATCTTGACTTGAAAGTGCCGCATTGTGAATTTCTAATGTTTCAAATCACAAGATAAAAGGATAGTTCTCTTGCTAGGACCCACCACAATTCCCCCATCTCTCTTTCTTGCCTCCTCTCACACAAACACAACTTATACTGAGCTTGAAATAAAAGTCAATTGAAGAATGAAAGAATTCTTTGAAAAAAGCTGAAGAATTCTCTCTTTACTATAGTCCCTTTCCCCAAATTTCCCACTATGTTAAGAACAGTATTTTCATGGACTTTTTTCCCATTTCCCCAATCTTCTAATTTTCACCTGAACAGGTTAGAAACAAAATTTTGACCCCCAAACGCCAGTTCCACGAACTTCAGAATACCATAAAGCCATATTGAAAATTATTCTCCTGACAATTTCTCCTGGCAATACCACTTTATACCAGTTCTAAGGGAACTTGTAGCTGGGAAAACTGTTTCTCTCTTTCATTACATCAGGGGGCATGTGGCTCGTCCAAGGATTTACGTAAATGGATATTCTCTCTGGACTGGCATAATGATGAGATTTAGTTCCATAAATAATTTCTATTCTACATCTATAAGAGGAAATTGGAGTGTTTGGGTACAAACAATAGAAAAATACAACAAACATTGCAGTTCACTTAATGCCTTCATGAAATTATTCTGAAGCATGCCATAGTTTTTCCTCCCTTCTTTTTTATGTATTCAGAATAATGCTAGTTCTTCTGAAAATAATTTTATTTCCATAGCAATGTCTATAGTTTTACACACACACACACACACTTATTTGACAGAAATACATTTTTTCACTCCACTGAAGTAAGTACTTTTAAGAATAAGCTTTAGCAGCCTTAAAAAACATCTCAGTTTATTAAGATATGTATAAGCAAAAAAAAGTATAATTGCCATAATGAATTTTATATTAAGTTTTGATACAATTAGAAATCTGTTAGCCTAAATATGAAATAGCAAATGTTAAGGGAAACAGAGAAGAAATATTTGATGATCTAACCTGAGATACCTACCGAAGAGTGTATTACTAAATTATTGTTTAACCCAGTTACCACGTTGCCTTCTAAATACTTATATGTAAAACTGGAAAATCAATAAAATATTTTTTTAAAAAAAATCTGAGGAAATGGGAGAATATTGAATTTTCATTGACTGGCCTTTTGTTTATTTTGAATGTATTACCCGAATAATATATTTTAATTCCCCAAATAGTAAGATTTGTTAATCTTAAATTACCAAGGTTGTATTGGGCGGCAAAGTCCTCACCAAAGATGTTTCTTACAGCCACAGATTTAGCATCCGAAAGCCAATATGAATGCTTTCACTTGGCTAACCCTTTAATAAAGCTTGCTTACTCAGAAATGAATCCCACTTTCTTCTGTGAGTCCTACTTGGTCCCAGCATCTGTATTTTAGAATGGAATCTCCTGTCACACCAAATTCAATCCTGTTCTGTTTTATTGTCAGGGAATTATCCTCTTAATAGAGAGACAGGGTTCTGATCCCTGTACATAATTTCTTTCTCATGTTCCTTTTTGTTGGAAAAAATGATTTTTTTACTTAAAATGTAGCTTTAAAAGAGTGTACAGGTAGTCCTTACAACCACAATTGAGCCCAAAATTTATGTTGCTAAGTGAGACATTTGTTAAGTGAGTTTTGCCCCATTTTACGACTTTTCTTGCCACAATTGTTAAGTGAATCACTGGAGTTGTTAAGTTAGTAACATGGTTGTTAAGTGAATCTGGCTTCCCCACTGACTTTGCTTGCCTGGAGGTTGGAAAAGGTGATCACATGACCCCAGGATACTGCAACCATCATAAATATGAACCAGTTGTCAAACATCCAAATGTAAATCACGTGACCATGGGGATGCTGCAATAGTCATAAGTGTGAAAAAATGGTCATAAATCACTTTTTAAAGTGCCATTATAACTTTGAATGGTCACTAAATGGACCGTTATAAGTCAAGGACTACCTGTATAAGAAAAAAATTATTGTATGCATTTAGCAAAAATTTCTTTGCCATGCTTCACCAATCTGACACCTGGTTTAGTGGTATTTTGCTTGTCAGCAGCAGATATAAATGCAACTATAGTTCTACCATTTCATCATCACTTATCATTAAATTATTAATTGTATTAACTTAATTGTTGCTACTTTGGATAGATAGGTAACAAAATTCACTCACTTCCTGCTGTGCTGAGCAACAGAGATAAATAACCTGGTATCTAGTGTTTGTTAATAAAGAGGTTGTCACTGTGATGCAATTACATATTCATCATTTTATTTATCATATGTTGTTTTGTCTACACAACTGACATTATTACAAGAAGCATCAGCTTTGAAAATTATATCTTTTTTTCCTGACTATGTTGGTAAGATTACAATAGCTTATATTTCTTCATAAATTAACTCTAGAAAAAAAATCTGAAATATATCAATCAATCAAATCTTTCATTCACTTAACGTAGGGGTGTCAAACTGCCGGCCCACGGGCCAGTTTCATCATACCAAAGCTGCACCCACCCCATTGCCAGCAATGCAAAAAGAGTTGCAATAAATTGCGACACGTCACATGACGTGGCAAGTTTGATACCCGTGATTTAACACATTTGCTTTTACTCCATACATTCCAATACTTGTATCCAAGGTAGTTTCATTTTAATACCACCATCACCCAAATTGGTATGAGATCAGATTCACCTCACCAGTAATGGTACTAGAGGTCTTGCAAGCAACAATCAAGAACAAATGTGAACTGAGTTTTATCCAATGCAGAAGGTAGAGTCATCTAGTCTAAAGAAAAGAAGAAACGGGCAATATGATAGCAGTATTCCAGTATTTGAGGGGCTGCCACAAAGAAGAGGGTGTCAAACTATTCTGAAAAGCACCAGAGAGCAAGACAAGAAACAATGGTTAGAAACTGATCATAGAGAGAAGCAACTTGGAATTAAAGAATTAAGGAATTAACTTCCTGACAGTGAGAACGATTAATCTGTGGAACAGCTTGCCTTCAGAAATCGTGGGCGCTCCATCACTGGAGGTTTTAAGAAGAGATTAGACAGTTACTTGTCTGAAATCGTATAGGTTCTGCTGCTTGAGCAGGGGGCTGGACTAGAAGACCTCCAAGGTTCTATTCTATTCTATTCTATTCTATTCTATTCTATTCTATTCTATTCTATTCTATTCTATTCTATTCTATTCTATTCTATTCTATTCTATTCTATTCTATTCTATTCTATTCTATTCTATTCTATTCTTCCTTCATTCCTATTTTTATGTCCCCTCTTTAGCCATATATCACTTTCAAAGGCTATATGCCTTCTCCCCCACCCCTTTATTTTTTGAGGCAGCGGCTATCTGTTCTGCAAAGATAAGTGTTGAGTTTCAGCTGGAGGTCCGCTAAAGGACCTGATCACCTGACAGAGAAGATTCAGTAACTGAAATACAAGCAGACTTTTTAAAGTGACACGGCGTTTAGGAACAGAAGCCTGCTGTCATGGACCCATTTCTACCATGTTTTAACAAGTTGACCCCTGCACAGTAGGAACAGGCTTGCTTTCATATTGAGAGTTACTTCATCTTACATTTCTAAGACATTCGCTTAAAATGTTGCATCCGCACATTTTAAATATCTGCCAGAGATCTTCCATGTCATGTGAAAAAACATAAGGTTTCATTTATTTTATGTGAAATAAAATTGCATAAGTATTATATATGACTATGCATAACTAAAAAGCATTTATTGCATTATAATCATCTTCTTCTAGACAGCAATGGTGTCCCCATGGTTTATTTTCCACATCAAGAAAATATGCAAATTCATAAGCCGCACAATGACACATATTTTCTCTTAAGACTATTCTGTGTGCCCCTTAACTGATTCATAAGATCTAGTTGCATACAACTAGGGAATACAAATCTGTTTTCTCTGAAATTCAAAATCTGCCTTTGCAAATTACTTCAATGGGTAGAAGGGTGATGCATAAATATTTGCTCAACGTTTATTGATTATGTCAAGTCAGTGTCAACTTTCAGCTATCCCATAGATAGATAGATTTTCTCTAGGAGGAACTGTCCTAACCTGGTCCTTCAGGTCTCCCAACAGTTGCTCTAATTTTTTGCTTTAATTAACTCTTTCTACCTTGCTGTCACTCATCTTCTTCCTTCCACCTTTCCTAGCATTAGAGCCTTTTTCCAGAAAACTGGGTCTTATCATAATGTGTCCAGAGTAGGATAATTTGAGCCTGGTCATTTATGCTAGAAGTTGGATTGACTTGTTCAATAATGCATTTGTTTGTTTACTTGGTTATCCATGATATTCTCAGGGGTCTTTGCCAACATCAAAGTTCAAAAGCATCAATGCTCTTTCTATCCTGCTTCTTCAAAGTTTGACTTTCACATCCACTGATTGTTCCAATTCTGATTTTTTTTGTAGGCATAGACACATCATGGCACCCAAGTATCTTTTTTGAGGTCCTTCATAGCTAATCTACCAAGTGCTATGCTGCTAAACTATCCACTACTTTAACATCTTCATTGTCAGTTCTAAGGCTGGCTGCTGCACCTGTTATCATAAGTTCAGCCTTTTTTATATTTAATCTTAGCCACATTATTTTTCATGGTGCACCATTTTTATTATTAGAGCTTGCAGATCATTTTCATGTTCGACTATCAGAGTAGTGTCATCAGGACAGCATAGGTTATTGATGTTCCTTCTTCCCATTTTAAAACCCGGCCCCTCTTCTTTCAGACCAACTTTTCCTCCATGTATATTCTACATATAAACTGAATAAATAAAGGGAACATATACAGCCTTGCTTTACTCCTCTGCCAACCTGGAGCCAGTCTGTTTCACCATTTCTATCTATATTGTGGCTTTCTGATAGATGTATAGGCTTTGCATTAGAACAATGAGATGTTGTGGGATTCTCATTTTTCTAAGCATATTCCATAGCTTGACATAGTTGACACATTCAAGGTCCTTTCTATAATCAGTGGGGAAAAAATATTGAGTGTGCATCAGCAATAATGTCTCTAGTTTCTTTAATAAAATCAGCTTGAATAACTGGCATCTTCCTTTCCAAGTAGGGCTTTAGTTTGTATTGCATGATCCTAAGCATTCTTTTGCTGCCATCCAAGCAACCTTTTTTTTACTACTACTTTCTTATAAAATTATGATAATGACAAGAATTTTCTATATTCCATAATACCCCTATTATTTCTATGGAGAAGCATTTCTGCCATCACTTCTCATAATGGAACAGTAGATGATAAAATATATAAGTGTATTCCAATGGATGTCATAGGGAGATTTGTTTGTTTGTTTAATGAATAGCTGTAATAAAAATGGACCATAAATATAGTCACTTTTTCCCCCCTGAAGGAATTCTGGAAATATTTCCTGGGCCTGTAGAATTTGAGCTTTGTTGTACACGTGTTCAATTAGGATTAAGAAACACAATGAAAGAGGTAACAAACTGGAATAAAATATGGACCGTATGTTTCATGATCTTGCAGCTGCAATCCTAAACAGGGTTTTTGCAGGACTGTCTCAATGAAATGGAGTTTACCTCTCAGCTAGTGTTCATGATATTGCATTGTTTTTGTTGTTGTTGTTGCAGCCCTCTCTGACAAAAATAGTGAGTGTCCATCTTCTGAAAAACACTCTGCATATGGGCATGCCCCTTTGCCTGCTGTTAAGCACTGCAGACTTCTGTAAGTCACAGCGAATGCATTTAAGTATGGTTCATTAAGCCTGAGCTCCGCATCACATCCCCAGGCCCTTGTGGTGCTCTATTAATTCAAATGTCAGCAGCCTTGCAGAAATCTGCCTATATCAATGCAGATGTTTTATAAGCATGCCGGCTTGCATGCTGCATGACAACTGTAAATGGAAACAAATTATAATCCATCCCTTGTAACCCTGTGTCCTTCCTTCTTCTCCTCCCAAAAATAAATCTGGCATCATCTTTAAGTCTTCCCACATTTGAGACACACTCATTCTTGCTGCAGCTTCTGCAGAATTCGCCTGCTGAAGGCTTGCCCAGCGCTTCCCCCGTGCTGGTCTTGCTCTCTGGTTATTGGTTTCACCTGTAAACAGTCCATTGCCACTGCTGACTCCACTAAACATAATTGTACTTCGGTCTGCATTTTATGTCAACTCTGGAGCTATTAGCCACTAATATCAACAGTGCTGCTCAGCCTAAGATCATTTATGGCTCCCCTGCTCCACTTAATGCTTCTGCTTTAGAAGCACACTATTATTAATAGTTGCCCAGCTCAGGAAAGGCAAATTAAGTATTTCATTTGGGTTAGGCATTATGTGCAGCCTTTCTGTGTTGCATTTGGACAAAACTGAGCAAGCGTTTCCATGGGGTGGGAGGGTGCATTGTTTAACTTTTCTAACCAGAGAGCATCCTTTCATATCTTTCTTTGAAACCTTTGTTTTCTTACAGCTATCTTTGTTATAGTTCAGTAAATTAAGTGAGCATGCACCAATGTATACATATTGCCAATACATCTTGAAAGCTGTTGTGCTCGCGGCCCTTTCCTTAAGTGCTTTGTGCTCTGTATATATATATGCCCATGGATCTATTTTATGTGGCTGATGATAGAAGCTGCCATGCTGAGGCAGCATATCTTAAACTTCTTCATTAAGATGTGTTTAAGTAAGAGGACAGTTATTTCTGAAAGCAATTGCCCAAAGAGATTTGCACGCCCAACCAACCTGAAAGGCTATCTGAAAATAAAATTCAGCCAGATAGTACTAGCAATAACATTTAGACTTCATAGTGCTTTACAGCACGTACTGGGTAGTTTACAACCTCAGCACATTTCCCCCCATCGATCTGGGTTCTCATTTTACTGACCTGGGATGGATGGAAGGCTAAGTCAACCTTGAGCCAGTCAGGATCGAACTCCTGGCAGTGAGCAGAGTCAACCTGCAATACTGCATTCTAGCCAACTGAGCCACCACGCCACCTTATCAGATATATGATACATTTATGCTGTTGAATATCTGTCCTATCAGCAGAAAATTAAATCTTGAATCTAGAGGAAAAAACCACCATCACTACTGATCTGTTATACAGCTGCTCCTCAGGGTGCTGGTAACTCTCTTGCTCGAGATTGTGCCCATTCTAGAAACCTTGACTTAACAGGGATTTCATCTGAGAGGAAATCCTTTTTCTCTATACCTTTCTGGCCAATGGAGGCCTGTTCTATTTCCTTGGCTAATTTTTCTTTCTGGTGCCAGTTTCTCAGCCATCTGTGCAATCCATTGACTTCTTTAAACATCCGAGAACAGCTCGTTTTGTTCTTCCTTTGGGAATGCCCCAAACTCAGGAAAGATTTTGTTCTGAAGGAGCCAATCCAGTGGTCCATCTGGCCTCTCAAACGACAGACATTATTTAAAGTAATCAAGTTTTTCATGCACTTCCCTGGGACCTTCTGTCTGCAGACCCTTGGCAAGGCTCTTTCCCTGACTTGCATACCAAACTCCAAAGAGCATTCTGATTCCCCAGCATGTTCCACGGTGGGATCCTCGCATCTAAAGCAGAATGCCCTGCTCGGCTATACTTTCGTACTTTTGTTATTTATTCCCTCTGTTTCCATACAGCCGTACACCCACTCTCCCCCCCCCACACACACCCCTCTCTAAATCCTGGCAGTTCTATGCCTTCCGTGATTTCTTGGTGGCGAAGGACGATCGCTGAAAGTGAATGCACTGAACTTCTAGACTCTTACAGAGAAGAGCTTTAATTGAGATTGCACTGAACCAAAGGATATGTTTGGAGATTTCTCCTTTGCAGAAAAAAAAAAAGAATGATGCTTCTGATTTAGGCCATACCCTCTTCTCCTTCACAGTCAATTTTTTTTTAAAAGAAAATATATGTGGTAAATGATGTACTAGAAGTCAACATTGCTGTTCCAGCTATTGAGTCAGTTGAACCAGGAAGCTGTACCTTTTCAACATCTTGTTTCTCGCTGGTTTTCAAAGGTGCCTGTAGCCTCCATATTTCCAGTGACAGAATGAATGTTGTATACAACATGTTGCAATAACGTCCTTCTGATTTTCCATTTAAAATTATGATTTCTAGCATGCATTCTGTGACTTTCCATTTCTGGTGTGCTTTGCTCTGCCTCAAAGCCTGGCTTAGCTAGATAGTCAAAACTTCTTTTTTGTGCGATATTTGGTTTGCGAAGTTGAATTCCCAAGTTGTGATCAGTATGTTCTTCCTTCATTAAAACTGTTGCACAGTTCTCTGAGGGGGCAAACTTGCTAAGGTTTGCTTCAGAAGTCAACTGCCCTAGATACTGTGATGGGTACAATATTAATTCTGGCTCTGTAATTCTGAAAAAAAGCCCTCACCAGATCACAGGATTAAAGCTTTATTGTAACCTTCTGCAAATATTTAGCTGACAGTGATTATAACTTTGCTATGTACTTTGTGTCTTTAACTAATGAGCAATATATATTATCTTGGGTAATCTTATAATAAGTTGGGAGGAAAAGAGACAGGCAGAATGAATTATTAGAATGAGACAGAGCAAACATTTTCTTATGTGTTAAGGGGAATCTTGCATTCATTAAAGTCTGTTTAATTAATTAACATGGCTAGCATTCACAGATAAGTCCTCATATGTATATAAGAGAAAGACACAAATAGATTTTTAAGTAGCTTGGAAATAACTCATCTAGACCAGTGTATTTGCTATGTTAATACCATTAACCTTTTCCTTCTGAAGCAAAAGTACTGAAAATCTAGTGGCTCTATTCCTCCATGAAGGCTAGGAGATTACTTATGCCAGTGTCCTTTTCTCCTTGCCATTTCAGTGTCATGTCTTAAAATGATCTGAGCAAACTTGCAGGAGGTACATAAGACCCCCACAGGAAGGGAAAGACAATGAGTATCACTTCCTTCTTGGATGTTCCTGCAAGAAGGCACACTTTAGTTTCATCCTAAAATCATTATCAGCAAGGTTACTGGGAATGCAACTTAACCAAGAAAAAGTATAATCCAAGATGTATATATTTGGATCCAGTTTTGGTCACCACGATGTAAAAAAGATGTCGAGACTCTAGAAAGGGTACAGAAAAGAGCAACAAAGATGATTGGGGGACTGGAGGCTAAAACATATCCCGAGTGCCGCGTAACAGAGTGAGCGCCTGTTACTCGTCCCAGCTTCTGCCAACCTAGCAGTTCGAAAGCACGTAAAAATGCAAGTAGAAAAATAGGGACCACTACGGTGGGAAGGTAACAGCGTTCCGTGCGCCTTTGGTGTCCAGTCATGCTGGCCACATGACCACGGAGACGTCCTCGGACAAGCGCTGGCTCTTCAGCTTTGAAACGGAGATGAGCACCGGCCCCTAGAGTCGGAAACGACTAGCACGCATGTGTGGGGGAACCTTTACCTTTACCTTTTTTAGTTTAACGAAGAGAAGAGTGAGGGGTGACATGATAGCAGTGTTCCAATATCTCAGGGGCTGCCACAAAGAAGAGGGAGCCAAGCTATTCTCCAAAGCACCTGAAAGCAGGACAAGAGGCAACGGATGGAAACTAGTCAAGGAGAGAAGCAACCTAGAACTAAGGAGAAATTTTCTGACAGTTAGAACAATTAACCAGTGGAACAACCTGCCTTCAGAGGTGGTGAATGCTCCAACACTGGAGGTTTTTAAGAAGAGACTGGACAGCCATTTGCCTGAAATGGTATAGGGTTTCCTGCCTGAGCAGGGGGTTGGACTAGATGACCTCCAAGGTCCCTTCCAACTTATTATTATTATTATTATTTATCCCATTTTTTATTTTTATAAATAACTCAGGACAGTGAACATACTTAATATATCTTCTTCCTTTCCCCCCCACAATAGTAACAACTCTGGCCCAAAGTCAAAGTGTTCATGCCTAAGGCAGGACTAGAACTGACAGTTTCCTGGTTTCTAACTGGGGCCTTAATCACCAGATCAAACCGGCTCCCATACCTTCCGAATACTATATTCAATATGTGCTACATACAATGCAATAATATAATACCTATTGAAAGTGTGGAAAAGTGGTAATACTTGATATGTAAATTCCAGGCACAATCTGAGAGCGCTAGAACATTTAATGATCTAAACTGAGTGTCTCTCCCACTTGTTTATGTAATCCACTTATTTACCACCTTCTTTTCAGATCATAATAAATTTAGATGCACTTCTATTAGGCTACCATATCTGGGCTGCAGAATTGTGGATGATCCCTAGATTGCAGTGAAGAGACGCAGACACCTCTAACAGCTTGCTGCCATCTAGCCCAGAGATGGTAGATTTAGTTTACCATTACTGTAAAACCAGCTAGAGCCACCATATAGCAGAGGTAGACAGCATAAACAAACAAACAAACAAACAAAATAAAATAAAGCAATATTGTAAGTACTCATTGTGCTCTGTGTGTGTGTGTGCGTGCGTGTGTGTGTGTGTGTTTATCTGTATACAAAGTTCACACAAGTTCAGAGAAGAGCAACTAAGATGATCAAAGACCTGGAGACTAAAACATATGAAGAATGACTGCAGGACTAAAGAAAATAAGAAATAGGGGTGACATGACAGCAGTGTTCCAGTATTTGAGAGGCTGACACTAAGAAGAGGGGGTCAATTTATTCTCCAAAGCACCAGAGGGCTGGACAAGAAACAATGGTTGGAAACTGACCAAAGAGAGAAGCAACCTGGAATTAAGGAGAAACTTCCTGACAGTGAGGACAATTAACCAGTGGAACAACTTGCCTTCAGAAATCGTGGGTGCTCCATCACTGGAGGCTTTTAAGAAGAAACTGGACAGTCACTTGTCTGAGATGGTATAGGTTCTGCTGCATGAGCGGGGGGCTGGACTAGAAGATCTCCAAGGTCCCTTCCAGCTCCTATTCTGTTCTGCTCTGTTCTGCTCTGCTCTGCTCTGCTCTATTCTATTCTATTCTATTCTATTCTATTCTATTCTATTCTATTCTATTCTATTCTATTCTATTCTATTCTATTCTATTCTATTCTATTCTATTCTATTCTATTCTATTCTATTCTTTCTGCCTCTCTCTCTCTCTCTCTCTCTCTCTCTCTCTCTCTCTCTCTCTCTCTCTCTCTCTCTCTCTCTCTCTCTCTCTCTCTCTCTCTCTCTCTCTCTCTCTCTCTCTCTCTCTCTCTCCCTCCCTCCCTGTGTGTGTGTGTGTGTGTGTGTGTATACAAACACATACACATACATTGTGTGCTCCTGTTCATCCATTTATTCAAACTTTTATTGTCAGCACTTTGAAGTAGTCCATACAGGAAAACAAATTCATGAGAACTAATACTACCTTTATTGTAAGGTTACAGTAACATAGTTTTGCAAGTCTGAAAGTACTTCCCTCCTCACTTTCTCCACCCTCATCCCTCTTTGGATGTCTCAGACTATTGTCTTGGCTGCAGGTCTTCCTTCCATGTCCCAAGGGTATTCTCACAGCTCATTACATTTAGCTTCATATAATGAGTTAATTACGTCTTTTTAATCATTAATACTGAAGTTTATTTTACTATTTGGTTGGTAGTAT
Organism: Vipera berus; assembly: GCF_964194415.1. Taxonomy (NCBI): domain Eukaryota; kingdom Metazoa; phylum Chordata; class Lepidosauria; order Squamata; family Viperidae; genus Vipera; species Vipera berus. The sequence goes on from NC_138202.1 coordinate 137,355,803, forward strand.
AACTTGCTGTTTTGTACCACATGAACTAGCAGAATAAGAATTATAAAATTTGAAATTCAAGGTATTTAGCGAGAGCCTGACTGACAAAGCTGATTTACTGTAAGAAAGAAGCAAGTTTGCTCAACAAAAATGTTAAGATTTACAAGAACTGCTTATTAGAATGATTGTTGAATCCAGCTAGTTACTTGTCACCTACATGGCTATTTATCTGTATCTAACATCTTTCTTCAGAGTTAATTCCAGTTATATTTTGATGGCCAACTTGAACAAATTGAGTGCTTATGTGAGTAATCTACTCCTATGAATAACATATTGCTATTAACATTTATAGAGCTCTATGATTCTTATTTTCTGAAGTGGAAAATCACAGTAAATTGTCATTTACAAAGTAAAAAGGGTGATAGAAGCTCTGTAAAGGTAAAGGTTCCCCCGCACATGCGTGCTAGTCGTTTCCAACTCTAGGGGCCAGTGCTCATCTCCGTTTCAAAGCCGAAGAGCCAGCGCTTGTCCGAGGACGTCTCCGTAGTCATGTGGCCAGCATGACTAGACGCCAAAGGCGCACGGAACGCTGTTACCTTCCCACCGTAGTGGTCCCTATTTTTCTACTTGCATTTTTACGTGCTTTCGAACTGCTAGAGCTGGGACAAGTAACAGGCGCACACTCTGTTACATGGCACTCGGGATTCAACCCGCCAAACTGCCGACCTTCTGATCGACAAGCTCAGCGTCCTAACCCACTGAGCCACCGCGTCCCTTTACAGAAGCTCTGTACTTCATGCTAATTATTGTTGGAATTACAACTCACAGTACAGAATCCTACCTTGTGAGTTTTGATGGCTTACCTTCCTACTAATAAGTTTAAGATTTTAAAAAAATCATTTGCCACAGAGCAACTGGCTACCTGAAGCAATACAAAACAGAGATGTGATCCCTTGACAGTTTTGTGATTATTTTAATAAATATCCAAAAATAATTAAATGGAAATTGGGGGGAAATCCATTATCTTTAATTGGTGACATAGATTCTCCATTTTTAAAACATTGGCAGAAAAGCTCATGAGATAATTAAATTTCCTTTAAATTCAGTAATTCAACTTTTTAACCTTTCAGGTTTTTCATTAATCAAGGTTTGTCAGTTTTAATCAGAATGCACTCATAACCTACTGCCAAAGTAATTAAAATGCCAATTCTGCTGGCAAAGGTACAACAGTTGTTATCAAAGTTACATAAGTTATCTGGTTGCCACATTGATTCTTCCGATCACATTAATAGACTAATTGGCTTTAGTGGGGAATTAATCTTCAGATGTCCCCTCATTCTTTCAAGTTCTAGAATGGACTTTAGTAGCAGTTTATTCAACTCCTTTAACATCCATTAACTCAGTAAAATATGAACTCAGATCCTCAAACTATTTATGCTACTGGAGTTCAAATAGAATCACTCTGGAATACGTTGGCTGAGGCATAAAAGTCATACCAGAATCTAACTACTTTAATTAAAGCCAGTGACAACAAAAGCTTTAATATTCCTAGGGTAATATGTTTGACCCACAAATAATTTTCTTACTTATGTACCCTACTTTTTGCTATGTACTGTACTACAGTGTGAATAAAGAAACAGAAGTTAGCTTGAGTACAAAGTGGCCTCTCACAAAAATCATGAAGTAAAAGGAATTCGTGAGAGAGATTTAATGCTGTATTATAGGAAAACAGCAACTGTTATTATGTATGAATTGTCTATATCTTGTGCATACATATTCCCTATTAATACACACAAAAAACATAGGTGATTGATTTAGCTTAATTATCAAAAGATAATTTCATTAGCCATATGAATGATATATTCAGTATAAGTGATAAGTTCAGTTTCCTTGAGGACAACCATATATTTACATACTTCCATGAGTATTTAGTTATTTAATTTATATTCAGCCTTTATTATTTTTATAAGTAACTTAAGGCATTGAGCATACCTAATACTCCTTTTTTCTGTGAGGTGGATTGGGCTGAGAGAGAAAATGACTAATCCAAACTCACCCTGCCAGCTTTCATGTCTAAGGCAAGATTAGAACTCACAACCTCCTGGATTCTAGCCTGGTGTCTTAATAAAATCTATGAAGTACCATGATTAAAGCTTTCAATGTTGAAAGATGATTAATATTTTTTTCACCAGAATTAAATCTTTGTAATGGAATATAAGAAGCAACAGTGAGAACTGGACACGGAACCACTGATTGGTTCAAAATTGGGAAAGGAGTCCGGCAAGGCTGTATACTGTCGCCCTGCCTATTTAACTTACATGCAGAGCACATCATGAGAAAGGCAGGGCTAGATGAATCAAAAGTTGGAATTAAGATTGCTGGAAGAAATATCAACACCCTAAGATATGCAGATGGTACCACTCTAATGGCAGAAAGTGAAGAGGAACTAAAGAGCCTCCTGATGCGGGTGAAGAAGGAGAGTGCAAAAGTTGGCTTGAAACTCAACATTAAGAAAACCAAGATCATGGCATCCAGCCCTCTCAATTCCTGGTAAACAGATGGGGAAGAAATGGAGGTAGTGACAGATTTTATTTTCCTGGGCTCCAAGATCACCGCAGACGGAGACTGCAGCCAAGAAATTAAAAGACGCTTGCTCCTGGGGAGGAAAGCCATGGCAAATCTAGACAGCATACTAAAGTGCGTTTAGTCAAGGCCATGGTTTTTCCAGTTGCAATGTATGGGAGTGAAAGTTGGACCATAAGAAAGGCTGAGTGCCAAAGAATTGAGGTCTTTGAACTATGGTGCTGGAGAAGACTCTTGTGAGTCCCTTGGACTGCAAGGCATTCAAACCGGTCAGTCCTAGAGGAGATCAACCCTGACTGCTCCTTAGAAGGCCAGATCCTGAAATTGAAACTCAAATACTTTGGCCACCTAATGAGAAGGTAGGACTCACTGGAGAAGAGCCTCATGCTGGGAAAGGCTGAGGGCAAGAGAAGAAGGGGACGACAGAGAATGAGGTGGCTGGATGGAGTCACTGAAGCAGTAGGCGTGGGCCTAAATGGACTCCAGAAGATGGTAGAGGACAGGAAGGCCTGAAGGAACATTGTCCATGGGGTCGCGATGGGTCAGACACGACTTCGCAACTAACAACAACAACAACAATGGAATGTAGTATTAATAACACCAAAAATTATTTTTAAAAATCACATTCTTAAATAAAGTTAGAATTGTGTATGCCTATACTGTCTAAAGCATGCTACATTGTTATTCTAGTTCTACTGTTCTAGTTGTTCTTTGATTTTATATAGAAAGCTGAGTTTAGCTCTTTAAGGCATGGGTGTCAAACTGCCAGCCCGCAGGCCAGATGCGTCACACGGAAGCCACACCCACCTCATTGATGGCAATGGCAAAACTGTCCTGATACATTGCACGACATCACATGATGTCGCGAGTTTGACATGTCTGCTTTAAGGCAATATCTACACAGATACTACACCCTTCCCCTGCAGTGGTGGGATTCAAATATGTGAACAACTGGTTCTCTGTGTGGATGCCGCTTCTGGAAGTCCATTCTGGGCCTGGGGAACAAAAAATTAGCTACTGGTTCTGCCGAACTGGTGCGAACTGGCTGAATCCCACCACTGCCCCCCTGCCTCCTTTCAGAAGACTGAGATCACATGATCTGTGGGGATCACAACTCTGGCTTGAAAAATATGAATGGTGGAAGGAGGACAGGGCAAGCACCTGATTCACCAGAGGCTGAAGGCAGAGAATGTTGCAGGTACCTTCTCCTAAGAAGGTACATATGGTGGGATTCAGAAGAAGGGCCTTCTCTGTGGTGGCTCCCTCCCTTTGGAACATCATCTCCACAGAGATTAGACTGGCCCCCCACTTTGACATTCTTTTGCAAGACCCTGAAGATCTGGTTTTGCCAATGGGCCCGAGGAACCCAAAGTGGGATGGAGCGCATCAAGTGGCTTGTTTGACTGATTGCTGTTGCCAGGGACATGGGGGTTATTGGTTTTATTGTTGTATATTGGGTTCATATTTTTTGTAAGCCGTCCAGAGTCACTGAGAGTGAGTGGGTGGCCATATAAATTTTCTACATAGATTAGATGATAGATAGATAGATAGATAGATAGATAGATAGATAGATAGATAGATAGATAGATAGATAGATCAAGAGACAGATACTGTAGATCACAAAAAACCCTTAACTGACAGCAATACCTAGTGACAAAATCTGTTTCTTTTCTGTCCCTGTGGGACTGGGTTCTGACTAGGAGAGAGTCTTTTTTTCCAACAGCATGTCCCATTCTCCGGAATTCCCTACCAGTGGAGCTTCATAGATAGTTTTGCAACAGAAAGCTGCTTGGAGCCTCCAATTCCACACACCAGTTTTTGGGGAAGGGGAAAAGATTGTAAAGAAGACCGCTGGTTCACAATACAGATATAAATGTATGACATTGTGTCATTCTACTTATGGAAAGCATTTATGCCTTGGGTCCAAATTTGGCCTCACAAGACAGATGCCAGGAGTTCCAAGGCCTGCCAGCACAACTGCTGCTATTTCCACGATTCCCATTACCTCAAAATTCTCTCTCTGGCATCTATAAAGAGAGAATCCTTTATAGTCCTCGGGTTCTGACAGCAATCGGGACTGGAGACTGCAGTTGCTAGGCAATGCAGTCATAAAATGCAACATTGCATGACAGCATCGCTTAGCAGTGGCAATCCTGGTACTCTTGGTTGTTGTTTTAACTCCCAAACACACAAGTTATTAAGCAGTAAGCAGGGGGTCCCATAGGAGGCCACATGAAACTTGGAGAAGAGTGTGTGTGAGCACAGAAAGGCTGAGGAAGAAGGGCCCAGGTGCCTACAAGTGAAGGGAGAGGAAGGGAACGAGGGTGATGCTACACGGTGCAGGAAGGGCAAAGTGCAAAGAGCAACTTGTAACCTTCCTGTCCTGTTTCCCATTGACTTTGCTTGAGGGAAGTAGGTAGAGAAGGTTACAAATGGCAATCATATTATTCTAGGATGCTGGAACTGTCATAAGGGCAAGCTGGTTGCCAAGCGCCCAAATTGTGATCACATGACCACAGGCATATAGGAACAGCTGGAGCTTCGAGGGCCAGTTATAAGTGCCACTCGTTCAGCATCTTCGCAAATTTGAACAGTTGCTGTACAAGCTGTGGTTGGCAAACGAGGACTACCTGTATAGTAAAATCATCCTCATGTCTGCTTTGGCCTCATTTTTCAAATTGATTTTCATCCGTTTCTCTCATTAACTATATATCCTATACTGTATTTTGTGTAATGAATACAACAGTGGAATCCATTGTAAGACTTCTCTCTCCAAATATACCATAAAAGGCAGCGTAGAAGCACACATGTTCATATAACAATGATCACCATTTTACTTGTTATAACTCTTGCTGTAATATATTATTACAATTTGAGAACAGCTTGCTAATATTGAGCGGGCCATGAGCTTGTCTGTTTCTGGAAAACACATGCATTCTGCTTTGCATTCCAAGATGGAAGGCAATTTTTGGACCTAATGCAGCCAATTGTATCCAAGTAGCCCAACAGGAAAAGCTAAAAGTAGATTAGCTTTTAGTAAGCAAAATGCTGTGAAGGAATATATGTGTATATATGGAAAAAACGCGGCTTAGTTTTGAAAGAAGCTTGTGTGTATTACTGGGCCCAGGGATTACAGAGTAAATATTGAGAAAAGGACTTTATATCTGAGTAGTTTGGTCTGATGTGAAAGACCCACTACAACCCCCGAAAGGGGGAAGGGTGAGAAAAAGATTCAGAGCAACTCCACCTTGTTTATGTTAGGTATAAGCTGGGTGGGAGAACAGACTTGGCAAGTTTTGACGGTTCTCCTACATTACTCTTCCAGCAGAAAAGTCTTTCCAGAAATCTAAGTGGTTCTTGACTATTACAAGAAAAGCAGGTAGAGTTAAGTGTCCCACCATCTTTGATGGCTCAGGATGTGGAATATCTTAGACTGGAATACTGGTAGTCCTTGTTTAGCAACTGCTCATATGATGACTGCTCATAGCTACAACAGTGCTGAAAAAAGTAACTTTAGAACCAGTCCTTGCATTTACAGTCTTTGTAGGTCTGCAAAGCAAATGAAAGCTGAAGTAAGATTGTAAGGACAGTGGTGAATGTCTATGGAGATTCTCAGTCATCCAGGACACGGTTGTCCCAAAGGTGCTTTTTTCCAAAAGACAAGTGGACTTTCTTGTGGTTTTTTTCCCCTTTGAAAACATTTCACTTCTCATCCAAGAAGCTTCTTTAGCCCTAAGTTAGAACTGAAGAAGCTTTTTGGATGAGAAGCAAAAACTTTTTCAAAGGGGGGCGGTGGGGGGAAACCAAGAAAGTCCAGTTGCCTTTTGGAAAAAGCACCTCTGGGAAGCACAATGGTGCTTTCACATAGCAACTGCTTCACTTAATAACTGAGTGGCTAGCCCAATTGTAACTAGATGAGACTTCCTGTAGAACAACAGTACTGTACATAAGGTAACAATGCTTAAGATGGACAAACTTTATTCTCCAGATTCTGACACCTCCTCCTCCTCCTCCTCCTCCTCCTCCTCCTCCTCCTCCTCCATTCAGTATACATCCTGGCTTTCTGCCTTGCAGATGGCTTTGATGCCTTTCCTCAACCAGGTATATCGAGCAACTTTGAAGGGAAGTGAATGAACTCCTAGATACTGAGAATCCCGGGAAGCAGAACTGCATGTCTTAGTTTAGAAACAGGGAAAAGGAATAGTAATCTGGATAGAACTTTTGTGCTAGGAAAGCTTGCAGTTATTGATTGATATGAGAATGAATGCCAGGAATACAACATTAGGTGGCAGACAGTGCCAATGAAGAAAGTAGATGAGGCTCAGGCAAAAGGGCAGAGGCCAAATGAGAAATGAACTCAAATTGAGGGAACCAAGTGAGTGAAAAAAGGGCCCAAATCTTCCCGTGGCAGCAGTATTCCCAGCAGCAACCACCCACTTCTTCCCCCCAGCATTCAGCCGCAGCATTTTACACATGGCTGTGTTTCATCGCTTGGTTTAATCAATTTACTTTCATTTGTTTTCATTTTGATGGTTGCGAGCTGCCTTGGGGATCCCTCATGAAACGAAAAGGCAGGTTTCAAATAAATAAATTAATGAATAAAAATACTCAGCTGACTCTACAGCCTGCTCTACCATATGCTCCTTAAATAAACAAGTTATGCCTTATAAGTGGCCATTATAATTTGACCATACATTTTCTGTAGTGAGTTTCTCTTGCTGGGACCCTTTACAAGAAAGACAGTGCATACAGTTGGACTCAGGATCCAAAATACGGTCATTGCTGAGCACAAGTACTGTGGATGTGCAAATCCGAGTTGACGGGAATTGCAGTGGAAATGGAAACAGATGTCGCAACTTGTCTGAGGGCTCTGAGCAACAGAGAAACTGAATTAAGACATGAGACCAATGGAGTACCAGGAAAAAAACAACAACTGAATCATAAAGTCATTGAGTTAAAGGCACCTTAGCGTATCCCCTCTCAGTGCAGGCTCTAGAACATCTCTGACAGATGACCATCCAGCCTTTGTTTGAAGACCTCTAATGAAGGAGAATTCACAATATTACAGCCAATCTGTTCCACTGTCTGGAAATTCATGCAGTAATATTCTTTCTGATATCTAACTTGAGCCTGCTTCTTTGCAGTTTTAACCCATTGATTCTGATCCTGATTTCCTGGGCAATAAGGAATATGTTCACTCCTCCTTCTGTGATGGCCTTTGTGATATTAGAAGATTACTATCATACCTCTCCTTGGTTATGGTTTTGATTTGTTTGTTTGTTTTTTGGTAGATTAAATGAATCTAGATCACTAACCCTTCTTCACAGAGCCTGTTTTCCAGGCCCTTCACTATCTTAGTAGCCCTTCTCTGAACTTGCTTCAAATTCTCATTGTTCCCCTTAAAGTATGACGCACAGAATTGGACATAGTATCCCACATGGAGTCTGACAGAATAAAGAAATTATTTCTCATTATCTATCCTATCGACACATTTGTATTTGGGGTTGACCAGGACATTTGGATCACTTTCACACGTACTGCTATATGGCCAAGATAGGTCTCATCTTATACACCTGCCTTTTGTTTTTCATGCCCAGTTACAGAACTTTGTGTTGTGTTAAACAATCTGAACAGCATCAGTGCAGTAGAGACCTCCATTCCGCTCCACTTGATGCTTTTCTCCAAGCTATGATTTATTTTTTATTTTTTATTTTAATTCCATTTATATCCCGCCCTTCTCCGAAGACTCAGGGCGGCTTACAAGCTTAGCAGTAGCCTTCATTCTATGTATATGCCTGCTTGTTAGGGTTTTCACACACACCCCAAGCGGCATTATTACAAAGTCAGCTTAATTGACCCCAACAATCTGGGTCCTCATTTTACCTACCTCGGAAGGATGGAAGGCTGAGTCAACCTTGAGCCTGGTGGGATGTGAACCTGCACTAATTGCAGGCAGCTGGTGTTACTTAAGGAGGCATTAGCCCACTGCTCCACCAAGGCTCCACCAAATGTAGCCATTTAAGGCCACTCTTCAAATGTGGTCATTCAGTCAACTGTGAATCCATCTAACAATAATGACAGCCAGTATCATTTCAAACAGTAAACTTGCTGTCTGGAAAATGAATTCATTTATAGACCACCACCACCCCACCCTGATTTGCTTTAAAAGAAACTGAAAAGTCAAGATGCATTTAACCAAAAAGAAATATGTTATTTCCCTCACTCAGAAATGCCCAATAATACGATGGCTGAATATTTAGAAAATAATTGTATGTATAAATATTGAAACTACAACTTGATAAAAAAGAAATCTAGGTGAAGGAACAATAGAATTACTATGCTGAGGGCTGTAAAGTTGAAAGAACATGAACTAACCACTTAGAAGATCTAAAATATAACTATTGAATTTCTTTCTTTTGATGCCGTGCATGTGTCTCAATCTGTCTAGGACCCAAGAAAAGGAGTGCCTTTGAAGGATCCCTCTCCTGTTCTGGAAACAAAACCACAAATATATTTGTCAGGTCCTCAGGAGCAGGAGCATAATAGATGATGATTCCCTAGTTCAGGATATCTTAATTCAAGGGAAGCCTTTGGCACACTTTTTCATGCCTAAGCATGCAGCCCTTGCGTCATCTGAAATCTCAGATTCAGACAGTCAGATACTATCTGAAACTTACAGCCACAAAAGAAGCTCAGAATCCAGCAAGTTATGTGCCTTTCAGATCTAAAAGTCAAAGACAAGCAGGGATAGAGTTAATGAATCCCCTGCTGGTTCAGGTTTTGAGGCAACAGTTACGTATAGCCGCAACCCTACTAGAAGTAGCCTAGCTTATACTGCACTGAACTCTCCAAGGTCCTGATAAGTGCTTTGTTCTACCAGAACTCAGGTGACCTAGTCCACGTCTTGGTGGCCATCTAGCTACAGCTGGCTTCTTCCAATTCTCAGCCAGCCCATAGCAATGTTAACTGAATTCAAGCATCACACTCAACTGACAGACATCACAACTTATTACAATATTACAAACTAATAAGAATAGAGTAAGACATAGCATCCCAATTGCAGTTGACAACAGCCCCAAACAAATCAGAGTTAGCAAAGAGAAGAAACTATGATCACATACAGCAATACCCCAGTAGTTTACAGCCAGAAACCCTAAAAGCCTTGGATGTAGTCCACAGATTCCTTTTCTAATTATGTGAGAAATACACAAAGAAATAATATTAACTATAATAGTTATGTTAAAATTTAAATTAAATGTATATATATATATATATATATATATATATATATATATATATATGTATATATATATATATATATGATGACAGATGGGATTCCGTCAAATCGTTGCTCCTACACCTTTAGTTCTACGCGGGGAAAAACCCGAATGACCAAAGATCCACATACAAACACCCGCGAAAACCTCAGAAAACATATACCGTAGATTCCGGCGTATAAGACTACTTTTTAACCCATGAAAATCTTCTCAAAAGTCAGGGGTCGTCTTATACGCCGGGTGCTCAAAATTTAGGGACAGGGCTGGCTGGAAAACCTGGAGCGGATCTGCCATTTAGTCTGCACAGGGAAAGCGGGACCAATTGGAGAAGAAGCTGCAGTCTGTGATTTTTTACAGGCTGGGGTCTGGGCGTCCTTCCTTCTAAAGTTGAAGACCAGCTGTAGTATATCCCAGCTTGAAAGGCAGGTGGGGAAGGCAGCAGCCAGAGCACCGGCTTAGCTCTAAGGACACATTTGACTCAGGAACTGGGCGGGCTGGCTGGAAAACCTGGAGCGGATCTCCCATTTGGTCTTTTTTTTAAAAAATCCCATTTATATCCTGCCCTTCTCCGAAGACTCAGGGTGGCTTACAATTTAAAGCACAAATCAATGTGCTTAGCAATAGCCTTCATTCTGTGTATATGCCTGTTTATTAGGGCTTTCACACACACACACCAAGCAGCATTATTACAAAGTCAGCTTATTGCCCCCAACAATCTGGGTCCTCATTTTACCTACCTTGGAAGGATGGAAAGCTGAGTCAACCTTGAGCCTGGTGGGATGCGACCCTGCACTAATTGCAGGCAGCTGGTTTTACTTAAGGCTCTGCGCAGGGAAAGCTTTAGAGTGAATTAGGAAAAGTGAAAAAGTGAATTAGGAAAATAGGGAACGGTTGCTGGAATTGGGTATGTGTAGTTTAACGAAGAGAAGGGTGAGGGGTGACATGATAGCAGGGATCCAATATCTCAGGGGCTGCCACAAAGAAGAGGGAGCCAAGCTATTCTCCAAAGCACCTGAAAGCAGGACAAGAAGCAATGGATGGAAACTAGTCAAGGAGAGAAGCAACCTAGAACTAAGGAGAAACTTCCTGACAGTTAGAACAATTAACCAGTGGAACAACCTGCCTCCAGAAGTGGTGAATGCTCCAACACTGGAAGTTTTTAAGAAGAGACTGGCCAGCCATTTGTCTGAAATGGTATAGGGTTTCCTGCCTTAGCAGGGGGTTGGACTAGATGACCTCCAAGGTCCCCTCCCCTCTTCTTCTTCTTCTTCTTCTTCTTCTTCTTCTTCTTCTTCTTCTTCTTCTTCTTCTTCTTCTTCTTATTATTATTATTATTATTATTATTATTATTATTATTATTATTATTAATAATAATAATAATAATAATTATTATAGTTTAATCCACTTGCACTGTTTTATGTTTACATGTTTGATGACAAACAGCCTTATGTTTATAAGTGACAGTTTTCCTACTAAGCACCTGCATGTCATAAGCATTTGAATTAAAATTACCATATTAAAATCAAATCTGATGTTTTTAAATTTTTATTTGGTGTGCGTTGGAAGAGGGGTAGTCTTATACGGTGAGTATAGCCCAAACCCTATAATTTAACAGGAAATGTAGGGGGTTGTCTTATAACAGGAAATAAGATTTGTCCCATGTCTGGGACTAATATGAGGGACGCGGTGGCTCAGTGGGTTAGGACGCTGAGCTTGTTGATCAGAAGGTTGGCAGTTTGGCGGGTCGAATCCCGAGTGCCGCATAACAGAGTGAGCTAACATAACCAACACAACTTCCTCCTCCTATTTCCCCACAAACAATAACCCTGTGAAATGGGAGAGAAAGAGAGAGTCACCCACCTGGCTTCCACAGCTAAGATAGGACTAGAACTCAAGGCCTCCGGTTTCTAGCCTGGCACCCTGAACATCAGTTTTCTCATCTGATACTTATTTCTGCAGAGGTTAATAATTCAGTAGGTAAATCAATCAAAAGAAGGAACACCTATTTTTATTTTACACTTACGTTCTGAGTTATAAATATAAAGGAAAGTGACGTGTTATACTTTGAATTCAAGAAACATTTGTCACAGGTCATCCAATAAATCTCTAAATACTGGTTCCATCAGCAAATTTTTCTTCCAAAGAATAAAATCTGCTGATAACAACAAAATCTCCTTTCAAGTGCATTTGCAAATCAGTATGTAACATTAGCTTCTTGGTTATGAAAAAAGTTGTTTCCCTGTATAAAGAGACACTTAAAACAGTTAAGGTTTTCCAGCTTTTTTTTCTACTTATGCTCTCTGTTTAACACTCTTAAAATAAGAATTTGGGAGGTGGGGAATGCTATTGAACAACTAGGACTATGTATGCTTTCAAACTGTATTTATTAATTCAGTAAAACATGCACTTCTATCATGTGTTCATAATGCAGATGGTTTATGAAATTCCACATATAGCAGCAATGGTCTTAAAGATGTAATTCAATGTGGAGCATTGCTTGTTTGTTTAAATAAACCAGGGAAATGTTTAGATTAAAGTTGCTGTATAAAATTATACGTATATGTGCAACAAAGGAAGCATGAATAATGTATAGTATTAAAGTAATACATTGAATAATCACTTTTCTATCTAATCCGTCTATTATATTCATCGGCAGCAAAACAACTACTTTGTGCTAACACTATAGTCTCCCGGCTAATGTAACATCACAATATGCTAAATAAATAAATGTCCATTTTATTCACTGGACTCTAGCAAGTAGGTAGCATTCATATCTGTGTATATAAATAAATATTTTTTTTTCCTTTGGAAAGGGCTGTCTGAAATTGAAGGTTGTCTTCCTTTTGGATAAATACAATAACTTAGACAGTATAAGCTAAACATTTCTCTTACATGGCAGTTGAAACTACAGTGTATGTCACAGAATGATTTTGACAATAACCTTATTTGCAGTGATTCCCCATCAAACAATACACAATGGCTGTCTGGAACAAGATCCAAGAATAGTAATACGAGGGGGAAAAATGAGAATATTTTCCAAGAAAGTGTATACTATTTTTTTTCCAAAATGGGTATGGAGTGTTCTTCCCTTCCAGGTAAATTGTTTGTGCACATTATTTCTGTCACTTTTACCTACAGAATGCTTTGTTATTTGCAGCGATATTTTCTGTATAGCTCAGATTGCAGTACAAACATTTATTGATTGACCTGATTTTTAATTTATAGCCTTCCTTTTCTGGACCTTAAGGTAGCCTACATTGTAGTTTCTCTCCATTTTCTTCCTAACAAATAACCTTCTGAGATAGGTGGTAGGTTAAGCTGATCGAAAGTGAACATTGTGGTGGACGTAGACACTGAATTTAGGTCTTCCTTGGCCAACTTCTATACTGCTACCAGTAAACTGCTCTGGTCTCAAACATATTTCAGTATTAATGGGAAAAACAAACTACGAAAGGCACAGTGTTACAATGCTTTTATAAACCCTGCATAGGAACTGGTTTATCCAGATTGTGAAAGTTGAATCATGATATTAAAAATAGAAAGGATGAAAACGAAGGCCCCTTTGTCTTAAAGTTCTCTCATCTACAAAGGAATTTAAAGTGCTCATCATTCTTTCAAAGTTATACAGTTTTCTCAAATCATTAAGAATGGAATTAAACCTGGGAACTCATCTGGACACATAAATGATCCTTTGGGAAATAGTAACATTGCTCGATTTTCCACTCTAGAAGAATTTGATTTTTACAATTTTTATCATAAAACCATGGGTGGGGCAAGAGGAGCTAGGTTTTGTGTAATCATACATCTAATGGGTATAAATTCCAACAAACCATGTGTCAACATACAAAAGCAAATAAAATATCCATTCCCCAAAGCTACGGTGCTAAACATGCCACTGTCTATAAGATGTATCCTTTTAAATTATCTTTTGGCACTTCAGCATCTGAACCTCATTTGAGATCCCAGGGAATGCATTATATGGAGCTGCTAGAGATTATATTATACATTCTAGTACTTTTTCCAAGTGACCTTTGACTTTTCAAACATTTGGATCCAAATATGTATTATCTAATGTTAAATGGCATGTCTACTGTATATGCTCATGCATGTTATCTCACACGGATTAAGTGTTCCCCATTTATGCAACCAGCCAGATTTCTGCAAACCATATGTTTCTACAATTCCCATGTTAAAATGAGGAAAGGACTATGCATTATACAACTATAATGTTGTTGTATCTTTAAAACTATATAACTTCTGTACTTTCTCCACTTCAGGAACAAGACCTGGTAAGTTGGAACTTTGTAATGCAAGCACTGGGCTTGGATGAATTAATAAAACACAGCTTTTTCTTGGACCTTCAGATATATAAGAACCTTAGTTCCAGTGTTTATCTGCAAATCAGAGAACAAAGTAACCAAGATACAGGAAATTTGACAGGACAGGGAATTATGTCTCAAAATGACCCTAGACATTCTCTTCCTTGCCCCTAGTAAAAGGTAGTGGTATATTCAGCCTACTTGGACTCTCATACTAGAAGAATAACTCCCTCCATTTCCATAGCTAAGGAGAAAAATTAATCATAATTCTATTTTCCAGGACCTCCCGTTAGGGCAAATCTGTAATGTATAAAAGGAGAGACTGAGATGGCTGTAAATATTTAAGTCAATAAAGGCAGCAAAGGCAGTAAAATAAAGGCAGTAAAAATAGCTTTTTAGTGAATATCTTGCACTCTTTTCCATCTGTTTCCACTGTTGTCTTAACTCTTTAGGAGGGGTAGACAATTATATATAAGAGCCCTGGCGGTGCAGTGGTTAACGAGCAGTACTGCAGGCAAAATGCCCCCAGCCTGGAGTTCGATTCTGCCTGGCTCAACATTGACTCAACCTTCCATCCTTCCAAGTTCAGTAAAATGAGGAACCAGATTGTTGGGGACGACATGTTGACACTGGTGTAAACCATTCAGAAAATGCTGCAAAGTAGTATGGGATGGTATATAAGTCATGCACACCCTACAAAAATTAACGATGGGCAGATTCAATGCTTTATTATTCAAGAAAAGGAATCTATGAACTCAAAACATACTATTTTATGCATGGATGGTCAATCTTTAGCTGGAATCTGAACCCCACCCTTCTATCTAGATTTCTATCTAGACATTTAATTATCTTCCTCTAGACATAAAACATGCCAACACGCTACTGTATGTCTAATTCAGAAAGCAATGATGCCCACCCAGTAACCAAGAAACAAAATGACAAAGAGAAAATACCAGCCCTATTTAAATATATGATATGCCCCCACCGAATATTGCATCATCATCATGATCATGATCATCACCATCATTTTCCTGCATGCTGTGACTCTTCCCTCCCCAAAATCATTAAGTGCAACTCCTGGTTACCACGTCTGTTAGCCACTATGGTCACAATAATATTAGCTGTTCATGATTTTAATTCTTTTCCAACTAGGTGAATTCCCACGCTTGTTTGGGCTTCATAAGATGAATGAGTTTTGCTTAAAGACTGTATTGCCTCCCCACCCCATGCAAAGGGAGTGGAATATTAGGCAAGTAGCAGCAAGTAATGCAGAAAAGCGTCTGGGTGGCATCAATAACACCCAGCCCAAATCAGACAAGAGGTTTCCTGCAGGTAATTTTCTAGATCGTCTTTCTTTTTATTCCTTCCAACCCAGAAGAATGTGAGAAAGATTATATAAAGTGTCTCGGGGGTCTGCCTGTTCTCCAGCAGGATACCTCACTGAAAATGGAACAGAATGGAACCAATTTGGTGTAGGGAGAGAAGCCAAAAAAAGAAACACAGGAAGCCCTTGACTTATAACCTTTCATTTGGTGATCAAAGTTACAATGGCACTGAAAAAGGTGACTTACGATTGTTTTTCACACTTGCGATTGTCGCAAGTGGTCACACGTTCAAAATTCCGATGCTTGGCAACTGACTCGTATTTATGACGGTTGCAGTGTCCCGGGGTCACGCGGTCACTTTTTGCGAACCTCTGACAAGCAAAGTCAACGGGGAAGCCAGATTCACTTAACAACCATGTTACTAACTTAACAACTGCTGTGATTCACTTAACAACGGTGGTAAGAAAGGTTGTAAAATGGGGCAAAACTCACTTAACAACTGTCTTGCATAGCAATGGAAATTTCGGGCTCAGCTGTGATTGTACTTTGAGGAATGCTTGGCAACTGACTCGTATTTATGACGGTTGCAGTGTCCCAGGGTCACACGATCACTTTTTGTGAACCTCTGACAAGCAAAGTCAACAGGGAAGCCAGATTCATTTAACAACCATGTTACTAACTTAACAACTGCTGTGATTCACTTAACAACGGTGGTAAGAAAGGTTGTAAAATGGGGCAAAACTCACTTAACAACTGTCTTGCATAGCAATGGAAATTTCGGGCTCAGCTGTGATTGTACTTTGAGGAATCTCTGTATGTTGTTTTACAATGGGCTAGATGTGACCAGGGCTTGCAGAAAAAAAGTAAAAAATCCCCCAATGCATCCTTCTGGGATCAGGAGCTGTGCAGCAGCTCCAATTGTTACCAGCTGCTTTGTTCTGCCTCTGGTAAAATTACTTAGAATGGAGCATATGCAGCCTGCCCTGTATTTCCACACATGCATGCGAAACAAGGGGCAAAACTATTGGCAAGAGCAGGTGATATTCAATACATACATACAGATGCAGAGCAACATATATGCAGTTGCCCTGATTAGACACTTATACAGGTAGTCCTCGACTTACAACGGTTTGTTCAGTGACCATTCAAAGGTACAATGTCACTGGGAAAAGTGACTTACGACTGTTTTTCATACTTACGACCGTTGCAGCACCTCCATGATCATGTGATCAAAATTCAGACTCTTGGCAACCGGCATATATTTATGATGGTTGCAGTGTCCCGGGGTCATGTGATCACCTTTTGCGAACTTCTGACAACAAAATCAATGGGGAAGCCAAATTCACTTAACAACTGTGTTGCTGCCTCAACATCTGCAGCTTACATCTCACTTCCTATTTTTTCCATCCAGCATTTCTATGGGCACTCGGTCTCAAAAAGGTTTGCCATCACTGGATTAGAATCTGACTGTCCCTCAGGCTTGCAACGTTAGTTACCTTTCAAAATAAACTTTCTTGCACTGAAAAAGACCTGTCTTGGGATTTAACCTTTCTTGATTACTGTTTGGGAACTAAAATGAAGACAGATGCCACCTAGGCTCCCAGAGAAAAAAAAGCAGGATATAAATCTAATAAAGAAATAAATAAATATCATTTTGACTGAGGAACACTCTCCCCCTCCCCACCCTGGGCCCGGTGATTATCTGATAGCTCTTAGATATTACAGAACAGCTGTTAATGGAAGCCCTTCATCTGTAACTGAGCTGGCAGTACCAATGATGGATCTATTTTCAAGAAGTCAGTTTGATTCTCCAGTATTATATCATGATGTGGTGCACAGGAGCGCAACTGACCTTGAAGAATTCAAGATTGATTCATTAGTTCATGAAATCGCTTTAGGAACATGATGTCCTCGAAAAATGAATGAAGAAGGGAAACTGGCAAATTCCTGGAGTGAGCTTATCTCATGAACTTATTTCAGGTGTTGCTCAGTAAATCAATTGGTCAGGGTTTCTTTTGTCTTTTAAAAACAATATTAAATTATTTTAAGATTTATATTACAATATGTCTCTTCTTTTTTTCCTGCCTCAACATAGCTAATCAGTTCGTCACCCATTCTGGGGTTATAAAAAGGAAAAATCATATATGGCCCTAAGTTCAGGTTGCCTACCCTGATTTTCCATTTTAAATAAAGCCAAGAATGGAATGGAATGGGATGGAATACTTTTTATTGGCCAAGTGTGATTGGACATGCAAGAAATTTGTCTCCAGTGCATAAGCTCTCAGTGTACATACAAGCAACAAATCATAAGATACAATCACAAATCATAAGATACACCTATAAAAATTATAGTCATAAGATACCAATACAAGTAGGTAATAGGAAAGATGAGAAGGATAATAGTAATACAGTCCTACTACATGGTTATATATTGTTAGGCATAAGACAATGCTGTGGGAATTATGTGTTTAGAAGAGTGATGGCATGGGGGGAAATGTCCTTGTGTCTAGTTGTTTTGGCATGCAGTGCATTGCATTAATTGCAGTTAATTGCATGAAATTGGCATGCAATTAATAAAGCAAGCCTTTATTTATTTATTTATTTATTTATTTATTTATTTATTTATTTATTTATTTATTTATTCTTAAAAGCCCAGAACACGCAAATATTCTACTCTCGCCCATTATTATGCAAGTCCTCGTGATTCCGTTAAATTCATTATTAAGTTCATCTAAAGAAATTGTTCCTTTAGGCACATACATCTTACCAAGGGTCTCTAAAAAAAATTGAGGAAGTTCAGTTTCCTTAAATAGATTTCAAAAAAATATGATTTTTTTAAAGAACTTTTGAATAAACAGAATAAACAATCTCTAATATATGTACCAATTATTCACAAACTTGTTTATCTTTTTAAAAATTTATATATTTGTTCATATCCATATAATACAGATATTTCTGTATTCTAGAGATTTAAAAGTTAGACTTTAGCATCTCCCTTAGGAAAACAGAAGAAAATGGCATAATGAAAGCAATTTCATATTGTGAAAAGAAGTGAATTATGAGGTCTTTTTTTACAGGCCATACCAGATATTTCTAGCTGTATTATTTACTGGAAATACTAGCTCTAAAAGAAATTAAACAAATCTTGAGGTTCCTGCTTGCACATGCATTTTAAGGCTTTAACTTTGCATATATTAATTAAATGTGTGTGTGTGTGTGCGCGCGCACATATACACACAAGCACATACAAATGTACATGCAGCCACAGTTGCACATTTAATAGTATGTTGATCTAAATAGACCTACTGATGAAGAGAAATGATTGGTCACTCTTTTTCTAGAACAGAAAGATGGGAGGGTCCTGCAGCAGGAAACTGTTCAACAGAAGGACATAATATCCTGTTATTCAGGCTGAAAATCATGGAGGTTCTCACCTAACTATCTCAGATGGGTTGAGAGTCAAGCCAGCACAGGAACAGGAGATGTGGATATACTTCCAGTTTTCTTAAGAAATCAAGTGTTAGAAACCATATATATTGTCCTGTAGACCAGAGGTCCCCAACCTTTGGGGCACCAGGGACCAGTTCCCTGGAGAGAGGTTTTTCTGCGGACCGGAGGTGGCATGGTTTTGTGTGCTGCCTGCATCTTGCGGATGGGGCTTTCCTTGTTTGTGCAGACCCATTGCTGGCATGCTGTGGCCTATTACTGGTCTGGATCCAGAATTAACTAAAATTACATTCTGATGCTAGCCGACCAGTTGTGCCCCATAGAAGAGATGATATTTGTAATGTATTGGGATCTTTACTTGAACTGTTCATGTGTCTGTTTGAATGCTGCTTATGGTTGCTCAGTGGCGTGTTTGTGTAATGGTCACTAACTAAGCCAGACTAGCTGTCTCCAAGAAGATCACTGGATGATTTTGGGCAGGAATGGGTTCCTTTAAACCTATTGGCCGCCACCTAGCGGCCAACTGTGTAAGTAACTGTGCAGCAGCCTCTGTTTCAGTTCTGTTCCTGTTTGTCTCAATAAAGCAGTGTTCCTGTTTGCAACCTCTCACCTCGTTTATTGCCTGCAAAGAACCAGCTACACAACAATATTGCTGAGCAGTTTGAGGCCAGTACAGTTTATTTTGTTCCTCTGTAGAAAATCAATTCTCTAAAAACTGCAAAGGAGGAAATTGGAGAGATGAAAGAAGGGTGGCCTGGGGACAACTGATGGAGCCTCAAGAATTCAGATTACTGCTAAATGAGATGCCGAGGAGGAGTAGAATGGAAATTCATTAAGGAAAATATTAGCTTTTCACTGGATTATTCAGCTTGGAAGAAAATACAGTTTTGGTTTGGCTTTAAAGATAGACACTAAAATATGTACAGTTAATTCTTGTTATTCATGGATTCCATAATTACGGAGTCCATAATTGCTAATTCCGCTGCTCGCTAACATTTATCGTAACCACAAAATTAATTACTTCTGGCATTTTTGTGGTCATTTGCTGACATGTAGAGAAACAAAAAAAATAAAAATAAAAAATAAATAAAGTTGCTTGATGCACATATTCCCAGCTGAAATTTTAGTCTTTAATTCAGTGTTCTCAGCAGTATTACAGAACATACTGTAACTACTGCAAACAACAAGAATTGACTGAATACACAGGATGCACTTAACTATGAACAGAAAGTTGACCTTTGGGTGCTATAATGATGGCACAGGAGAAATCGACAGCATGCTGCACAATTTAGTATGAGCTGACAACTATAATGCAGACACACAAAAAACACAAGGCGGCAACTGAAGAAAAACCTGAAATTGAAATTGTCATTTGTGAGTCGGTCGGCTGAAATTAATGCTGCTTCCCTTTTTTAGACATATAGTCTAACTAGGGGTTATTTATACTTTCTCAGATAAGTCTCAGTTTCAAATCAGTTTTTTAATTTGGGTGCACCCCCACCCACCCATATCCATCCATTAGGTCATACCTTCTATATTGGGCATATTTCTATTTAAAGTAGTGGAATACACTATCTTTCTCCCCCTCCTCTCTCCCATTTCTCCTATGTTGTTTCCACAATGTCAGTGATAGAAGACAAGCTCAAGGCTATTGGTCTATTGGAAATAATGTTTAAGCCATCTTCTCCAGCTATTGCTCATAAATACTGCTAGGCTTGCAATGGAAAATATGTGGTTCTCACCAGGTTCTCCAACTACCTGAAGGTTGATATAAGATAAAATAATAATGCCTGGGCTGTGCCAGGTATCTTTGCCCATGCATGTAAGCTAAAAGTAAATCACACAGCCTCTATTCAACATCTCCCTTACAAAAGCGACCGGCAAAATGAGGAAGGAGATATCTGAATAGCTGCAGAGCCCATAAAACACATGTATCAGTCATATTTCTTAAGGAACCATGATTATTTTAATTATCCACAAATAAGCAGTTTGGTCTAGTGATGAAGGCACCAGGCTAGAAGCCAGGAGTTTGTGAGTTCTAGTCCCACATTAGACATGAAAGCTGGCTGTGTGGCTCCGGGCCAGTCATTTTCTCAATGTAGAAGAGGTGGCAGAACCTGGGGAAGGAGTGAAAAGGGGAATGAACCTAGAATCGCTACATAGCCATAACAGAACTAAATCCAAGCCCCCTAATAAATGCCATTGACCCTTATCTAAGTCTTAGCAGGTGCTGACCATTAATTGAGAGGATGCCTGTGTTTAGGCTTTTAGCAAAACACTAAATCAGTTTAACTGAATTTGCACATGTGGACCAGGTCTTTTGTACCTAACACTGAGGCCAACTCACCTCACAGGGTTGTTGTGGTAGGGAAAATAGGGCAAGAAAGGTGTATAAGGTATGTTCTCTGTCTTGAGTTATTTATAAAAATAATAAAGGCAGGATTAAAATCTAAAAAAAGAAAAGCCCAGTGCTACTGAGATTCTCAACGGCAGATGAAATATCCTGACTGAAAATCTCTCTGGTTAAAATAAAAGCAGCTCACATGGGCTGATCCTAACTCAAGCTACAATAGTCCATGAAAAGTCTGTTTAAGTAAAAGCTATACATTCTGTAAGAATCACTGCTGCAGGATATTTCAAAATGCTCAGTGCAGAGTGCGACCATGTGCCTGTCATAGCTTTCTCAAGTCTCAGTTCAATTCCCTACTCTCTCTGACTCCATCTGGTGATTGATAGAACTGGAAAGGACCTTGGAGGTCTTCTAGTCCAGCCCCCTGCTCCAGCAGGAGACCCTATACCATTTCAGACAAGTGGCTGTCCGGATAAATATTGGATCAGATAGACCCTTCTCAGTGGTCCTTAAAATCAGAGGGAAGGAGAACTGTGCTGTAGTATGAATGGGCTGAAAGTAGAATTTGAATTTGAAAATCGTGTAAACTTTTTCTCTATTTTATATTTGCAGAAAGTGTTGCCTTCAGAATTAGTCCTTGATGTCTTCATAGTTCTGAAGTCCCAACAGAGCCATTCCCTGTAATCACCTGCATTAATGTGTTGGTCCCATTAATTGGATTTGTTTCATCCACGAGGTGCAGTAAGCTATCTGTAAGCTCTATAAAACATTGAGAACAATCTTTCAGAATGTCTTTCAGGTTTGCATAGGTCTCAGCTGGCTTGTATGATTCTCCTGCCCAAGGTTATCAGCCACTATCCAGGGACCTACCTCCTTGGCTTGACTGTGCCTAAACAAACCTACATAAGGCCCAACAGCATCCTTGTTATGACCTCAATGAGAATAACTTTTGTTATTAAATGCTATAAGCCTTAAAGTGCCTATAT
Source organism: Vipera berus (assembly GCF_964194415.1). Classification (NCBI taxonomy): domain Eukaryota; kingdom Metazoa; phylum Chordata; class Lepidosauria; order Squamata; family Viperidae; genus Vipera; species Vipera berus. Next base: position 137,378,069 of record NC_138202.1, read on the forward strand.
TATTCATTTATCTCCGCAGAATAGGTCCTGACATAGCCTATTTTGGGGATGTAGACTGTTATGATGCACAAAGTCTGTCATGGCACTCAAGCTAATATAAACATGTTAATTTTATGAGACACTGTTTTCCAGTGTACATCATACTGAAGAATTCTTGTTGCTTTGATAGGCAAAATACCCGAGGTCTTTCAAATATAAAAACAGCACTGTAAATTTGATTATACTAAAACATTTCAAGTATATGCACCAATGTACCTTCTTGAGAAAAGCAAGGTAAAGGGAAATATTAAAGTTGTTAACATCAATTGTAGCCAAATCTCTCAAAAAGAAAAAGTTACTCATTTTGCACACAATGTCTGGGGAAATATGATGAAAGCATATCAAGAATAGTAATCTTAGAAGGAAAATTATGAATAAACTGTAAAATGCCACACCTTCTATTATGGCATGATTCAAATCTGAATAAATCCACATGGGAACAGTGCATTTAGAATAATTGGGGGGTTTTTTTGCTTTGTCTTTGGTGCAATAAAACTGTTCCTTTTTTAGACATGAGCTCCAAACAACGTAAGAGTGTGCAAAATGTTCCCAAGACATTTCCCCTTCTGGTCAAGTCATCCTTCACTTGAAATTTGGTTGTTTTTATTCATTTATAGTTTATGTGGGTTTTGTTTTTATTATTCTTCCTTTACCGTTCATTTCCAATGTGACTTTCTTATCTATAGTTCAGTCACCGTCTGTCTGCATGACTAATGCTAAATATTTAGAGAAAGACTTTTTATTACAAAAAATTGTGCTGAATATAGAAGAACTTAAAGATCCCACTTCACACAAGGCTCTTTGTTTCTTTGGGTCCTCACAGCAATACAGAGATTTATGAGTAAGAGAACTCAGGCAGAAAAAAATTCAGTAGTTCAAACTGACATAGTACAATGAGTAGTAACATATTTGGCTTGTGAGAGGCACTTGTCAGAAGGAGTTAGTAAGGGGAAAGGGACTGTTGTGGCTGTTGTTAGAAACTTGTAACTGCCTGCCATTATTTTCCCTCTTCAACTGAATATTTAAGTTACATCATACTTGTGAAACAAGTTCATGACAATGCAAAGTCTAGTCTATAATTAATATCCTTTATGTCAAATTCCTTACTTTGTTCTCCTCCTTGGAAATGTCTATGGAGATTCTCAGTCATCCAAGTCATGGTTGTCCCGAAGGTGCTTTTTCAAGAGACAACTGGACTTTCTTGTTTTTCTTTGAAGAGGTTTTGCTTCTCATCCAAGAAGCTGCTTCTTGGATGAGAAGTGAAATATCTTCAAAGAAAAACAAAGACCAGTTGCCTCTTGAAAAATCACCTTTGGGTTCTCCTTGGACAGACATGTCAAACACAAGGCCCGGGGGCCAGATCCAGCCCACAAAGTGGTTTCATGTGGCCCATGAAGCCATCCTGGAAACAGTGAGGGAACGGCCCCCACTGCCTTGGCCCTGGCCCAGAGACCATTCTTCTGCCAGAGACCCTCAGATCTGTCCCACTCCTGCCCAGGCCCCCATAGGCACCCTTGATGCGAACGATGTAGAGCTGGCCACGCCCACCCAGTAGGCCATACGCACTCTAGCCACGCCCACCCAGTAGGCCATGCCTACCCTGGCCATACCCACCCGGCCCCCTGAGGGCAACCGCAATGCTGATGCGGCCCTCAATGAAATTGAGTTTGACACCCCTGTCCTTGGAGAAGCAGCACCAATAACAGCTACAGCTGCTGGTCCTCCATCTGATACCTTGATTTTCACCTCTTGTAGAGCATGGCATCAATTTACCTACCTTCATAGAGTCTGAAGATACAGGACAGGGTGACTGCCTTGTAGACAGATTATTGGCAGGCTCTTTCTAAACCACAGGTGACATGTCTTCAACTCTATCTGTTAGGATGAACTTGGCTAAAGTGTTACAGAAAGTGCTGGTTGATGCAGCTCTTTCTTTTACTCCAAATCATTCTTGGAATGGTCTGGAGATGGAGATGGAGAGACAGTTTGGAGAGTGGTATAGACAGCATTGAAAAGCAGTCTTATATCATGGTCTAACCAGCTCGATGCATTTAAGTACTTGTTTTATAGCCTAAGACATTCAAACAGGGGCTCAGGCTTAGAAGAATGAAGCATGAAACTCTTCCTTCCTTCCTTCCTTCCTTCCTTCCTTCCTTCCTTCCTTCCTTCCTTCCTTCCTTCCTTCCTTCCTTCCTTCCTTCCTTCCCCTGTCTATATTGGCAAAGTCAGAAAATTTAGTAGATTAAAAGTTCAATTCTTGAAGACAACAAAGTATTATAATGTAAAAAGTCTTGACTTTAAGTCAATGTCATTTACAAAAGCATGCTTAATATTACTGCCCGTTCTGTGTTTTTGTGATCAGAATCAGGGCAAAGACAGAATAAGACAAGAGGGCATAAATTTAATCACTTTGCATACCTATGCTGTGTCACTGTCTTCCAGTTCCAGTTAACTCTGTTTAATTCATAAACAGACAGGCATACAATCCAAATGAACAGGGCAACACATCATTTCTCATAATGGTCAACCATTATGCTTTAAAAGAAGATTGTTTCTCAGAAGTTTTGCTTTATGGCATTTGTTTGTTTTCCTGTGTATTAATTAAAATTATGAGTATAAGTTCAATGCTAGGTTGATCGTACTCCAATGACACAGAATCTTGTAGCTGAACACAGCCTGTTTATGAGTGACCAAATCTGGAAGAATGAGAAGAAAGATACCAAAAACTAAATTAAATGAGATAACATTAAATCAAAGCCATTCTTCCCCTTCCATTATTTTTAATACAAATTAAGTTACCCATGCTAGTTATAATTATTTCTATATAGAGAACCAAAAGGCTGTTTATATAGTGGGCTCAAATAACAGTCTGCAGGCCCCACAAATAGATGTAGGAAAAGGAAAAGGAAAACACAGCATTACTGTTAGTTTTACTACTTTATTTATTTATTAAATGTATATGCCACCCATCTCACTATTCAAAGCCACTCTGGGCAACTAAATACTTATTACACAGAGGACAAAATTTATGGAAATACGTTTTTTCCTTGTTACTCCCATAAAGGATATTAGGTGGAAAGTCTACCACATATAGAGTAGACATTAAAAAAAGGCAAAAGGTGATTTTATTCAGAGGTTCTCAAAAGGTTCTCAAGGTGTATATTTTCCTTGAGGGTAAATAGTTTCAGAATTAGTGTCTCTCTCAAAGCAAAGGTGCCAATTTCATTTCTGTTTGGGAATTATTCACATTTGCTGAAACTAAAGCAGAAAACGTAGCCACTGCATGTATTACTGAAAGCTCCTGTTTATGCTATTGAATATTATACACATGGCAAGGAGACAAATGTTTCAGGGCAGTGATAGATATTTCATCCTAACAGCAATCATGGCCTATTGAGTTTGAGTGGCTAGCCAGAGGAGAAACGTCCAAACTTACAAACACACTGTGAGGTCATAAATCAAATTTTATTCCAAGGGGGGGTTTCTTAAGGTTTTATAGATTTCATGGATTGACAAATAGATGCTTCAAGTCCAAGGCCCAAAGGTTGATTTGTAGGAATGATAACATCAACAAGGCAATTCGTGCAAAAGGTTAAGCATTTCTATTTTGCATACACAGGTCTCCCTTCTCTTTCTTCCCAATACATAGGACAGGGGTGTCAAACTCAATTTCATTGAGGGCCGCATCAGCATTGCGGTTGCCCTCAGGGGGCCGTGTGGGTATGGCCAGGGTGGGCGTGGCCTACTGGGTGGGCGTGGCTAGAGTGCATATGGCCTACTGGGTGGGCGTGGCCAGCTCTACATCGTTCGCATCAAGGGTGCCTATGGGGGCCTGGGCAGGAGTGGGACAAATCTGAGGGTCTCTGGCAGAAGGATGGTCTCTGGGCCAGGGCCAAGGCAGTGGGGGCCGTTCCCTCACTGTTTCCAGGATGGCTTCGTGGGCCACATGAAACCACTTCGTGGGCTGGATCTGGCCCCCGGGCCTTGTGTTTGACATGTCTGACATAGGAGATCTAGTAAGCTTGATTTGCCTGCTGGGAGAACCATACCTTCCACCCCGAGAAAAAAAAATGCATATTTGCTTTTCTCTTCAAATTCCATGATACAATGCTAATTAAAGAGAAAGGCTACATTCTTTCCCCTCTTTAAAATGGATTATTTTACAAGCTTGGGAACAAGACTTAATTGTTTTCAGCATTACCTTGACCTGCGAAATTGCCAACATTAAAGAAGGGGTCATAAAACTAGCTGGACACAAAATTATTTATTTAAAGGTCTTTCATTACCCCAAGACCATACAGTACATTTTACCCCATGAGTCTTTCTTCTGCAGGAGCTCTTATTGTTAGAACCTCTAAAGATAAATGCTCAGGTCTGAAACTGGGCCTTGTCCATTTTGGGTACCTCTTAGTGACCTATACAAAGTAGAAGGTTAGCTGTAAAAAGCCAGGCTGCTGGTATTCTCCCTACTCTTTGCACTCTCTTCATACTCACCTGTCCACCTCAAGCAAGAAGTGGCAGGAAATACATTTTCCTTATCCCTGGCTTTCAGTGTGGTATAAGCTCAGAGAAAGAGAGATGTGTGACCCAAGTGATACTGAGAAAATCTTGTGAAGATCCTACTAAAGCCAACACTGGCTATATGGAAATAAGACTTTAAATTTTGACCCCAAATCCTTTTATATAGGAATATATGCATTTCTATAAGCATCAGATAAAACTTTTAATATTATCTTTTCAAAGGGACGCGGTGGCTCAGTGGGTTAGGACGCTGAGCTTGTCGATCGGAAGGTCGGCAGTTTGGCGGGTCGAATCCCGAGTGCCGCGTAACAGAGTGAGCGCCTGTTACTCATCCCAGCTTCTGCCAACCTAGCAGTTCGAAAGCACGTAAAAATGCAAGTAGAAAAATAGGGACCACTCCGGTGGGTAGGTAACAGCGTTCCGTGCACCTTTGGCATCTAGTCATGCTGGCCACATGACCACGGAGATGTCCTCGGACAAGCGCTGGCTCTTCGGCTTTGAAACGGAGATGAGCACCAGCCCCTAGAGTCGGAAACGACTAGCACGCATGTGCGGGGGAACCTTTACCTTTACTATTATCTTTTCAGTCACTGCCTTTCCATGCTGCATTAGATTCCTTCAGAGCCACACAAAATGATTCAAGTTTTAAAAGTCAGCAGAGATATACCCTTAAAAATAAATTGGGAAAAGATATTTAGGCAATTTTTAGAAACATATATCAGGAATGGGCAGCATGTGGCTCTCCAGATGTGGCTAATTCAATCTGTATTAGCTTTGACAACCTAAAGCAATGGGATGAGAGATGAGAGTAATTGAAATCAGAAAGTTTCAACCTCCAAATAAAGAGCTACATGTTGTACCTTCTGAGCATACACACATAGACAATGGTAATGGTTTTTAAATAAATACAGATAGTCCTTGACTTGGAACCATTCATTTAGTGACTGTTCAAAGTTACAATGGCACTGCAAAAAGTTTTCACACTTACAAACTTCACAGCATCCCCATGGTAACAAGATCAGAATTCGGATGCTTGGCAACTGTCGTGTATCTATGACAGTTGCAGGGTCCTGGGATCATGTGATCACCTTTTGTGACTTTCTGACAAGCAGATTAACGGGAAAGCCAGATTCACTGTTACTAACTTAACAACTGCAGTGATTCACTTAACAACGGTGGCAAGGAAGACCCTAAAATGGAGCAAAATTCATTTAACAATTGTCTTGCTTAGCAATGGAAATTTTGGGTTCAACTATGTTCATAACTCGAAGACTACCCATACTTCACTCTGTGCCCAGATTCTACCTTAGTGTAACCTGTTGTCAAGCACTGTGGAAATCAGGAAATTCAGGCAATTCAAATCAGGATAAAGATTTATTGCAAGATTAAGCTCTGTAGACTTAATTTGAACTGTGAAGAATCTGAACTACTAACTGTCAAAGGAAATTAGCAGGAGATAAGAAAGGCATTCAAAGTGAGCTAGACTTAGATCTCTTCTTGGTGCACAGGGACTCACTGATGTCACGTTTGACCCCTCCCTCAGGCTCAGCCTGGTCATCTCTTACACCTGTGTGTGTGTAGTGATTCTGTGGCATCTAGCCATACCAAGCACAGAACTGTAGTAAATTTAATACGGCTCTTGTTTTGTCAACTGGAGAGGATTATCTCCCCTGACTTCTTTGGACTCCAGCCAGGCGTAGATAACATAGTGTTCTCCTGGCAGGATTTAACCTGTTTTGTCAAAGAAGTGCACAGAAACTATGGAAATTGCCTACTGGGCAATGAAGTTTATTAAGAGGGTTCTAGTCCACAACATTCATGTCATATTAAATCTTCTATTGTTTGTATGAAAGGTGTCATGATGAGGACTAATCATTTGAGGATGAAGAAGAGCTGGGAAAGCAGTGAATGCTGATGAGGGCAAGAGAAGCAGCAAGGAAGTTCTGGCATTTCATAGCAGGAGATCTGTAGCCTCATATAGTATCTTTATCAGGACTTTCCCAAACACCCTCTAGTCCATGAGAGCAAGGTAACTAATGAACTGAGAGTCAAAGGGCAGTAATAGACAGAGACATGAGGCTGCTGTGAAAGTGATTCAGGCATCAGTGCCATGCCCAAGTAGTCTGAAGTGAACCAAATCAATGCAGCTGATTGAGAAGCCTGAAGTCAGAGGTATCAAACTGGAAGTTGGAGGTGATCTGGTCCTGGAAGCACCAATTTCAAACTGTGTTCTGATAACAAGCTGCCAGTACTCTGTCCCTGATTGATGCCAAACAGAACCGGGCAAATTTTTCTACGTACCTTGTAATGATGTGTGACGAACTGTGTAGCTCTGGTCCTGAGGAGCTAATTTAATGAGGACTAAAAAAGACATGTGGTCTAGGGAGAATTTAGAGACATTAAGGTTCTGGTATCAAGATGTCTTTCCCCAGTTTTTTTGCTGTGAATAAGAAATTTCACAGGTACTTTGCTTAAATTAAATCTGGTTGCAAGTCACAGCTGGCATGTAACTCAGCGCTGAAAAGGTGACAGCCTGGGCTACCAGCCTCCTAAGAAACAATTCATTGCTCTTGGCTTTTGAAAACTGAAAGCCTCCTATTAAAACATCCATTTTATAAAGTCAGTTGGTCAGGTACTTATAAAGATGAAACATTCCAAAGACAGCTGCTCAGTTAAATGATATCACAGTTGTAAGTGACAATCTAAAGCAGTTTCTCAAACCAGCCTGGAAATTATTCTGGTTAAAAAGCACAGTTTGAAGAATTGACTTCTTCTGATCAAAAAGATGTCCTGGAGACAATGCCACAGTTTTAGGTCATGCAAAGGGCTCTGTTACTGGTGAGCCTTTCATTATTTTCATAACCTTAGAATGTGTTAAAAGTTGCATTTCCTCACATCAGTTGTGATATTATCTAATACTTTTTTCTGCTTTGCACATACTGGCCAAGGGGCTTTTCATATTTGAAAAAGCTTAAAATCTTTTCAGATGGTAGTTTCAACAGCATCCATCCATTCCTTACACCCTTCAAATATGAAACGGCAATTGTCATTTAAACAACCTTGGGCATTTTAAACTGAACCCTTCTTAAGAAATGGCATTCTAAGCTATTAAAATGCAAACAATTAAAACAGATCTTGATGATTATCCTCTGCTTAGAACTTCTGAAGTGAAGGCTCTTTATTCAAGGTAATCAGAAAGGCAGTATCTAAGCTAATTATCTAACAAACCCAGTTTGCATCTAAGTTATAATTCACAGTGCTGTCATACTTTTCATGCAAATGTAAAAGCAGAGGATGAAAAAGTTTACATACCCGTAGGGAGGCTATTTTTAAAACCCCATTCTGATGGGGAGCGAGGGCCCTTTTCTAAAATAATATATGGAGCCAGACTTTATGAAGTCATGCTTTTAACTACAACTTTAGAACTAGAAATGCACTTTGTTACCCTCCCGCTAATTTCAATGAATGCCTCATATCAGACACATTGAACAGAAAGCCTTTATCAATGCAGAAGAGATGTGAGAATGGTTCCAAAAATAAGTTGACCACAACTTCCATTATACTTGACTGGAACCCCTGAGGACAATGACAGAGGTTACCAATGGTCCAACTACATTCTGGATCTCAAGGCTAATAACCACTCAGAAAAAAAAAGGATGGATTAAAGATGGTTTTACGTTAATATGTTCTATATTCAAGGGGGAAAATATGCACTGTTCGGGTTGAGAGCAAAAAAAGGCAGTTGAATATGCCTGTAATGGCATGCTGGAGACATTTTTTCCCCACTTACTGAATTCCACTAGGGATATAAAAATCTGTCCTGAGTTTCTTTTATCCTGAAATACTGCAATTCACTGAAGTATTACAATACAGATAATGCAAGCAGAGGAGTCAGCTGCCATCTGTTCTCAGCTAGAAAAGTATGTTTTCAAATACTATATTCTAGAGGCAATTGTGTTAAAAACACAATGAGGATAAATTGTATTTAAACAAATTGTATAATAGGAAAGCGAGTAAAAGAAGGGATAGAGTATGGATGGGGTGTGGAAAAATGTGTGTCTGCAGGAGTAGCTTAAATTGTTTATGTGGTGGTGGTGAGAGTGAAAAAGAGGGGGAGGGGAAAAAACAATAGAAAAGAATTTGTCCATTCTCCAACCCCTTCTTTTTAGGGAAGATGGTTGAGAAGGTGATTGAACTGCAATTCCAGTGAATCATGGAGGAAATGGATTATTCTAGACCAGACATGTCAAACACAAGGCCTGGGGGCCAGATCCGGCCCGCGAAGTGGTTTCATGTGACCCGTGAAGCCATCCTGGAAACAGTGAGGGAATGGCCCCCACTGCCTTGGCCCTGGCCCAGAGACTCTCCTTCTGCCAGAGACCCTCAGATCTGTCCCACTCCTGCCCAGGCCCCCATAGGCACCCTTGATGCGAACGATGTAGAGCTGGCCACGCCCACCCAGTAGGCCATACACACTCTAGCCACGTCCACCCAGTAGGCTACGTCCACCCTGGCCATACCCACCCGGCCCCCTGAGGGCAACCGCAGTGCTGATGCGGCCCTTGATGAAATTGAGTTTAACACCCCTGTTCTAGACCCTTCCTTCAGGTTTTAGACCAGGGCACAATATGGAAATGACACCGATTTGGCTTGTCAATGGCCTTTGGTGAAATTAAAATGGGGTTGTGAATCTATCCTGGTTCTCCTTGGTCTCTTGGCAGCTTTTGATCATAGCATCTTTCTGAACCAATGATTTTGGTGATTGAGAGTGGAAGATTCCATGTAGCAACGATTCTCTGGTCGGTTCCAGTTGAGGGGAAAGATCACAGGGGGAAAGAGGCTGAGCCAGCAAGCCTTCACTTGTGCAGTGCCTAAGATATGCAGAGCTTGTTGGTCTTACCCCTTCCATTTACAATCTACATGAAACCACTGATGGAGGTCATCTATCAGTTCAGGTTCCAGTATTTTGATGATATTCAGTTATATATCCTGACCCCCAACTGCCCAAAGCATGCTGTTGATACCTTGTCCCAGTATCAGTAAGCTTTCAGAGATTGGATGGGGATGAATAGACACAACTCAATCCTGACAAGAGCAACTGTCTAGAGGTATTTGGCCTTTTCAACCCTGGGAACTTTCTACAGTGTCTGTAGTCTTGGATGAGATAGCATTTCCCCATTGAAAATCAGCACACCATCTAGGAGAGTTTTGAGGTCCTGCTCAAAAGCAATTGACAGTAGTAGCCAAGACGGCCTTCACACAGATTCATCTAGTGCCATGAGGTCCTTGATGCTCTGTGAGCTTGGTAGTTTTTTGTGGTTTTTTTGCAGTCATTTCATGATTAAACTAAGCAATATCAGTGCATCTAGTGCACCAGCTCTGTCTGCTATTGGACCAAGAGGCCCTCCAAAGAGTCTTGTGTGCTTGGTTATCTTTAGAGAGGACTATTACAATGTGGTCTCTATAAGCCTGAACTTGAAGAACAGTTGGAAGCTACTGAATGTGGCAGGGTAGGCAGTACAATAATGGGCATGCCTAAATATGCCCACATGACACCACTGTTGTAGAAGATGTATTGGCTGCCAGTTAGCTTCCAGGAACAATTAAAGATGCTGGTTGCAACATATAAAGACTTTCATGTCATAGGATCTGACTATTTGATGAAGCACCTATCCCTTCTATGATTAGGCAAAGAGGGAGCCCATCAGGTCTACGGTATTAATCCTTCTCATTAAACAATGCCATCAGTTGGGACTTAAGAAGTACACTTTCTTTAATTTTGTTTTTACTGTTCTATTGTTTGTTGCTTTTCATGCTGTAAGTCATCAAGACTCTTAGGAAGTCAGGCAATTTCTAAACATATAAACAAATGTATTAATAATAATATCAATAAAATGTATTGATATATTAATAATGTGACTATACAGCTTTCTCTCCCATTCTACAATACACATTGCCAAAGCTAGGTAGAAAGCTGACTGAGCAATCATCCTTTGTGCACCCAAGCAAGATCAGCATGTCACCTCGTTGTGTTCTTAATTTTTCTGCTCTGAATTTCTCTGCTTTTGAAAGCAAGCATTCACTTATTAAAATATCTCAGTAGAAAGAAGCCCCGAGGAGGTGGGAAAAAAAATCCCTATCTACTCTCCTATGATGTTGCTGCTGCTGTTAATTCCAGAGATCTTCCTTTAGGCCAAGACTGGAACTACTTATGATGCTGGTGCTGACCAACTTTTTTTTTTCTGGGACCAAAATCAGTCTCGTTGGGGAAAAATATGTTTGCGTGTGTATGTGTAGATTGTGTTGACTGAGACCGAAAGGCAGAAAGTTCATCCTGCTGGAACGGTTCTATTTCTGATGCAGAAAGGAGACACCCTGGATTGTCACCTCTCCTTTCCATACTGACAAGGATTTCACCACCAGCAAAAAGTTTCATATGACCTTCCCACATTTGTGCTTTGAAAATTCACTCCACGTGCCAGCTGTGATATGAAACACTGACCTTGAGAGACCGACTTTTTTATTTTTTATTTTTTTAAAGGAAAAGACTCTACTGTTGCTTTTTGGAAGCCAACCAATTCCCAGTGCAAGTAGAACTGGGCTGCACTTCCCCAAATATGAAGGAAGCTGTGCGGGATTGCTGGGGATTCGAAGTTTTCTTATTGCCCCACTCCTCTTTCTTTAGATTCAGGTGCATCCCACTAACTTGGCTGAAGCTTGCTCTGCTGACAATACATTCAACAGTGTTATCCATATTCCAGCCATTACATCGAGCAAGAAAAATGTCAGAACGTGCTGCAATTCTCAGGAGCATTGTGATAACATCCAGCTCCACCTTGAATGCTCTTCCAAAGAACACTCACATGACATGACTTAAAAGGAATTTTGCATATATTTTTTCCTCCTGTCTGTTAAGGAACCCATTAATTTAAAAGTGTGCCTCAAAGCACTGGGCAAGTTTCCCAGGGCTCTCCCACTCCCATTCCCCCCCCCCCAAATATTGTGAACTTTTTTGGAAAACACCTTGAGATTGGATGTGCTGACAACTCAAAGGGATGTTTCTCCATTTGCTTCAGAGTTTGACAATGATTATGTGCAAATGGATGTTTCTTTTAAGCAGCAATGTAGAAACATGTATATGCTTGCAGGGTGAGGCATAGCTTAAATATATCTCATTTAGATAATGAGTGAGGGAGTTTCAGCATTCAACAGAACTACACTACTGACTTAACACCAAAGACCATTCAGACTAACCTCTGTGTAGATCAGGGGTCTTCAAACTTGTGCCTGGCTGAGGAATTGTGGGAGTTGAAGTCCACGAGTCATAAAAGGGCCAAGTTTGAAGACCCCTGGTGTAGATACTGAACACAATAGAATTAATAAAAGAGAATATTTGTAACTCAGGGTTGAATTGTAGGGTTGCCTGGTGTCCCTTCTAAGCTTGGTTGTCTTCTTGCAGAAGCTTCATTAGTCAACAAGGTAACATCATCAGTGCTAACTCAGAGAGCATCACAGGAGACCACAAATAGAATTGTTGCTAAGCAAATATACAGTAGAAAGCAGCAAGCTATTCACAGGTCCACTGCACATGCCTTATCATGTGTGAAGCACACTGAATTCACTAAATAAGATTTTAGATTCCACTTTTGTCCTCCACTATCAAATTCATTATTGACATATACAGAGTCATTCTCCCATAAAATGACCCGGCCCAAGTTTGCCAGCAAAAGGCAGCCAATATCAAAGATTATCCATATCTTTCTTTATGAATAAAAAGGTACCCTTCATTTTTTTACTGCAGGTTGATACAATGTCATTGAACAAAGCATGATTTTTTTCTCTTGAAATGCTGATTTAGAGCATCATTATTAGCACCATTCACAGCTGAATTGCACAATATGCATTAATATCTACTTCAATGTAGGTCAGCAACCATCTCTTGCAATTTCTCTGCACAGTAGGATGGAACAGAGTCATGAACTGGGAGTGAGCAATTTTTCAAGTGGGAGATGTTACCTAGGAACTTTGCACAGAACATTAAAAACAAACATGTCTTTAAAAAAGTAACTAAACAATTAACTAATTTACTGAGATGTTGTGAAGCTGCTAAATCTCATGGGTTTAGCAATCTCAGTATAGCATACTGGCCTACCATGGGATCTCATGAGATTAAGTGATCTTCTGATATTCCATCCAGCAATTGTTTTGATTTTTTTTAAATATGCTTTGGGGAATAGTATTTAAGGGCAGAGGCACCACAGGTAGCACATTGCTGAGTTTAGGATTAGACTCCCTAAAATCAATGCGACTTAAGATGTCAATATGTATTCAATTTACTAACATTATATAAATTTTGAAAAAGCTGAGCCATTAGCACACACAGACATACACACAGACAAATCTAGAAGCACAGAAATATTTTTATGCTCACCATGAGTCTGCTATCCAGGGAGAATCTCTTCCCAAACTCCTTTTTTACTATTTGCTGCTTTTTATCCATGTCTATAATGTTCTTTGTTGGAAATACCGTGTATCTGCAATTTTCACTGGGAAGAAAATAAAAATACGTTTTATATATATAAAAAATAAACTTATCAAAATAATATTACATCTCTCTCTCTGACTGTGTATCTATCTCCCCACCTCCCTATCTATCTTCCTCCCTATTTATTTATTTAGCGTATGGCTGGTCACACACAGAATTAAAAGCACTTCATATTTACAAGTTAGAACAGTTAAAACAATTTTTTTTAAAAAAGAAGCAATTATAAAACCTAAGAGGAAAACAGAAATAACATTTCAGAGTTTAATGTCGAGTTTGGAGATCCAGTCAGTAGCTGCCGTTGTTACGCAGAGGAAGTCCTTAAAATCTCCTGGGTATCTTCTATTAGTGCATTCCCTAACTATACTGTATGTTGGATAGTCTGTCGGGGAGCCCCACAATCACATTGTGCTGAAGGTGTCTTTCCCCATTTATACAGAGAATCGGCACATACCCCATGAGTCATTCTAATTCTATTGTATGTCACCCATATGTGTCGGGGTAGATTAAATCCTGGAGGTATAGTATTAGGATTAATATGCTCAGAAATATCTTGGGAGGTATAGCTACTCCATGCTTCCATCCACTTTTGTATAGTGCTCTGATGTTCGGCCAGCAGCTTAAGCGCTGTGAGGAGTGGTGGATTTCTTGACTTTAATCGACATTTTAAGAGATCAGAGGTATAAGCATGAATGGGTAGAGAGGAGTTTAGCAGGATCTTACTATACTCCCGAATGAGAGCTTCTTGTCGTTGTAAGTGCGGGGGAAGTATGCAGCTAAGAACTGGCAGCCAGTGAATAGGTGTAGATTTTATGCACCCACTAATTAATCTCATCGTATGGTTGAGTTGAACATCAACAAGTCTTGTATGTGAGCTGTTTATCCATACAGGTGCGCAGTATTCCGCTACAGAGTAGCAAAGCCCAAGGGCTGCGCAACGAAGAGTTGGAGCTGAAGCTCCCCAAGTTGTTCTGCATAGTTTTTGCAGAATGTTGTTTCTGCTGTTAACTTTGGCAGCCATATTCTGAATATGTTTTTTAAAAGACAGGGTCCTGTATAAGGTGACCCCCAGATATTTTGGAGTTGCCTCATATGGGAGCAATTTGTTATTTAGGTATACATTGAGTTCTCTTTTTGCCAGTTTATTATTAAGGTGGAAACATGATGTGACTGAAGTAGGTCTATATATTTCATTCTTCTTAGTCATCTTGATATATTTAAGAGCTGTAAGTACAACAGATCTCTCTAGCCCATTTACCATAGTGTACAAAACAAATAACATTCAGAGTTAAGGATGTGCAGATCAACAACTATTGAGGGTTCTCATTTCTAAGTGGCTACTTGCCTGGTAGTCATTAGGCAAAGTGAAATTCCTCTCCTTCTCCACTGTGGAGAAGGAACGTCTCAGAACATCCAGAAGCAGTTGGCATCTTCAGCAGGCCATCAGCTCTAGCTTATTTGCTTAAGAGGTCCACCATACAAATAGTGCAACTTCAGAGAATCAAGAACATGAACAGATGCATGTGAACTTTAATGAGGAGATGCTTTAATTAGTAATTCATTAGGTTTCAGTGAACAGTGACAAGGACTTCAGGCAAGTTAGTGATCATTGAGTTTTTGAATAAAATTCCCCATACAAATCAACTCAGGCATTGGAGGTTTCTAACATTGTCTCAGAGTCTCTTCAATGAACGTACTATTAAATGTGGCTTTGAACCTAGGGCTCCTTGCTTATGAAAGGTATTCAATGGTAGGATTCAGCTGGTTCGCACCACTTTGGCAGAACCGGTAGCTAATTTTTTGTTGCCCAGGCCCAGAATAGAGAACTGGTTGTTCACATATTTGAATCCCACCACTGAAGCTACTCTAGGATTTTCATTGAGTCCCGTTTCTGATATTAGAGGAGAGCGTATACAGTGAGTTACAATTCCCCTTGCAGAAAAGATCTCACTAATGGTTTCTTATTTGTTGTAAATCTAGTTATAACTATGTAAGTATCATTTGTTTCCATTTATTTATTTGCAATGCTTATGATATACTCGATCCTAAAGAATTCTAGGCATACAGCAATACAGAAAATTAAAAAGGATATAAGCATAAAATCCCAAACTTAAAGGTAGGGATGAATGCCCCACTCAGGACCTCTAGGAGTCAAGACTGGAATAATATAAGCTTACAGAATATTATCAACATTAGACAGCGTACACCTTTGAGGGAAAGGGGGCTGTTACAGAGGTGGAGCTCATCTAGTTTAGAGTTTTTTCAACCTCAGCAACTTTAAGATGTGTGGAGTTCAGTGCTGGCTGGGGAATTCTGGGAGTTGAAGTCAACACACCTTAAAGTTGCTGAGTTGAAAAACACAAATCTAGTTTGTATTTTGTAAATCTCATAAGGGGTAAATCTCAATGGGATTTCTTAAGATGATCACACCAGATTCAACCCTGACTAGCCATTCTGTGATACTTTACATGTGCAGGAAAAGGTCCCCATCATGGAATTATAAAATGCAGTGTCATATGCCGCAGGGATACATGGAAGTATTTTTATATTAAAGATGCAGAATCTAAAATGCTGTAAAATATACTAGAGGGAGCACTTATCAAAGGCAGCAATAGGAAACTAGATTCTCCTTTCCCTTGATCTACTCTGGTTCTTCTCTTTCAGCAACTGATGGGTCTGGCCCAAACTGTATAAATATTAGGTTGAGAGGTTTGCTTTGAATATATGTATAGTAAAATAAGAGCAAAGTCTTCCTTCCCCAGGGGCAGTCAGCTGCTAGCAGGGAGGGGTTTACTTTCCTCCCTTCGAAGAGATACTCATAGTTGCAGATGACTTGCTGCCATCTGCCAGGAAATGAATGAAAATGTAAATTTTAAAAAAATGCTCATGAACCACATTCACAGTCCATAATTCTCCTACACTTTGTGTCATCAACTCATTTTGCTTGCCTCATCTACATTCGGTTATTTCAAAAGAAAAGGCAGAGAGGAAGAAAATAAGAACAGTAACTTTAGGAAATATTTTTGGTGAAAGGAAATGTGGATAAATACTTTAATTTCTCTTCAGAAAAAAGAAATTGTAATCAGGTTTCCCTTACAGTCTGGTTGATCAGTGGCCAAATAGCCACCGATTAAATATTAATTTAGTCTCCACATAAAGATTAATATTGAATGCATTTCATTCAGTAGAAACTGAATAAAGAATAATTCCTAGTTTATATATCAAATGCAAACAAAATATAAATGGTTCGCTTGATTGATTAGGTTTGCAGATTGCATTCAGTCACAATGTGGTTTGTTTGTTATTGACTGTGTTAAGTATGGCTTATTCAACAAACTATAGTTAATCAAATCATGTCTGAACACATGGAATAATCCAAGTTATTCTCTCACTTTGCTACTTCTTTAGTGTTTTTAATGGTCTATGGCAGTGGCAGTAGATATTTTACATAGCTTGTATAGTATTTGCCATTACAACTTAAATAGAAATATTCAAGAGTATTCTGTTACATCATTCTTTTCTTCAAGTGGTAGAATCATGAAGCAATACACTGGCATCTTCAGTTCATAATTTATATGATTCTATTTCATATGAAAATATTTGAAAATTAAGGTTTGCTTTAAGGCAGGGGTAGGCATGCTAGCTCAGGAATTCAAGGAGTTGAAGTTCACAGGTTGTAAAGCAATAGCAATAGCACTTAGACCAGGGGTTTTCAAATGTGGCCCTTTTATGACTTGTGGACTTCAACTCCCAGAATTCCTCAGCCAAGTCTGAAGACCCCTGACTCTGACTTATATACCACTTCATTATGCTTTCCAGCCCTCTCTAAGCAGTTCACAGTGTCAGCATATTGCCGCAATAATCTGGGTCCTCCTTTTACTGACCTCAGAACAATGGAAAGCTCAGTCAACCTTGAGCTGGTGATAATTGAACTGCTGACAGTGGGCAGAATTAGGTAGTTTTCAAATTGAGCTTGTCTTTGGTAATTTCACATTCTCCTCCCCATATAGTTTTCTCAGGGACTATATAGAAGTAGCTTTCTATATGGATTTACTCTAAGGGTTTTCAGCTTTCTAGTGTCACCTAAAGACCTGAATTCCCATCCAAGGAGTAGCCAGGTCCAGCCTGCTTAATTTTTCAAGATTAGCAAAGTTGGGTTAGATACTGCCACCAGCTAGACTTGGCTTGTTTTATTAGTAACGGTGATGCAGGCTGTTAAATAGCTCATAGTTCTGCCAATTGGAATATTAGCCTGTAACCCAAAGAACAGCACTTAAGATTCAGACCACATGAGCAGTGGATATAAGCTACTCCTACAAGATTGCTGTTCAACGACTAAAATCAAATATGAAAAAGTTGATGATGAACAGGTGTCTGCATAAATAAAGTGCTACACATATCATTGTAAATCTACCAGAATCTCATTCATCATCATCATCATCATCATCATCATCATCATCAGTTGGAAGGGACCTTGGAGGTCATCTAGTCCAACCCCCTGCTCAGGCAGGAAACCCTATAACATTTCAGACAAATGGCTGTCCAGTCTCTTCTTAAAAACTACCAGTGTTGGAGCATTCACCACTTCTAGAGGCAGGTTGTTCCACTGGTTAATTGTTCTAACTGTCAGGAAGTTTCTCCTTAGTTCTAGGTTGCTTCTCTCCTTGACTAGTTTCCATCCATTGCTTCTTGTCCTGCTTTCAGGTCCTTTGGAGAATAACTTGACTCCCTCTTCTTTGTGGCAGCCCCTGAGATATTGGAACACTGCTATCATGTCACCCCTCACCCTTTCTCTTCGTTAAAGTACACATACCCAATTCCAGCAACTGTTCCCTATATGTTTTAGCCTCCAGTCCCCTAATCATCTTTGTTGCTCTTCTCTGTACCCTTTCTAGAGTCTTGACATCTTTTTTACATTGTGGTGACCAAAACTGGATGCAGTATTCCAGGTGTGGCCTTACCAAAGCATTGTAAAGTGGTATTAGTACTTCACTTGATCTTGATTGTATCCCTCTGTTAATGCAGCCTAGCACTGTGTTGGCTTTTTTGGCAGCTGCAGCACACTGTTGGCTCATATTGAAGTGATTGTCTACTAGGACTCCGAGATCCCTCTCACAGTTACTACTATTGAACAAGGTACCACCTATACTCTACCTGTGCATTTGATTTTTCCTGCCTAAATGTAGAACCTTACTTTTTTCACCATTGAATTTCATTTTGTTAGATAGCGCCCAGTGTTCGAGTCTGTCCAGATCCTCCTGTATTTTAAGCCTATCTTCTGGAGTATTGGCTATTCCTGCCAGCTTGGTGTCGTCTGCAAATTTGATGAGTTCCCCATCTATCCCCTCATCCAAATCGTTAATGAAGATATTGAAGAGCACTGGGCCCAGAACAGAGCCCTGGGGCACCCCACTACACACTTCCCTCCATGTACTGTAGATGCAGTTCCATTGAGGACCACACACTGAGTACGGCCTATCAGCCAGCTATGAATCCATCTGGTGGTGATGCTATCTAACCCACAATTTTCTATCTTATCAAGTAGTAGGTTGTGATCTACTTTATCAAATGCCTTACTGAAGTCCAAGTAAATTATATCTACAGCATTCCTCTGGTCTAGTAGTTTTGTCACTTGGTCAAAGAATGCAATAAGGTTTGTCTGGCACGATCTGTTTTTGACAAACCCATGTTGACTTTTAGTGATGACTTTGTTTGCATCAAGGTGTTCACTGATTTGTTGTTTGATTATCTTTTCCAGAATCTTCCCAGGTATTGAGGTCAGGCTGATAGGTCTGAAGTTTCCTGGATCTATTTTTTCCCTTTTTTGAAGATGGGAACTACATCAGCTTTCTTCCAGTCCTCTGGTAGTTCCCCAGTGCTCCAGGATCTTTGAAAAATATAGTTCAGTGGTTCTGAGATCACGTCTGCCAGTTCCTTCAGAACTTTGGGGTGTAATCCATCTGGTCCTGGTGATTTGAACTTGTCTAGGCTGGACAGGTGTTCACTTACCATTTTCTTGCCTATCTTAACTTGCGTTTCTATTCTGTTTTTTATGGCACTGGTTTTGGTAGGTTGGACTGTTTTTTCCCTTTGTGTAAAGACAAATGCAAAAAACAAGTTAAATAATTCTGCTTTCTCCCTATTGCTTGTCACCTTCTTGCCACTTTCCCCTACTAATAGACCAATCATTTCCTTAACTTTTTTCTTGTTTTTTATATGTTGAAAGAAGCTTTTTTTTGTTATTTTTGACTTTGGTCGCAAGCCTTAGTTCATTTTGAGACTTAGCTTTCCTCACTTCATCTTTGCAAGCACCAGCTATTTGCTGATATTCTGACTTAGTTATGTGTCCCTCTTTCCAATTCTTATACTTGTCCTTTTTATCTTTCAATTTATCAGAGAGTTCTTTATGCAGCCATGCTGGTTTCTTTTGAGAGCTGTTATTTTTCTTCTTTGTTGGTATTGTACTAGACTGGGCCTTTATTATCTCACTTTTCAAAATTTCCCAAGCTTCTTGAGTTGTTTTCCCCTTTAGGATTCTCATCCATGGAATTCTTCCCAAGGTCTCTCTAAGTTTATTGAAATTAGCTCTTTTAAAGTCCAAGACTCTAGTTTGGCTGTATTCTATTGCTTGTGCTTCCATAATGTTGAATTCCAATATTGCATGATCACTTACCCCAAAGGTTCTTGTGGCTTCGACATTTTCTATCATTTCATCTCTGTTTGTGAGAATTAAATCCAATATGGCTAATCCCCTAGTTCCCTTCTCTACTTTTTGGGAGAGAAAGATGTCTGCTAGGTTTGTCAGAAATCTGTTTGATCTTCCACTTGGTGCAGAGTTTGTCTCCCAGTTGATATCAGAGTAATTAAAGTCCCCCATTACTATTGCGATGTGCTTCTTACATACCTTAGTTAGCTGACTAACAAAAAGTTCATTTATTTCCTCTGCTTGGTTGGGCGGCCTATAGTATACACCTATGGCAATGTCATTTTCCCCCCTTTTATATTGACCCAAATGCATTCAAGTTTACAGTTTTCGTCATTGTTGTGCTCTATTTCTGTAGAGATAAAGTTATTTCTTATATATAACTCCCCTTATCTCCCTACCATATATTTCAAGGCCATTCAGAAGAATCTTGATTTCAGTTTTAAATAGGTAGAAGGTCACTATGTTGTAAAACCCCAATACACGAGACTTTCCATTTCATAAATCGAAAAGGCCACCATTAACTTTATTTTGTGTTTAGTGTAGAAAATAGCAGTGACACATCCTGAAATGTTGCTAAAAGGTGATTTTCTGAATTGATTAAAGGGTAATATAATTTTATTGATGAAACTATCCTATTCTGATGCTTACAGTAACAAAGGTAGGAAACTTCAAGCTATATTTCACTGGTTCACAGTTACCCCCCCCCCAAAAGGTTGGATATATGTAGTAAAAATGTGCATATCAAAGACAACTTGGGCATTGTCAGATCTTGTTTCAGGTATATAATATGCTCATTTATAGTTTTCCTTCACTGAGAATCACAAGAGTTTTCTCTACAACAGATATATCAATAATTTGATAAATGCTAAGAAGTTCCCAATCACACTCAGTATGCAGTTTTATCCTATGTATTGCCAAGATATCCTTATCTGTTGATGTTGAACATAGTTTCAGAAATCCTGAAGTTTGCACAACATTGCTGAATGCTATCAAAGTCATAAGGAAAATCTATGTGAGTAACCAATCAAACTTTATTATGGATTGAATTCTAATTATGAGTAACAGTTTGCTGGACAACATAGCAACATACATTCAACTACAATCATAGGTCTGTACAATTAAGGTTCACTGCAGAAGACAAAAACAAGTTGGAATTGTGTATCGATCAGATGATAAATAATTTGTGTTGATTCTTGATGGAAACATACTCTTGGAATGTTTTTGATGCCAAAGGACTGGGATTTTTTTTTCTAAAGTTAGAATTAAAAGGAGAAGTATAGCAAGCTATAATATTCCTCTGCACGTATTCAGAAGTGAATCCCACTGATTCAAAGTAATGGGATACATTATATAGTTGCAAACTTAGAACAGGTCAGCTGTAGACTCGATGAACTTTATCTCTGGACTCTACAGAGGGCTGAAATTTAATATGCAGACTGAAAGTGATCCATGTTATTTATTTATTTCTGCACAATGCTGAATGTTGCCCATTCCAAACACTCCAAAGGATTTTTGAATATTCAAGTGACACCAGCTCATATAATAACAGAAAAAGAGTTCAATGGTTGTGATCAGAACCCTGGTTGGCTCAGTGGTTAGAATGCAGTACTGGAGACTACTTCTGCTGACTGCTGGCTGCCAGCAGTTCGGCAATTCGATCCTGACCAGTTCAAGGTTGACTCAACCTTCCATCCTTCCGAGGTTGGTAAAATGAGGACCCAGATTGTTGGGGGCAATTAGCTGACTCCGTAAACAGCTTAGAGAGGGCTGTGAAGCAGTATATAAATCCAAGTGCTAATGCTATTAGATTATGAAAGGAGCTTTGTCAGACACACACACACCCGGGGTGTGTACACAGCATTTCATCTTATAGCAATTAATAGGTTGAATCTAGAAAGATCTCAAACAAGAAATCAAGGTAGCCACCTTCCTCCATTTTTCCTCCATGTATCTAGTTTGTATAACATAAGTAATACTCCTTCCTCCCCTTATTTTCTATTTCCAATTTTCTATTTTCCCCACAACGACACTGCGAGGTCTGAAAGAGACTGACTGGTTCAAGGGCACGCAGCTCATTTTCATAGCTAAGGTAACACTAGAACTCACTGCCTCCCATTCTTTAGCCTGATGCCTTAACCACTACACCAGACTGGACCAGTTTTAAACCATCCCTAACTGTGCTGGATTAATATTATGTTTCTCCCTTATTCCCACAGTCTCCAAGGATATTCACAACAGGTACTGTATATTATTTATCAGCTTTTTTCACCCATTACATGGAGAGTGTGGGTGGGGCTGGGAACAGAGGTGAGAATGATGACAGCAACTTTCATGCCGATATAGGTCCTTGCCAGCTCAAGGATGGGTGGAAAGCATTTCAGCTCAACAGTGCAGACAAGTTCTTGGATGCTGATGATGGCAGCGGCCCAGTTGCCGAGATAGGAGAGGCAAAGAGAAAATGCTTGAAAGACCAGAAGGAATGTCTTTCTAATATCTTCTGCTTTCCAACATCTATCACGTACCATTGGTGCTTTATCTATCTAATAAGAGGCCACATCTGGCTAAGGTAACAAATAGATGGACGTTGTCTGTTTCCTGCTAAAATGGAACTCCTGTATTACTTTTTCCTTGGTTTCACACCTGATTTGCAATCTATGCAAACAGTTTTATAAGTAATACGTCTCTCTCTTCTGCAAGTACATCAGAAGCAATAATGTCTTCTTAAGTGCAGAGGGGAGAAAGCTAAGTAGGCAATTATAGGTGTATTTTATAGCCATTGTGTTTGCAAATACATAAACTATGCTAACACTTAGCTAATACAATGAGAAGGAAATTGTGAATCAGATAACAATCACTGTAAA
Source organism: Vipera berus (assembly GCF_964194415.1). Classification (NCBI taxonomy): domain Eukaryota; kingdom Metazoa; phylum Chordata; class Lepidosauria; order Squamata; family Viperidae; genus Vipera; species Vipera berus. The sequence goes on from NC_138202.1 coordinate 137,400,738, forward strand.
CAAATTGAAGTGCCGTGTTCATTATCCATGTAGCTGTTCATGCCAGGAACAGTGTTGCCAGGTGAAAGAGCGGAAACCAAATCATGCAGAAAACCGTTTCATCATAACATAAAGACAATTATAACATCTGTTAATCTTTTGTGCCAGATGTAATTAGGTTCTATGGAGAAGTCACCCCTTAAGGATGATTCCTTTAGCATCTGTTCAAAGGACAAACAATTGTGGGTGGGTAATAAATGACCCTTTACAAGCAAGCAGTAAAATGTGCATATAGCGTGAAGTATAAACAGATCACTTTCAGAAAAAGCCAGTGTTTTAGCTTAACTCTTTACTGAAAAAATTCCGGAGTACCAACAGAATCAGTATCGCTAGGCCCTGTGTATACGATTCACATCCATTAAAAGTACGTGAATCATAAAAGGTAATGCTTTTCTTTGTCCTTCGTTGTTTACTGTTGACATAGGCTTCTAATCTAAAAAGTTCAGCTAGTAATTTTATCACTTCCCCCCCCCCCCCAAATATGCCTATCTATACAGGTAGTCCTTGACTTACAACCACAATTGAACCCATTTTTTTTCATTGCCAAGCCAGACTATCTATACAGGTAGTCCTTGACTTACAACCACAATTGAACCCATTTTTTTTCGTTGCCAAGCCAGACTGGTGTTAAGTGAGTTTTGCCCCATTTTCTAACCTTTCTCACCATAGTTGTTAAGTGAATCACATGGTTGTTAAGTGAACCTGGATTCCCCACTAGCTTTCCTTGCCAGAAGGTCGCAAAAAAAGGATCACAAGACCCTGGGACACTGCAACGGTCATAATTATGAGTCAATTGCCAAGCATCTGAATTTTGATCCTGTGACCAAAAGTTGAGAACCAGTCATAAGACACTTTTTTTAGAGCCATTGTCACTAAATGAATGATTTTATGTTGAGGATCTACCTATGTAGTCCTTTATTGATTGGATAAAGCAGTTATTCACAGAAAGATTATACTTGGGAATTCCTTTGCTTGTTTTTTTGTTAAATTACAAATTTTCTTCTAATTTAGTTCAATGAAAACATTTCCACATTAACTACAAATAATACTGGTTTCCTATTTTTCTTTTTTTTAAAAAAAATCAAAGCCATCAAATACCCGGTACAAATCCTGTCCTTTAAAATGCTTATAAAGGTAAATATTTATTTAAATTACCTATTGCCATATTATTCAGCTTAACGTGGCCCTCTGGTGGCAATACTCACCTCCAAATTCTACCAGCAAAAGTGTCTTTTAAAAGGACTTAGTGTGAGCAGATTTACTCCAGGACAGGAAGCAAACTCATTTTAAAAAATGAGGGTTTCTCTCTCTCTCTCTCTCTCTCTCTCTCTCTCTCTCTCTCTCTCTCTCTCTCTCTCTCTCTCTCTCTCTCTCTCTCTCTCTCTCTCTCTCTCTCTCTCTCTCTCTCTCTCTCTCTCTCTCTCTCTCTCTCTCTCTCTCTCTCTCTGTGTGTGTGTGTGTGTGTGTGTGCGCGTGTGTGATGAATATGGAAAGTTGTCTGCTTACCTACTTTTTGAAACAAATGTTGAATGGCCAAACTGAAATCTACAACACAATTGAATTCAGAGCTGTCTCACAGTTTAGAGATCCTGTCTTTGAAAAGACACACTTGTGATGCTTATGGTGCCATGGACATAGGGTGGATGGCAGGAAGTCTTTTAAAAATCAGTTTAGCTATCTTATAGAACAACAGAATTGGTCTTCTGGTCAAACGGCCTGCTCTAGTCAGAGACCCTATACCATTTCAGACAGATGGTTGTCCAATCTCTTCATGAAAACCTCCAGTGATGGAGCACCCACAACCCCTGAAGGCAAGCCATTCCATTGGTTAATTGTTCTGATTGTCAGGAAATTTTTCCTTAGTACCAGGTTGCTTCTCTCCTTGATTAGTTTCTATCCGTTGCTTCTTGTCCTGCCTTCAGGTGCTTTGGAGAATAGCTTGACTCCCTCTTCTTTGTGGCAACCCCTGAGATATTGGAAGACTGCTGTCATGTCACACACACCCCACTCCTTCCTTTCATTGGACTAGACCAGGGGTCTGCAACCTTGACAACTTTAAGACTTGTGGACTTCAGCTCCCAGAATTCCTAAACCAGCTATGCTGGCTGAGGAATTCTGGGAGCTGAAGTCCACAAGTCTTAAAGTTGTCAAGGTTGCAGACCTCTAGACTAGACATACCCAATTCCTGCCCTTATATAATTAGGGCATCAAACCAAAGAAACCAAACACCTTCATTTTAAAACAACCAGCAGCTGTCTATTTGTAGCATTTTCAATGTGCAACCTTTAAATATACATAAGGATTTTCCATGGCACGGAAATATTTTTGATTCTCTTTAGAATCAAAGGAGCCATTGTGGATCATCCAGTGGAAGCCAACCATCTCCAGCAGGTCTCCAACCATCTTCAGTCTCTACTCAGAAAGCTCAAGCAAGAGAGGAAACCCCTGTCCATCAGGGAACTGCATCCCCTATCAAAATGTCTTAAATCAGGGGTCTTCAAACTTGGCCCTTTTATGACTTATGGACTTCAACTCCCAGAATTCCTCAGCCAGACAGGCTGACTTGTGGTTGAAGTACAGTCATAAAAGAGCCAAGTTTGAAGACCCCTGTCTCAAATTTCTTTAGGCTCCTCCCAAACAAATTGAAGCTGTATTCTGGAGACTGAGTTTAGAGATGGGAAGCAAAGTATTTAAATGAATCGGTTTCCTCCCAGTTATGATTCCTTCTCCCTTTCTTTTAGGGTCCCTTCAAAATACTAATAATGTACCAAAATTGATCTGAGGAAGGAAAGAAGGAAACAGTGATTTCTGGGTTTTGGGAAGAAGGTGGAAGAGCTACAAAAGCCTTCCACTCCAACAAAAAAAAAGTGCCACCAAATTTGTGCCATTTTGCTGAACGGCTTTTTGATGGCTCAGCCTCAAAATGCGAAATAGGTATTATGGTTTTGCACACAGGTTGCCGATCTCTGAGCTATGTTACTGTTAAGGAAGGATCAGGAGGTACTTTCGTATTATACTTTAAAATCCCAAATTAAGCAAAATTTTCCCTTTCTCAATATAGTGATTAAGATTAAATCATGTCCCGGTAAATTAAGTTCCAGTAAATCCTATTAAATCACAATTATGACACCAAAACCAGCTCCACAAGAAGACTAATATGATACAATAACAGTATAACTGTATCCAACACAATAGTCATGCAAAGCATATGAAAGCTGCCCATGAATATGTGACTATGTGAAAGGAATTTGTGCCTACACAAACGCCCTTTCTTTTAAAATATACAAAACCAAAAGTTTCTTAATAAAGGATAGTTTATTATTCTGATTTATTTCCATCTCTCTCAGAGCAGCCTTTCCTAATAGTGCCTTATTTTCCATCTATGATTATTTTTTTTCCTTTTAAAATTAGGCAGATTATCTGCCCGTGTTCTCATTTTATATTTTCAAAGGAAAAGAAAAAGAAAGGAGGAGGAAGAAGCAAGAAAAAGGAGGAGAAGGAGGGGGAACTGTTGAATTTAACAATTGAGATAAGACTGGAGCCTTATAATCAATTAGCACTGTCAAAGAAAATAATTTGCGACACAAATTTCCAGCTGCACAGATCTATTATGCATTCAGGCCATCCAGACCTCATCTGAGTCTGAGAAAACAAACTGGATCTTTCGGTGGCAAGCCTATCAAAACAAGGGGCTCAACAGAAACATTGGTTCTATAAATGTCCATCTTTCCGCAGCATAATATTTACAGGCTGCTTTATTAACCAGGCTGTCTTGGCATTAAATTCGCATTGTTCACAGTGCAAAAGGCAATTCCCATCACAGCGTTCAGCACCGTCTGTCACACTACATGGAGTTTGATACCTTAGTGCCAGTCAAAAGTAATCACCATGGCAAGAGGTTTTAAAGAACAATCATATGCCTCAGTTTCTTGATCAATTCGGTAACTATCAGAAACTAACCCACCCCCCCCAAAAATGGCTACTGGAAGTGTTTATTTTTATTTATTTACCTAAATGTCAAATTTATATAGCTTCTCACAGTGACTCTGGGTGACGTACAACAAAATATTAAACAATGAATATATATATATATTTAAAAAGTCATTATTACAAAAGTTTTAAAGGCCATAAGGCATAAACGAGATGTTAACAGTAACAATGGAGCCATTTCATGATCTCATTGGTCCCTTGGGAATCCCCCAGATCTAATGACCTATACACGTTTTGATGAACTTCTGCAAAATAAGGAGGGACTGTGCTAACCTACTTCACGGGGGGCACCATAGTAGAAAAGGCTCACCTACGTCAAGCGTAGTTCCCTAACATACTTGCAGGATGGCTCTTTGCTGGATCTAATGCAGGCATGTCAAACCCGCGACGTCATGTGACATCGCGTGACATAGCGCAACTTTTTCCCCATTGCCGGCAATGGAGTGGGCACAGATTCCGGCCCGCGGGCTAGCAGTTTGATATGCCTGATCTAATGGGATGGGCAGATGTAATTGAAGAGAGGTAGTCCCTCAGGTAAACCAGCCCAATGCCAGAAAGGTTTTAAAGGTCAAAAACAACACCTTGAATTGGACCTGGAAGCAAGCTTGGCAACCAATGCAGCTCACAGAGCAGAAATGTAATATGTGCTGCTCTAGAAGCCTAAACTACTGGATTTTGCACCAGCTGAAGCTTCCCAATACTCTTCATGGGCAATCCTCTGTAAAGCACATTACAGTAATCCAAACAGCTGGTTACTGGGACATGATTGACTGTGAGCAAAGCCCCCCCCCCGATCTGGCAATGGGCACAAGTGGACACAACACAAAGCTATGCAAAGGGCCTCTTAGCCACCTGCTCCTTGAGCTGGAGTCATGAGCCCAGGGAGACCCCCAGATTGTGCACGGAAACTGTTTGGGTAAGTGCAACCCCATCCAGCATCAAGAACCAGCAGGTCCCAACACTTAAAACCACTCAGTCTTGCCAGTTCAGCTGAAAACTGTTGTTTCCCACTCAGACCCCCAGATCCACCCTGGAACAAGATGTTTGTGGCATTGCTTAATTCAGAGATACAGTATATAGTTAGTACGCTGTTAGTATACTGTTAGTATGTTAGTATACCTCACCCCCATCATGGCAGGTGAGGGCGCCCAGTGGCCTCTTGCAGTTGTTGAATAGGAGCAAAGAGAGCACCAAGCCCTTTGGTACACCATAATATTTACCTCATTTCTAGCTGACTTTAAATTCAGAGATTCTTTCTTAGATGTAATGCAAATTTCACCACACTCTGTTGGCTCTAATTTATACAATGGACCATATTGCTTTAAACCCAAGCATGAGAGCAGGTGGATGGCTAACTATTGCCAGGAGAATGAAAATCATTCACTAATTGATATGTTAGCCAAATAGAGATTTGGCAATAGAAAGTAAATTAAAGCTGAGGTTTTCCCCTTATTCATACTGATAAGAAAATAATCGCAACCAGTAGTCAGATAAGATGAAGTCTCTTAACATTGCCATGCATCACTATGCTATCAGTTGAATTAAGCTTTAGAAGGGAATGAGGTAAAGCACTACAAATCCAATAACTTAGAGCAGGCCAGTGGCGTAGCGCGGGTTGTCAGCACCCGGGGCAAGGCAAGATAGTCCCTCGCTCTCTCTCCGCACCGCACCGCACGCCTGGCACCCCCCCTCCACAGTGGGCAGCGACCCGGCGGCTCGGATCGGATTCGCACAGCCAGCACTGCAGTGAGAGAGAGTGAGTGAGCCAGGCAGGGGCAGAGAGCTGCGAGTGCGAGCGCGCCCCCCCCGATGTTGCGCCCGGTGCGGCCGGCCCCCCCTGCACCCCCCACGCTATGCCACTGGAGCAGGCATGTCTAACTGCCAGCCCGCAGGCCAGATGCATCACGACGAAACCGCGCCCTCCCCATTGCTGGCAATGGGGAAAAAGTCGCGATACGTCACGTGACATTATGTGATGTCGGGAGTTTGACATGCCTGACTTAGAGGAGTCTTTTGACCTGAATCTATACCTGTCTTAGCAAGGAAAAACTCATACAGTTGCATTGTTTTTCCCTCTGCCTTTCAAGAATTTGTCTTTGTCGTTTTCCGAACAGGCCCTTTACCTCCTCCTTAGCTGAGTCAGTTTCCAACCAGGTATCTGTCTCGCATCCTTAAATCATAATTCCTTTTTCCATTTCCCCCAGAGAATAAGAACCGGCAAGATTTCTTTCTCTCTTTTCTTACAGTCTGCTTCACGTATTACACTGTCTGGTTTATATATTACATTGATCTATGGTTTGCTTAACCGTTGAGTAAGTCACAAATGACTTATTTGTGGCTTCACTAAGCCACAAACCATGCTTTACAAACCGGATTCATACACTGAAGTAAGCCGCAAACAAGCAAGTCTCATTATAACTTAATTCTATCTCTCTGGGTCTGTTTTTCTTATAGATTAAGGCACTTCTGTGCAAGTATTGTGGGCCACTGCAAAGGAGATCTGGATTTCAATGTTCTTATTACCTTACTAGTGTTGTTGGTTGATTAATTTCCCACTCAAGTGTAGTGCAGCTGAAAGGGCTCCAAAGGTAGGGTATTTTTGTTTTGTTATTTTGTTTTGTTTTGGGGAAACTGTAGGTCCCTTTCAGCATTGGAAAAGATGCTTTTAAAATCTCTCCTTCCAGTTCTGGTACTCCAGGCCTTTTCAAAAGGATGCATATTTGAGGGCTGTGTAGTTCTCTCTTATAGCCAATAAAAGAAACGGGGATCACACTGAGATGTACTGTGTCAATATCCTGTTTTATTTCATCACTGGAAGAAGGAAACAAAATGCTAAGCTCTGGAGTTGTTTTTTCCTCTTCCTTTCATACGGAGGTGGGAGTAAAGGCTGGAAGAAGATGTGTTGCTGCAGATTTTGCTGGAGCTCAGCGCAGGTCTTTATTCTCTCTTCTCAGAAACATTTAAATCAGAAAAAGTGAAAGATGGCCTTCAGACTGCTTCCAAGGTTTAAGAAATTCAAATAATAGCAGCATGGAAGCGTACTAAGTATAATTTTACCCTTCTGTTTAATTTGATTTATTCCATTTAGACGTCGCCCAACTTCAACTGACTTTGGCCAGTGTACAATAAAACTAACAAACATAAAAACAAAATACAATCATTATAAGAGAATAAAAGAGTAAGTTGCAAAAAAATGGCAACCTCACCAACACACCATCCAGAAGGGGCCCCAAGCACCCTAGCTTTGAAGAACATCTAGGTGTTTAAGATTTTCCAGAATGTCAGCAGGGTGGGACTCACATGGTATCGGGGGAAATCTCATTACAGAGACCAAATGCTGTGTGAGAGAAGGATGCTTCTAGGGTTTTGCAGATAATACTCTTTAACTGAAAGGACCGCGAGCTTGTCAACTCTATTGGATTGATTCAATCCATGGAAGATAGGTGCCTCAAGTAATTAGGATCTATGCCTTGTAGGGCTATATAGGTCACTATATAACTAGCACCTTGAATCACAACCGGAATCATAACAGGAACCAGCGCAGATTGCAAAACAGTATCACATGGGCATACATTGATGCATGCCCAGCACTGCCAACCTGCTGCATTCTGGACTAGTTGAAGTTTTTGAGTGGTCTTCAAGGTCAGCCCTATGTAGAGCACATTGCGATAACTGAGTGACAAGTGACTGTCTGAAGGGCCTCCCAATTTAGGAAATGGTCCAACTGGTGGAGCAGATGAAGCCACACAATGGCCTTCTTGGCCACAGTTGCCTCCTGTTCATCTAGGAGATTTGAGTACCACAGATTGTCCATCATTCTTTAATGGAGAAGTATGACCCCCATCCAAGGTCAATCTTGATTGAGTCAAAGATGGTTCCTCTCCATCCAAACCTACATAGCCTTTAAGCACTAGGATAGAAACTCGAGGTAAAGGTCAAAGGTTATATGCCACCTTGAGAACCCTAGTTACTCTTCCTTGGATCCAAAATCAGATTTATTTATCAACCCTGTGAACTATGCAAATGTTTGTTTCTGTCTAATCTTATTTTGTTCCCAGAGAATTCTAACAAGAAGAGTACTTTATATTTTGTCAAAATCACTAAATTTATACTCAATATATCTGGACTGACACATTGGATGGACTTAACACTCTTTATATGTGCACACACAGTCAATGAAGAATATTCTCAAGATAAAAATATGGTGACTTACTGTATATATACATGGTATTATTTATTTTATAAATATTAGAATAAAATTGTGAAACATGTAGAGAGGATTCACACAGAAACTTTTCAGATAAATTCATGCTTATGTTAAACACATGCTGAAGTAATTAGCATTTCCAAATATTTATATATAATATCTGTATAATATAATATAACAATATTTTAATAATAAAAAAAACCATAGATATTTTTAAAAGTGCTACTATATGCAAAGGACTACCCTTTTGGTTGGTAAAGGTCTTTATCTTAATTACAATTAAGGACAATTAATTTTACATTAATAATTGCATTAGTATATATGTTTAAATGTACTTCTTGTTAGGAACTAAAACCCACCATAGCGATATCCACAGGGCTTGTAAACACCTTATTTTAAATTCTTTACGTCCTAAAAAATGAGGTGGGCAATGGTTTTTGCAACCAAGAGCTACATTTTCCATTCATTAACTCTTTTTCCCAAGGGAAGTCTGGGGATTTAAACTGGGTTTGTTAAGCCTCATAGAGATCTAACAGAAATATTTGGTGTGGTGGGTTTTTGGCTTGTTATTTTGCTAAGATCAGATCACACTAGTGAAAAATGGTGGGATTAATGCTGAATTCCAGTGGTGTCATCTGAGAGAGCTTTGTGGGGAAGTACAAATGGGAATGAACCACAGATTGTCTAGCTTTGTCTTCAATCTTACAATCTTACAAAGTCCCTTACCGTATTTTCTTCCTTACTTGGTTTGGGATTGTTTCCAATCAAATGAAAGAAACAGACAGAATTATTATTAAATAAATAAGGTGTGGAGAACATTCTGAATAAATAGGCATAGAATTTGTGGGTTGGGGATCAAAAAAAATTTAAGCAATGATCAAAGGAAACCCAAGGTAAAACTAAAATAAGAAAGAATATGAAAATAATTCAATTCAGCCCATTACAAAAGGCTTGAGTGATATGGATTGAATAAACCTATTCTATATTGAAGATGTGGGGGCTTGGTTTTCATGTGTACTTATATTTTACCTACCCCTTTAGGTCTGTGGAGTCAATGTCCTTAGAGTAAAAAGTGAATCACGGAATGGAAAACACATGAACAGTTTGTTCCAAAAGATTCAGCAGAATTATGAAATTTAAAAGGTCAGGCAAAGCTAAAAGTATGGCATTCTTATGAAGAGAGAGTACAGAAAGAGGGTGAGAGAACACAAGAAGGTATTTTGACCATCTTCTCTGCCTCCATGAGGTGGTAGGAGCAATGGTTGAGAACAACCTCTTTTTGCATAGGAAGAAAGGATGAGAAAGCATTGTATAATATATTATTCCACGAAATATCTATGGGGACTTTGATGATTAAAAATACAATCCTATGGACGATCGTTCAGAAGTATACCCATTTGGGATAAAGGGGGCTTATCTACAGGGAAGTGCATTGGGGATTGTATCCAAAAGCTCAAATTCTAGACAGATTTACAAGGGATTAAGTCCCATGAAATCCTATTATGTTCTCTTCCATGTCAACATGAGTAAGTAAGATTGCCCAGAGGGTGAGAAGGGACAGCATGGCAAATTCACATCATCTTTTTTTTTCTGCTTGCTCTCTAGTAAATATTTCATGCAGCTTTATTTGCAATTTTGGATTAATGTACACCAAGCTTTCTGAAAATTTACGTTGCAATAGCATGCAGCAATTTTGATTTGAAGCTGCTCCTTCTACTACTAAAGATTAAACTGAACATTCCTCCATCATGTTCCATCCTATGCACTATTGGTAACATCATCCAAACTTTCATGTTCAGCGGTTAATAAAGGGCTTTTCGCATGTGTAGTTTCAAACATATTTTTTTTTGATGCCCTGAAATTTTTCAAACCTTGTGTGCCATGGATCAGGGCAGATCTGTGTTTTTTCTAAGTCTAAATACATCAAAACAGGTAATCCAATTTTGAAGCACTTATCTAATATAATTTGAGCGATAACTCAAAAGTATAAAAAGTAGATGAGTAATTTCAAATTCAATATTTAGCTAGTGACAAAATATTCATTACAGCATTAGCCTTAAAATTGTAGACAGATGAATCAATTACCCCAAAAAGAGGTACAGCTAAACATATCCATAAAATTTGAAGTCAAAGTCAAACTCATGCTCAGCTTTGACATTCCTGCTTTATGAGAAAATGCATAAAACATATTGAACCATCTAACTATAGTTCTGCCTAACAGCAACACAGTTGCCAGTTTGACAATGAATATTAACCCCCAGCTGCGAGACTGAAGCATAGTAAATAGAGTGACAAGAAAAGAATCAGAAATGTGCAAATAATAATAACAACAATAAACCCCTTACTTGCTGTTGCTCCATTAAATCTTGTTCCAGTACTAAAGAAATGAAAAACCTGTGGAAGTTTCCTGCAGTCCAGAATCCTCTTGAGTAAATGCTGTGTTTATTTATCAAGCCTTAAAAATTTCTGGTGTGGAGGACTGAGTGAGCTCTCAAGTTTATCATGAGCACAGTTGAAAGTCCTACTGTAACTGCAGACATAAAGTTTGCTGCCAGTTAGTTTTTCTGCGGCTCCGTACTTGTAAATACAAGCTCTGTGGACAAAGTCCCAAATGACATCACAAGCAGCTGCTTATTGTTGAGTCTTTATTAACTGGCTGTCAAAAAAAGAAAGAACGAACCACGAGGGGTGGGGAGGAACCACTGTCTATCTTGAAGTGCAAGCTGGGAGCGTAGTAAGAATTTTGCTTATACATATGTAAATACTTGTGATTATCTCAACTATGCTTTCCTTAGGAGGATGAAGCCAAGTTTCCGTAGGAATCCTATCCTTGCCAGACCCCAAAGCAGAGGAATAAAAAAGACATGCAGCCAAATAAATAGATGCTTAGTAAATTAAACGCTGCACTTTTTTTTAAAGACCCTGCATGCTTTAAGCATGACTGTGTCTATAAATATTATATAGAAGCATTATGGACTCAGCACAGATTTAAAATTTATTTACTAAATCAAAATTTGATAGAGTATGCCAGATCTTCCAGTAAAGGGGGAGGGTAAACAGTGTATATTGCACACAGTGTATATTGCAAAGATTTCAGCTCTTTCATTATACAAATATTTGTAAATAGTTTGTAGGATTAATAGTTTCTCTCTAAACAGCATTGTCCATGAGTTATTTTGTAGCAAAACAAAATTGTAGCAAATATGTAAAAGAGGAGAAAAAAATGTGGGTCTGTAATCCTTTGTTCACAATGTAAATTGTAAATTGGAGTGGCATTACTACTAGGTCTTCCCCCCCCCCCAGTAAAAATGGAGGAGAAACCTTTGGAAATGACAAAGGCAGCTATTCAGCTTGTGGTAGCTGATAAAACAAAAGAAAATATTGACCTTTCACTCCTCCTGGGTCTTCAGACTGGCTGGCTGTTTTTGTGTAAAACAAGGACAACATCTTCTAAGTCTTCAAGAACTTGATGTTTGCAGCCATGCTCCACATTCTTGTCCCTAGGAATGTCTCCTCAAAGAAAGGCCTTAAGCGAAAGTCACACTAAATCTGCACTTATTTCCCAGAAGCTGGCCTTTTCAAGTGAAGCCTTAGATCACTGAAAGAGAAACATGACAGAAGTGCTACTGTGTACACTAATATCTTTTCTGTGCTGAGAATGTAAACATGGGGAAACTTCAGAGTAGGGAAAACTCAAGCGGGTTTATGAAGAAAAAAAGTGATGATTCAACAAGCAAAGCGATGAAGAGGGCTTAAATATGAATTTAGATATTGATATTTTTGGAGAACTGGTTTCAAAATTCTGACTGGGGCTCTTGGGGGTTCTCTGAGTTTGGTTGTTTCCCTGTGGGAGTTTCTTTCTCAAACCCCAAGACCCCAACAGTTCAATTCTGAGCTACATATATTTCTACTATTGATTGAAATCCTGGTTTCCATACAGTTCCAAATTATACTTTCTAAGTCCAAACTATTCTTTAAGAAACAAGACATTTTGCTTTGCAATAGATACACAAGAGAACTGCAGCCTCTAAGTCAGGGGTGTCCAGTCTTGACAACTTTAAGATCTGTGGACTTCAAGTCCCAGAATTCCCCAGCCAGACATGCTGGCTGAGGAATTCTGGGACTTGAGGTCCACAAGTCTTAAGCCTTCAGGTTCAGTCAAATACGATTTGTTGAAGCAGCCCTGATACATCTGCAATATCTTTGGATTGTGTAAAAGTATACCAGATGGAGGGTAGCCAAGATGCATCCAATGACTTAGTATGCCTGATCATACTATGCATTGTCATCCCATTCTGAAATCATTATTTATTTAAATAATCAAATCTAAAAAATGCTCATCTCACTCACAGACTAGCAGTAGCATCTGTAGTAGCAGTTTTCTTTGGTTATTTGTAAACAGAATGGGATGACATTTGCAAGGAAATTAGAGTTGGCAGGACATTAAATTCCTCAGAAATCGGTGGAAGAATTTTCAAGTCACGCTTGAACATAAAATTTGATTTTAAAAATCATTGGTCATTTTAAGAAACAAGATAATACGTTCACATTGATGGCAGATCTCACCAAAGTTACTTACCGGTAAGTTTGGTTTCAGGGAAACATGAAAGGAAATGCAAGAGGAATTATTCATCTTTGTGAAGGTGATGGAAGCTACTTTCAGAAAAATGAATTGTAGGGGGAAAAGTAAAATGTATTAATATATCAAATTAGAGGTAGAGAAAGGTCAATTAATTAAATAATAATAATAGGCCAGGGTTCAGCAGGCTAATGTAACTATACAAGACCACACCACAATAGTTTGGATTTAAAAACTGACTGTGCCTCATGATGCAAATAGTAAAAATTAAACAACATTGGCGATGTATGGAAGAGTCCCTTCAGCTTGGCCTTCTTCCATTGTTTCTCCTTAGTAAAGCAAAATGCTTTGACATGTGGAAAAGAGCCAGAAGCAGCTATCAAAGCAGCTGCAGTACCTGGGGAAAAAAGGCAGGGCTACTTTAATCATCCAGAGACACTTGCCTTATCCTGTGCCTTGTGAAACACCACTTCTGAAGACTATGTACAACCTTGTTAGTAATCTTCTACATATACATTAAAGATCTTTTCCAAATACATAAACTGTTTGTAGCAAAGTAATAAACTATATATAATTTGTTCTTTTTATAACCCTGTAATCCCTTTTTATCAGAGTGAAACTGGGACAACTGAATGAAGCTGAATGTTTTCTGCCTGATGCCTATGCAGAAGATATTTTCTCTTTGCACCCTGATAGAGAAACATCTGCAACTGCCTAGGATTGAACTCTCAACCTCCTGAGAGTGAGGCAAGCATCTTCACCTCTAGGTCATGTCGTTCAATAAACTCTATATCGAGGACATATAAATGTCCCTGTATAATTCATTAAGTTTGCTCAATATGTGGCTAAGGATATATGTTTTGGTTCTTGGTAATGTGCATGAAACGTTTTCAAGATCAAATCTGCCACAAAAGTGATAAGTAATCCTAAAGGTATAAATAGATTTCCAATTATCCCACTACCTTAACTCTCAATCCAGTCATCAATTATGAACTCCACTGAACTGAAACATCATTGCTCTGAGCATATTCAGGCTCCTTTGATTGTAAAATAAAGTAAAACAAGAGTTTTGATTCTTCTAATAAAAACTCATCTCTAATCAGTCAGTTGACTACAAGTGTAAGGAGTTGATTTCTGACTGGCTATGAAGGAAATGTGAGAACATCTTCACAAAATGTATTACAATGAACTTTTATTTTGGGTTTATCCTGGTGCAAAATTTCACTTTACTCATCTCATGACAGGTTGGCTTCCAAAGAAGAATATTTATTCTTCTGAAAAAGGAGGAAAGGTATCTATGATAAGGCAAACCAATAAAAGAGAAACAAGACAAAGCACGTGTCTATAGCATGCATGTATTCTTGTCTAGCGGATCTATCTGAAATAGCCAAAATAAATAAAATTTGTATCATGTGTCTAACTTACAAGTCCTAAGGATTAGGACCTAGGTAGTAGTAGAAACGAAGGGACGCGGTGGCTAAGCGGGTTAGGACGCTGAACTTGTCGATCGGAAGGTCGGCAGTTTGGCGGGTCGAATCCCGAGTGCCGCGTAGCAGAGTGAGCGCCTGTTACTTGTCCCAGCTTCTGCCAACCTAGCAGTTCGAAAGCACGTAAAAATGCAAGTAGAAAAATAGGGACCACTACGGTGGGAAGGTAACAGCGTTCCGTGCGCCTTTGGCGTCTAGTCATGCCGGCCACATGACCACGGAGACGTCCTCCGACAAGCGCTGGCTCTTTGGCTTTGAAACGGAGATGAGCACCGGCCCCTAGAGTCGGAAATGACTAGCACGCATGTGCGGGGGAACCTTTACCTTTACCTAGTAGTAGAAACACAAAGAAGCATGGTCGCTGTGAAATATTCCTCTCTGATAGATTACTATTATTTATTTACTAACCAAATTGTGTCCCAACTTATAGTATTGTAAGAAATTTGTGTACCTCTGGGGGGGGGGGGAGAATTTCAACCAAAACAGTTCAAGATCCTGTTAAAAAATGTTAGGCTCATCATGGCATTCTGGTGAATCACCACAACCAGAACTACCTCAGGCATTTAACTTGAGAAAACTTTCCACTGCAGGAGATACATATCATTTAGCAGGCATCACAATCTATGGGGGGGAAGCCTTTACACAATCATTTAAATTAGTGGTGTCCACTCTAATAATTTTGAGGACAGGAGCTGTGGACTACTAAGAGATGGAACAGATTTTGTGCAAGCAATTTTGGGCTTTGCCTTTTAACAGAGATGTGTGTCTTAGGGCTTTTCTCCTACAGTTTTGAATACTTCTCATGACAAAATATCAGGAAACTGTGCGTCTGTTTTCAACAATCCAGGTCAGGAGGGCCTCTCGTGGCCACAAAAATACATGGGCAGTGTATGTGTGCATGCATCACATTATAAACTCTTGCACATGATGAGAAGATATTTGCCCTGTATTGTTCGTATTGCATAGATCATTCTCTTTGGCTTGTTTTACATTCTGAGGCAATGTAGGGATGTTCATCAATATTCCCCAAAGCCAATGGATCAATAAACTATATACTGGCAGATTGTTCTATCTCCTCTGAGAGAAAAAGACACAACCATAACATCTGTCACCCCATTTCCTCCTCTTCTATAGAAGCTTTGTGCATAGCCTCTAACAACAGAAGTCTTCTCCTGGTCAATTGGCATCAGCTGCTGCTACAGCAACAACAAAACCTCCATATTTTTCTTGAAAAGAGAATAGCAATAACTGAAAAAGGGGATGAGTTAGTGTCAAACAGCAGAAGATAGGGTGGCTATATCAGTCGTCATTAAGCAAATATGCAAAGATAAGGCTGCCAGCCCTTCAGCCTTTGTCTCCTGCCAGTTTGTAAAAGAAAGATGAAGGTTGACATACTTTAGGTTCCTTCTTTGAGCTCTTATATTTTAAAATCCAAAGACTAGACTTATCTATTTTGCATGAATGACTGGATAATACAGAGTCGTGACCAATGACTCTAAAGAACCCAAGCTAAGGCATTCAGGATGAGGCTGAAATTGTGCTGTTTTGTGTATCTATAAGGTAATAAATCAAAACTCAGAAGCCAGTTTGGTATGGTGATGACCTAAAGCTAAGGCTGAGGCTGACCTAGAAACTAGGTGATTGTGAGTTCTAGTCTCACTTTAGACATGAAAGCTGGCTGGATGACTTTGGGCTAATCCCTCTCTCTCAGCCCAATCCATCTCACAGGATTGTTGTTGTGGGGAAAATAGGAAGAGGAAGGGAAGGAGTATTAGGTATGTTCACCACCTTGAGTTACTTATAAAGTAATAAGGGTGGGATAAAAATCCAATACATAAATACATAAAACCAAATCAATAGAATGCAATAGAATGACTGCAACATTCATGGGGTGATTTTGGGCTAGTGAACCTAGTCTATTTTACAGAGTTGTTGCTGCATAAAATTATGCTGCAGGTATAAAATCATACACACACACACAAGAGAGAGAGAGAGAGAGAGAGAGAGAGAGAGAGAGAGAGAGAGAGAGAGAGAGAGAGAGAGAGAGAGGCAGAGAGGGAGGGAGAGAAACACATAAATTTGTTCTCTGATAATTTTACTTAAACTCTTAAAGAAAAGATGAGATAAAAATGCAATAAATATATACATGAATGAGTATAGAGAAGAAATATTGCAGAAACCATCCTTCACAAATGCTTCCATTAATGTCAACCAAGTATGTTGGACATAAGAGTGTAAATAGGTCCATCTAATTCTATAGTTCTCTGAACTGATATCACAAAGAATTGTGGGCTGCCTTACATGTATAACTTCCACTTCATATAAATTTCCATCAAGTAAATTATTTTCCCTGTCACAGAGTATATAAAACCAGTTGGCATTTACATCCATTTTCATTCAGCTGGAAAAGCAATTCCCAAGTATCAGCCATTGTTTTCATCTGCATATGGTTATTTAGATGATTGGCTAGTTCAATGCAAGGGAAAGGACAAAAAAAATTATCATTACATGAACAAGTATTGCTGAGTAATACACAAAGTACCCAAAGAGTGCCAAGCTAAGACTGTGGGAGACTTAAGAGTATATATGTGTGTGACTGTGGACTTTGAGGACTAAATATCATAGAAATTTGCACACTTGTTTGCAAAGCCTGGTCAGGTACAACCATGGAAGTCAATGTGAAGAAGAGTCCTTAGCTAATCAGTAAGAGCTAATCAGTAAAATTGGTAGCAAATCATGGGCAGTATCAATATATTTCTAGGAGCCCTGCTGCTTAAAAAGACTATGAAATCATATATTTTGGGACATCTGAGTGGCTCCCCCTTGATGAATAGCAGAATAAGAGAGTTGGAAGGGACTTTGGAGGTCTTCTAGTCCAAACCCCTGTGCAAGCAAAAACCCTATACCATTTCAGACAAATGGTTGTCATAATCATAATAGTAAAGTTGGAAGGGACCTTGGAGGTCATCTAGTCCAACCCTCTGCTCAGGCAGGAAACCCTATACCATTTCAGACAAATGGCTGTCCAGTCTCTTCTTAAAAACTTCCAGTGTTGGAGCATTCACCACTTCTGGAGGCAGGTTGTTCCACTGGTTAATTGTTCTAACTGTCAGGAAGTTTCTCCTTAGTTCTAGGTTGCTTCTCTCCTTGATTAGTTTCCATCTACTGTTTCTTGTCCTGCCTTCGAGCACTTTGGAGAATAGCTTGACTCCCTCTTCTTTGTGGCAGCCCCTGAGATATTGGAACACTGCTATCATGTCACCCCTAGTCCTTCTCTTCATTAAACTAGACATACCCAATTCCAGCAGCCTTATATCTTTTAGCCTCCAGTCCCCTAATCATCTTTGTTGCTCTTCTCTGTACTCTTTCCAGAGTCTCAACATCTTTTTTACATCGTGGTGACCAAAACTGGATGCAGTATTCCAGGTGTGGCCTTACCAAGGCATTGTAAAGTGGTATTAATACTTCACATGATCTTGATTATATCCCTCTTTTAATGCAGCCTAGCACTGTGTTGGCTATTTTGGCAGCTGCAGCACACTGCTGGCTCATATTGAAGTGATTGTCCACTAGGACTCCGAGATCCCTCTCACAGTTACTACTATTGAGCAAGGTACCCCCTATACTATACCTGTACATTTGGTTTTTCTTGCCTAAATGTAGAAACTTACATTTTTCACCATTGAATTTCATTTTGTTAGATAGCGCCCAGTGTTCGAGTCTGTCCAGATCCTCCTGTATCTTAAGCCTGTTTTCTGGAGTGTTGGCTATTCCTGCCAGCTTGGTGTCGTCTGCAAATTTGATGAGTTCCCCATCTATCCCCTCATCCAAATCATTGATGAAGATGTTGAAGAGTACTGGGCCCAGAACAGAACCCTGGGGCACCCCACTACACACTTCCCTCCATGTAGATGTGGTTCCATTGAGGACCACATGCTGAGTACAGTCAGCCAGCTACGAATCCATCTGGTGGTGGTGCTGTCTAACCCACATTTTTCTATCTTATCAAGTAGTAGGTTGTGATCTACTTTATCAAATGCCTTACTGAAGTCCAAGTAAATTATATCCACAGCATTCCTCTGGTCCACTAATTTTGTCACTTGGTCAAAGAATGCAATAAGATTTGTCTGCCATGATCTGTTTTTGACAAACCCATGTTGTCTTTTAGTAATGATTTTGTTTGCCTCTAGATGCTCGCTGATTCATTGTTTGATTATCTTTTCCAGAATCTTCCCAGGTATTGAGGTCAGGCTGATAGGTCTGTAATTTCCTGGATCCATTTTTCTTCCCTTTTTTGAAGATGGGAACTAAATCAACCTATTCTTTAAAATTTCCAGTGTTGGAGCACCCACAACCTCTGGAGGCAACTCCTTCCTTGGATTAATTGTTGTAACTATCAGGAAATTTCTAGGTTAGATCTCTCCTTGAATAGTTTCCATCCATTGCTTCTTGTTCTGCCTTCAGGTGCTTTGGAGAATAGGTGACACCCCCCCCCTTAGATATTGGAATACTGCTGTCATGTCACTCATATTCCTTGTTCTCACTAGACTAGACATATCCAATTCCTTCAACCATTCTTCACACGTTTTAGCCTCCAGTCCCCTAATCATCTTTGTTGCTTTTCTCTGCACTCTTTGTAGAGTCTCAATATCCTTTTTATATCATTGTGACCAAAACTAGATGCAATATTCTAAGTGTGATATTACCAAGAATTATAAAGTGGTACTAACAGTTCACATGATCTTGATTCTATTCCTCTGTTAATGCAGCCTAGGACTGTGTTGGCTTTTTTGGCAGCTGCAGCACACTTAAGTGATTGTCCACTAGGACTCCAAGATCCCTCTCACAGTTACTAGTATTGAGCTAGGTACCACCTATTCTATACCTGTGCATTTGTTTTTTCTTGTAGAATATTATCTTTTCCCACCACTGATATTCTTTTTGTTAGATAGGGCTCTGTGTTCAAATCTGTCAAGATCCTTCTGTATCTTGAGCCAATCTTCTGGAGTATTGGCTACTCCTGCCAGCTTGGTGTCTGCAAATCTGCAAATTTGAAGATGATTAGGTAGCTAAAAACGATCTGGCTATTTCTTCAGGTTTTGGAGACAGGATGAAGGTTGAGCCTTTGGATGATTTGGCTGCATTCTTCTTTTTGTTTCATTTATATATTTCAAATATTTATATGGTTGTATTCAGGCCACACACAATTTTTTCTTATATTTTAATTGTAAGCTTTTCAGAGTTGGGAGTCAAGGTTATCTGAATTGTGTGCATGTATACATAAATAAATCAGAACATTTATCCTTGTTGCCAAATCTTCCTGCCATCCTAAGATTTCCTATCTATTTATGTTCCTACAGTAAATCCTTATATCAGCAAAGTGGGAAGCAGATGCTAGGTAAGGCTTTCTAAGCCAGGAGAACTGTTGGTGGCTTTGACTGTCTTAATTACAGTATTATCCATATATCTCCACTATATCTCTCATAAAATATGAGTAGATGTTGGACAGAAACTAAGAACTATTCAGAGTTAGCTGACTGCCCTTAGGCTATTTTAAGTGTAATGCATATAGCATAAATTTGGCTGTTATACTACAGTCCCAAACGTATTGGGTTACAAGTGAATATTTACAAAACTCTAACAACTGGCATGGCTAGTGCTTGGTATCCAAACCAATTTATTCATATGCAATATTCATATGCTGCTGCTTAACAAATGTGTTAGTCAACAGGTTTTTACAACCTGTTATTTTGAAAACAATAGTCCCAGTACAATTGCAAGAAATCAAGTTGAGCAAGGGCTGTCCTAATATAAATCCTAGGTACAGAGCACCATCTTAATGAGAAACAGTCTTCTATGTGGTATAATATATAGTTGGATTGCATTGCACTACTATGGTCAAAATGTCTTCAACATTAGTTAAATGTTGCTAAACACACAAAAATGACTGCACCATTCAAGCAATGTTCATCCTGGCCTGCTGTCCATTATAGCTCTTTTTCTTAAGTACTTCCAACATTATCCTCACTCCCAAAGTAATGAGTAGTGAACATGGACAACATTCAAAGATTAGATAGGATTGTTGGCTGAATTGATGAGACCAGTATAAGCTCAGTGAGGTATAATGTAGCCCAGTTCAAAGGTCTTACCATTAAAACTGACATCAACCAGATCATAAAACAAGTCAAAGAAGTAGTGCAAGACTGTAAGATGAGAAGAGACCCAGCCCATAGGATCTCCAAGAGTCGGACATGATTGAATGGGTAACTTCATTATCATCATCATTATCATCAAAAGCTTACTCAGGTATAGTCCTGGCTGATATTATTTGAGAATTCCATTGAGTTTCACTGATTTGAAAATAAAATGGAGAAGGAAAACATCCCTTGAGTCAAACTCAGTTCTGGTGACCACATTTACGCAGGTTGTTGGCAGCATGACAGGAATAATTCTGGTTTTTCTCAAAACTTTTTAGTCTAAACAAAACTCCTGGAATTCTCAGATGGTGCCCAGTTCAGTCCTAAACAGGACTGATTCCAGCTTAGCTTTCAAAATCCACAGACCTGTTGTGATGAAGGCAAAATAGATGGTGAACTGATGCCACCAGGAAGGACATCTAGTATGCCAGCTATATGTAGAGCTCATAAGCAGAAGGAGCTACTCTCAACAATAATCTGACTCTTGATAACACTTAGGTGACAATTACAAGATATGAAAACCAATGGAAGCGGAGAACATGGATGTTCTACTTGTGGCTTGTGGCTTTCATCTAGCAGACTAACAGAATAACAGAGTTGGAAGGGACCTTGGAGGTCTTCTAGTCCAATTTCAAGCAGGAGCCTCTATATACCATTTCAAACAAAGGGCTGTCCAGTCTCTTTTTAAAAATTTCCAGTGATGAAGCACTCACAACTTCTGAAGGCAAGCCGTTCCACTGGTTTATTGTTCTCGATGTCAGAAAAATTCTTCTTAGTTCTCGGCTGCTTCTCTCCTTGGTTAGTTTTTTGTCTTGCCTTCTGGTGCTTAGGAAAATAAGTTTTGCAGAGATATATTATGGAGTGGAAAAAATGGATTGATTACATCCAGAATAAATATGGGACTAAAAAGTTTCATTTAGCATTTGAATAAGTACTGATGTGATATTTATATTGCTTGTAGTCATTTTATAAGAGTTAAAGTGTGATAGACTTAATAGTTTATTGTTGTTTGCATATGGTAGATTATGATTATTTTTACTTTTATACCTTGTATTTAGCTCTGGGAAGTCAGGGAGGGGGGAGGGGGAGGGAGGTAGGTGTTGGGGAGGGTTGGGAAGGGGGGAGGGGGCTGGGAGGGGTTTTGTTTTGTTATAAATAAAATGTATTGTAAAACCTTTCAATAAAAAAGAAAGAAAATAAGTTTTGTTTTTGGTTTTGGTTTGTTTGCACTCATGTCAGAAGCACCGAGGTGCTCCTGGGTTGAAAGAATTAGCCAGTGATATCACCATTGCACTGGGGATGCTCATTTGGGGGCTCCTTTCATGCCCTGGCATGAGCTGGAATGAAGGACGAGAGATCAACCCCACCCCATGGCAGCATTCAGGTCTCAAACATGGGCTTGCTAACTTCCTGCCCAGCATCCCAACCACTCGAGTCACTGCACTGCTGGAAAATGGGTTGACCTCTCTTTGTACATCAGCAGTCCAGCTCATGATGGGTAAATTGCTGCATTTTTGTGATCCATGGTATGATGTATATAATGTGGCACTTGAAAGGAAAAAAGCTTTTCCCCAAACAAAAATACTTTAAGTGTTCCCTTTGTCCATCACAAATACACTTCATTGTGCTGCTCCTACCAGATATCGAGAGCAATCAGTGTAGCTTCTAGAAAATAAGGAGTTTATTTTACCTTGACAAATTAATGCTTGGTATCCTTCTGAATATATAAAACAGATGGGGATAACATGAATCAGGCTGGGAGCAATCTGATGTATCCTAGAGAAATAATTTTATAGTGACAAAGAGAAAAAAGAGACTTTGCCTCTGTTCTGTCTAAATTGATCCAATGGAAGCTCTGTTAAAAATAAAGTTCACAAAATTATCATTTTCTGCCTTTGCCGTCTTTGAGAAGAAAGATTAATTTCCCAAATTGCAATTTTTTAATTAAAAAAGAGCAACCAAAAATAGAATCAGTCAGTTCTGTTTATGAAGAAGGAAATTTGTTTCTGCTGTGTTTCAGTGTTATCGAATGTTTGTTAAATAATAGCTACAAAATATTGACGAAAGGTGATAGAAATTCTGTTTATATATAGAATCACAGATCAGAGTGTAAAGTCACTGTGTGCTTTACTGCTTTACTGTTTAACTGTAACAGGAAACTCTACTTAGAACAAAAGAACATATATACCATAGATCCAAAATTGTAAGTACTGTCATCTACTGGCTGAATACTACTGTAGTTGTTGCACAAAAATACATTCCAACAATGAATTCCAACAAAAGGATGAGAAAAAGATGGGTATTAAGGTAAATCCCTTCCTTGTAAAAAGGCTGATACTCTTCTCAGTCCACTGTAAAGGTAAAATTTTAGCATGGGAAAACCTGTCTTCTAACAAGCTATAATTCATTTTGCTATTCACTCCTTAATTCAAAATTGAATTGATATGCATAGTAACCCAAGATGTACATTATGTGAGATTTTGTAATTAGTGTAGTCATCATGACAGAAATGTTTGTTCATATTAATTCAGTGACTTTTTCACTTCCATTGATTTTGGGAAAGTGTTCCTCACTTCTTCACTTCCTATACCAAGGCATATTATAATTGTGGCTGTTATAGTGTTTAAATAAAAAAGGTTGAGTTTTATAATACTCAAGATTTACCCAAGAAATCCTCCTTAGATCAATGATACTCATTTTATTCTGTGTTTAAGCTTGCAACCTAGGTTGCTCCTGTTTGTTGCAGAAATTATTTATGCTATTTTCTTTCATTTTCTAGTCCCTATGGATAACTTGAAAACATATAATAGGCACTGGTGGCTGAATTTAAGAATTATTTTTCTCCAGTTACTAGTTCTGAAGTCTTTATCAAATAAGGAAAATTATTTTGTGTCTCTATGAAATAGAAAATGGGTGTCATAGTTTGCATAAATGTAGTGTAAGAAATAACATCTTGATTATATTTTTATTTTTATAACTACATTGTACCATTTCTTTTTTACCAATGAGTTCTGAAAAGTGGATGTAATCTGCCGTGTTATTGTATAAATGTTTTCTCTGCTGCAGACCTTGAACATTTTCCCCTGAACTCTTTAAAAAAAATCCCTTTTGTACTCTTGACACAACTGAAGTGCACTGCATAGTTTTACCAGTTATCTGAGCTTAGAGATGCAACCTCATACAATGTAATAAACTCCTCAGCAAGATTAGAAGCATCAAAAGAAAGCTGCAATTCAAAGCAAGAAACACAGGGCTTATTATATTAGTTACAATAAAATTTCCAGATTGGGAACATTCTTCACTATTTTTATCTCCCTTGCATTAAACAGAGTTTAGAAGTTAAAGCTGGATGGAACAGTTTATCACCTAGTTTACAAAAGACACACTTTGAATACTGGGAAGAAGAGAAATGATTGTCATAGGAGGGCTGAAAAAATCCAAGTGATCATCAGATAGTGAACATTAGGGTATTCTACCTTTTTTATGTTGAGGGAATTAGAGAGTAACTAAAAGGGTCATCTTAAAACTCACAGAACCTTGAACCACCCCACCCCCACCCCCCATGGTGTCTGGTCCTGCTCACTTGTTGAGAAAACCTTTGTCCTGCCTTCTCTTGATGTAGCCCTAAAAAGTTGTGTACCTGTGTAGTACAACATCCCATCCCTTCATAATTCCTTTCCTTACAGATCACAGTATATAGAACCAACATATGTAAGTAAACTATCATGCTTTTCCCTTTCAGGGTGGACAGTGTTAAGCAGAATAAAGAAAAGGGGCAGAAAGTGATTTATTTACCTATTCATTCATTCATTCTATTCTATTTTATTTTTATTTTATTTATTTATTTATTTAACACATGTCTATCTCTCCCTAGCTCAAATGATTCTTGGAAGCTTACCCAGAATTTAAATGGGAGAACAATAAAAGCAACAATCAGCCCAACCCCACTATCAATAAAATGAACAATGATGGCATTGCAACCTAAAATTAGGAGAAAGCCCCTCTGAAGCAATTCTGTTTTCAACAATTTACAGAAAATCATCCAGGAAGGGGCTAGCCTGATTTGCATGGGAGTCCCTGAACGAAGAAACTGCTTACTGTGCGTACACTCATCTTGTTCCAATTGGTTCACTGAATAGGGTTTTGTCTGCTTGTTTGTTTTTATCTTGGATTGCATTCAGTATTGTGCAATTTTCCTCTAAACTTATCTTGATTCTTCTGCCATCACTGGGCATTGCAAAAAAACATGTAATTATCCCCATCCTATGGATTCTTATTTTCAGAATAACCTAAAGTCCATGACATAGATCAGGGGTAGGCAACCTCGGCTCTTTTATGACTCATGGACTTCATAGCTGACTCAGGAATTCTGGGAGTTGAAGTCCATGAGTCATAAAAGAGCCGAGGTTGCCTACCCCTGACCTAGATGATCCCTTCTCTCCTAATAGGAGAGAGCCAAATCTTTTCTGGGGTAATTAATATGTTCCTCACTTAGATTATATACAGATGTGCCATCTACTTGAAATCAATCTTTTACAAGAATATGCCTCAGAGAAAATAGCAACCCAAAAACTGGCTGGGTTAAATCTGGTGGTACCTCAATTAACCACTGCATTACTGACTTTCCTCCCTTCTGCTCAGATTGCAAATTATTGAAGAAGCAAAAGGGACAACAGCGATGGACCACTGCACCCTAAAGTCCTCCTTTAATGCCAGATCATTTGTTAATAAAGCATCTAATATCCAAGATTTAATCCTGGATAAAAGTACTGACCATATAGAGATGTGGTAGCACAGTGGTTAGAATGTAGTATTTCAGGCTAACTCTGCCGACTGCCAGCAGTTTGATCCTGACTGGCTCAAGGTTGAACATAGCCTCCCATCCTTCCGAGGTCAGTAAAATGAGGACCCAGGTTGTTGGGAGCAATATGCTGACTCTGTAAACCACTTAGAGAGGGCTGTAAAGCACTGTGAAGTGGTATATAAGTCTAAGTGCTATTGCTATAGCTATAGCTATATATGTATTACTGAGAAAACAGAGAAAAGTTATTCATCCCTAGCTATTTCCACTTGTTTACTTTCTGATGTGACAAGCTAAATATGTCCTATTCCTGGAATTCCATCCCATTCATCAGAAGCTTCATCCAATAGTCGTCCAATTGGGTGTCCTTGCTGCTATGTCCGCTTGAGTAGAAGAATGGTAGAGACACTGATGATGTAGCCTTTACCCCAGTAAGTATCTGGCATGACCTATACCAGGGGTAGGCAACCTTGGCTCTTTAATGACTCGTGGACTTCAACACCCAGAATTCCTGAGTCAGCTGGGTCAGGAATTCTGGGAGTTGAAGTCCACAAGTCATAAAAGAGCCAAAGTTGCCTACCCCTGACCTATACAGATAAGCCCTCAACTTACAACCCCAAAATTTCTGTTGCTAAGCAAAACACTTGCCAAGTGAATTTACCCCCATTTTACGACCTTTCTTGCCACCGCTGTTAAGTGAAACACTGCAGTTGTTCAGTTAAGTAACAAAGTGGTTAAATGAATCCGACTTCTCCATTGACTTGGCTTGTCCGACGACTGAAAAAGGTGATCACGTGATTCAGTGACACTGCAACTGTCATAAATATAAACCAGTTGTCAAGCATCCAAATTTTGATCACTTGACCGTGGGAATGCTCTAATGATCATAAGTGTGAAAATTATTATTATTATTATTATTATTATTATTATTATTATTATTATTTTATTTATATACCGCCCTTCTCCCGAAGGACTCAGGTCATAAGTCCCTTTTTTTCAGTTCCGTTGTAACAACAGAAGTCGAGGACTACCTGTAATGTGGCAGCAATCTGTCCTAGACCTCTTGTTTTAGACAGCTTTGTCCATATTGAGGTTCTCCAGACAGAAATAGTTCAGGATTTCATAACTACCATGACAACCGTGAACTTTCCCAATGAATATCTGGTCTCAGGTTTACAGCAGAGTTCAGGCTGGAAATTGGTTCAGCTGGAGCCAATGATTTGAAAGTGGAGTTGCTCTCTATAGCACCCTTAATATAGACAAGTCACTTTTTCTTCAATGTTACACTAACAGCTGTTTTTTTAAAAAAGGAAGAAGATCCATTAACTTGCAGAGATAGAAGATGAATTAAAACATCTAATCCAACTGGCTAACACAGCCAAATGGTTTCTTCAGTGGACTTAGGGAATTTTCTGCCTCAATTGTCAGTGAAACTGTTGAAGCTTTGGCCAATCTGCAGATGAGGGTGGTCTGGACAGGTGATGTAATTGCTCATGAGCATTTCCTTTCCTCTAACAAAGCTAAATTAGCATCTTGGTTAAGGGAGTGATTAATGCCTCCTTCGTATTGTGCAATGTGTTCCCATGCACTTCTTTTATATGCACCATTTTGTTTGTTTTTGGTTTGTTTGTTTGTACATTCAACCAATCATTTGGAACTGGAAGTTTGCTTGTGTTCTTGAAAGAAAATTTAATCTATTTACCATCATTACGGAACTGGTCCTTGGGGGAAATAAATGGAGCAGTTCTTCTTTAAGGATGTTACAGGTGTTGTCTTTGACAATGTAAACCTATGAAAATATTCAAATAACATTGCTCAATTTTTATCAAAGGTAAATGTTGCTTTTGTGGCTAGTCATGATCTCCAATGAAGCATTTAGTCATAACCTAGATTAGGGCTCCTGATTAGAGGGAGAAGCTTTCACTTCAATCCTTAATATTTCAAAGTAGGGCTGAAAATTCTCTGCTCCAAAATTCTGGGGAGTTGCCGCAAATCGAAATCGAAAACTAAACTGGAGGATCCAATGACCTGACTTGAGTTTAGAGCAGTTTTCTGTGTCCAGTAATTTTTCAAAAGCATTAGATCCCAGTGAAAATTACTCAGTAGAATTCGGATCAATGTCACTAGTATTCCCATTTCAACCTTTTGTAACGGGTATCCCTAAAAATACTTTTATAGATGTAACTTTCAGAAATATAATGAAATCTTAATTTAAGAGACCCTTGGAAAGAAAGTGCATCCATTAAACGGAAAGTCTGAATTTTAAAAAGTACTTTCCTGCATCTGGTGACTATGGAGACAGCCAGAAAGAGCAGATCATTGGGGTCTGAGAGAATAGGCAAGAACTGGACAAGCTCTAAGAAGAGATCAAATGTAGATACTGATGGTGATGATGATGATGTGTCTTTCAGCTGAGTCTGACTCTTGGAGTTTCAAAGCATTGCTTTGTTGTTACAGATACAAAACCCAGTGGCTTTATGTAGGATTGGGGAGAGCATTGAGAAAACCCATCAAGCAAGGACTACAGGCTAGACTTCTCCCCCTCACTCTCCGGCACTGACAACACTGTCCAAAATCAGCTCCAAAGGAAGAAACAGAACAAGCACAACACAGCTCTGCCCATTCCTAACACTCAAAGCCAATCCAGAAGGATGCCATGATTGAAGGCATGGAAGGCCACTGATAGGTCAGTAAAAGCCAGGCTAGACACATTACTCTTAGTTCACTCCTGGGATAAGAGGATCCCACAGGTCACCCACAAGCACAATCCCAACTGAAAGGGATCCTCCAGATGATCTACTTCCTCCAGCATTCTTTGGAACTGCCATCTTCTCAACAGTCATCAAGGTTGGACAAAAAAAAAACCTAGGCAACCATGATTGGACTTTTAAGCCAAGAATGACAGACAGTACAGGAATCTGTACACTACCATTGCTTGTATACATTCGTTACTGATAGATCACCTTTTTAAAAAAAAGAAAACTATAGCAGATTGCTTTTACATCCTTAAATATTATCCTTAGAGCAACTGATTCATGGAAGGAGAATGGTGTTTTCATGTCCAGTTTCAAGATACAAAAACAGCCAAAATGAGCCTTTATCTTCTAAGGATTTATTATTATATATTTATTGTCAATATATGTTCACAGATAACGCTTCCAGTGCAAACATTTTTGTTCATAACTTCCTCGAAAAGCCACTTCTGGGAATCTATTTAGGTTTGCTTTGATTTCATTTCCTCAGTTTATTGTCTAATCAGTTTTATAACATGAAGTTTATTTTGAGGTAAATGTTTAACAAATTGAATCCAATTCTCAGAAGACCAAATCTGGACCTATCAATTTCTGAGTAAACCAGCCTTACATCTGCTATAGAGGCACACATTAGGAATGTCCAGAGGTCATACCATACTCTCAAATGGCATTCTTTCTGTTAGATCAGTGCCTAAACTTGGTAGGATTTCTCCCTCCTTAAATACTGTCATGGAATGAACATAAAGGAGAATGAACACCTCATCTTACACTGGGAGTCCTCATTTAACGATGATAATCCTGTCACTAAGCAACATGGTTGTAGAGTGTGATGTCATGTGATCACACTGACTTAACAATGGCAGTTGCGGCAATCTCAGTTGCCATCGTTAGGAGGTCGCAGCATTCTACAGTCATATCATCACCCTTTGCAATGTCCTGCCATTTATTGTGTGTGAAGAAGCTAGCAATGAAGGCTCAAAATGGCAATCATATGACCATATCATGCTGCAACCTTGTAACAGAAAGCTGGTTGCCAAGAGCTCAAATCAAATCACATGCCTATGGAGACATTGTGATGGTTGAAATTATGAGAATGTGTCCTAAATCTCCTCATTCAGCATTGTCAAAACTTCAAACAGTTGTTAAATGAATGGCCATTCACTGAGGACTATCAGTAGCAAACAAACAAGAACAAGCTCCCTATTAAAAATTTTTAATGATACAATAAATAAAAAAAGGAAGGAACCCAAATATCCCAATGGAATGGAATGGAATGGAATATGCAGTTCTAAAGATACTTGATTTTGGAGTTTAAATTTAAATTGCAGGCAAGGTAGTTTTATTCTGTCTCTGCACAGCAGGAGAATTTATGTTAATGATTTGAGGGACTACAGACACAGAAATGAGTTAAAACGTGGACCTTGAAATTAATACTCTTCCACAGAAGTAATTAGAGCTTCCCGTAATTGGATCATACTTTTCACCGTGACTGTTTTCTGTTATTATATTATGTATTATTGTACAGTGTATTCATTTTATGTATATTATATATCATTATATATTATTTCTATCCCACCATTCCATCCAGAGGAAATTCATGAGGGATAACAATTTCAGAAAAGCTTAAATTGTTAAAACTGATTAAAACACTTAAAATCAATTATACACAAACTCAAACAGGAAACCCCTGGTTGAAGAGGTCCTGAAACATAATAACGATATGCTTCTTATACCATGCACCAGTTACCAGCATTTTGTACCAACCAACCATCCTTTCACTATGTGCAAAATGCATTGCAGAAGTATAGATGGGAAATCACCAATCGCCAAGTCCATCACTGTCTGACTGGCTTAGGAATGGTCACGGTTAGTGCATTAAATGCAATTGTGCAAACACACTCCTTGCTCTCATACAGAAATCCAAAAAGCTAAAGAGTTTAATGAGTACTTCATAACTCCAGACCTACACTTTCAGGAAGAATGCAACTTCATTTACAAATAAGCTGAATCCTAACCCCAGAGCCTATTTTTCCTACTGATTATCAGCATTTCTAAGTTTGGGGTTTTTGCTCTGAGATTTTATTTGATCTTGTTGACCTTGGTACAGCCCATTTCTGAACTTAGAAATCAATCCTCAAACTCCACTGCTTTCAAATTAGAAGGTAAGGTACAGTAGAATTGGGTGTCATCAGCATGATGGTATCACCACAACACTCCACAGTATGGAAAAACTTTGCCCATAGTTTCAAGTATAAATTGTCTAGGGGACCATCTGGAGTCATGCAAGGCATCACAAGTACAAAAGCCTAGTATAGTAATCCCTATACCCTTTCATGACATGGGTCAACAAACAAACCAGAACCATTGTAAAATAATATCCTTGAGGCTTAGTACAGGCAATATAAGTAGAACTGAAATCCATCAAAAAGTCCAAGAAAACTGGTCATGCTTCCCCAAAGGCATCGGACCATGAGAATGTCCAAAGTCTCCAGTCACAGTTGAAAGCTCAGTTGAAATGGGTTCAGATAAGCAGTGTCCATAGCTGTGCTGGAGGTGCCAAGCTCACAAGCTCCCTGTCAACACAGTAGCAACTGGATGATCACTTGAGATCAACCAACAGTTTTTCAGCTTTTCTCAGGTCTTTTTAACAGTGATCTCATTACTATCTCCTTTAAGTAAGGAGCGATGTATCCGTTGTGAAAGGAACAATTAAATAATATCTCCACTGCGGAAAGAAGCAGGCAGGCAGGGCGCGCGCACCTCCCCAAACCTCCCCAAACTTCGGCAGGTCTCCGGACGGCGGCGGCTTGGGAGAGGTGCGCGCGATCCCGGAAGCACCAAAGCCTCGGCCGCGCGCAAGTCCTTGGTAAGCTCCGGGCGGTCACTTGCTTCGCGTCTCCTGAGGGAAGGGGGGGCGACTGGAGCGGGCGTGTTTCCTCGCCTGCTGGGCGCCGCGATTTGCCCGTGGAACGCGCGGGCCCCGAATGGCAGCGTGGAGCGAGGAAGCGGACAGCCAGGACTTCCCTGAGAGCCGCGGCCACACAGGGTATTCCTGTGTATTCAGGCTTGCAAAATGGCGGATCGAGCCTCTGCTGGCGGCAGAGGCTTGCAGAGCGCGGATCCAGCCTCCGCCGGCGGCGGAGGCTTGCAGAACGGCGGATCGGCTTATACTCGAGTCAATAACTTTTTCCAGTTTTTGGGGGTGAAATTGGGGGTCTCGGCTTATGCTCGAGTCGGCTTATACTCAAGTATATACGGTAGATCAATTTCACCCGCATAACTTGACAAAATTTTCACAGTTCATGATCCCCATTGAGGCCAAGAATTAGGAGGACAAAACTGAATGGAGAGGCAGGAAAAGAAGATCAGGAAGTGCTTGAGTTTGTTTGAAGGCACTTTATACATTTTTCTGTCTGCATAAATACTCCAGGACATACAACCACAGATCTCCACCAGATTTACTTTCATGATCCATAAGACATGTGGGGACGATATAGCTGAATGTCAAAGGTGTGATATTTTCTTTTCAAATAAAAGTAAATATGACTGCAAATACAGATAGTCCTCAACTGACGACCACACTTGACCCCAAAATTCCCCTGGGTAGGCAAGTTAGTTGTTAAGTGAGTTTTGTGCCATTGTACAACCTTTGTTGCCACAGTTGTTAAATAAATCGCTGAAGTTGTTAAGTTAGTAACATGGTGGTTAAGTGAATCTGGCTTCCCCGTTGACCCTGCTGGCCAGAGGGTCACAAAAGGTGATACCATGTCCCCGGGACACTGTAACTGCCATAAATACATGCCAGTTGCCAAGCATCCAAATTTTGATCACATGACCTTGGGGATGTTGCCGTGTATGAAAAACAGTCATAAGTCTTTTTTTCCCAGTGCTGTTGTAACTTCTAATGGATTCTAAATGAACGGTTGTATGTTGAGAACTACCTATATAAGTATTAAGCACATGATAGGCATAACCCGTCTATTTTTAACCAAAGAGAAACATACACAAGAACAAAATCAACCCTATATTCTCCCCCCTCCTTCTGTAATGTCAGCCAGCCTGCCAACCACCTCTAGAAACTCACGAAAGCCAAGTTATTTTTAAAAGACAAATTACAGCTTGGAGACAAAAAATATGTGCCAAACTCAGCACGGGTTTATTATACTAAATTATGAAAGAATGCCTCTAGCATCTTGGCCAATGCTGCTAATTTGAGCTCTGGCCCAAAAAGTCCCATTTTGGGGCTTCTATGCATTATGCAGCTTTTCCACTAGGTTATATAGTACATGCTGTGATAATTATAGGAATAGTTAATGGAGAAATGGTAGAATTTCCGGACACCAATGATATAAAATATTAATTTCCAGTATATTTCTGAACTATAAATGAATTAGCTCCATCTGGAGCACAAGAATCTACTAAGGCTTGTATCTATATCCGGGGGATACAGATTTTTTTTTAAAATCAATTTGCCTAGAGACATAGTCTGATATATAAAAGGTATGTAGCTATGCAGTGCAAACAATAAACATTGACATGCAACATCAGCAAATATACATTTGCAAATTACTTATCACTGCTTTTGAAAGATAAAACTGTCACTCAAGGGTTTTTCAAATATCAAGGCTGTAGCCAGGAAAAGACATGGCAATTAGTGCATTTAATGACCTAATCTGAATATAACTGTCTTTTCAAAATGCAGCTCCATATGAATAAAATATACAGCACATAACTCAAATCCTATAAGAAGCAAATGTCTCCATTTTGGGTTGCACAATTTGTGCACAACAGTCAATAAATCTAATTTATCTTTGGGATGTCCCACACCTATAAAAGAAGCATTTTCTGAAATGAAGATTTAAGCGGATTTGGCTTTTACAAAAAGTCATACTTTCAAGCCATTTTAGATGTTTAGATGTTTTATATTTTGGAGCTTTATTTATTTAGCCCAATCTATTGATCTGGAAAATATCTGGCATGTCAAAAATAAATAAATCCAGAACACCATTTGACTCTTTTTACTGAAAGTTTAAATGTACAAGTAGTCTTTGATTTATGACCACAATTGAGCCCAAAATTTCTATTGCTAAGAGAGACATTTGTAAAGTGAGATTTGGCCCATTTTATGACCTTTCTTGCCACAGTTGTTAAGTGAATAACTGCAGTGTTTAAATGAATCTGGCTTCCCTATAGATTTTGCTCTGAACTAGGCTAGACTGGGGATGAATACCACAAAATCTTCCCACATTAGCTTTGTGGTCAGGCAGCAGAGATATGAACCAACCTTTCCAGTAGAATCCAGGACCAAAATCAATGAATCAGAATGTTCAGAGAAGAATATCTTCCAATAATCAATACTGGTGCTCTCTGAGCTTGGTTGTTTTCTTGCAGACATTGCATTACCCAAACTGAAGCACTGTTGATGTTACCTTGTTTGGGTAATGCAATGTCTGCAAGAAAACAATCAACCTCGGAGAGCACAAAGGACCTCCAGTTCACCCTGGGTTATAAATATGGATCTTGCTGCCAGAAGAAATAGCAATTTTCACCAACTATATAAGAATTAGACAGATTTTCAGTGATTTGTGGTTCTCACTACCTCATTTCTCAACCATTATTAGCAAGCTATGGAGGACGTTGTAGAAGAGAATCCTGCACTTGCTTTCACCACTTTATTCTCATGGAATCAAGCTACAGGCATACAAGCTACAGTTAGAACAATTAACAATCAGTGGTACAATCTGCCTCCAGAAGTTGTGAATGCTCCATCACTGGAGGTTTTTAAGAAGAGAACTGTCTGAGATGTTATAGTTTCTCCAGACCTCCAGCTCTATTCTATTTTATTCTATTCATAATGCCAATATGTTGTCCTTTTCCCAGCCACCCCCACGTTTATTTCTGTCCTCTCCCATCAAACAGCTGTTGGGAAAATATCTACCAATTATCTGCTTAAGATGAAATGCGCCTACTTACTCCTTTATCAAAATTTGCTCCATGTGTTTGTTTTTAATCAAAAGTGTACAAAGAGAGCTTGGCTATGGGGTGTCAGTTGACAAAGGGACTCCTTTTTTACATGGTTTACTGTGACTCCAGAAAAATGTTAAACGTGTTTAAAAAGTAGCCCAAGTAATACTTGATAAGATGTGGGCAACATGGTAAAAGATTCACTTCAGGTACAAGTAATCCTCGACTTATGACTACAACTGAGCCCAAAATTTCTGTGGCTAAATTTCTGAGACAGTTGTTAACTGAGTTTTGCCCCATTTTATGACCTTTCTTGCTACAGTTGTTAAACTGTGTGGTTGCTGTAGTTGCTGAGTAGGTAACATGGTTATTAAGTGAATCTGGCTTCTCCATTGCTTTTGCTTGTTGGATGGTCACAAAAGGGACATTGAAACTGTCATAAATATGAGCTAGTTGCTAAGTATCTGAATTTTCTTCATGTGACCTTGGAGATACTGCAACGGTCCTAAGTATGAAAAACGTTCCCAAATAGCAAGACCACTTAGACTGATATACTGATCCATTGTGCTTTTCAGCCCTCTCTAAGCAGTTTTGTCCCCAAAAATCTGGGTCCTCATTCTACCCACCTCAGAAGGATAGAAGGCTGAGTCAACCTTGAGCTGGTCAGGATCGAACTGCTGGCAGTCGGCAGAGTTTGCCTGCAATGCTGCATTCTAAATCATTTTTTCAATGCCATTGTAACTTCAAATGGTCTCTAAATGAATGGTTGTAAGATGAGGACTACCTGTAACACCAACAACTGTAAAGGATCCAACAATGCTTTTATTAGTTCTAATGTGGGCAAGGTTAGGGTGAGTCACCCTGATGAGCCTTTAGATTATATACACCTTATACAGAATGTTGATCAAACACATGGTGAGCATCACATATATTAAAAGGACTCCCCTCCCGCCAAATACGGAGAGACTTGTTTTACAACAGATAAGAATTCAAGATAATAAAAAAAGGAGAGCTGGGCATATCTGTATGAAGCCTCTACTGATGGATTCTTTAAATTGTAACTTAGAAGCTTTGATCTATGAGAGGTGCCAAGTCTCTGATTGCCATTCTAACATGCTGACTTTATTGATCACTGCAAGAGGAAAGAGATATGAGGGCAAAATCAGTTATCTTTGAATCTGCTTGTCTACAAAAGATACATTGTAAGCAAATCCTTCTAAAAATCAGTTCTTCACTGGCCACCGAGTCACAGAAGCAACAGAGAGAAAGTTTGTTTCACCATGCAGCTGCCCTTCAGCACCACTTCTGGCCCAGTGGTGGGATTCAAATACCTGTATGTGAACAACCGGTTCTCTGTGTGGATGTCGCTTCCGGAAGTCCATTCTGGGCCTGGGCAACAAAAAATTAGCTACTGGTTCTGCCGAAGTGGTGCAAACTGGCTGTATCCCACCACTGTTCTGGCCCCTCCCTCCTCTAACTTTGAAGTCCAGGGATAGGGGAAGTGTACCTGCACCAAAATGGCCAAATGGTGGTTAGCTGACTCTGGACCACTGACAGAAATGTTGATGAAGAATATCAGATTGTTTCAACAGCAAAATGTCTGGCAGAAGTAAGGGGGGAAATACATCTAAGGCAGCGCAGTCATGAGAACACAGCAGGGAAAAAAGAGGTTGCCGGGGCAGATGCAAGCAAGGAAAGAGTCATAGGTCAAATTAGGTTCACTGCTATCAAATATATATTCTGCTAGTGAAGATTCATACATAAAAGAGAATATATGATCTTCAAAACTCCAGATGGTCCTGAAATACAGTACATGTAGCAATTAAGCTATTGCAAGAACCCATAAACTGAATTGGAAATTTCTCTTTCTCCCATAATACAGCATAAGGTATCTCCCATTGCAAAGATGATAGACAGGACCCATGGAATTTAATTTTAAAGTGTAAAACATGGTGACAAATGTTTTACACGCCCTTTAAATTCCACTTTTAAAATCTGTATTTTTATAAATTATTCAAGGCAGCCAACATACTAATAATCCTTCCTCCTCCTATTTTCCCCACAACAACCCTGTGAGGTGGGTTGGGCTGAGAGAGAGTGACTGGCCCAAGGTTAGCCAGCTGGCTTTCATGACTAAGGTGGGACTAGAACTCAATCGTCTCCTGGTATCTAGCCTGGTGCCTGAACCATTAGACCAATTCACCAATGTAGTGATATATATATATATATATATATATATATATATATATATATATATATATATATATATATATATATATATATATATATATATATATATATATATATATATATATATATATATATATATATATATATATATATATATATATATATATAAGATACTGACAATGACTTTTAAACAGATGGCTGCATTAAACCATGTGAAAAATCATTCTCCATGTATTACAGCAGACATGTCAAACACAAGGCGAAGTGGTTTCATGTGGCCCGCGAAGCCATCTTCGAAACAGTGAGGGAACAGCCCCCATTTCCTTGGCCCTGGCCCAGAGACCCTCCTTCTGCCAGAGACCCTCAGATCTGTCCCACTCCTGCCCAGGCCCCCATAGGCACCTTTGATGCGAACGATGTAGAGCTGGCCACGCCCACCCAGTAGGCCATACGCACTCTAGCCACGCCCACCCAGTAGGCCATGCCCACCCTGGCCATACCCACCCGGCCCCTTGAGGGCAACCGCAATGCTGATTTGGCCCTCAATGAAATTGAGTTTGACACCCCTGTATTACAGGAAACAGAAAGATAACGAGTAAATTATGTGATACACTAAAACACCTTGAGTGTTCTCTATCGTGCCATACATTGGGTAGCAGAGAAGATATTTAATATGCATTTTATATACACATGCCCACCCACATAACCCACCCTAAGTTCCTGTCATGATAATTAAATCATAATTCTATAAAAAGCAATTTAGATTAGTTTTCAAATGACAGATGATTTCAAGGATACATTTGGTTACTTGGAACTATTTATTGTAAACTCATTCTTCCAGCTGAGCACATGTAATGGAACACAACACCAGAAACTGTCAATATAGATCAAACCATCAAGTCATTACTTGGCATGTACATGCTTGTGCACTATAAGCATTTGGCAATTTATCTCTGCCAAAATTCAGGGGCTTCTTATTCAGCAATTAGTAACAATGTTCTCACGCACCCAAATTTTCCCCTGTGGCTCTTAACAACCATATTTTAGGTACAGACATCCTTGTTCAGCTTTTATCTGTCAAGAAGGATAAACTTAAAAGACAATAGCACTCCCTGGTTGGAAGGTGTATGTGTGCATGAATTATATACATAGGTCTAAACACTAAACAAATATTCAATAGACACCCACAGGTCTACTAATCTGAACTATTTATCAAATGAACCAAACTCTAAAGACAGGAAGCAGTGACAGGTTTTCTTGAACCGACCCAATAGTCAAAAGCTAGAAGCAGTTGAAGCCTGATTTGATATTATAAAAGAAGTTTTGAGAAAGACATGGGAAAAAAATAATAATGCTGTGCATGCAAATGAATGTGTGGGAATATCTGCCAAAGAATGCGCAGTCAAGGTTAAAAGATGTATACAGTATTCAGCTTCCAGTGTAGAGGAATTGAGAAGATGGGTGGAATCCACAGATGATGAAGTTATCATTATTGTGTCCTACAAGTTCTTCTGGAAATGCAATTGGAAGACATCACGTAGGCTTGTTTGATGAGATGTTAGGGTTGACTTTATGCAAGAGGTTGCATAATGCTTCCTGCAAACATACTCCCTAAGATACATCAGTTACTTTCTTAAACAGATTTCCCAATTGGCCACAGTAAGGTATATTACCTGATTTCAGTTCTCTTTTGTATGCAAATCTCTTGTATTAAGTCTGAAAATGCTCTTCCCCTAACAGGAAATTTCTGCTACAGAATGATACTGTTATGATATCCATTCTGATATGGAATTCATTTGTATGTACAGTATATGCCTGCAGTATGCATGTTTCCTTGATTTATAACCTGATTTTTCAAGAAATTCTACTTATTTCTCCTCACCACTATCACTTTGTTAGCCTTATGAAGCAGTCTAGACAAGCACACCCAAGAATACTAGCTCTATTTTCATTGCAAGATTATATTAATTGAATCTGGCAAGCCTGAAACCACCCCTCCTGTCACTTATTCTCCCCAAAACTAGGAAGGGTCCTTTCTGAGATACAGATAATCCTCAACATACAACCACAACTGGGCCCCAGATTTCTGTTGTTAAGCAAGATAATTGTTAAATGGGTTTGGCTCCATTTTACAACCTTTTTTGACATAGTTGCTCAGTGAATCACTGCAGCTGTCCCATTAGTACCACGGTTGTTAAATGAATCTGGCTTCCCCATCGACAGAAGGTCACAAAAGGTGATCACATGACCCCAGGACACTGTAACTGTCATAAATACATGCCAGTTGCCAAGCATCTGAATTTTGATCACATGACCATGGGGATGCAGTAATGGTCATAAATGTGAAAAATAGTCATATGTCACTTTTTTTCAGTGCCGTTGTAACTTCAGATGGTCACTAAATGGATGGCTATAAGTCAAGGACAAATTATGCTTTTGCCATCACTCCTCCTAAGAAATCAAGTTCCATTTGTCAGACTGTTGTCTAGGCTGGGTTTTTTTAACCTGTCTCCCAAGGTTATCCCCACATGCCATTGCAACTAGCCCAAAGTCATGTTTAAGAGTGTACTTGAACTTTATCTTCCCTTCCTAAATCTATACGTTCAACTGCTGCAGCATACCATCTCTCCAATGCTTATATAAGGAAAGGGATTTATCTAGGTGATGTACAGTAGTAAAAGTGTGCAAATCTGTAAAATCAGATCTGAATCATCAATCTGATTCAAATTTGTAATCTGGTCCAGACCTCTGAACTCATCTTGCAAGTCAATCCATTTGAACAACTACTGTAGATCAGATTATTGAATTAGTACCATTTAGACTAGATTTTAAAAATATGGAAAAACTGGTGCATGTGCAGAGGTGTCCCAGACCATTTAATATAAGTCAAGGATCTGAATTTGGTTTAGAGTTTATTCGACACTCTGAATCAAACATTCATATATCCCTATACAATATTCCATCATTTTATGATCAAAAACAGAGAAAGACTGAGAGAAGTTGCTGGTCCTTATCCCTATATCTCTTTCCTGCTTCCTCACTATTGTTCTGCCTTGGGTTCTTCTCCATTCAAAGAGTTACAGCTTCTGAGTAATGACAATGAAATGAAAATGCTTTAGTAATAATGTTCATGATTAAATGGGTTTTTTTACTGAAATATAAATACAACCAACCTCTTTAAATCCAACTGCCAAGAATTTATAACAGATACGGTGATTAAAACCTGCTCCACATTCTGAAGCAGATTGCAGAAAGTTACATCAACAGATTTAGTATACCGAAGAGGAAAGTAATATATATGTTTTCCATCTAACTGTGTGCTGTAATCTTGTGTGCTTGCTCTGTCTGTCTCTGTCTGTCTCTGTCTGTCTGTCTGTCTGTCTGTCTGTCTCTCTCTCTCTCTCTCTCTCTCTCTCTCTCTCTCTCTCTCTCTCTGTGTGTGTGTGTCTGTGTGTTTGTGTCTGTGTGTATCTGTGTGTCTGTATATCTGTGTTACTCATGGGTCTATTTCTCTTACCTCTTTGACATAAAACTATTAATTTCTTAAGTTTCAAAGTTTCTGCCATCTGTTTAGAAAGCAGTTTTCTTGCCATGAGGATCAGATATTTCCCCTATCACAAAATAATCTTTTAGACTATCTTTGCCTCTAGATTTGGAGAAACATCTCCCTTCCCTTCCCTCTGGTCCTAAGGGTTTAGAAGGGTTGTGGTCAATTTTATATTTTCTGTAGATCCATCAACTGGAGTTGACAAAGTCTCTTACAGTACTTCAGCCCCTCTTTCCTTTTGGCTGGAGATCTCAGGAGGAAGAAGCTTTTCACTGAAGTTCTTCAGCCATAGTTGGAAAGAATTCCCCCTGCTTCTCCCCCTTTTAGCTATTTTAATTTTCCCCTTCTTAGCTAGAAACCTTAAGTGAGAGGAGAATACTGATTTCTTAAACTGACTGGAGATGAAAATGATTTATCCAGAACAGTCTCTTGTTCCCTCAAATCAGTATCTCAGAACCTTCCTCCTCTACACTCTGTCACCTTTCCTGTCCCCAAATCAGTCCCCTTCACCCTCAAAATTTGTACAGCTGAGAACAGGTTGTCAGTCAGGCAATTTTAGTTTGTGGAAATTTTGCAAATGGAACTGTCAAAAAAGGTGAAGCAGAGTGGGGAGGACTGTACAAATTCTATTACTTCTCATCTTCAACCTCTGGGTAGCCCTTTCAAAGTTCTCCTTGCTATGTTGGTGGAAACCCAACATAAGTTTTACCTCAAAGCTCCTTTCTCTACATGTATTTGGAAGGGCTGCAGGACCAGGAAGGAAGGATGAAAAACCGGATGAGATACATTCTCAATGGCCAGTTTTTTTAAGGCAGAAAGCAAAACTAAAGTAAAAATGGAGGTGGGAAAAGAGGGAATAACGGGCGTAGTTCTCTTCTGTCCAGTGTCTGCACAATTCCAGTCTTTCATCAAAATCTAAATGTACCTTGAATAAAGCAAAATCTCTGGGATGCCTACCAAATGAGCAATTGGCCAGTATTGGCCAGTATTTCTTCTGATAGTCCCTATATATGCTATCCATTTAATTTCTTCCATTTTGTCTCACCTGCTGAGCTAACAACTGAAAGCCATCTTATTCTCTCACACAGATCATCTACCTTATCATAGCCAAGGTATTTCATAGTCCATGGTTATCTATTTGATAGTTTCATTGAACATAGCTCGCAAGATTTTTCCTTTTAGATTTGATGGACAAAGAGCTTAAAAGAAAATTTGAAACTCTAGTACTATATAAGTTGACAATGGCAAGAATCTTATATGCATAAAGATGGAAGGACATGCTAATTCCTACAATGCAAAAATGGAGGGTAAAGGTGATGGAATTGGCAGATATGGCAAAATTGACTATTCTGATTAAAGAGAAGAATCTACCAGTATCTAGTTCTCTGTTTACATTTGGAAAGAATCACTTGAAACAGAAAAAAACTTTAATCTTAGGTTTTGAAGATTGGAAGGATTTTGTTCTTATAGAAATGCTTGAAATCTTTAGAAATATAAAGCAAACGGTTGAGGCTGCAATTCTTTTTCTATTCTGCTGCACTGAAAAAACTTGGAAATCGCTACTTTGTTTTCTGCTTTTTTAATCTCTGTTTGCACCTTTCTGTCTTTCTTTTAACATTCCAAATGTTTATTTGTGTTTTATTGTAATAAAATATTTTAAATGAGTGTAGCTTTTCATAAAATAATTTAGTTGTCTAGGAGGCTATTTTGTATGAAAAGTCTGGTTCCTTCATCAGGTTGATTGTAAACCATACATTAGATTGATTTTTTTTAAAGAAAACCTATATACCACCAGCTCACTCTCAGTGACTCTGGGAATGGCTTACAAAAATAAAAACTTGATATAAAACAATAACAAGCAATAACAACCCCCCCACACTCCCCTGGTGATAGCAATCAATCAATCAATCAATCAAATAATGGGCTCCATCCTGCTCTAGCATCCCCAGACTAATTGGCAAAACCAGGTCTTCAAGGGGTGGGAAAATACTCAGATTGTAAAGGGATTCCTCAATTCATAATGAAGGATGCAAAAAGTTTATCAAGATTCTGTTCTGTTAAGTGTCCCTTTGTCTTTTGAGTATTCATGTCTACTCTCCCTTCCATTCTTTTCCCAATCTCCCACAATCTCTCATACTCGGTTCAATAAAAACATAATTGCAAATAAACGGCACTTATGAAAGCAGGCTAATGTCTCCTCATATTTATCCTTTTCTTTCTCTTTCTCTTTTTCCATGTTTCATAATATAAACTAAAGCAATGTATGCAAAATCTCCATTCTGGGTCCATTTTCATTATCAACATCCATGGGGCACAGGAACATGTTTAATGTCAATTCACTCAAGTATCAAGAAATCTTAATGTCACACAGAGAAAATAAGTAGATTCTTTCTTATCTGTACAAATTGGCAGATTGCTACTACTTCTAGAGCATTCTAAACCAATCCTGCACACTTTTCTCCAAATAATAATAATAATAAGTTGGAAGGGACCTTGGAGGTCATCTAGTCCAACCCCCTGCTCAGGCAGGAAACCCTATACCATTTCAGGCAAATGGCTGTCCAGTCTCTTCTTAAAAACCTCCAGTGTTGGAGCATTCACCACCTCTGGAGACAGGTTGTTGCACTGGTTAATTGTTCTAACTGTCAGGAAGTTTCT
This sequence comes from Vipera berus, assembly GCF_964194415.1. Lineage (NCBI taxonomy): Eukaryota > Metazoa > Chordata > Lepidosauria > Squamata > Viperidae > Vipera > Vipera berus. Next base: position 137,443,150 of record NC_138202.1, read on the forward strand.
CCTTAGTTCTAGGTTGCTTCTCTCCTTGACTAGTTTCCATCCATTGCTTCTTGTCCTGCCTTCAGGTGCTTTGGAGAATAGCTTGACTCCCTCTTCTTTGTGGCAGCCCCTGAGATATTGGAAAACTGCTATCATGTCACCCCTCACTCTTCTCTTCGTTAAACTACACATACCCAATTCCAGCAACCGTTCCCTATATGTTTTAGCTTCCAGTCCCCCAATCATCTTTGTTGCTCTTCTCTGTACCCTTTCTAGAGTCTCGACATCTTTTTTACATCGTGGTGACCAAAACTGGATGCAGTATTCCAGGTGTGGCCTTACCAAAGCATTGTAAAGTGGTATTAGTACTTCACTTGATCTTGATTGTATCCCTCTGTTAATGCAGCCTAGCACTGTGTTGGCTTTTTTGGCAGCTGCAGCACACTGCTGGCTCATATTGAAGTGATTGTCTACTAGGACTCCGAGATCCCTCTCACAGTTACTACTATTGAGCAAGGTACCACCTATACTATACCTGTGCATTTGATTTTTCCTGCCTAAATGTAGAAACTTACTTTTTTCACAACTGAATTTCATTTTGTTAGATAGCGCCCAGTGTTCGAGTCTGTCCAGATCCTCCTGTATTTTAAGCCTATCTTCTGGAGTATTGGCTATTCCTGCCAGCTTGGTGTCGTCTGCAAATTTGATGAGTTCCCCATCTATCCCCTCATCCAAATCGTTAATGAAGATATTGAAGAGGACTGGGCCCAGAACAGAGCCCTGGGGCACCCCACTACACACTTCCTTCCATGTAGATGCAGTTCCAATAAATGTCCCAGTTATTCCCGATGCCTTCTTCAAAAGTTACGGCTATTGCTTTCTTAGCTGTTAGAAAACTGTGTTATTTCTGAAAAAACACAAACACATTTCTCAATGAATGCTTAAGGAAAATTTTACCTGCCCTATGTAAAAATTCCTGTCAATAGTTGTAACCTGCAGAATCACCTCTTGTTTATGACTCCAAGATTCTTTCTCCTTTGGAATGTACATATATGATCGCACAGTTTTGTGGATTTAAATTTACGTCAGGTTTCTTGATTATTTGGGAATGCAAGATAATCATTACCATACACAGATCTGGGGCAAGGATTCCACATCTTAACAAATAAAGCCCTACTGTTTAAAATATTTGTAGAAGGGGACATAAAACACTAAGTGCGTCAAAGCAAGATCAGAAATTACAATCACAAGTTGGGTCTTGTTTAGGCCTAATCCATATCATGCCTCTATTCCTCAAATTGAAAAGCTCTCCGCCTTCAGGAAAAAAACAGGCAAACATTTTAATCATAACACATTGACAAATACACAAAGAATGCTGATATTTTGCCCCCACTCAAGGCAAATTCATAAACTGCATTATGTTATTTAGCACTGAGTTAAAATGAGGTAATCTAGCAATATGTGGAGAGGCTCTAGATAATAAGCCTGGAACAGTAAATATATTTACTAGGGAATAAGTTCCATTGAACATGGAAGGATATGACTGCTGTGTACACATCTTTGTACAATTTTGTTTGAAGCCAACAATTGCCATTACATCTACAGGATGTTAACTTTTAAAATTATTCTTCTCTCTCTCTCTCTCTCTCTCTCTCTCTCTCTCTCTCTCTCTCTCTCTCTCTCTCTGTGTGTGTGTGTGTGTGTGTGTGTGTGTGTGTGTGAGAGAGAGAGAGAGAGAGAGAGAGAGAGAGAATATGCAGCTGTTTAAATATCTTACCAGATTTTTTTTCACACCATCAGAAATGTTGGTGAATATTAGTATTCCTCTGCACAAGCCCAACTATATCTGATGGTATATTCATGACCACTTATCTGTATCCACTGGCCTACTCTACATACTAGATGTCTACAATGGCATATTGCGACATCCTTCTCTTTACCTTGCTGCAGGACAATATCACACAACTCCTCTAACCTGCTATCTGGGTCCTTATAATGTAGAAGAAATTGAAAAAAATACATACAGGATTTTTATATTGTCCATATTGAGCTTTCACCAAAAGTACTTTTCTACTTTTCTGGTAACAATGCCAGGACAGTCAGGTGATTAGCATAGTCTTCCTATTAACCAACAAACACTTTTGCTGTAGGTCACTTAAAACATTCCCAAGTTCTGTAATCTACCATTGGTAGATGGTAGATGTTCCTCCTCTGTTAGCTAATTGTCTGACTTTTGTATTTGTTTTTCCTTTTCCTGACTTTGGCTGTAATAAAGTTTTTATATTTGACTGGACATTAGCATTCATTGCCCTTTCACTTATACATTCATGATTGTTTGTGAAGCCTATGGTTTGGTGTATATCTGTTTAAAGTAAACTCTTTGAAAGCCATATTATTTATACTAGGCCAATCAATGGTGTCATTGACTCCAGTGTGTTTTGTCTCAATATGTCTAAATGGACCCAACTCAATACATAATTAGAGGCATGATCTCTTTCGTGGCCTTTTATGTAAAGCCGATGCAGGTTCTGACAATGGGAAAAGAGCTCTAATGGCTACATAAAGGGAAGGGATGTTGTAGACCTCATCAGCTAAAGAGCCCTCAGTCTGACTGGCAGGGTCCAAGGAAGAGGGCCTTCTCTGCTGTTGATCCTGCCCTGTGGAATATTCTTCCCCTGGAGGTGAGGAGGACCCAAACTCTCCTGGCCTTCAAAAAAAAAGGGTTAAGACACAGCCTTGCGTGGGGAGCACAAAAAAGTATGCAGTCTTGGGTTAGCTGGTGCATGAGAGCCCTCCCTTTCTCCTTGTCAGCTCATTTTTAATTCTAAAACTTTAACTCTTAAAATTTATTTTTTTATATACTGTTTTATATTTTGCTGTTTTATTGTACACCACCCAGGGTCCCCTCTTTGGGGGAAAGGGGTGGTTTAATAAATACAGGTAGTCCTCAACTTACAACAGTTCATTTAGTGACTGTCCAGAGTTACAATGGCACTGAAAAAAGTAACTTATGACTGTTTTTCACACTTATGACCGCTGCAGCATCCCCATGGTCATGTGCAGTGCTTTTTTTGTAAAAGAAAAAGGTGCCGGAACTCACACATGTCATACAACCCGCCTTGCCTACCCTACAAGGTTCCATCCAAAAAAGGTGCCGGAACTCCGTTCTGAGCGTTCTATGAGAAAAAAAAGCCCTGGTCATGTGATCAAAATTCAGATGTTTGGCAACTGACTCATATTTATGATGGTTGAAGTGTCCCAAGGTCATGTGATCACCTTGTGCAACATTTTAATAAGCAAAATCAGTGGGGAAATCCAATTCACTTAACAACCAGCTTACTAACTTAACTACTATACTGCAGTGATTCATTAAATAACTGTGGCAAGAAAGGTTGTTAAATGGGGCAAATCTCACTTAACAAATGTCTCACTTAGCAACAGAAATTTTGGGCTCAGTTGTAGTTGTAAGTCAAGAGCTACCTGTAAATAAAGAAAAAAGGGAAAGAAAGAAAGAAAGAAAGAAAGAAAGAAAGAAAGAAAGAAAGAAAGAAAGAAAGAAAGAAAGAAAGAAAGAAAGAAAGAAAGAAAGAAAGAAAGAAAGAAAGAAAGAAAGAAAGAAAGAAAGAAAGAAGCTATGCCCATTAGAGAATAGGTTGCCATGGCAGGTCTTTACTAAATGATTCATGTTCATAAACAAATTAATCAAGCTTGATAACTGTGCATTAGTGAATGCAAATGTCTCAAGGGATTGAAGACTCAATAAACTATAGAAAGCACACCATTATATAAAGCACGATCTGTCACTTACATATTGAAATAACTGGTATAAATGCACACATTTATACCCAGAATCCACTAGAGAGTACTAAAAAAAGCAAATATAATTTCTAGCGCACTGATCCTGTTGCACATTCTCATTTCAGAGCTTTCAATGTCCTTGCAAGTTGCCAGCTAAAGAAATGCCTGATGATTTGCTGTTTTGCAGATCTGCAAATCACCTAAATGCTCATATTCTTGTCCTACACCCTTCTGATTTGCCTAAACAGATCACAGATCGCAGAATAACTTGTCAAGTGACATATCATTAATAGTGCTTTCCATAGGCTAGCAAACATTACTTTGAGGGGAATAAAAAAACCTGAACTTTTTACTGTACAAATATCCTTTTTTTCCGCTGTCACTGAATGTAATTTTATCTAAAGTGGGAGTTTATATGTATGTATGTATGTCTATATATGTATTTATGTGTGTTTGTGTATCTCTCTCTCATACACACACACACACACACACACACACACACCCCTTTCTGAGATACACTTGCACAGTTAATCATTTGAAGATTGTTATAAAGGCAGCTTGTTATTAATGGTGAGACTAAAGGAAGAAAGAGGTTACTTCCAGATTTTTTTCACTAATATAGCCAAATTCACTCCATAGGTTCAGTTCACAAATTTTCTAATGGAAATTGCAAGAAAGATGTTACCAGGCTTATAATGAACTAAAAGGACTTTCCCTGGTCATTCTCCCTGTTTCCAAAATCTTCCAAAATCTTCTCTGGGTTTTGAAGATACGTCAGGTGGCCAAGGGGGGCTTTTGCCCAGGTCCGCCTGGTGCGCCAGTTGCGACCCTATCTGGACCGAGATGCCCTACGCACAGTCACTCATGCGCTCGTGACCTCCCGTTTAGACTACTGCAACGCTCTCTACATGGGGCTGCCCTTGAGGACCACTCGGAGGCTTCAGCTGGTGCAGAATGAGGCCGCGCGAGTTGTGATGGGGGTTTCCCGATACTCCCATGTAACACCTCTACTCCGCGAGCTGCATTGGCTTCCGGTTGCCCTCCGGGTGAGATTCAAGGTGCTGGTGATGACCTATAAAGCCCTACATGGCTTGGGTCCGGGATATCTGAGGGAACACCTGCTGCCGGCATCAAGTTCCCTTCGTCCAGTGCGCTCCCACAGGGAGGGTCTTCTCAGGGTGCCACCGGTAAGAGATTGCCGGCGGACGACACCCAGGGATAGGGCCTTCTCAGTGGGGGCGCCTGCCCTTTGGAACCAGCTGCCAGTGGAGCTGAGGACTGCCCCCGACCTCCGTTCATTCCGCCGGGACCTGAAGACCTGGCTCTTCGAGCTCTCTGGCCCAGGCTGAGGATTAATTTTATTTTAACTGGGGTTTTATTTATACAGGGACAAATATAATTTTTTTAAACTTGTTTTTAACTTTTGTATCTTGGTTTTTAATTACCCTGTAAACCGCCCTGAGTCCTTCGGGAAAGGGCGGTATATAAATGTAATAAAATAAATAAAATAAATAAATATGAGTACGCAGAAATGGAATGAACTCTCTCCTTTTACCAGTTATCAGAGCAACTGTCCAGGACAAGTCATTAATTGTTCATTAGCTGTTGTTGTTTTTCTCTTCCAATACAACAATGCTTAATATGCATATATATCAACACCAGTCTAAATAGTAAAGTAAAAAAAGTAAAAGTAAGAAAGTAAAATAATCGAAAGAAAGTTCTCTGTTTCTGGGAGATTTTGAATAGCAAAGGAAACAAAGCAAGTGGAAGGAGGTAAAAGGGCAACATGGAACAAACATGAGCAAACACAGCTAATGGGGCAGGATGCATATGAAAAGAGAGATTAAACTACTTAGAGTGCTAAATAAATCTAGAAAAATATAGTTACTTTATGATAATATGATTCCAAATTTGGGATTTCAGGAACAGGCCAATCTTCTCATCTTACTTAAGTTCAACTAATGGCAAAAGTATTTCTAAATTCCAACTGAAGCATATTTCTCTAATTATAATCATGCCTAATGATTAGATGTGATTATTCTATCAGTATCAGGGGTTCCCAATCATGGCAACTTTAAGATGTGTGGACTTCAACTCCCAGGATTCCAAACATGCTGACTGGAGAATTCTGGGAGTTGAGGTCCATCTTAAAGTTGCCAAAATTGGGAACCCCTGGTCCTAGATGTCAATGAATGAAGGACCTAGTATTAAAAATGTTTTCCATAGAATCTTATAATCAGATAACACAGGAAAGACGTTGCATTTTAGGAGTAAAGTCATTGCTTTGCAAACCATAGTGAGAAAGAAACAATTATTCCCTTTATTTCTTAAACCCAGACAGTAGTATTTATCCTTTAAATGTTGCTGGATTTCAACTCCCAGAAGCTGACCAGGTGGACGTCAGGGAGAATAGCATGGAATGGAATGGAATGGAATGGAATGGAATGGAATGGAATGGAATAGAATAGAATAGAATAGAATAGAATAGAATAGAATAGAATAGAATAGAATAGAATAGAATAGAATAGAATAGAATAGAATAGAATAGAATAGAATAGAATAGAATAGAATAGAATAGAAGCTGGAAGGGACCTTGGAGGTCTTCTAGTCCAGCCCCCCCTTCTCAAGCAGGAGAACCTATGCACAGGTGATCACATCCTTGATTTACTATGAAAGTCTCAATTCATTTAAACACCTGAAGAGAGAGAAAATATCTTTCCAAATTGATAGAAGCTCTTTAAGTAAGGACAGGATGGAGTGAGAAATCCTAACAGCGGTGCATGGTTTTATCAAAGCTCTCCAGTCATGGAGGTTTGGATGGAGACCATTGAAGTAAAGATAGTTCCGGTATTCAGTTGCTCTTTTTTCATTTTCTCCTGGAATGTTTTGGTGGCACCTGGGGGATGAAGAAGGTTGTTTTAGTGGGTGTTTGCCTAGAAATTACTGGATGTACAAGCCCTCCTGCCTTTGCTACTAGATCCATCAATTACCCTTGTCCTACCACATTTTTTGTGAACTGGATAGCAACAAAGTAGAAGTCAAAAATTGGAATCTAGCAGGGAAGATTATTTTTTCATAAATCCCAACATGCTGACCTGCCCAGAAAGCTATCATAAACATAGGGAAAAGCAGAAAATTATTTGAATAATATGAACATTTCATGAGATTTAAGAGGTCTGCTTAGAAATGTCCTTGTTTTTATGCCGATGGAGATTCTCAATCACACAGGTCATGGTTATCTTAAAGGTCTCTCTCTCTCTCTCTCTCTCTCTCTCTCTCTCTCTCTCTCTCTCTCTCTCTCTCTCTCTCTCTCTCTCAAAAGGCAACTGGACTTTCTAAGTTTTTTCCTTTGAAAACGTTTGCTTCTCATCCAAGAAACTGCCAGATGACTGCAAAAAATATAAATCTTTCCATTCCCACCAATTAGTTACAACCGATAAAATTTTCTGGATGAGAAGCAAAACATTTTAAAAGGAAAAAATCAAGAAAGTCCTGTTGTCTTTTAGAGGTGGGGGGAGAAGCACCTTTGGGATGTCCTTGCTTTTAGGTAGCCCTTTAAATTAAGATCATCTAAAAGTCTTCATTACAGACTACCCTGAAATTTAAACAACTGTTTTATCAGGCTAGCAGATCCATTCTGAATTATTTTTCTAGCTTCTGGACTTGGTTTTCCATTTATCAACTCTCATTTCAACTTCTAGAATATTATCTCTGCTGACCGAATGTCTCACAAAAGAAACTAGTTTTTCTGGTAATAACTTCTCAGCTGACTTTCACTGCTCTTTTCACAGGTTGGTTCTGTGAATTGTGTGTTGCAAAAGCTTTGCTTTGCTGCTTGTTATTGCTTGGTACTTTGCATGCCTGAAACAAAACAAGAGAATATCTTCATATGAAACCTGATGGGTGACTTACTACATTATTCCATATGGAAAAATTTGTTTAGTACGCAGTGGCTCAGTGGTTTAGGATGCTGAGCTTGTCGATCAGAAGGTTGGCAGTTTGGCGGGTCGAATCCCGAGTGCCGCGTAACAGAGTGAGCGCCTGTTACTCGTCCCAGCTTCTGCAAACCTAGCAGTTCGAAAGCACGTAAAAATGCAAGTAGAAAAATAGGGACCACTACGGTGGGAAGGTAACAGTGTTCCGTGTGCCTTTGGCATCTAGTCATGCCAGCCACATGACCATGGAGACGTCCTCGGACAAGCGCTGGCTGTTCGGCTTTGAAACGGAGATGAGCACCGGCCCCTAGAGTCGGAAACGACTAGCACACATGTGCAGGGGAACCTTTACCTTTACATCATTTTTGGAACTCATCGCGACTCCCAGAACCAATTAGTGATGAGTACTGAGGTACAACTGTAAAGCAATACATCAATTTATATACAATAAGAGTAAGTTAAGGCAAGGTAAGGGTTCCCCCGCACATGCGTGCTAGTCGATTCCGACTCTAGGGGCCGGTGCTCATCTCCATTTCAAAGCCGAAGAGCCAGCGCTTGTCCGAGGACGTCTCCGTGGTCATGTGGCCAGCATGACTAGACGCCAAAGGCACATGGAACGCTGTTACCTTCCCACCGTAATGGTCCCTATTTTTCTACTTGCATTTTTACGTGCTTTCGAACTGCTAGGATGGCAGAAGCTGGGACGAGTAACAGGCGCTCACTCTGTTATGCGGCACTCGGGATTCAACCCGCCAAACTGCTGACCTTCTGATCGACAAGCTCAGCATCCTAACCCACTGAGCCACCACGTCCCTACAATAATAATAGTAAAGCACTATAAAAATACAAATATATGTTCAGCTTCATCCACTAATCTGGTCCAGTTTTGACCCAAAATGTATTTATATAGCTATTCAATAGCAATTTGGTTATTTATATAGCTATCATAGCTATTTTTTAAAAAAATAGGACTATAATCAAGAGATTAGTAAGCCTATTTATCTGTCTAAATTCAGAATGTTTTCCAAATTGAGGGCTGAACCAAAACTGGACATGCTCTTCATCTAAAACATGATTGGTTTAGACTAAGAAGGAATTATAAGTGCCAAAGTGATCTTTGTAATCTTAGTAATAATCCTAGATATACAAGAGTCAGATACAAGAGTGCTTAGAAATCAGTAGATAGATGCCAAACACCGATAATCTCATATTTCTTAATTCCTGGCAACCTTCGTATCTTTGTCCCTACAGTCCCATAACTGTGTCTGCCAGTGTTGTTACTCTTTCAAGCATCTTTGATTTAACTTCTTCTTATAAATTTTCTGTAGATTGACATACTAAGTTTATCTTCCTCTTAAGATAAATGTTTGTACTGAAGTAGCCCCAGAGTATTCCGCTAAATCCTTTGGGACAATATATAAATGTTATGAAAGTTTAGATAGAAACGAGCAGCTAAATTGTTTTTTAAAATGTTGTTATGTTTTAGGAATGCATTTCTGGCAAAGAAAGCAAAAACTTGCACACAGTGTCTTTTTATAGCCTAGTTTATGCAATAAATGGTTGTATTGATGTAGTTCGAATTGTAACCATTTTCCCTGCAAGAGAATGAGAGTGACATCAGTTTTCACATTGTTGGAGAACAGCTTGGTGGTGGTGGTGGTGGGAAGCATTTCACTTCATCTCACTCTGCCAAGTTTTTGCTGCTGAAACAAACTTTTGCTTTGACTATTGTTTCCCGAATTTTTGATAGGTAGCCAATTTATTGCTACAGTGGTGGCTTTTGTAATGGCATGTTTTAGATTCCTTTAAACATTTCATTATTCCACGTGGTATTTTCAAAAATGGCATTTTTGGAACAATGTGGAATTGCTGTTTGCTTTATAGAACACTTACTGTCCTGCTGAAATTTCTTTTCCTGCATGCATTTTGACTGGTACGCTTTTGAAGAATTCAGTTAGACTTGCGGTAAATTGCCAGCTTGCAAAAGACCACATCGGAGTGACCTTACTCTTTGAGTAAAAGTACTATCAATTCTCAGGTGTCATAGATGAAATAATAGCAATTTTTAGGTCTTTACTCTGAGCCCATAATAAAATTCATATCACAATGAAAATAATGATGCAGCTAGAAACTATAATTAATATTCAGATAGATAGATAGATAGATAGATAGATAGATAGATAGATAGATAGATAGATAGATAGATAGATAGATAGATAGATAGATAGATAGATAGATAGATGTTTGTGTGTGTATGAGGGAGAGAGAGAGAGAATCTGAGAGAGAAAATAAATATGAGGAAATAACCACAAATTTTCTCAGGCAGCTCTATAAAGAATAATGTAGAGCTTTTCATATTCACCAACATGTTGGCACAGAAAAGTTACTGCCTGAGGAAAGCCTCTCTTTAGGAACACCCCATTATTAGAATCAAGCAGCAAGGAAAACCTGAGGCCAGATCACCCCCTTTGTCTTTCCAGGAGACTATACAAAACCAAGAAAGAAAGAAAAAACATTAGAACTTGTGTGGCATTTTTAAAGCAATTTTCCCCTAAGCTAGGACCAAGAAATACATCAAAATAATGAGAGAGAGAGAGAGAGAGAGAGAGAGAGCTGACTGGGTCTGATGTAGAACTTGTCACTTAACCCATCAGTTAAAATCAACTGTCTCTCCTTCACAGAGAGTTGGTTGAGAGGTAAACTTAATAAATTACAAATTATTATTGTTGCCCACATATAACAATTGTCAATAAGACTTAACAATTGTTGATAAGAAAGGCAAAAAAAAGTCTGGAGAGTGGGCATTGCAATGCCTGGAGATATCAGAAGGAGAAGAGAAAGAACAGGAGACAATCACAAAATATAGAGACCTGCAAATAGAGTAGAAACACCATGCAAAAGAAAACCAAGATAATGCCAATAGTAATAGGTACCTTGGGTGCAATTCCAAAATATCTGGAGCACTACTTGAACAGCATTGGAACTGACAAAATCAGCATCAGTCAATTGCAAAAGGCAGCTTTGCTCAGAAGAGCTTACATCTTGCAACGATACCTTTAATACTTTCAAACAACATCTGCTATCCCATACCCTTGGGAAAGATTCAATAGGTGGATAAACATCTGGCTGACTATGCAACAAACCACAGTCACAAAATATAAAGACCTGCGAATAGAAGTAGAATGATTGTGGCAAAAGAAAGCCAAGATAGTGCTAATAGGCACCTTGGATACAATCCCACAACACCTGGCATTGACAAAAATCACTCAGCGGGTTGCAAAAGGCAGCTTACAACCTACAATGATACATTTAACACCGTCAAAAACAACACCTGCCTATCTCAGGTCCTCAGGAAGGACCCAGTGGCTGGATAAAAATGCCAAGTCTAGTCTATACATCTGACCAACCATAATAATAATAAATAACTGTACTTGTTTGACTCTTTCTGTCTGCAGCATGGTTTCTTCCTGGTCCATCAGACATTTCTTTCTAATGAACATCCATCTCAGGAGAGAAGTTTGCCTATCATCAGCACGATGCCAGAAGCAAATGTTTTCTCATCATCATGGGTCTTTAGAGATTTTACAGAATAGGTATATCCTATTTCTGATCAAGGAAAAGGATGTCTCAAGAAGGACATTTGGTAAACAGGAAGAGTTCCAAAGGAATCAAATTAAGTACTAGGGCTAGTTAGAGACACTATGCGGCATCACATATATCCAACTGCTATTTATTTTCTGAAAATTTGGGAAGGAAGCAATCCCACAGATTGTTTTAAGTATCTCTTCCTAAACACAATTCACCCTACTATGCATGGCTTTATATATCAGTATTGAACTGAAATCGATGGATGATGGAAGATCTGTGCATTATTGCTGTGCTGCCTAGGATGGCATCCACAATGCTGACCCACCCTGTCATTCTAAAAGAATAATTTAGCAATAGAGGTAGCTAGTTTTGCAAGAGTGACATGCAGTAAAATGGTTTTCAGAATGATGAATGCTTCCTTGCTGTGCCATTCCTTTTGTAAAGTACTTTGGAATGAACTAACCATCATTGTCTGCACCATACTTTTATCCAGGGATTGTCTCTTCTATCATTTTTATCTTGATGCTTGAGTCCAGGTTTGCACAGCAGTGTCCCCTGTGCAACTGAAATTCCTTTGTCAAAGTCCCTATATAGGCCATCAAATGAAATGCTTTTTAAAAATTCCTATCTAAATAAAGGGCAGAGCAGAGATAATAGATTGTAGTATTGTCAAATGTGAGAACTCACACATACACATACCACTCTAGGGAACCAACAGCCCAATTGTGGTCATCTGTTTTAGATAGGAAAACATACAGATATACTGTGGATCAGGCATGCCAAACTCAAGGCCTGTGGGCCAGATCCAGCCTTTGATGTGTTTAGATCTGGCCCACAAGCAGACTAGTAGGAGGAGGTGATTGAGTATGTGGCAGGGGTTGAGCTGAAGCAGCAGCAGCACCAGAGAGGCCTGGGAGAGAGTCAGCTGAAGCTGCAGTGTTGCTGGGGCTCTGCTGAGGCCCTGGAACCAGCGTGCATGGCTCCAGCTGATTGGGGCTTCCGGTGACCTCTGGGGTGGCCGACAGCCACACACAGTCTTCAGGGGAAGAGTCAGCTGGAGCGGCTGGGCTGCCGGGGTTTGGCGGGGATACCAGGATCAGTGCACGCAGCTTCAGCTGATGAATGCTGCTTGAAAAGGCCAGCCGGGCAGTGAGTGAACGCATGGGGGAGGAGAGGATATAAAAGGAGGAGTTTTGGCGAGAAGGAGGAAGAGGGAGGAAAGGAGAGATGGCGATAGGGAGGAAAAGAGAGATGGCGATGGGGCAAGCCTGGGGGAGAGAAGGGGATAGGATAGGAGAGGCTTCAGTGAGGCAAGCCTGAGGGAGAGAAGGCAACAGCAACTGATCCTTTGAGGGCAACCCTAATGCTGATGCGGCCCTTGATGAAATTGGGATTGACACCCCTGCTATAGATGGAAAAACAACTCTTCTGTACATTTACAGTCATAATTAACGACTGCGTGATATGGATTTGTCACTTTGTCCATACACGATATGAGAAAATAAATGATGTATTTTCAGCATAATTCAAAAGTCCCATTAGGGAGATTCACTAATTTCATGATCTCCTCCTTGAGCTTCTGTTTCAGCTATTGGAGAATCTGATTAACTAGCCCTAGGAACTTTAGCAAATGTATTTCAAGAATAATCTTCATTCATTGCAATCAATAAAAAATCTAACATAAAAGGAATGCTTTTAAGGAGTAATACCAAATATCATAACCCTAAACCAGAGAGCAGTCTACTCCTCCCCATTGAAATCCCTGGCAAATACTGGATAGTAATTAAGTAGATGAGTATGCACATACAGGGATTTTTAAATCATTGTTTCTAGACAAACCATGGGCTTTTAGCTTATAAAGGAGTTCATATGCCAGTGATCTTTGGAGAATATCTAATATTTGTGACCTTTCTTGCTTGGGAAACCTACTTCAAGCTACAGGACAGCTTCTGAAAATCAATATGTACCCTGAAATAGCTGAAAGCAAAAATAATGTAATGGTACCCTTATGGAAAAGTTACCACACATAAAGGATTTGTCAGTCCCTTGGTTAATAAATATGCATCTTGGTTAATAAATATGCATCTGTTGCCAGCTATTATTTTCTTAATTTTCTTCACTAGGATCAAAAATCCATATGAAGTTTTAAATATTTGGCTCCTATAATTACTTTGCTGGTAAGGCTAAATATTGCCAATGGGGACTATGTAATTGGTGTGGAAGTGGGAGTGTCATTATTTCTATTTTAAGTATTTTTCACTAATAAATATCTTATATACTGCAAAGGTCTTGCTAAAAAAACAACACATTTCTAAAATTATTCTGTATAAAAATATTTCTCTTTGTCTTGCCAAAGCATTGAAAAGTAGTGTAATATTGAATCACCATTAATAAAAAGATGCTACAATAAATAATCCAGTGAACTTTTTATTGCTGAAGTTATCAGGCTGTTGCTTGCTTATTTCTGAGAAAAGACAAGAAGACCATGAAAAATATCAAATTGCTATTTCTACAGATTTCAAAAGCACTGGAAACAAGATTCAGAATAAATTTAGATATTTTTTCCCAATGTAATATCTATGTTATTTTGGTACATACTACAGTATGGTTTTATTATAAATATTACACCAGAGGTCCCCAACCTTTTTGGCACGAAGGACTGGTTACGTGGAGAGAGGGTTTTCCGTGGACCGGAGAGGGTGTGGTTTTGTGTGCTGCCTGCATCCTGCAGATGGGACTTTGCTTGTTTGTGCAGACCGGTTGCTGGCATGCCATGGCCCGGTACTGGTCCATGAACCAGGGGTTGGGGACTCCTGTATTACACCCAAAGAGAGATACAAATTCTAGAGATAAAGAGACTAAACCTGAAATTTAGTAAAAACGAGCAGTATGATGGCGTGAAATAATTGGAATTCTATTTATCCAAAATGGCTTGGATGCTAAAATGGATTTCAAGGGAATTCTAAAGACTCCTGACTATAAATGGGGAGAAAATAATAGAAATCAGATAAGACACCATTTTATACATTTAAACATTCTTCTGATTGGGTGAGGAAGGTTTTCAGAATGTCTGTGAGAAACAAATATAGACAGAGAAGGGCAAACTGATGATACGAGTGTGAATACAGGGCCAGACCAGCACATAAAGGTTGAACAATGACCTCACCCCCTTTAGGGCTACAGCTCTATCCACTTAAGGCTGTAGTCCCATTTGATTGGCTCCCTGATACACTTGTCTAAAGTCAACTCAGTCCTCAAGCTGAAATACTGTAGTTTCCTACTGTTTATTTGTGTGGTCAATATCACAACAATCATCCCTCTCTGATTATTCTTTCAGGCCTTTTAATGTTAGCTCTGTTACAGTACAAAGAGACCACCTAATTATTTCTTTTCCCCATGAGTAAGTTCTGGGTGCCTAGTAGTTATTTAAATTCTTATTAATTATCCCGGCATGTTTTGCACTTTAACTTTCTGGTTTTAGTTGGAATTTTAGACAGTTTTTTTTTTAAAAAAAATGCAAACTATCCTCGGAAAGAATGCTAGATATAAATAGTGAAATGACAGATAAGTCAATGAATGGACTGTTTGCGTTCTGGTCACGTATAACAAGCCTTTTATAGAGTTCAGTTTTAGTCGATCTTATGGCCCCTTCAGCCCTGCCCTCTTCCTCTTGAGGAGAGGCAGGAAGAGAAGGTGAGTATGGATCATTCTGAATCTGGATGAAGGGCTGCCACTGGTTCCTCATTCTGAAATACAGAATTGCTTGGAAAAGTGTCATGAAAGTGCCACGGTCTACTCAAAGCTTGCAGTATTTACAATAATTAGTGGTAGATGTTGTAGGATCCAATCTGAATTGGTCACCGGGACCATAGATTTATTCTTCCAAACTTTGGGGCTCCCTCATTTTCAGGGAACTTCTCTCTTTCCAGAACATGGTGGAGGTACCTCAGGCAGGTTCTGCTATAAAAAGCCTATGCCTATCAGGTATGGGAATGACTTCTGTGAAGTAATCGGCCATGGTCTTGAACTGACCATGATTCTGACTTAGGCTGTCTGAATTTCTTAGTCCTTTACAAAAATGTTGTTGGAGTTGATCTTATTGGGGATGACTATAGTTTGAATCAATGTCATAGTAATGACATGGTAAGATGTAAAAAAGGAGACCAGAACCTAGGGAAAATTCATAGCAAACCCCTTTTGCAATAGGAATTTAAAATAAAATAAAAAATGCAATAATTGAAAATGTTTGAAAATTAGCACTAGTAATTGGATTCCTCTCTCTCGTGATGATTTATGAGTGCTAGTTAGGGCTCATCTACCTGGCTCTGTCTGTGGGTTAGAACAGCTTAGCCTGTGAGGACTTAGAAGAGTCTGACTCAAATATTCAACAAAGAACATATGGTAGTTTATGTGGCTGCCGTGTTGAAAGGGTTACGTAGGATTACATTGGTTCTGAAGTCCAAGGCCTTGCATAGAATCCACCTTCAGAGCTTATCCTGCCTCTCTGCTGGACCACATCCAAAAAAGGGAGCCTCTGATTTTATCTCTGGCTACTTAGATTAGGCTTTGCTTATCTACAATCTGGGCACAAATATCAAGAGATTTCAGGCATAGAAAGCAAAATCCAAACAGGTGATAAACAAACTACTAAAAGAAACAGACCTCTTTTCTCTTCTCCCTCCTACTCCTCTTCCTCCTTTGCAATCCTTTACAGCAGGGCTTTTCAACCTTTTCACTGATTGTACCACTTTTAGGATATGGCAATATTCGAGTGCCACCAGTCGCCTCGCAATGTGTCAAAAAACTGATCACCCCCCCAAAAAGGAAAAAAGTGATAAAGTACAGGTAGTCCTCGACTTACAACAGTTCACTTAGTGACAGCTCGAAGTTACAACGGCACTGGAAAAAGTGACTTATGACCATTTCTCACACTTATGGCCATTGCAGCATCCCCCAGGGTCACGTGATTTACATTTGCATGCTTGGCAACTGATTCATATTTGTGATGGTTGCAGTGTCCTGGGGTCGCGTGATCCCCTTTTGCAACCTTTTGACAAGCAAAGTCAATGGGGAAACTGGATTCATTTAACAATCATGTTACTAATTTAACAACTGCAGTGATTCACTTAACCACTGTGGCAAGAAAAGTCGTAAAATGGGGCAAATCTCATTTCACAAATTTCTCAGCCCTTTGCCTTTTATATCCTCTCCTCTCCCTCCCTCGTCCTTTTATATCAGGGTTTCGAACTTGATTTCATTGAAGGCCACATCAGCATTACTGTCAGTGGGGAATGGTTAGGCTCTTTTTCCCCCTCCCTCCTTCCCTCTTTCTCATTCACATCTCCTTCCTTCTTTTCTCTTCTACCTTTCTTCTCACGGCTTCTCTCACAAAAAGCCTTTTCTCTCTTTCTCACGCACATGTCCCTCCAAAATCTTTGCCATTCTCACACACACATCCCTCCAAAATCTTTGCCATTCTCACACACACATCCCTCCAAAATCTTTCCCATTCTCAAGCACACATCCCTCCAAAATCTTTCCCATTCATACGCACACGTCCCTCCAAAATCTTTCCCATTCTCACACACGTCCCTCCAAAATCCTCCCCATTCTCACGCACACGTCCCTCCAAAATCTTTCCCATTCTCACACACACGTCCCTCCAAAATCTTTCCCATTCTCACGCACACGTCCCTCCAAAATCTTTCCCATACTAACACACACTTCCCTCCAAAATCCTCCCCATTCTCATGCACACACCTCTCCAAAAGCCCTCCCTCCCTCCCTCCCTCCCTCCATCTCTCTCTCTCTCTCTCTCTCTCCTTCTCTGACAAAAGCCTTTTCTCTTCTACCATCTTTTTTTTCTCTCCCTCTCCCGCCAAAACTGCCTCCTTTTATATTCCTTCCTCCTCCTTTCTTTTCCTGGTGAGCTGGAAGTGCCAATCCCGAGGCCTTTGCCTCACCCCAGCCACCCTGCAGCTCCTGACGACTCTCTCATGGCAAGTCCTGTGCTGTGCCACTTTGGCTCATTCCCTTCCCTGCTACACTTGGCTGGGCTGGGCGTAGCACCTGCCAAGTACCAACATAGTCCTCAATTTACAAACACAATTGAGCCCAAGATTTCTGTTGCTAAGCGATACAGTTGTTAAGTTAGTTTTTGTCCCATTTTATGACCTTTCTTGCCACAATTGTTAAGTTAGTAACTTGGTTGTGAAGTGAATTGGTTTTGCTTGTCAGAAGGTTGAAAAAGGTGATCACATGACCCCAGGACGTTGCAACGGCATAAATACATGGCAGCTGCCAAGTGCCCAAATTTTGATCATGTGACCATGGGGCTTCTGCAAGTCATAATTGCAAAAAAACAACAACAATCAGTCACTTTTTTCATTTTAACTTCAAACAGTCACTAAGCAAATGGCTGTAAATTGAGGTCTAGATTGCTTAATTGATTGACTGATTTTTCATGTGTCTAGACTGCCCATCTCCTTCAGGGGTTATGTAGCTTGTTTTTCTCTTATCTTACCGAATCTTATAAAATTTGCTCAACCTAACTGGTGCTGAAGAAATTGAGTAAGCAGAAGGCAGGACAGAAGTTTTATGCCCTTGTCCATCTCTGGATAGTTTAATTCTTCCTTAAGCTTACAGTGGCTGTTTCTTGCCTTCTCCCATCTTATATAGAGCCAGCACATACATTCAGAGTCTTTTTAATTAGAGTGGAATAGATTAAAATAGATAACAGATTGTAATGGACTTCCGGTAACTCAGATGCTACTGGTGTTGGCAACGTTTATAGCTATTACTATTGCTATTATTCTTTTTTTTCCCCTGTTGGCTGTTGCTGCCAAATCTATTGACATAAATAGGAAGCAATCTTTTTCTGCACTTTGGCCTCATTTGCAGAAACATACTGGAAAGTTCATGAATCATTTGGCCCATTTACAAAGGGAGAGTGGAAACAATATGCTAATGTCAAAGAAAAGGCCTTTCCCCTTTTAACTCCTGTATGTCCACTCCAATCTTCTTTTCCCACTCCTAAAGTATCCATTGATAAGAAAAACATTAACATACAACCAATGAAGTCTAATGAAAAGAAGGAGTAGGGGAGAGATGATAGCAGTGCTCCAATATTTGAGGAGCTCCTACAAAAACTTTTTTCCAAAGCACCAAAAGGCAAAAAAAACAATGGATGGAAACTAACCAAGGAGAGAATCAGCCTAGAACTAAGGTGAGAGCAATCAACCAATAGAATAGCTTGCCTTCAGAAGTTGCGGGTGCTCCATCACTGGAGGCTTTCAAAAACTGACTGGACAATCATTTGTTTGACATGATTTAGAGTCTGTGCTTGAGCAAGGGGTTTCACTAGAAGACCTCCAAGGTCCCTTCCAATCCGATTGTTCTATGTTCTAATTGTTCTGGAATTGATTCTGGAACTCTAAAGTGTTAGTTGTTTTAATAAAGCAAATATGCTTTGTGTAAGGTACTGAGGTTGGCCAATAAGACTGCGCATCAATCTGGATCCAAGCTACATGAATGGATGCAAATATGCATGTGCTAGCCAGTTTATTCTAGTAGTTAAGGGATCAGGCTAGAAACCAGGAGACCATGAGTTCAAGTCCTGCATTGAAAGCCAGCTGGATAATTTGGGACCAGTCACTTTCTCTGAGCCCAACTCACCTCACAGGGGTTGTTGTTGGTTATGGGGACAATAGGAGGAGGAAAGTGAGTTGGATATGTTCACCACCTTGAGTTATTTATAAGAACAATAATGGCAGGATACAAATAAAAAAATTAAAAAAAAATAAATTTAAACCATAAAGACATACATACATACATTCCTACCACATCATTCTCTTTGGGGATAACCAGTGGTATACTCAACACAGAAAATGAGTAAGAAACAACCTAAGGAAATTAAAGGAAGAGATAAAAGGGAAAGCATAGCTAAAACAAGTTACACCAAACTTACTCACTATCACTCTCTGTAGCTTTTCATCCTTGCAAACCACTCAATTTCATCACATCCACATCCACATTACACACACACACACACACACACACACACAAACAAGCACAGGAGCTACTGGTAGGTGAGAATGAATTATTTATAACTTGAAGCCATAAGACGTGACTGAGATGAAACATGATTTACTTATAGCTCTTAAGATCTGATCTCTTATTAACAGACCACTAATTTTCATGCATTCAACATCAACTGGCATCTAAAATCAATTCTTGGAACCCTCCAGATGTTTTGGATTTTAGTTTTCAAAAACATCACCAAAGAATTTCAGGAGTTTAAAATATCTCCCAGCATCAGTTTTCATTCTCCTGTTCTAGATTCAAGGAACTTGTAACATTAACATTAATAGGAACATTAATAGACAGAATTGCCCATATCATATGGAGCTGGGATGCAAAAAGTACGCTGTGGATTTTGACTTTATCCGTTTTTAGTTTGTGGCTTTTAACAGGCTGGACAAAAGTCCATTGCAGTCCTGAAGTTGGTGAAAGATTTATATCCCTGATATAAAATATAGTACAGATAACAGACTTACATCCTCACTTTGGTGGTCATTAAGTGAATTATCCATGTCCTTAAGAGAGACAACATGTGACTGAGACTTGCAATTTTAATGCCAGGTTCCCCAATGATTTTGATTGTCGGAAGCTGGCAGCAAAGCTCACAAATGATGTTCACATGATTGTGGGATTCTGTGATGGTTATAAACGTCTGCCATTTGCAAGTGCCTGGATCTCAATCATATGACCCTGGGCATACTGCAAAACTCATAACTTCAAGGACTGGTTTTAAAGTCACTGTTTTAATACTGTTGTAATATCAGAAAGCTGCTAAACAGGGCTATCAATAAGAGAGAACTAGCTGCAGTGCATTTTCCAAGTTATATCATATACCCTCCAGGATATTTATAACTATGAGGATTATATGAAATAATTTATAATTGTAAGATTAATTCCTACATAGTAAATTAGGGCATGGCTCTTTGTCTAGGATGATATAGACCGCATAGTGGGAATATAAAGCACTGGAAATGGTATAGGTTCTCCTGCTTGAGCAGGGGGCTGGACTACAAGACCTCCCAGGTCCCTTCCAGCTCTATTCTATTCTAAAGCAGGGGTGTACAACCCACAAACCATAATCTTTTAAGTCTCTGGAATCTAAGATTATTTGTCAAGAAGAATTACTTGGCAATAAATGACCAAGATCCAATAGCATATCTTTTAAAAAAATTTTAATGAGTAAAACACAACTGCCACAAAAACGTTACACATAACTCCCGCAAAAAAGCTGTGCTTTCGTAGACTGAGCTATTCTCATTTCTCCCCCTTATGCAAAGAAAGACATGAGTGAGCATTGAATTCAATCCAGCCTTGTCCCACTTATTAATCCTGCCTTATTCATGGCCTGTCATTCCTACTGGCACATAGCTAAGTAAAAAAAAGAAAAATTAAATAGGAGAGGGCTACATGTCTGAGCTAGACTGGACTGTGCCGGTTAACAAGAAAAATGTAGAAGGGCTGAAGGAACTGGAGAGGAATTTTGGGAGACAATTGAAAAAGAGCCCAACAGAAGACAAGATGGCTAGATATTATCATTGATGGCAGAAGCAGGAGCCTACAGATATTCAAAGAACAATTATTGACAAACAATCTTGGCAAAATTATATCTGTCATGTCGCTCAGCAGTGATACACAACCCTTTCCCTGATACGGCCTACGTTTCTGCTGGTCTCTTTCATCCCAATCTAGTTCAAAATCCAAGTTCAGTGTTGCCAGTGAAGAAGGCACTATCAGAATATCCTCTGTAAAAATACTGTGAAAATATCTACAGACCCCTCACATCCTGGACATAAGCTGTTTCAACTTCTTCCTTCAAGACCACGCTATAAGGCATTGCACATCAAAACAACCAGACACAAAGACAGTTTTTCCCCCATGCTATCACTCTGCTGAACAACTAATTCCCACAACATTGTCTATGGCCTAGGACAGGGGTGTCAAACTGCCGGCCCACAGGCCGGACACGTCACCAGGAAACCACGCCCACCCCATTGCCAGCAATGGGGGAAAAGCTGCGATACGTTGCATGACGTCACGTGACATTGTGAGTTTGACATGTCTGCCCTAGGATGTCAGACCACCTAGTAGGGCTGTATTATCTATTATCCTTCTCATCTTTCCTATTACATATTTCCTTAGCTTATGATTATAATTTTGTTGTTTGCATCTCGATTTATGTTGACTGCCTTTATTAGTTGTTGTTTGCTTTAGTATCCCAAGACTATCACTGAGTTTGTATCTTATGATTTATGATGATTGCATTTTATGATTATGATCATGATTTATCACTTGTTCCTTGTATGTACACTGAGAGCTTATGCACCGGAGACAAATTCCTTGCATGTTTAAAGAATTAAACAATAAAGAATTCTGTTCTATTCTATTTGTGTGGCTAGCAGTAGCTGTAGCTCTTCAACCAATCAATCCTCCCTCTGCTTGTAGAATACAGGAGAAGGAAGAGGAAGGAAAAGGAAAGTCCTCTTTGGCTCTAGGAGATAATGGTGGTCTCTTAGATGAGAGAACACACTCATGTTTTTAGAAAGCAGTAATTCCATTACAGCAGCATAGGTAGCATTTAGCAGCTACGTGGCAGGCTTGCCAAGGCCTTTCACAGCTACAGCCTCTCATTCATCAACATTAATTACCGGTATGTGAGTAGAGTTAAATGCCAGTTTATCCTACATGACTGCTCAGGTTTAAAGGAGAAATGATTTCCGCTGCTGACTAGAAAGAGACTGAAGAGATAGGAAATTATACTTTCTGTAATTTTAGGATGACGTTAAGGCCGAGACACTGTATGCCACAAAAATCTAGGTGTCAGTTAGGCTACAAACTTACTTAGCGATATTTGATAAGACAGCACATTAAGAGTCCGGTGAGCTGAGCTTTAAGATAATCATTGAGCCTTTAGACTAAGCTGTAAGACTAAAGGGCCCAGTGTTCCCATTCATTAGTTGAACTGATTTTGGCAACATTTCGAGAGAAGCAGATTTCCCCACCTGCTGTAAATTATTGCATTTAAGCATGGCAATGGTTCAAGGCTATTAATATCTTGTCTGCTCTTTTTATTATTTTTTCTTGGCAACTGTAACAGTTGATTATTCCTTTAAACTACCCAACCTTCTGAAGTATATATAGAAGTTTTATATATATGCTTTAGTTAATCATTGATCACTTTGTTAATTTACCACTGCCATGTAATTCAGAATAGGTCTCCCTTTTTATGATTCGAATTCTATGAAGGTACAGTTAGTTCTAGATTCTTGATACCAGGATAATGCAGCAAAATAAATATTTGTGGTTATAGCACCAATTGATTTTAGCTTCACAATAAATTAGTTTTTCTTGTTGTTTCAATAATTCTTCCTTTTAATTGTTAGTAGCAGTGTTGTATTAAGCTATGAACACTGATTATTATGTAGCTAGAAAGCTGACACATATTTCTGCAGATAAAAAAGAAACCGAATGTGGATTATACCTTTATAAGGTCAAAGTTCAACATTCAGTTTCAAGTGAAATCACATGGACATTCTCTGAAACAAATTCATGCATACAATTAATTTGTGAGTTTAAAAAAGCTACAAAATAAAAATCTGATAGCAAACATAGAGAATAATATTTCCAAATTTGATTTAATGTGTTGGAAGACATTTGGCTACATGGGAAAAGATTTGCCAACCTAGTTTGCACATATATATAAAACTATAACTTAACTATAACTTCATGTAGAATAACTTTAAATGATTAGTTTCACAATTTTATAGTTTGTTAAGATGCCAAAAGCATGGTTTAGGAAGAATAGAATAGAGCTGGAAGAGACCTTGGAGGTCTTCTAGTCCAGCCCCCCGCTCAAGCAGGACAACCTATACCAGGGGTGTCAAACTCAATTTCATTGAGGGCTGCATCAGCATTGCGGTTGCCCTCAAGGGGCCGGGTGGGTATGGCCAGGGTGGGCGTGGCCTACTGGGTGGGCGTGGCTAAAGTGTGTATGGCCTACTGGGTGGGTGTGGCCAGCTCTACATCGTTCACATCAAGGGTGCCTATGGGGGCCTGGGCAGGAGTGGGACAGATCTGAGGGTCTCTGGCAGGAGGAGGGTCTCTGGGCCAGGGCCAAGGCAGTGGGGGCCGTTCCCTCACTGTTTCCAGGATGGCTTCGTGGGCCGCATGAAACAACTTCGCGGGCCGGATCCGGCCCCCGGGCCTTGTGTTTGACATGTCTGACCTATACCATCTCAGACAAGTGACTGTCCAGTCTCTTCTTAAAAACCTCCAGTGATGGAGCATCCACAATTTCTGAAGGCAAGCTGTTCCACTGGTTAATTGTCGTCACTGCTAGCAACTTTCTCCTTAATTCCAGGTTGCTTCTCTGATCAGTTTCCAACTATTGTTTCTAAAATGATCACAGCTGAGTTCACAAAATTATACAAAATCTATTGTAGGTGTCCACAGAAGTGCAAGTGATGAAATAAATGTCACAACATTATGCTGCAAATTCTGCCCCATACATATTTCATATAATTTTATTATTTGTAGCACTATCTTCCCAGTGCTTTAAGCAAAATCAATAAGCCTACTTTTCTCATTCTGTACATAACATCCATATCTCTCTGTTCTGAGAGTTTGGGGGAAGATGGACTGCATATGCCATTCCCAGACAAAGCAGTTTGGACTTGTAATCCAAAATATTTGAAGCACACTAGATTTTAAGCCTTTCTTTCTTCTCCTATAGATCAATTCTTTCCAAACTTCAGAATTCATAAACGGAAAGCCTTTGATTTATTTTGCTGAAATTCTGGTTCAAAAAAATAGCAAAGAACATTTCTTATGTACAACTCTCTGCAGATATTCACACCATTTCTTTCTCTTTTATGTTTCTCTAGAGGCACACAACTCTGCAACGTTGTATTTTTTTACTGCAGGTTTCAATCTTCCTTATGATTTTTATTCATCCACTGGCAACCTGATGATGTTGGGAGGAACAAGAGACTGTTATTAGCCCAAGGTCATATGATAAAGTTCAAGACTAAGAAAAAGATTTGAAGTGACATCTCCCACATCCAGATGTAACACTGAACCCTTGAAATATGGATTCTTGAAAGAGAGCAAGAGATTGCCCTTCTCTGATGAATGTAAGGTTCATTGTCAATCTTTGGCCTTCTGAATTATTTACATGTACTCAGAATTGCTTGGTCATAAACAGAACATTCCAACAAAAAAATTGGCATTGATTCCAAGAAACAACAGACAAAGGTCATATTCTCACAAGAGTCTTCCCTAATGCAACTGAGCATGGAAAGCAACATGTTCTAAAATGAAATATGTACTCACAGCTTTCCTGTCCTCTTTGTGCATTTTACAGAGATTGATGGAATTCATATTCAACACACATACACAGAGGGAGAGAGAGAGAGATTAATATACACTAATCTGTATCTACTTGAATAGATATCTATACACACACACATACAAACTATTATCAGTAAAAAGAGGGGCTCCTATTCCAATTACACAAGGTCCAGGATTCAGTGAATACAAAGTTCTACTCTAAATTTTTAGTGGCTGGGATGGAAGATTGAAGAAATGATTGCCCAGGAATGAGGAACATGGTTTCATTCAAATTAATGATGTGTTCATGTGATAGATAGATAGATAGATAGATAGATAGATAGATAGATAGATAGATAGATAGATAGATAGATGATGGATGGATAGATAGATAGATGATAGATAGATAGATAGATAGATAGATAGATAGATAGATAGATAGATAGATAGATAGATAGATGATACAAGATAAATAGATACAAATGACAGATAGATGTTATTATAACAGAATAACAGAGTTGGAATGGATCTTGGAGGTCTTCTACTCTAATCTCCTGCTCAGGCAGGAAACCTAAACCATTTCAGACAGATGGTTGTCCAATCTCTTCTTAAAAACCTCCAGTGTTGGAGCATCCAAAACTTCTGGAAGCAAGCCATTCTACTGATTAGTTGTTCTAAGTGTTAGGAAATTTATCTTGATTTCTAGGTTGCTTCTCTCCTTGATTAATTTGCATCCATTGCTTCTTGTCCTACCTTCAGGTGCTTTTGAAAATAGGTTGACCCCCTCTTCCTTCTGGCAGCCCCTCTAATATGGAAACACTGTTTTCATGCCACCCCTAGTCCTTCTTTTCACAAGACTAGACATACCCAATTCCTGAAATTGTTATTCATACATTTTAGCCTCCAGTCCCTAATCAACTTTAGATAAATAGATAGATAGATAGATGATAGATAGATAGTTGCAAAAATAACAGTGATGATTTCTCATCCTTCTCCACCTTTGTTTTTTTTTTGTTCAGTTTTTATATTTTCAGAACATTTTTAAAATATGTTTGTGATATTCCTGATTATTCCATTATTAAAAAATATCCACTGTAACTGCCATGTCTGAAACAATTCAACTTAGCTGCTAGGGTATTTTTTCTTTTTAAAAATCTGCCGAGGTAGTCACTGGGGTAGTGACTAACCCAAAGAAATGATTCAGTATGAGAGAAGCAGAAAATTATTGCCAAAACAAATGTTATTGAGTCCCAGCAAAATAAAAAATCCCATTCGGGTCAGGATTTTGAAACCGAGATCAACACCCAAGACACTATGATGTTTGTAGTTCTGTTCCTGAAAACACAAATCACAATATATTAAAGCATTCTCTGTATACAGTAAATGTATATAACCAGGGGTCTGCAACCTTGACAACTTTAAGACTTGTGGGCTTCAGCTCCCAGAATTCCTCAGCCAGCATAGCTGGCTGGGGAATTCTGGGAGCTGTAGTCCACAAGTCTTAAAGTTGTCAAGGTTGCAGACCCCTGTATATAACTATGGCTTCTCCCACTCAGTCCAGTTAAAGTTGTACTATGAAAAGGCATATTGTCTTCACATAAAGGTTTAAAACTTCCATTACTAAAGACAGCAATGCAATTCTATCCATTTTCAACCAGATATGAGTCCCATGGTTGTCAGTGAAACTTCCTACAGCCAATGTTTTCAGCACATCAACGAAGTTGCATTGTGAAACATTTTACAATCTGCCACCACATTAGCAGGTTATTTGGATTGATTCTGTGAAACAGCGTCTAAATTTCGTCCCCAAATAGATCTCATTATTTCCTTGGTAAAGATTTGAATTTGCACCTGCTCATTGATTTCCCTCCGGTTGCAAACTTATCAAAATGCACAGCACTGTGTACTGTATGGAATAAGGCACAAGTCAAGGGGAAATAAAACAGAATAAGAAGCAAAGTTAAGCATGTAAAAAGAAAATACCAAGTTCTTGCTTGTGCTATCAATCATAGGTTTGAAAAAGTGAGGATCACAATATTGCTTCATTATTATGAAAACTGGGATTCTGAACAAACTTCCTGCAAGTATTATGATTTTATTGTTAAAAAGCCTCTCACTTTTCCAGCTTTCCACTACAGATTTATAATATTAATTTAAAAAATACAGCAAAAAATCTGTGGAAATGCAAACTGAAAATAGTTTTGACTGAGAAAATATTACAGTTCATGATTAGCTAAAGAAAGCATCAAAAAAATCGAAGTATGTGACATATGAAAAATTGTAGCATTTCTTTGTTTCTAAAATTACATAGTCACCCATCTCAAGTGAATTACTCTGGATGGCTAATATAATTATTCTAAAAATAGCCATTGACTTGATGTTCATTTCTAGATGGAATTCCATCATCACAGCAAACTCTAAAATAATATAAATGCAATTTATGTCTTTAGTAACACTGTAAATAACTAGCAGCTCTGGAAGCACCAGACAAATAGCAATACTAAAACACAAACAGGAGAATTTAATTCTTCTCATGCCAAGGACCAAGAAAAACGTCTTCCTAAAGCTGCAGGTTGCATTAAGAAAGTGAATCAGGAAAGAATGGGTGATGGATGATTGAAAGTGGAATAAATACACAAATGTTGACTGGTATGAAAGAACTATGTTGTGGGAATTTGGTCCCATGGAAAGAGTGAAAAACAATTAAATAGCAAAACAAACATATGAAGTAAGAGGGAACAAGTAAAAAAAGGGGGAGACTAAGAAAGTCAAGGTTGGATGGAGTCGATGAGATCCTCATAAGGAGGGAGGTGAGGATTTAAGGAATAAAATAATATATGGATGCAGTGAAGACAGAAGTAGCTGGCAAGGATAGAAAAACACAGAGAGATATAGAGAAGGATGCTGATGTAAACAAGTTTCAGCTAGGTTTCCTTTCCTTGTCCCTAGCCTTATGCTATTACGTTCTTGGGTTTACTGTTTTTTACTTCTTAACTAGTTAGCTAGTTCAGTCCAATTCACATGAACTGGTCATTCAGTGTTGAACTGCCTGTCTTTTTATCTCATCTCCAAAAAGGAGAAATAAAAAAATAAGAGCTTTTTTTCCTCTGTCCATAACTCTTTAATCTTTTCAGCATCCTGTACTTCTCTCATCACATGACTTTTCACAACTTTCTATTTCCTTTTTTTCTCCACTTAATCTCTTTGTTTAATAAAGTCAGTCAATCATGCTCCTTACCAAGTTTAAACACTCCTCTTTCCCACAGTGTTTGTCTAATTTCTATATCAGGGTGTTGTTGTTTTTCTCATAGAACGCTCAGAACGGATTTCCAGCACCTTTTTTTGATAGATTTTTTCAACTTTTGCACAAGCTGTGCTACTCCCTCTATTGGCTTTCGAAAGCCAATAGGAATTGCTGCTGAGCGCGCCAAAAGACCCAGCTGGCAAACGTTGCACATGCAAGTTGTCTGCAACGAAGGCGAGTTGGCAGGAACTTTGCACCCCTCCCTGCTGCCCAACTACACTATCTCCTAGTTGTAAGTAAGAGAGGACCAGGAGTGGGAGGTGGGGAGCAGCACTTAATTCTGCCCTGCTGAAAAAGCAGAGTCCATGTGCACTCCTGCCTCGTGCTCACCTTTATCAGCCAGGCTCTCCATGCTGCGCTGCAACATGCACTTCCAGTGCAACATGGAGAGCCTGGCACCAAAGCACGGAAAACATGTGCGTGCCTGCCTCATGCTTACCTCGTGCCAGCCAGGCTGAACACAAGTCAGAAGGAGAAAACACAGTGGCAAAGAAACCCCCTCTTCAAATAACTCGCATTTGTCAAGTCCACCCTGCCCTCTGCGAGACCCTTGGCCCAATGGGGAGGTGAGCCTGGTGGCCATGATTTCCCGCTCCACCTCTTTTTAACGGTAGTCCTGAAGATATCTGGAGGAGACAGGAGCAGCAACGCCACAGTGCTGTGGGAGCCACGGGGCCCGCTCTACACGGCGTGGTGGGCGGTGGGGCAGAGGCGGTGCTGGCGGGGTGGTTGCGGGCGCTGGGCACTGAGGTGGCACACATGGAGTGTGGCGGGCGGCTTACCTTCCATGGGCCAGGCCAGCTGGTGGCCTACCCGGTGCTGGACTGTGCTGCTGCCTCGCTCTGTGCATCTACGTGGCCGCCCTGGAGTGCCTGGCCTGCAATGCCTGTTGCTACCTCGGCCTGCCCACCACCCGCACCCTCCTGCCGCCCCACACTGGCATCTGGCTTGGTGACTGCAAGCTCTGCGCCATCAGTTTGCATTGCGGGAGACACATCACCTTGTACAGATTGGCCCTGAACTGCTACACTGACTTAACCTGGTTTGACCACATCATCCCGTGTGGCCTGGAGGGGTTGGGGGTCACCTCCCTCAGCCAGGAACTGTGTTTCATGGCTACTTTTTTAGTGGTTATCTGGATTCTTGCAGATTTTGTACATCTATCTGAAGTGATAATCTTAAGCATTTTTTTCATAAATTACTTAAGGATATGCAACTATATTTTCTCATATTTATCTAATGTTACTTTTGCATCTACTTTTTTCCAATCCATTTTCTTTCTGTCATTAATTCCCCAAGAATAAGAAATGTAAATTGTAAGCTCCTCATAGCACAGTTCTATATCATTGTTAAAATACACTGGGCAATTATGGACATATTCATTCATATTCATAAATAGATTGAATTGTAACACTTTCCCCCTCACCTAAGCCTATTCTCTTGTGTGTATAATTTGAACATAGCCAGGTCATTTTTTATCAGCAGTTGTAAAGAAATAGAAACAAAATGTTTAACTTATGTATTAATAACAATTTCTTTGCAATTCATTATCTTGTCAGTAACATGACTCCATCAATTAAACACATACAGTATATGTTGAAGACAGCATATGCACTTGTATTAGACATCTATTATCTCCAACTGCTAGTCCTTCCAAAAGGAACTCAATATATGTCATACTATATATGCAAAAGTTGTCTCCTCTATTAAAGTGCAACACATCATTTCCCAAGTAGACAAAAAAAATAATATTCCATCTTTACTATACCCACTTGCAGTATATAAACATGGAGGAGCTATTCCACAATTTTTCACCCCAATGGCAGCCTACTATGCTGTCTTCATGATAAATCTGATAAAACAGAACTTAGTGTTCTAAGTTCATCATGAACTAAGTCTGATGAAAATAACTATTTTGGCAGGGATGAATTAATAGCATGCATTTTGGGTTATAGGAGCATCTCATTCACTTAAACCAATGTATCTTTAAAATGGCATGTACAAGCCATCAATAATGTGGTTGCTAATATAGGTAGGTCCAGCTTATGAGCTGTTTGTATTTAAGGAGATGCTCACAACAAATTCTAGTTTCTTTGGTGAATGCCTGAAAGATGCATTACTTCATCTAAGCCAAAAACAGATGAAAAAACTAAAGGCAATTATGAATTAAACTTGACTCAAATCTCAAAGATTTGCCAGATGAGAATTGGACAAAACTTTGGAATTTACTATGAACATTTGCCTTAAATACAATAAATTAAATTTATGTTAAGAATTGAATATATAATTTTTAAATTATATAAATACAGGGCTTTTTTTTCTCATAGAACGCTCAGAACTGGGTTCCGGCACCTTTTTTGGATGGAACCTTGTAGGGTAGGCAAGGTGGGTTGTATGACATGTGTGAGTTCCGGCACCTTTTTCTTTTACAAAAAAAGCACTGTATAAATATATAAATAAAATGAGAGTTCCGGCACTTTTTTTTTTTAAAAAAGCACTGTCTATAATTAATTCAAAAGTATTTTAAATAAGGCAAAACTCTCCCCTTAATCCATTTTTAATGTACTTTACAAACTCCTGTCAAGGTTTTTGCTTTTTTTTCTTTTTCTTTTTAGATTGTTAGAATTGTATCCTTAATTTTTTTGAAGGTGCATTAACTTGGGTGCCTTAAAGCTTACCATTACCTGCCCTCTCTGTAAACTATTTGTTTCCCAGCTTAGCAAAGACATAAGCTTCTGCTGCTTATTTAATGGATCTTTGTAAATTTACGGCAGCTTATGCTCATGGCACAAGATATATGTGTCATATTTTGGATTGTCTTGCAGCCCTTTGCAATCTCCAAAAACGGGTGCCCATCATTGTTCTAATCAGTGGTGGGATACAGCCGGTTCGCACTGGTTCGGTAAAACCAGTAGCCAAATTTTGTTGAGTTCGGAGAACCATCTGAACCCATGCTGCTTCTGGAAGTTCGTTCTAGGCCTTGGAGGCCCGGAGGAGGTCTCCCAGCCTAGAAAGGCCCACTGGAAGTGCATGGATGTCACTTCCGGAAGTCTATTCTAGGCCTGGTGGAGACCTCTCAGACCTAGAACGGCCTGCCGGAAGTGCTTTGATGTCACTTTCAGAAGTCTATTCTAGGCCTCGGAGACCTGGAGGAGGCCTCCCAGGCCTAGAACAGCCCACAGGAAGGGCATGGATATCACTTCCAGACGTCCATTCTAGGCCTCGGAGGCCTAGGCCTGCATCCATGCAGAGAACCAGATGTTGAGATATTTGAATCCCACCACTGGTTCTAATGTAAGGAGAAGCAACCTGATACATTCCAGATGCTTTGAATTTTGCTCCCAACCAGATGGTCAGTAACAAGGAACTGAGGAAGTGGTCCAATATGAGAAGCTCATCAGGATGTCTAATAAGTTATGTCTATGATATTCAGCATGCAGTAAAAAAGATAGCCACTGTTGTATAATCAGTACTGTAGCCAAACTCCTGTAGATTTCCCATAAGCTGGGGAGAAGGGAAGGTGCTTGCTATTTTGTTCCCTAGACTGAATCACTCCACTTTAAAAGGAATTCAGTGTCTGTCTACTAAAGCTTCTTTCCTAACTGTCAATGGGCTCTTTAGAGTGCAGTGCAGCTACATTTTTTCTGGGGGGAGGGGAAAAATCAGCAATCTTCCAATAAAAAGAATTGCCAGCAAATATATTGAAATAAATCAGCCATGCTTGAGGCATTTGGCTTTTTTAATGGTTTTCCTGCACAAACCTCACAAATCCCTCTGGAACAGTAGCTCCTTTCAGTTGTCCTTTAACGTTACATTTTTACTTAGCTCTGCTGGAAATTAGCAAATTGTTCATTTATTGAGGTGAAGATGGAGCCCCTGTATTGTCCATCCAACATTGCGTGGTCTTTTAGGTTTATTGGTATCAGGAAGATATGAACATTATTTGACATATTTATTTGTACTACACAATTCTCAGGAACTGAAGCCTTTTTACCACTGAATTCAAAATATCATCTAGTGTTCTTCCAGCTAAAAGGAAAGAGGTCTTCATGTTTTTTGTTTTTGTTTTAAGAACCATCAACATAGTTCAGGAATAAGCAATGGATCGTGATCTTCTAGTTGTCTTCTAATCTCTGACTATCCCACATCATTGGCCATGCTCTCTGGCAGGCCATGTCTCACTCATCCTGACTAGTGAACAGACTGTCCTGCTTGAATAAACGAGTTCAGTTTCACAGCTATGAAGCTCACCGGATGACTGTAGACCATAAAAAAGCCACTACAATTATATCACGGAAGCATTATGAACAGTGCTTTTTTTGTAAAAGAAAAAGGTGCCAGAACTCACACGTGTCATACAACCCGCCTTGCCTACCCTACAAGGTTCCATCCAAAACAGGTGCCAGAACTCCGTTCTGAGCGTTCTATGAGAAAAAAAGCCCTGATTATGAAGATAAAAATAGGGAAATAGAGACAATTGTAGATAATATATCTTCTCTGCTTCTTGGCAGAGCAGGATTGGGTGTCAGAACACCATAATCCCATTTTGTATATATTTAAGTTGATATGTGTGTATGAGAGTGGGGTGGTGGTTGTATATTTTGGGCTCCAGATTGTGAATCTTTAAGGGCAATATTCCCACATGCTTTTCTGTTTATTGGTATTTTGCTCTATATTCCTATCCTTCAGCATTAAGTGGACACTGGACAGCCTATATGCTGATAAATAGTTTCTATAAAATTAGTTTCATTTCACAGTAATGATGCATAGTACTGACTGAAACAAGCTGTTCCACTGAACCAGATTGAACTAGCTTCATGAATAAGTGACATTCAGTCAAAAGAAAGCTTACAGCATTCCAGTCCTCCAACTACAGATTTTAATAGTTAAGCTAGCATTTCTACATTTTCCAAAATACATCAAAGGATAAAGAGACAGTTGAACTCACATGTTGAAGTTGGTTGGAAATTTGTTTTAAAAAATATTATTTTGTGGAGTGCCAGAATTTATTTTGGCAAAGGGTTTCTTAAATGTTTCAGGTTGGTGTAAACTGAATGATAGTTGGACATTAGAGATTGACAAGGCACGTTTACACAAATTGCTCGTGGGTGACATAATCCCTTCACATGAAAGAGTCTTGCTTACTCTTACAAGAAACCCCAAGACTTACAATAATTAAGGTTTCTACATGGAAGAACTGGAGGGAACACTATTAATAAACTCACCAAATATTGCCATTTTTAATCTATCATTTAAAAAAACATGAATAGCACATTCAGTTATGTTATGGAAGTTACTTAATATCCCATTCTGTCATTTCATCAGGGATTTTTTTTTTTACTGTACCATGTGCCATAGAGAAAATATTTCCTTATCCAAAAGCCATTGAAGTTAAATAATAACCTCAGGTCAAACAGGTTTTTCTGAAGCCTTTAGCATGCATTAAAACTAAGACAGTGATTAACTACTCAGATGGAACAATAAAGTTTCACAAGTAAAACCAGGCAATAAACTTCAGAATCTCTGCTGAGGATCATTCAGAGGCAATCCAAAGGGAATTTCACAAGTCTTCACTACTGGGTCAAAAGGTATCTTTAAAATATCTTTCAGATTTTTGAACTTCTCAACCCCTAAAAATGGAACTTCGGAAAGGTAAAACTAACATTGGATGGCGCACAGTTTCTGGTGTACATCATCTCTCTGCTGGCCCAAGATAATCTCATCGCTTCTCAGATTAATTTGCAAACATTAATACTTCCTTTCACCACCATCGCACCTTCCCCCTCCTTTGTTTTAAAAGTTCCTCTTCTATAAACAGATTTAAAACATGTGGCAAAAAGACGAAGTCAAAGAAGTTGGACCTTACCTAGAACAAGGCAGAGGAAAAGGTCAGTGCTCCTGTTTGGCTAAACTCAGCATTTTCACTTTCACTCTGTGAAAGCTGTAAAGATGAGGGGGAGAAGGGGAGGGGGAGAGAGAAGGGAAGGTCTGAAGTGCTAAGATCTTCCTCTAGAGTTTTAATCGCTCATTTCCCAAGATCCAGCTTAACAATGCCACTGTGTTCTGTCAATATTTGCACGCAGCTCCACCGAGTGCCAGCAGCCAAACGCACATGGTTTAAAGAACCAAGAGCCGGACCAACACTCCTGCCTTTGTCTCTTTTAAGGTAGTGCCCAACATGTCATCTGAGTTTCTGACTGCACACAGGCGCCGTGCAGAGATTCCACCCCCTTGGACAAAAATAATAACAGCCATGTGTGACTTTAATTATCTTGTTTGACAAGCGGAGTGACTTTCATGTGATGATGCCTTCAAAAGTTGTAGGCAGTTTTTGCTTTGTGTTTTGCTCCAAAGCGGCTGCCCTTTAAATGTATTTTAATTGACTGGAATTTAGAAAGAATTTCATTTGGCAGCAATTTTGCATTGGAAGCATGCCCTTTAGCAGCTGAAATAGGCCCCCATGACTTGACCAAAAAGAAACTGCTGGAATATCATTGGCTTCCCCCATAAGGGGCAAATTCAACCATGGAATCAAAATTATGTTGTTACTAATTTTTGGTATATTGTCTTTCAATTAAGAGAGAAGTCATTAAAAGGGCATGAATCAGAAGCCATTCGAGCAAAACACTGTAAAATGTTCTCAAAGGGTTCACAACTGGAACAAATCTTTATTACTTGGATGCCAGAAATATTTTTCCCCCTCTTCACTGTGTTTAATTGTTGCATTATGGGGTTGCAGCCAAACAGACCCCCAATTTCAGAACTTAATCCCACTGAATAATTGGGAACTTCTATGCTCTGCAGAATGACAACAAAATATATGCATGTGCATATTACCCACATTTCCATGCATACTCAATCCTGATTAAATGGGGCTACTTGCAAGAAACTTTACACATAGCTGTGATCTAGATTTTGCCTCTTAATTTGTAACATAGCCAGATGTTTAATTTCAATTTGACATGTTGATCTATCTATTGAGCCCTTCCCAAGGATCTAGATAGGCCACGGGTCAGCAACCCATGACTCCGGAGCCGCATGTGGCTCTTTCATCCCTCTACTGTGACTCCCAGACTTCCGCTACCATCTGCAATCCCGCAAACAAAAGAAGTGGGATTAAAAAAGTTTGATCAATCAATTCCAACTTCTCGCAGAGAAAAAAGTGATCTCGCAAAGTTAGAATTGATTGATCGAACTTTTTTAGTCCCACTTCTTTTGTTTGTGGGAGCTGCCCACAAACTTCTTTTGTTTGTGGGACTGCATGCGGCGGAGGAAGTGACGGAGGACTGCGGTGGAGCTGGAAAGAAGGTGCTGCGTGGGTCTGATCAGGGGCACAGGGGGGGGCTCTGTCAAGCATCTTGTACAGAGCTGGGGAAACAGGCTGGGTGGGGGAAGGTGCCACTGCCATGAGGCTTGACAGATCCCCCGAGCGTCCATGATTCTCCCTTCCTCAGCCAGCCAGCCACCATCGCCCGACCTACTCCTCACCTAGCCAGCCGGCTGGCACAAAGCCTCACCGCTCTTCTCCTCCTCCTCCTCCTCCTCCCCACTCAATCAGCTGCCAGCAGCTTGGGTGGCTCTGCTCCATTCGAGTTGAAAGCGGAGGTGCAGCAGTGAGATTGCTCTCAAACAATAAGAGCCAGGTGCGCTGCTCGCTCGTGTGTGCCCGGAATGCGGGAGTGTGAGGCATTTGTATTTCAAACCATAGGAATATTCAGGAATGTCAGGTGTATGGATTTCAGCTCCCAGAATTCTCAGCAGTGGCCAGTTACCTCAAGAATTCTGGGAGCTGAAGTCCATACTTCTGGAGGGTGCTCAGATTAGGAAAATCTGCCTTCTAAATGTGTTGCATCATAAATTCCAGAATTCTCAAAAGAGTCAATTGCCACACTGGGAATTCTGAAAGCTGTAATCTTTCATATCTAGAAAGCTCCAGGAAATCAAATGGCTAACTGGAAATGTCTCACATCATCACTAGTGTATTAGAAAGAATAAAGGCACTAAAGAAAAGGAGATTATTTTCTGGCTAGAGAACAATGAGGATTGTTTTCTATATATGTTGTCAATCTTCATGCTAAAATTCTAACAACTCTTGCCAGGAGTAAAAAAAAATGGCAGCACTTAAGACTGACTGTGTTGAAAGTGAAATATACATTATACACAGAACACTTCACTTAATTATAAGGAGAGGGGTGATTTCACAAGTTGGCTGAGTACAAGTGTTGGAAATTTAGGTTCAAAAGCCTTGAAATTCTACACATTTTCTATGAAATTCACTCCTCCTCCTCCTCCTCCTCCTTTTCTTCTTCTACTTCTTCTTCTACTACTACTACTTATTATTATTGTTCCACTCCAAAAAAACACACCAGAGCTTAATTCTCTCACTGTGATCTTGCCGATACATAAAATATCCATGAAGCAATACATCTGGTTAAAGTCACTCAGAATCAATTTCTAGTATTCTTGATATTAGTGAAGCATTGAAATAAACACTCAGCTGATGATAAGTATCTGCAAGCCAGACATGATCAGGGCAAGATTTCTAGCAGCCTTGAGCCAATGGATCTGTTTTTTTATTTTAATTCTTCACATACTCCACTACCCGTTATCCATGTACCTCTATTTTTTTCTTTGCCGTGGCCAAGGAAGAGGGTCACACAGGAAAGGACAACTATTCATTGAAGGTCGACATATTGGAAGTTCCAAGTTTAAATCAAACATCAAGAGAAAAAAGACTCTAGAGACAGTGATAAAACAGATTTCCCGCTCTCTGAAACCTGAAAAAGAGCTAGAGCAGACAGGGTTAGCCCTGTGGGACAATGTCTGATACACAGTAAGACAGTAGCTGCCCAGAGTCATTTTGTTACAAGATGGGCAATAAATAAATTCAATAAATACAAAAATAAAAGACATTTTCCTAAGAAAAAAACCACAGCAAATTGCAGAAGCTCCCTTTGGTGGGTTCTATGTCAGAATCTGGTAAACAAGAGACATACATGTTCAATGCTGTACTCTTTTCAAGGAGTGTTTTGATCTTGGCACGAAACTAATATATTTGATAGGGATGCGAGGGTGATCCCTTCTCCCATGAACTGGTCTGGTTGGGTGCCACAGGGATACATAAATAGTGGATTGTGGTTTTAGTAACTTTTTAAAGATGGTTTGATTTTTTTTTTGAATGTGTATATAATAAATGGTTTTGATGTCTCACTAGGTTCTATAAATGTGTAGGATTGGAATTACAGCTCTCCAAGTGGTTCATAAGAATAAAAATCAGATGGATAGATGATAGATAGATGGTAGATATAGATATAGATAATAGGTAGATGATAAGAAAAAGAGAGTGAGACTGAAAGATATGATAGATGAGAGAGACACAAGGAGAGAAAGAAAGAAAGAAAGAAAGAAAGAAAGAAAGAAAGAAAGAAAGAAAGAAAGAAAGAAAGAAAGAAAGAAAGAAAGAAAGAAAGAAAGAAAGAAAGAAAGAAAGGAAGGAAGGAAGGAAGGAAGGAAGGAAGGAAGGAAGGAAGGAAGGAAGGAAGGAAGAAAGAAAGAAAGAAAGAAAGAAAGAAAGAAAGAAAGAAAGAAAGAAAGAAAGAAAGAAAGAAAGGTAGATGGACTGAAAGAGAGAGGCTGATACATTTATTTTGTCAAAACAGATCTTTAATCTATGTAATACTACAACCATATTTTTCCAATTAAAAATCACATTTTCCCACTATTTTATGGAAGCAAAAGGGGCTTTGTAGAGCTATGCATTATATTAGAAATATGTTGTGAATTTATTAAATATGGGAATATATCTGTTAAAAGCAAATGTGAACCGAAGCAACCACAGGTGATTCTAGATACAGAAGTGTTCCATGTAAACCTGGGGAAGGACAATAGGTTATGTCATTTATTGTTTTCTTTATGTCAACCTTATTGTTTTCATCTGGTTAGTTTAATACTTTAAAAACGAGCTCAGGAATTCATCCTAAAATTTAAGTCTTTCCCCCTGAAAGCAGACATGCTCAAACTATTTTAGTCTGATATAGCTAGATAATATCACTAGTGTGTGAGAGTCTGCTGATTAGTTTTAGGATGAAATTCCAGGTGCTGGTCACAATCTTTACAATCCTATAAGATATCATGCCTAGTATCTGTGAGAAATAGCGTGCCTGAAGAGAAGGACTGCTGACATCTCCATTCTCATAAAATATGCCTGCAGGAACTCCTGTCTTGTTGTGGAATTCCCATCCATCAAAAACAAGATCTGTCTCTCATTGCTGATTTTTACAAAGTTGTTAAAGATTTGTCTCTTCCACTGAACATGTGGGACTGTGCACTGAATATTCCCAGGACATACTTGATTTTATATTAGTTAAGAGAGAGTTGTGTGTTTGTTTATTGCTTTGGCATTTCGAACTGTTCTTAATGCTTGAAGCAACCTTCAACCACCTGAATATTTTAAAAAAAATGAGTGGAAATGAGTACACTCTGCTCAACATTTTGTTGTTCAATTTATGCACATTTGAATATATAGTTAGTCCGTGTTGTCTTATGATGCAATTCTGTGAAAGGCTCTGGGAATGCAGCAAAACATCTTGTGCCTCCAAATCTTGCTTGTAAAAATCACCATTAACATATGGGAAACCATTTCACATGTAGACATATGATACAGAGGAGGGGTTACCAGAACATGCAAATATCCTGCATTCTAGCAGAAGAGAAGAAGAACACTACATATCCTGCATAATTGTGTCCTAAGTTCCAGTCACTGGAATATTTTGCAGTGTTTGATCTGCCTTGGTTTTTATGGTTGATGCTTGTTATGATATGATAGAAAGATCATCACTTAAAAACCCAGGCTAACGTGTAATAAAACAGTGCAGTGCTTCAGATTTAGACTGGACAAGGTGATTCAGGACAGGCAGGAGCATAATCATAGCACCTGCTTCTCATTGGAGCTTAAAGCATTCTCTCTGTGCATTTGAGCATTACACGGAGGGGAATCCCTTAACCTGATCAAGAATGCATGAAGCAAGAGATTGACTTACAGGAAAAGCATTATAGGATATGCAAAGCCTAGCATTTATCTAGCTACAGGAGGACAGTCCAAGAATATGGCCTGTCTGTATGCCAGGGAAGAAAGGCAGAAGGAAATGGCATGACATCTTTTAGACCAAGAGTGATCAGAGTGAGGCAACCCACAGCAAATCTGTACCATTTAATCTACAATCCATTGTCCCCTTGGGGTAGTTATGAGGGCTAAAAAGTCAGCACCATTATATTTGTACTTCCCACCCCTCCAGCCCTTCAAAGCAGCTGTATCTTTTCCTAGGATTGCATGTTTGCCTTTTTTATTTTAATTCCATTTATATCCCGCCCTTCTCCAAAGACTCAGGGCGGCTTACAAGCTTAGCAGTAGCCTTCATTCTGTGTATATGCCTGCTTATTAGGGCTTTCACACACACACCCCCAAGCGGCATTATTACAAAGTCAGCTTAATTGCCCCCAACAATCTGGGTCCTCATTTTACCTACCTGGGAAGGATGGAAGGCTGAGTCAACCTTGAGCCTGGTGGGATGCGAACCTGCACTAATTGCAGGCAGCTGGTGTTACTTATGGAGGCATCAGCCCACTGCTCCACCAAGGCTCTTTTGCAGCTCCCACATGATCCCAGGAAAAGATATAGCTGCTTTAACGGGTTTCAGGCAGGTGTTACATTTACATCCCCATGCAGTCTGAAGCACCCTTTTTGAAATCAAATCAGAAGGATTGTTCAGCCCTACAGAGTCATATCGAGTAAGGGCATATATGTGTTTTCTGCTGCCAAATAATTGTCAAGCCTCATTCCACTAAACCAGAAGGAGCCCTAAATGGTATTTCGGTCAATTCTCCTATATTGGCTATATGCTGTCCAATCTTAGGCTGTGCCAGTCTGGCCTTGTGATTAAGGTGCAGGTCTAGAAACCAGGAGATCGTGAGTTCTAGTCCCATCTAAAGCCTGAAAGCCAGCTGGGTGACTTTGAGCCAGTTACTCTCTCAGCCTAACCCACCTCAAAAGGTTGCTGTTGTGGGAGAAATTGGAGGAGGAAGGAGTATTATGTAGGCTTGTCACCCTGAGTTACTTTAAAAGTAATAAAGGCAGTATAAAAGTCTCATAAATAATAATAAAATAAGACAGCAGAACAGAAGAAAAATTACTGGACGAGATAACAAAATACATAGATCTTAAAATAGAAATGGAACTGAGGCAAAAGAAAGCAAAGATATTGCCAATAGTAATAGACGCCTTGGGCGCAATCCCAAACCCCAAATGGAGCACCCTTTGAACACCATGAGCACTGACAAATTCCTCATCTGCAAAAGGCAGCTTCACGTAGAACAGCTTGCATCCTGCAATGATACCTCTAACACCATCAAACATCCACATCTGCCTATCCCAGGTCCTTGGGAAGGACTTGATAGGCAGACAAAAATGCCAGATCCAGTCTGAACATCTGGCTGACTATGCCACAAACCATAATAAATATTATGAATTCATAAGACAGTGTGTCCTTGTGTTCAGTAGAGCAAACTTTTTCTTAAGCCACTTAACAGCCTAAAGGAGATGAAAATGAGAAAGCATTACTTTGATATGTGTGTGTGTGTGTGTGTATGACAGATATCATTAAAAAGTTCGTCAGTCCTAAAAAGTAACACTGTAAACATCTAAAACCAGTTTGCACTGTCTCTAATGGCATTTTGCCACTACTTGCTTTCCCGAGGCTGCTGATAGGTAACTGGCAAAAAACATAATAAATATTATGAATTCATAAGACAGTGTGTCCTTGTGTTCAGGAGAGCAAACTTGTTGTAGGTTTGTGTCTGCAGGTAACTGGCTAAGAAGGACAAAAATATTCCATCGTATCAAACAAAAGGCAGGAAGTCTTCTGTCCAGGGAGAAGGTCCACCCAGAATCTAACTGATAGCAAATAATGACTCCAGAGTAAACAGAAAAAGAGTTTTCTACTACACATTCTTTCCATGCATGCATTATAGCTCCCAGAAATCTTTTGTGGAAATGTATTAGTAGCTACTGTATTAAAAAATAAAATCCTACTTGGGTAGGAAATTTCTCATGAAATTTTGCACCACCACCTGCTACTTAATCATTCTGTAGGCATTCCAGACTTACAACCATTCATTTAGTGACCATTTGAAGTTACAACAGCAGTGGGGAAAAAGTGACTTGTAATTGGTTTTCATGCCCACAATTGTTGCAGCGTCTCCATGGTCATGTGATCAAAATTTGGATGCTTGGCAACTGGCATGGAGTTATGACGGTTGCAGTGTCCCAGGGTCATGTGATCATCACTTGGAACCTTCCCAGCCGGCTTCCAACTAGCAAAATCAATGGGGGAAGCCAGACTTGCTTAACAACTGTGGCAAGCCAGGTTGTAAAATGGGGCACAACTCACTTAACAATTGCCTTGCTTTGGGCTCAGTCGGGGTCATAAGTCAAGGACTTCCTGTAGTTCTTTTGCAGATCTGTAAATGGGATCTCATAATGTTCCATCCTTTTGGTAGCATTCGTGGGAATTATTTTTTTTTCAGCATCTCTCAAGGGAAAGATTTGATTGTGGTGGCTCAGCCATCATCTGACTTCCTTCTCTTGCACCACTGCATGTCACCCTTTATTCAGCTGCTAGATTTTTAAGTGAGTGTAATGGGAAGATGTACTGCTGCTATGAGTTCACATGCAATACGTTGTATTTACTTTGAGTGCTGCTGTGTTTATTTTCAGTTTGTCACTGTATGCAAAAGGCCTGCCAGGCCTTTTCCCTCTGCCACTTAATATCCAGAACAGCTTGATTGAAGACAAACATTTGTATACATAAGAATATTTGTGCCTGGGTCCTGTCCTGGTTGTGTATCAGCTGGGGTTGTATTGCACACTATAAAGGTGGGAACGTAGAAGCAAGGGGGTACTACTAGAGCAGTGCTTGGTGCT
This sequence comes from Vipera berus, assembly GCF_964194415.1. Classification (NCBI taxonomy): domain Eukaryota; kingdom Metazoa; phylum Chordata; class Lepidosauria; order Squamata; family Viperidae; genus Vipera; species Vipera berus. The sequence continues at coordinate 137,485,136 of NC_138202.1, forward strand.
ATGAACCTGCCACAGGTTTTCCTATCCATGTTTTTTCCATTGTGAGAAATAGAACAGGGGAAAAATGGATTTGGTTGAGATGACAAGGTAGATTGATTCAAACAAAGAAAAGAGTTTACTTCGTCCTGTTTTTATCGGGAAGTCGCTTCTGATTTTTATGCTCGAAACAGGAAAAAAATGGAACTCAGATTTTACTTTGAAGACTGAGTAATTGCATTGTTATAGAAATGGCTTGTAATAACTATGTGTAATAAAAAGGTTCAGGATACAAATGTAGTTAGTCCTTAACTGTATTGATCGGAAGACAATTTTCTTTTCTTTTTTACACCCCCCTCCCCCCCTTTTTTTTAAAAAAAAAAATCTTTATTTTCATTGCAATGAAGTTTAATAAAGAGTGGTCCAAGAGCACAACTCCTTAGTGAACCGGCACTTTCCTTATTGAAGAAATGGATCACAGCAGAAAAGAGTAAGTGGGTTTTAGTCCAGGTTCCAGGGAAGGGAAGAAAAGAAAAGCAGCTTCAGGTGGCTTTAAAAGGAGACTGACCAGACTTCACCAATCAATGTCGCCTCCTGAATTATAGACAAGATGTTGGGGAGAAACAGTGGAAGAAGTCCCCAGTCCGTGCTCATGCTGACTCTCTTGGGCCTCTTGGTTGTCTAAATGACACAGGATGCTGCACTGAATAGGATGTCATCCGTCTTCTCTTTTCTTCCCAAAGGGAAAAATAAACAAATGGATGTCTGCCAATAGCAATCCAAGCAAAGACGAAAGCCAGAGACAGCAGAAAGATTATCTCATTGTTACATTCTGGGAAAGAGTGTTGTTTTTAGTTGTGAAGTCGTGTCCGACCCATCGCAACCCCATGGACAACGTTCCTCCAGACCTTCCTGTCCTCTACCATCTTCTGGAGTCCATTTAAGCTCACGCCTACTGCTTCACTGACTCCATCCAGCCACCTCATTCTCTGTCGTCCCCTTCTTCTCTTGCCCTCAACCTTTCCCAGCATTAGGCTCTTCTCCAGTGAGTCCTTCCTTCTCATTAGGTGGCCAAAGTATTTGAGTTTCAGCTTCAGGATCTGGCCTTCTAAAGAGCAGTCAGGGTTGATCTCCTCTAGGACTGACCGGTTTGATTGCCTTGCAGTCCAAGGGACTCGCAGGAGTCTTCTCCAGCACCATAGTTCAAAGGCCTCAATTCTTTGGCGCTCAGCCTTTCTTATGGTCTAACTTTCACTGCCATACATTGCAACTGGAAAGACCATAGCCTTGACTATACGCACTTTTGTTGGCAGGGTGATGTCTCTGCTTTTTAGTGTGTGCTGTCTAGATTTGCCATGGCTTTCCTCACCAGGACCAAGCGTCTTTTAATTTCTTGGCTGCAGTCCCTGTCTGCAGTGATCTTGGAGCCCAGGAAAATAAAATCTGTCACTACCTCCATTTCTTCCCCATCAATTTGCTAGGAATTAAGAGGGCCGGATGCCATGATCTTGGTTTTCTTAATGTTAAGTTTCAATGGGAAAGAGTAGAGAATGGGTATTTCAGCTCAAAAAACCCCATTTTTTTCAGTTTACTTCTCTGGGCCTAAGTTCTTTCAGGTAGGCTGACAGGTATGCTGAGTGGTCCGTTTTGGCTGTGACTGCTTTAGAATGAATTGCAGCCCTTTGAAAGAGGCTGATCTGAAATAACCCCAAAATTGCCTTTGCAAAATGGTTCTGATCAGGCCACCATTGATTGACAGACCTCTGTAATGACACTAGTATATCTATGCCGACCGAATGGCAATTACAGGTGTTTATCTCTGCCACTAGTCTACACACATCTGTTCTGCTGACTGTTTGCAGTAAGCCTTGAATTTAAGCCACAGGCATGCAGAGACCAACTGCTGGAGGGTTAGCAGGAAAAAAAAGTCAATTCTGCTGGTCTTTTACCTGTGCAGGTAGAAAGAGGGTTGAAAGAAGGGAGCATCCTTTCTCAGAACAGCCAGTTCTGGTGTAGAGTAGTACCACTTCTTCCGTACAGGTCGTCTTCGACTTACAGTCACAACTGAGCCCAAAGTTTCTGTTGCTCAGAGAGTATTTCCCAGTTGTTAAGTGACTAGCTAAGCGAAGCTGGCTTCCCTAATTGGCTTTGCTTGTCGGAAGCCAGCCGGGAAGGCCACAAATGGTGATCATGTGAACCTGGGACGCTGCAACCTTCATAAATACATGCCGGCTGCCAAGTGCCCGAATTCTGATCACGTGACCCATGGGGTTGCTGCAAGCTTCATAAGTATGAAAATTAGTCATAAGCCACTTTTTTTCAGCACTGGTATGACTTTGAATGGTCATTAAATGAATGGTTTGTAGGCGAGGACCACTGAAGGGCAAATTGATCGGCAATTGAATCTTCTTTCTGCACAGTGGGCCGCAACCTTCTGTTCTGCCTAGTTCAAAGGACTACCCATTCACAGACCTTGACCTCTATCCATTGGTTCAAAGCTGCCTCCCATCCTAATAGTCAGGTTGATCTTGACCTCTTCCCTGTGCACCTGACATAGGAATACATCTCTGTGCCCACTCTTCTGCCTTCTCTTAGCAGACCGCTAACATTTCCCCCCCCCTTGTTTGGCACATTTCAGGACTAATGTACAAGGCATCACTATAAAATGGAGCAGTGTGTATCTGTAACTTAAATAAATTATATCTGACTTGTATCTGCTTGGCTATCATGCTGTACATGCAGCTATTCATCATAAGACAAACATGGCTTTATTTTCACACTTGTCATGATAATTTCCTGCTCGGTAAATATTGACATAGGCAATATTGTGCTTTAGGAAGGTTTGTATAAACACAGAATAGCATTGCCATGGATCCTGAAGGCCGAGGAGGGAAAGGAAACCAAACTACATTTGAATAGGAGGAAGAAAACCAAAGACAGGGAATCTCTTTAGTGCAAAAGGAAAGATAAAATGGAAAATATTAAAAATTGTTTTATTTATAAAAGATCTAGGAGTTCCGAGATGACTAACCGGTTGGGGAAAATAAGCTTTTTTACTAAAAAATAAAAATAAGAAAGGACTTACAACTGTAAGCAATTTTGTATTAAAAAAAATCTAAACATACCTGGTCATTTTATAAAAAGTATATGTATAAGTATGGCATAGGTTTGCCATACAGTTAGAAGTGTTAAAGATCTCTTCAATGATATCATTGACACAATTCTGCCTACAAAGGATACAAATGACCAGGCTTGTTCAACTCTTAACTTTTGTGTATGTGTTTGTGTGTTTGTTTGTGCATCGATTATGAAAGAAAAATAAGATGTAATCCATCTGATTTGCAAAAATCTTAGCTAACAGATTAATGAAGGTAATGCAACAAGTGATTCATAGTGATCAAACTGGATTTATAAGTGGTAGACAAATGAAGAATAATGTGAGACACATTGTAGATCTATTGGAATTTTTGGAAAGAAATAATCAGATCCCCGCAGCGCTGATCTTTTTGGATGCTGAAAAAGCCTTTGATCAATTGGATTGGCAATTTTTGATGAAAGTATTAGAGAAAATGGACTTTGGGGAAAAATTTTTACAACCTATTAGGGCAATATATCATAAGCAAACAGCCCGTATAATAGTAAATAACAGTTTGACAGAATCATGTACCGGTAATATTGAAAAGGGTACAAGACAGGGGTGTCCGCTGTCACCTTTATTGTTTGTTTTAACATTGGAAATATTACTGATTAAAATACGAGATTCAAATAAAATTAGGGGAATTCAAATAAGAGATCAGGATTATAGACTGAGGGCGTTTGCGGACGACCTGGTTATTACAGTAACTCAGCCGGATTATTCAGTTGTAGAATTGATGGAGATAATAATGTTATATGGGAAAGTTTCTGGATTTAAGATAAACATACAAAAAACTAAAATATTGTCTAAGAATATGACTGTATCACAAAAGGCTGTTTTAGAAGAGCTAATGGGATTTGAAATAGTTAAAAAGATTAAATATTTGGGGATATATCTGTCAGCCTCAAATGTGAAGTTATATAAAAATAATTATGAAATGTTATGGGGAAAAATACAAAAAGAATTAGATAGTTGGAAAAAACTACAATTATCTTTATTGGGAAGAATTGCAGCAGTGAAAATGAATGTTTTGCCAAAAATTTTATTTTTATTTCAAATGATACCTATACTCAAAAAGGATTTAAATTTGGAGGAATGGCAAAAAGGAATTAATAAATTTGTCTGGGCAGGGAAAAAGCCACGAGTTAAATTTAAGATAATGCAAGATACGCGTGAAAGAGGTGGTCTTAAAATGCCTAATTTCAAATTATATTATGAGGCTGCTGCTTTGTCATCGATAAGTGACTGGTTTAATTTAACACAAGGGAGATTATTAAATCTTGAGGGTCATGATTTGTTATTTGGTTGGCATGCATATTTATTGTATGATAAGAAGGTGGATAATGTGTTTAAGATACATATTTTAAGGTATGCTCTGTTGCGAGTGTGGAAAAAGCATAGACATAAGTTAAATTATAAGATACCAATTTGGGCAATACCTAAACATGCAATAGAAAATATAAATGTGGGATTTAAACATGATGAGACTACATATAAGGAAATCTTAAGTTTAGAAAGGAATGTATGGCAATTAAAGCCATATAATATATTAAAAGAAGAAAAGATTGTACAAACTTGGTTCCAGTATGGGCAATTACAGGCACGATGGAAAGAGGACCAGAAAGTCAGCTTTTCGATGACTGATGAAAATTTGGTAAAACAAATTAGAGATCAAGGTCAAGCACATATAAAAAGGATATATAATGCATTGATAGAAATTGACTCAGAAACGGAACTTGTTAAAGATTGTATGATAAAGTGGGCCCAGAATTTTCAAGAAGTTATAACAATGGATACTTGGGAAAAGATTTGGGTTAAAAATGTAAAATTTACACAGGCCCAAAATTTAAGAGAGAATTTTTATAAAATGTTTTATAGGTGGCACTTAGACCCTAAAAAATTAGCAAGTATGTATCCGAACTGCCAGCCCAAATGTTGGAGGTGTGGTTGTGAGGATGCAATGTATTTTCATATATGGTGGACTTGTAAAAAGGCTAAAGCTTTTTGGATTAAAATTTGGTGGAATATGCAAAAGATATTTAAGAAAAGGATAAAGTTTTCTCCACAATTGTTTTTATTGGGTATTATTACAGATACTACTGTTATAGATTCAAAGTTGATGCTGAATTTAATTACGGCAGCGAGACTTTTAGTAGCGCAATATTGGAAGAAGGAAGAACTGCTGACTATAGAAGAGTGGACTTTGAAAGTTTCTAACTTGGCAGAAATGGCAAAGATTTCAGCATATTTGAAAGATCAATCGCAACAGAGATACATTGTGGAATGGAGAAGATGGATTGAATATATTCAGAATAAATATGGGACTAAAAAGTTTCATTTAGCATTTAAATAAGTAGTGGATTTTTATGACGTATAACTAGTTAGTAGTTATTTCATTAATATTTTGACTATGGAGAGTTAAAGTGCGATAGAATTTAATGTTTTATTTTTGAGGTTAGCATATTTTAGATTATGCTTGTTTGTATTATTATACCCTGTATTCAGCTCTGGGAAGTCGGGGAGGGGGGAGGGGAGGGGAGGGGAGGGGGGTTGGGGAGAGGGGAGGGGGAGGAGGGTTTTTTTGTATTCAAAAATGTATTGTAAAACTTTTCAATTAAAAAAAGATGTAATCCATCTGAAGGGCTGTTCAAATCTCAGTGTGGATAAAGAGTTGTAAGAAGGTATTAACAGGCAAGTGATGGTGGTCTACATCCATGTGTGGAAACTGAACACACACAATGAAAAACATCATTCAAATAAAATTCAGAAATAGCTCTAAGCAAGGTGATGGATTCAGAACTGTGTTGGCATGTGGGCAAGAACATAGAATATCTACATCTAGAAATCTGAAAACATTGTGGGTGGCTTCAGATAGTATAAGGACTTTTCTTAGGAATAATTGAAGTATTTGTGTATCTGTGTATACATACACATACACACTTACATATGGCTTTAATACTAATGCTCAACATTTAGCCTCTAACTACTCCATGAACTGCAATTATGATAATTAGGAAATACCATCATGTCATCAATATAACTTTGGAGGTTGAGCATGAATAAAATATAATTAACAGGAGATATAATTAAAACTTTTTCCCCTAGAGGAAAAGAGGTAAATACCATCACAACCTGAGCCTCAATTAATATAACAGCTGTCTTTTGCTCAAGATTGTACAATTATTAACATTAATGAAGAGCACATAACAAGAGGGGGAAATCTAGTGGGATTTTCCAAAGAATGTTTATCATTAATTTATGCTTATACTGTATTTATAGTATCACAACCAATGCTTGTACTCACTTGAATTTATTTAAATTTGTAATAAAAGTAAAATCTCCAAGTTGAGCTCAGTTCCTGGTGAATTCATGGACATGAACCTGGCAGCAATTTGAAACTGAACTATTACTGCTTTCTTCTAGAGTAGAATTTGGTTTGGTATGATTTGACTTTCACTCTAGCCTACAGGCCTACAAATCCTTGTTGCCAATTCAGGATTTAATAGGATACATATAATTATACTTTTTTTTAATAAACAAAATCGGTTATGTCACTGGGCTAAAAATCCTATCACATTTGAATAACCCGAACGCACTGAATTCTAATTTGTTCTAAACTGTAGAATAGAATTGGGAAAGAAAAGGAGATAAATTTGGGAAGCTATTTCGGAGCTAAAAACATAAGATTGAGGAGGATCGCGATACTTTCTCTTTTATTACCACCAGAGACATCTAACTTTCCAAGGCATTCTGCTCCACTGAACATGTCTTGAAATTTATCTACCCTGTGGTGTCACTGGAAAACTCTTTGATGGCAAATTCTTCGGCCAGGTGGAATCTGCCAGTCACAGAACAAGGAAGAGGCATGTTTGAGTGACTTCCCTTCCCTCCTATACTCTTCACATCTCCCTTTAATCTGTTCCAGATGGTCATAGGGCATTTTAGAACAGTGTAGGCTGCAGGAGGAAGGGAGTTTGATCATTTTTAGGACTTGCCAGAAAATCTGATCCCAAGGATTAAACACAAACACACACACACACACACACACACACAGAGAGAGAGAGAGAGAGAGAGAGAGAGAGAGAGAGAGAGAGAGAGAGAGAGAGAGAGAGAGAGAGAGAGAGAGAGAGAGAGAGAGAAACATTGGAGTAAAAAGGTAGTTCTTTAGCAATGTGGCACTGCTAAAGAATGACCTTAGTGTGACACTAATTGGATTTAGCTTTCTGGCATCATAATATGCTAGAAACATAATATCTGAGACTATAATGCTAATGGCAATAGGATTGTGCAGTGATTTGATTTCAGCTGCAAAAAGGGGGTTTGAAGTTTTCAGCCATCATCCCAGGAAAAGACACAGAACTGTAGACAGATGTTATGCTTACACCCTACATGCCTTGAAGCAGATTTGAATCTGAAGTGCTATATTGCCCTAATTGGCAATATTTCATACCTTAATAAAAAAGTATGTAAAGTTATTAAAGATGAAGAGGTCACATTTATAATTTGTAGAGACAGTACTGAGGACTGGGACATGAACAATACTTTTGGGCGGGTATTTTGTCATTTTAGCTCGGTAATGCTTGCAAACAGGTCTGGAAAGGCAGCTTATCTAAAACATAATAGTGTCCTACTTTCCATTGAGCATAAGCCTGAATAACGATTTTTAATTCCTGAAACCAACCTGCTACATTTCCTGATCATTCTACACATCTTTGCCCAAACTTTCTTCTTCTCCTTTCTAAGAACAGTTCACTGCTTTTATTTAAGGTGCATTAACACCTTATATGTTTCTGAACATTATGGTATCTTTGGCTATTTGTAGAACTTCTACCATTATCAGAAATAATACAAATGAGAGCCTGGTAATGCAAAATTGACGCTCTTCCTTATTGACACAGCAAGATCGTAAGTCAGTGAGAGAAAGAGGAAAAATATTGTGTATTGCATTTGCTTACACTTAATACAGTGTTTTAGCTTCAAAAATGTTTGTGAACTTGTTCTTTTTAAAGAATAAAACCTTTGTTATGTTGAATTTTAGTCTTTTGTTTATATTAGGACGTAGAGTTTCTTTATATTGCTAAATGTGAAATTCTTTCAAGTCACGAGTTGAGATATGGAATGTTTATTTCACTGATATACGTTGCTATTTGGTATGATTTTCTTTGGAATTGTTAGCATTTGGAATAGGAAAAAGCTGTGTATTGGGTTTGTTTACATTCAACATGGGGCTTAAGCTTTTTCCCCCTACAGTTAATCTAGAAGTAAGACCTATTTGTAAGCTTGGTTTTTTTTTAAGAACAAAAGGTCCCTCTTTGTCATGTGAGTTTTTGGTTTACACTAGAATACTGCGACCACTTTATGTCTTTAAAATATGATTTTACTTAGAGCTAAAAGTTGAGATGTGAAATGTTATTTTAGAGCTCTGTCTGGAATTTTAGTTGATACCTGGATTGAAAAAAATGTTACTTATTGGATTTACCTACAGTTAAGAGATAAGTTATGGGATGAAGAGTTTTATATTTGTTAATTAAGAGGAAGTGAAGAAATTATGAAACTGCTTATACCAGATGTGATGAGGGTGGAAGTTATTTTCTTTTTCTTTTCCCTTTCATACTTGTTTTTTGCATCTTTTTCCTTTTGTTTTACAGTTTGAATTATATTTGCTGTTGTAACTAAATCTTTAATAAAAAATATTTGAAAGTTATTAATTTAAGTTATTAAAAATATATCAAATTGATATCACGCTAATAACCTCTTGCGCATTCTGAGTTGTGCACATCATATTTCAGTATAGCAGATTTACATGGTGATAGAAATCTCCATCATTTTCCAGATGTCACTGAAAATTCAAATGATTTATCATACTTTCTGCATCTGTAGACATAAGAGATAGTCTCCCTCCGATGCCCAATTATTTTAAATCATTTCTGATTAAGCATTATTTATTTCTCTAGCTTTTTCTGAGTTTAGACACTTTAAATCATCAAAGTAACTGGGACATTGTCATTCTTCTTTATTATCACAGCATATTAATTCCCTGCTGAAGGAATACTCCACTGCTTGCTGTTGTAGTCATCCATTACAAAAAAAAACACATTCTGCTCAGCGATTGATTGATTGATTGATTGCACTGTGGAGAATATAGACTGTCTCTCAGAAATGGATGGGCTGAAACATTCTGGAAGTGTCAGATCCCAATCGATACAAAAATATTAACGTAACCCTTAATCAAACGCTAATCAACTTTGCTGAGTTAGGTTGATTTTATTTATTTATTTATTTTATTTTATTTTAATTTCATTTATATCCCGCCCTTCTCCGAAGACTCAGGGCGGCTTACAAGCTTAGCAGTAGCCTTCATTCTATGTATATGCCTGCTTATTAGGGCTTTCACACACACCCCAAGCGGCATTATTACAAAGTCAGCTTAATTGCCCCCAACAATCTGGGTCCTCATTTTACCTACCTCGGAAGGATGGAAGGCTGAGTCAACCTTGAGCCTGGTGGGATGCAAACCTGCACTAATTGCAGGCAGCTGGTGTTACTTAAGGAGGCATTAGCCCACTGCTCCACCAAGGCTTTTTGCATTTTGCATTACATCTTACTCTGAAAAGCTCAGATATTTTCAAAGATTCAATGTGATCAGTGCATGGTGCACTACTCAGAACGGGTCTACTAGAGGATATCTGGCTTTTCCAAGAATAATTGTTTTACTGGGTTGCTGTCAATAGCTGTCATATAAAGGAAAGTTTTTTTTTTCCCCTAGATGCTTCTCAGTATTTTGGGCATTTGGGTAACAATATGCTGCTTGCACCATTTCAGGTAGTCCTCGACTTATAACCATTCATTTACTGACTGTTTGAAGTTACAATGTAACATAGAGAAAAGTGACTTATGACCATTTTTCACCCTTATGAACATTGCAACATCCCCATGGCCACATGACCAAAATTTGGACACTTGGCAACTGGTTCATATTTATGACGATTACAGCGTCCCAAGATTATATGATCACCATTTGCCAACTTCCAACAAGCAAAATGGGGAAGCCAGATTCACTTAAAACAGCCATGTTACTAACTTAACAATTGCAGCGATTTACTTAACAACTCTGGCAAGAAAGGCCAAAAAATGAGGCAGAACTCATTTAACAACTGTCTCATTCAACAACAGAAATGTTGGGTTCAGTCGGGCTCGTGTATATTGTAGATTAAAGTAAAATCAAAAGGGCATCAAAAATTTATAACCAAAATAATTGTTGGCGTGTGGCATATTTCTTAAGCTGAATCAACACTATCTCTGAGTTTTCTAGTATAAATAACAAATGAAGAATTATATCCCGCCAGTCATCATGGGAAGGCGACGTCATCTCTACCACTGAATATGATAAATAGGCAGGATGCAAGTTGAAATCCAACATCTGGATATTCTGCCATCCAGGAAATTGGTATTTTTTTTATATGGTTATCTTTGTTGTGAACCGAAGGCAATATCGGAGACCTCTTCCATGCAAAGCCTACATGTTTCTACTGAAATATCTATTTGCTGTTTCTCCGTCAATAAAACATATAATAAACAGTCCACGTTTCAGTGTATGTGGACATCTACCTTGATCTGTCTCAATAGACTAATAATATTTCCAATCATCCACTATAATTAATACAAACAAACTGGAAAAAAATGGAGGGGGAGGATCAAAAGGATGAATAACAACGATAGGCATCAAGGACTGAATTAATGGTTGTGAAATATTTTGTTGATTATCAATTAAATACCTCTCAGCAATACAAATCAGCCTTCTCTCTTTGTTTTGATTCCATTTTTATCAATACGGATGGTCAGTTCCTTAGGAGCCTACAAATATCCTGTTCATTTTAGAGCATAACACTCAGAAGGTTTTTGTCTATCCAGAATATGTCAAGAAAATCAGTGCCACGGATTCTTTGAACAAGCCCAGTTTTCGAAAGCTCTGCTGTCATTCCAGGTAAATGTTGGTTCAATGCAGCCTTATGAGACTTAAGGCTGGTATTGGTTCTTCATTCGTGTTTGTGCTTTTTCAAAGACCTTTATCAGGTTTCATATCTGTCGGCTTCTACAACCTCAAGGCATCTGAAATTGGTCCTTGCACTCTGTGCTGTGGCTAAGAATGTTTACAAAAGGTTAGTTAACGCAAATGAAGTTTTCAGTTAGATGAAGAGGTCTGCAATTCAACCTCCCCTTTCTGGAAGCATTGGTGATTTCTCCCATTGAGACCAAACCATGTGTGAATTTCTATTAGGTCTTAAGTACTTTGGTTCAAGAACACAAAAAGAGAAAACTGGATGGTAGAAGACTTTGGTCAAAGAACAAAGATTTAAAAGTTCTGTGCCCTCACATTAGTTTATGTGAAATTGCTATTGATTCTTTATTTAAAAACCTTGGCTGGTTTTTTTCCAGTACATTTGTATGCATTCATTTTGCTTTTCCAGTTCTCTGCAAACGGAAGTGGCATCTGAAGTGCAAAGGAAGAATAAAAGCATACCTATCACGCTCCATAAGCAGAAGCAACGGCAGGCCATTATTTCTAATGAACATATTTGTTCAAAATGTGCTACCTCCTATTAAGACCTCCTCTCATTAATAAGAAGAGCTAACTGAAATAAAATCAAGTTGACTTTCCTTGTAGGCATTTTAATTAATTAACCCATTTAAAGAGCACATACAGTAACTAAGCACAACCATTTGGAGTCAGTGCAGCTTCTTCAAGTCAAGCTCAATGAAGCATACCCCACAAGATTTCCCAACAGCAACGTGATGACTAATTGGTATATTTTTATCCCTCTCGCTTCCACAAAGGTAATTGAATAAAACATGTCTTTACTGCTTAAGGAATGTTTGTGATGCATATAAAAGTAGACTAAGCCATAAAAAAGAGAGCCAGTTCAATATAGTGGTTAAGGCATCATGGTAGAAACTAGAAGATTTGGAATAGTAGTCCTGCCTTAGGCACAAAGCCTGGCGGGTGACCTTGGGCTAGTCATTTTCTCTCATCCCCCAGGATGGAGACAATGGCAAGAAAACTGCAGGCACTTGTCCAGGCAATCTCTAAAGCCGGACAGCATTCTTTCTTTCAAGTTTTGCTTCCTGAAATTCTCAATGACATCCTTGAGTGCTTTTCTCTAGCCCCACTAACATAATTTTGAACCACTTGTCATTGATGACATATTTGATTTATGGACCAACAAAAACACCTTCTTTAATCATGGAATCAGTTATTGTTGGAAACAGCTGTCTCAAATAATGAAAACCTTCACCTTCCTTATTCATTGCTTTCACAAAATGTGATGTAAGGTTGAGTTTTATGTGAAGCGGAGGCAAAAATAGCTTTGTCAAGTCAACAAGTGATTCATGTGCCATGTTTTTCTGTCCTATAACCAACTTCTTTCAGAGTAACCATTTCTTTTTGATGTAATGTGACTCTCATGCATGGGTGTCCCATTCAGATAAGAATCAATAGTACTTGGTATATCTGAGCTACATTTCAAGCAACAGAGCCATTACTTTTAGATTCCCACAGATATTCCAGTTATACTTGGTGTACCAGATGTGCTTCAACAACAGTTCCATATGTTGTTGAAGCACATCCAATCCATATGTTTTCATAATGTTTCTTTCATGTGTCGCAGTATAGCCGATAGGTACTGAAGGGGGTACATGGCCATTGTGAAAAACAAAATATTTCTATAAAATAGTATGATAGCTTAAACTACAGTTTATTAGCAGCCAAACATCTATAAAGACAACCTTAAAAGGGTTAAAAGGGTTCAGGAAGCAAAATCTTTGTTGTCCAGTGGAATCAGACATGACTGAACAGAAGAAAGAAGTCACAAAAAGGTTTGTTGTGAAATCTAATGAATATCATATAAATCTTTGGCAACTTGATTGTATTACCCAGTGCTTTTTTTGTCATAGAACACATGGAATGGTATTCCAGCACCTTTTTTGAAGGGAAGAACCGGCTCCTTCTAAGCTGCCAGTGCAAGTAAAGCTCTGGCTTGGTGAAAGGAAACTGCCCAGGGAAATTGGGGGCACTGAAGATCAATCTGGAAACACTTCCATGTCCCTCAAAGCAGACCCTCTTCTCTGCCTTGCTTCACAGGGCTCCCACCACCACCGCTGCCTGTCCTCACCCCTGTGTTGGCCACCAGGGACCAGGACTGACTCCTGGAGTGAATCTCTTCGAGCGACCAGGCCCCTTCGTCACTCTGGCTCCGGAGGAAGCCTCTGTGTCATCAGAGGCAGAGGAGGACAAGGTGGCAGAAGACATGCTGGCTCCAAACAAGCACCCTCTCAAAAGCCGCGGCAATGGCGTCCGTCAACTGATGCTGCTCATGTGATTTGCACCTCAGAGGCTCCCTAAAGTGGTTTCCCCCCACACACATACTCTGTGAAGGGCTTTCAACCTGAGCTGTAGTTGTGCATGAGTTCTGGCATCTTTTTTTTTTTTTACAAAAAAAGCACTGGTATTACCACAGCAGAACAAATGCTGTTTGCAATTCCTTTTGACATGTTTTTGGCAAGATTATTCTCCAGGGCTTTTTTGCCAGGTAGGAAAATTCCCAATCATGCATACTGGCAGTTTCAAAATCTTTCAACCACCTCAGATCTTATTCCAAGGAAAGAGAGCCAGAATAGCTTCCTCATTTTGGCATCTTCCACAGTTGTTTGTAAAGTGAGATAGTCAACATAGTTTTCTTAAGAACTACAAGACATTCCGTGCATATTTGGCCTCACTGTCTAGAGTAGAGTAGCTATTCAGAGAGGAATTGTAACATTTGTATTTTGGGTACAATCAAGACAGAAAGAGTTTCTACACTTAGTGGATCATCAACTAGGGAGTCATTCTGAAACAACAGTTGCTACTTCAGTTGACTTTCATTCTTTAAACATTTCCAAAGATATTTGAGATGACAGTAAGGAGATGAATTATTGTATAAGGATATTGCAAATGTATTGTTAATAAAAAAAACTAGTTATTAAGGCTATACATTGCATATGTGGATTTCTGCTGCATTTAAAGAATGAAAATCTTGTCCCAGCCATTTTTTATAATTCCAATGATCATTTGTGCTTGAAAAAGACAGTTGTGGATTTTGCATGAGGAACAGGTCCAGCAAATGATTACATGGCCTAGCATATGACATTTTACTATTTTCTGTTGAATAGGGTCATTGCAATTAATAGCTTGAACACCAACGGTGCCATTATTAATAATGAATGTTTAAAACCAGAATAGGAGAGAAAACTCAGGGGATGCTAAAGCTGTTATCTTCCCAATGCAATGCTAGATCTTTCAGATTGTTCTGCAGAAATGAGAGTACTTTGGTGTAGCACATGACACACCAATATATGACTAAGGTGCAGCAGCAGAAGTGATGTTATTTGTAAATATTGCTTAACACACATTCATAGCAACTTACTTGATTCTACTTTTATACCATAAATTTATCCCCTATAACAGATAAGTAGCAATTTCTTACTGTGATCTTCTATAATATTTCTGGAATGTCTCCAGCACTGTACAAAATCACTCACTAAACATATTCATAAAGTATCATTTAAATATGACATAGACATGAAATAAAATTTTAAAATGTATGATATATGCAAAACATCAAAGAAGTAATAGTAGTAAAATGAAGGAAAGTGTACCGATAGAAGAGAATATTTGTACTTCAGGGTTGATGCTCTCTGACCTTGGTTGTTTTCATGCAGGCATTTCATTACCAAACTAGGTAACATCACCAGGGTTAGAAGGAAGTGGGGTTTGCTCTCATTTTATATACAAGTGGCTTGCCCTGTTGGTGTTTGTGGGAGTCATCTTGGTGGTTTCCTTGATTAGGTTGTTGTTTACTGTTGGGTTGTTGGTCTGCATTGGTAAATTCTTGATTGGGATATTGTTTACCTCTTGATTGTTGCTCTAGTGTTAATTTTGGTGCTAATCTCTGCTCATCTGGATGTTGATTGCTGATGAAGAGATGCTTTGGTCTTTTTGTTTCTGTTTTGGCTTTTTTATTGTCTCTCTTAAGAGAGTAATTTTGCTAATTCTGGGTTTATAGATATAAAAAATGCTGTGACATCAAATGACAATGATTTCATCTTCATCTATGGCTAGGTCTTTGATTCTTTGGAGGCACTATAGTGGGGAGCTTATGGAGTATTTGCTTTCCTCTGACCAAGCTTTTTTTTTGTCAGTTCTTTAGCAACATTGTAGGTTGGGGTCTCTATAACAATACAATTGGATAAAGAGGTATGATAACAATAATATATTTATACACTTACATGCAGGCACATGTAACAATATATATTTATACACTTACATGCAGGCACATATAAAACCAAGTCACATAGGGCCCACACAATTTGAATTGTTCCCTAAGCAAGACATACAATGTAGTTAAGAGTGCATGTTTTTGTAATTATAACAATTGCACTGCAGTAACTTATGACTAGGGTGTTCTTAGTATTATCACTTGGGAACCTTTTGTAAAAACAAACATTTATCCTGATACATAATGAGCAAAGATCTTAACCCAATGCTGAAATGAATTCTGAGGACCATGTAGCTTGCATAGAAAATGGGACAGCTTTCATTCAAAAGATCGTGTGTGCACAACACTTTGTGATCCATATCCAACATTACATGCATGTAGCAGCATCTTTTGTTTTCTTGAAATTGTATTGCATTGGAATAGATCTGAGGCCATTGCGGTAGCAGGAAAAATTAGATATAGTCGTCAGTTAACATTAAAAGCAGATATCCTACATTACTACAAAATATGGATGACAGAGCTGTCATAGCTCTGTTCATCCTAGGATTTAAAATATTTGATTGTACAGCCAAACTGTCTCCATCCCAGTTTTGTTATGTCCAAAACTCCATTGCCTGAAAGACCATAATTTGTGTTTTACAATAATGTGCAGAAAAGAGCAGATTCCAATGGCTGACTGCAATTATTCATGCTAGCTTATCCCCTTTCCTCTCTAGTTCTGGACTCATTTATCTTGTTTATTGGGTTGTTGAAATGCCAGTCCATGCAGAGTTTCTGCACTTCTCTCTATGGAATCTATAAATTAGATACCATTCCTTCCTGAGTAAGCTCATTTTTAAACATTCAGAAATGTTTGTTTTTGGTATACAAGCCAGAGCAAGGTTAACAAAACATACTCTGCCAGTGTTTTGTTTATTGCAATATAAAACACCATAAGTGGAGAATAAATTGCCATTCAAACATATGCACTCTGAAGTCTGATACAGCTGTCATATTTTCATTAAGAGTTTGTGCAAATTGTATCACAGGCAGCAGTTTGCCAGCATGTCATGTTCATATAACACTGTATAATTTTTGTCTCAATCGGATGTCAGAACACTTCAAATTCCATTTAGAAATAATTCATCTGTTTTGCTCAGTTACATATAGTTCTATTAGTTTATTGAAGTCTAACGAAGAAACAGATGCAATGAGTCTAAGCTGCATTTCTGACAACAAATATTAAGGCAACATATAACTTCTGGTAGCTAAATAATTTTAATGTCATATTCTTTTATAGAATGTCACAACTATTATGAAAATGGTTATGAGAAGGTCAAAAAGTGTTGGAACTGTTCTCATATTAGGTCCAGAGGTTTACAAGGTAAAGGACAAACATTATACAAATTATGAATATTTTCTATCTTAATATCAGATACGTCTTAATGTTCAGTTTTATTTTATTTTATTTGTGCCTTTGAATCAAGTTTTAACGCCTGCCTATTGCCTGAATAAGTCTCTGCAGTTTGCCTGGCAAGAAGTGAACATGATTTGCCCTTGCGTGCTTCCACAAGCTGAGAGTGACTAGCCCAAGGACACCCATTTGGCTTTATGTCTCAGTTGGGACTAGAACTCACCATCTCCTGGTTTCTAGCCTCAAATTGGCTCTCTCACATTCAATTTAACATTCCACAATTAATGAGAAGACTGCAATGTTATTTTCAAATTAATCCCAGCATTCCATTTTTATTAATCAAATTTCATAGATCAACTTTTATAATCTTAACTTAGGTTATTACAACATCATAGTCTTCCTCACGTCTATAACAGGAAGTCAGCTGAAATGATCTCTTTACTTCTGTAAGCATTCCTGTCTGGATTAATGCGTATCTGGATTAATGCATGAAGTTTTCAAGAGTACTATAATCAGTTGCTGAATGTAAATTAACCTTTTACAGAAAGTATGACTTTTGTGGTAATTTTATTTATTTATTTATTTGTCATATTTACACCTGCCACAATCACAAGATCTTTAGTTTTAGGGAAATGCTAATGCATCCAAGACTGAAATGTCAGGGTTTATACATCATATCAAGCCATCGTGGTCTAGTTTTGCAAGTTGCAAAGACTAGTTTCATTAAGCTAGCACCAAATGTTATAGTTTAATACCAAGTTGAAATATGAATTTCCTATCTGTCAACCTGCCTTGCAAGCAGACTGACACATATCTAAATAACTAGATTGATCCATGAATACTTTAAGTTTAATTACTACTACAGAACTGCTACACACTAAGAACTGGAAGCTACGGTTTGCTGAAAACTGAAGCATGCTAATTTCTTTTTTTTTTCCTGATCAAAATTCAAACTTTTGAAGTTTCACCTAAAAATGGGAGAAGGGAAAAATACTGGGTCCTCTATTTCCCCATCAAATAAAACTGCAGATTGGAGACTATAAAGTTGGAGATTATAAAGTAGTATGGGGAAAGCATTAAAAAGTTTTTCTCCAAGATAGTAGGGCAAAGCAAAAGCATTTTTATAAAATGTTCAAAATCTTCATGTTCATTCACAGATGTTCCACACATACATCAATTCCTCACAACTAAACTGAGATGTAAGAATAATAGAGTTGGAAGGGACCTAGTCCCTGCTCAAGCAAGACACCCTATACCATTCCGGACAAATGGTTGTTCAATCACTCCTTAAAAACCTTCAGTCATGGAACACCCACAACTTTTGAAGGCAACCTGTTCCACTGATTAATTGTTCTATCTGTTAGGAAATTTCTCCTTACTTCTAGGTTGGTTCTCTCCTTAACTAGTTTCCATCTATTCCTTCTTGTTCTGCCTTCAGCTGCTTTGGAGAATAGGTTAAACCTCCCATTCTTTGTGGCAGCCCTTTGGAAGACTGCTATCATGACACTCTTAGTCCTTCTTTTCATTAAACTAGACATCTTGCAATTGCTGTTCATATGTTTTAGCCTCCAGTCCCCTAATTACAGGAACTGGCTGGAATGAGAGAAACTGTGAGATGGAACATCTATGCCAGTAGCAATTCTATCTGTACTACTGAGGTCTTGGGTCAGAGGGACCAATACTCTTTTTCAATGTAACCAGCAATTAATCCCCTGCAAGCTGGTTGACCCAGTGGGAGGGATGGCCTGGATCTTAGCTCCAGTACGAGGGGTTAGAAAGACTCCTCCTGTATCTTCTCCAGCAGTTGCTAGAGATGTCCAGGCCATGTAACTCAACCCTTTAAGAAAGTCATAGTTACTGTCAGGGCTTTTTTTGTCATAGAACGCTCAGAACGGAGTTCCGGCACCTTTTTTTGGATGGAACCTTGTATGGTAGGCAAGGTGGGTTGTATGACATGTGTGAGTTCCAGCACCTTTTTCTTTTACAAAAAAAGCACTGGTTACTGTCTTCATAAATGAAGCTGGACAATCAGTTGTAACTGCAACTCTCCTTGCTTAGTGCAACTGTTAATCCCTTTTACTTGTACATTTTTTGTGTCTCTCCTATTTTTGGAGGAAAAAAAATACCTTGTCATTTTCATGGTCAAATATTTCTTTCCTGATTGCTCTGAAGGTTTAATCCATTTGGACAGAATGGCTCTATTAATGAAAAAGGGTCACTTTGTTTCAAAATGAATTGTATATGTTGGACATTACTAAAATGAGAAAGAAGTATGTATCTCTTTAAATTTTAGAATGTGTCCCAAAACTTCAGTGAGCTGAACAGATGGAAAAAACAACCTGCTGCAGAGTTAATATCCTATGTTAAGGCAGCCATAGCTCATTTACTTGTCAACTTAGCTAAATCTAATGCATATATACATGAAATTACGTTCTTACACTGCATTTAGACTTCTCCTATTAACTGAGAACTTCAGCATTTGCAGTAGCATATTTCCAAGCCAGTCTTTATTTCTTTCCTATAATTTATTCGTTTCACCTTATTTTCACTGAAATAATAATAATAATAATAATAATAATAATAATAATAATAATAATAATAATAATAATAATAATAATAATAAGAAGAAGAAGAAGAAGAAGAAGAAGAAGAAGAAGAAGAAGAAGAAGAAGAAGAAGAAGAAGAAGAAGAAGAAGAAGAAGAAGAAGAAGAAGAAGAAGAAGAAGAAGAAGAAGAAGAAGTAGTCCTGGCCTTTTTCATGTGAAGGAAAATAAAGCCTCAACAAAAAATATTACTAGAGAACTCCCAATTATAAGGATTCTTACAGCAACAGTTGTGTGATGCAGGATTTGGACTGGTGAGCAGTACAGTAACTGCTTTGTGAAAAAGTAACTCGGGTATCAGAAAGATTAGGCATTTTACTCATTCAATGTCTTAAAGTATCATCAAAGAAAAAACATCTCTGAATAATCTGATATTTAGCTCCTCCGTGTAAATCATTGCATTGCTCATTTATTCCTTTCTTCTTTGGCTCCTTCTTACCCTTGGCAGATAATCCAGGAATAAAGCAGAACCATCTCACACTAGAATCACAAGAAATATTGGTTTAGCCATGTACTGTTCAACATCACAGATCCCTATTATCATAAGAATAATTTGGGGTTCCAACTTGAGTCAAGGTTGTGCAAAAATAAATAAAATTGAGATCCAGATAGCTGTGAAGAAAGCAGAAATATTTATTACTAAAAGCAAAGAGTCTGCCTTTAGGGGCAGCTGCAGAGAAATAGGGTACAGCTACATATTTTTACAGGGGAGCTTGTCCAGGTGTGGAAGTATCTACTGTACGTGTTGATTCTAGTGTGCCACTTGAGGTGTGTGTGGGGGTGGGTGGGGGTGGGTGTGTGTGTGTGTGTGCATGTGTGTGTGTAGGCATGCCATCTATGATGTTTATTCTTGTGAACATGCAGTTCTGCTGGGAGACCTAATTTATTTATTTATTTTATTTTTATTTATTTTATTACATTTGTATACCGCCCTTTCCCTGAGGACTCAGGGCGGTTTACAGGGAATTAAAAATCAAACATACAAAAGTTAAAAACCAAGTTAAAAAATATTAAATTCACCCTGTACTCTTAAAAAAACCCAGTTAAAAATTTTCTCCTCAGCCTGGGCCCAGGAGCTCAAAGAGCCAGGTCTTCAGGCCCCGGCGGAATGATCGGAGGTCGGGGGCGGTCCTCAGCTCCACCGGCAGCTGGTTCCAGAGGGCAGGCGCTCCCACTGAGAAGGCCCTATCCCTGGGTGCCACCCGCCGGCAATCTCTTACCGGCGGAACCCTGAGCAGACCCTCCCTGTGGGAGCGCACTGGGCGAAGGGCGTTTGATGCCGGCAGCAGGTGTTCCCTCAAATAACCCAGACCCAGGCCATGTAGGGCTTTATAGGTGATAACCAGCACCTTGAATTTCACCCGGAGGGCAACCGGAAGCCAATGCAGCTCGCGGAGTAGAGGTGTTACATGGGAGTATCGGGAGACCCCCATTACAACTCGCGCGGCCGCATTCTGCACCAGTTGAAGCCTCCGAGTGGTCTTCAAGGGCAGCCCCATGTAGAGAGCGTTACAGTAGTCCAAACGGGAGGTCACAAGCGCATGAGTGACTGTGCATAGGGCGTCTCGGTCCAGATAGGGACGCAACTGGCACACCAGGCGAACCTGTGCAAAAGCCCCCCTGGTCACGGCTCCTATGTGATCTTCAAAATTGAGCCGTGAATCCAGGAGGACGCCCAAGTTGCGAGCCCTATCAACGGGGGGTAACACCTCACCCCCCATCGTTAGAGGTGGAATAACTTGGTTAACCCGAGATGCCGATATGCACAGCCACTCAGTCTTGGCGGGATTGAGACGAAGCCTGTTTCTCCCCATCCAGACCTGAACCGCCTCCAGGCACCGGGACATCACGGAGAGGGCATCACTGGGTTGGTTCGGGGTGGAAAGAAAGAGTTGGGTATCATCAGCGTACTGGTGATACCCCACCCCAAAACCACGAATGATCTCGCCCAGCGGCTTCATGTAGATGTTGAACAGGAGAGGCGAGAGAACCGACCCCTGAGGAACTCCACAAATGAGAGACCTCGGGGCGGATCTCTGCCCTCCTGTCAACACCGACTGCGAGCGGCCCTGGAGGTAGGAGGAGAACCAACGTAGAACGGTGCCTCCCACTCCCAACCCCCTGAGACGCCGCAGCAGGATACCATGGTCGATGGTATCGAAAGCTGCTGAGAGATCTAATAGGACCAGGAGTTTAATTAACTCTGTTTGTGTTTACAGACCTTTTCCTTTGATACTTGGATTAGGTCTAGGTAATTTATTGGGGCATTTGAGGAAGTTTGAGTAAAAGATTTCCCCACATTTGCTATTTTTACTTGATTAACTTACGGTAGTTTAAACTTGACTGCCAATTATCTAGTGGAGATGCTGATTCTCAAACTATTGTGGATTCTGTTAATGTTCTAAGGGAAGATGGAAACAGTATAAAGAATATTTTGATATAAAACTTCTCACATTCTGTATATACTAAATATGCAATTATATTTTGGGATGTTATGAAGAATGGGCAAGGAGAAGGCAAAGAAATTAAAGGAACAAATAATACAAGAAAAAGAAGTGGAAACATGGCTAAAAGTAGATTACAACAACACCACACACAGTATTTTTCTATCTTTGCAAAGAGTATTTTCTTCCACTGTGGCCTTATATAACTTCCTGCACTTCATACCCTTTTGTTCTTTAAATTTTTCATCTCTTCCTTTTGGTTGTTGTTGAATTTCCTAAAATTAATCCAGTCATGGCTTCCCTTTCCTCTTGACCCATTCACTCTTCCTTCACGTAGTTCTTCTGCCACTCATTCCTCATTCTTTATTCTACATGACCTGACAATATAGACATATTTTGTTCACTGGCCACCCACTTTTCTATTCAGTCCATTGTTGAAGCCATCACTTCTTGTTTTACCATGCATATTTCTGCACCACATTAGTTGCCATATGCTCAACATACTTCCATTGTTCTCCTGACATAACTCACCTCCTGCTACCATAGAACAAAGTGGGCAGAAACAGACTTTATAAACAGTTGTTTTTGCTTCCTTCAGCCAACATTTACTCCTCACAAGAAATTGCATGTTATTTGATGTCCTTCTACCACTTTACACATTGTAACATATCTTCATGGATTTTCTTTAACAGTTTATTAAATATATCTCTATGGGTCTGGAATCAAAATGCTCTCAGTGGCTTACAGAGAAAATATATAATACAACAAATCCATGGTACAAAATCAAAAGCAACAATGCACCACACAATGATAAAATCATTTTAAAAAAAATGAAAAATGGCAATGTTTTTCATGGGCAGTAACAAAAACCTACCTATAGATTATCCTACTTGCTCTTCTTTTTCACTATTTGTATGCAACTTGCAATTTTCTAGTCCATTTTTCCACATATTTACCTTAGTAAATTGTCAGATCCAATTTTCTGGTTGTATCATCCAGTCTATCCAACATTTACTGTAAATCATTCAGGTTCTCAGCCAGCAATGATGGCATCATCTGGTTACTTCCCAGGGTGCTAAAGGAACTGGCAAATGTAATCTCATAACCACAAAGTGGAGAATTCCTGGAGTACAGGAGAAAAGTGCAAAATACAGAAGAAGAGCTGACATTGTTCCAGTCTTTAAAAAGGAGGATGAAGTAGACCATGGAAACCACAATCCAATTAGTCTGACATCAGTACCAATTTCTAAAAATATATCACCAAGAAGTGGGTTTGTAAGAACTTTAAAAAGAGCAAAATATTACCACAGTAGCCAGCCTGGATATGTTCAAAAAATAAATCATGGCAAAGTAAGCTTATTGCTTTATAAAGTAACTAGCTTACATTCTGAATGTGCCAGGCACATGGAATGACTCCAAACAATGAAACATTTGACCTTGACCTTGGGCTCAGTCTACTTATCTCCTACAGAATGTAACCTAGACTTCAGTAAGGTATTTGATCAAGCTGACTATAAGTTATAAGCGGGACAATGTGGGATAGATTAGATAGCCCCACAACCAGTCACAATTGATTGAACAACCGTGCACAACAAGTGCTCCTTAATGAGTCTATGTCCAGGCAGAGAAAGATATGCAGGCGGTACCTCGGGATTTTGTTCAGGGCCCAGTGTGTTCTTTAGCATTTTTATACGTGACTTGAACACGGGGATCAAAAGGATGTTCAGCAAATCTGCGGGTGAGACAAGATTTGAGAACATTGCTGATGAGTCAGAAGACACAGTTATGGTTCAAAAGGTTCTGAGTAGATTTGCACATTGGGCTTTTTTATTTTCCAGCAAAATGCAGTTTAAAATATAGGGCACTGCACTTACTGGTAGGTAGGAAAAACCCGGTACAAGGAGGATGATATCTAGTGATAGTGGATTGAAAAGATTTGGGTTTCCTTGCAGACTAGAGATTAAATATGAGCCAGCAGTAGCTGTCAAAAAAAGACAATGCAGCCTTCAAGGGACATCAGCAGAAATATAATGCTGAGATCACAAGAAGTTATGGTTGCATTCTGTGCTGCACAGATCACACCGTACTTGGTATGTTGTGTCAGGCTTTGGTTGCCATAGTACAAGAAGATTATTAAGGAGTTAGGAAGAGTGCAGAGATAGCAATCTTCCAAAATGGAAGGGTGGTCATGGGAAAGATGATGACAATTTATTATAATGGCTCAGGATAAAATAAGAACCAAGGGGTGGAAGCTTTACAGCAGGGGTCTTCAAACCTGGCCCTTTTATGACTTGCGGACTTCAACTCCCAGAATTCCTCAGCCAGCATCCCTGGCTGAGGAATTCTGGGAGTTGAAGTCCACAAGTCATAAAAGGACCAAGTTTGAAGACCCCTGCTTTACAGAGTCCCAAGCCTGACCAAAGGAGAAATTTCCTGACTATGAGAGCTATTGTGGAACAGCATTTCTCTTGAAATTGTGGGTGCACCTCACTGGAAATTTTCAAAGGTTGAACAGCTATTTGCCTGGGAGGGCTTGAGAATTCCTGTCATGGGCAGAGGATTGGGCTGGAAGTCTTCAAGAGCTTTTCCAACTCTATGAGTCTGTAATTTAGTCCAGAACCAAACCAGATACCTAACCATATTTCATTCAATGGATCAGTCACATTAGCATCCATCTATTTTACTTCCAAAGAAGCTCATGATTCCTTTAGCACAAAGCTAAAGCTTTAGCACAGAGCAGAACTCTGATGGAAATGATTGGAGAATAATCTCTTTTCCTTTTGCAAAATGTTTCTGCCACAATTGTGTCATAAATGGATGATTGTCAAACCCAACCCCCTATTTAATGCAGGAATATAAATTAGGCAGATGGATGTCTAGCTTCTTCTTGAAGGCTGGGCTGGGCTCCAGCACTAGTTTGGAGACTTGGTTCTCTATTGAAGTATTGAGATCTTAGGAAAATTTAACTTAAGTATAACTTAAGATTTTGTTCTGTACCAGCCTGCTACCGGCCCTGCAGAAAAGGCAACCCCTTTACAAACGGCAAGAGGCTGGAATTACGTCTGCCAAATTTATTACTACAAAAACAAACAAGACACGAACCAAGATACAGGAGCTTTGAAACACTATCTGAGCGGTTGCTTTCAGCAAACCAGCCCTCCCCACACATTCCCTTTATAAAGAGTTCAGGGCGTGGCTTCTCTCCTTCCGAGAAGCCCCATTGCCTTCCTCTGTTTACTCCTACTTGACTGCCTCCTGCGTCGGGCGTCCTTGAACAGGGCCAGCTGTGGGTCATCTTCATCCACACTGTCAGGCTCACACAGCTGGGTCTCCATGGTGACCAAGTGGGAGGGGCCTGCCTGAGGGCTATCATCAGCAAGATCTTCAACCCCCTCAGCAAGGTCTTCAACACCCCCCTCCTCCTCTGAGTCGCCCGACCCAACTGCCGAACCCACAGGCTGACCCTGAATCACAACAGATTTAAGTTAAATCTATCATTATGTGTCTTCTGCTTTGAAACAAGAGGTGTCAGTCCTTGCCCATTTATGTGACATTGTACCAGCTGTATAAACATTGCTATCTTTGGCTCCTCTGGGCTCTTTTCTCAAAGCTAAACAATCCAGCTCCTTCCATTTCTCTTTATATGGCTTAGTTTTTAATACTTTAAGTATTTTTACCACCTATCTCTGAGTCCATTCCAGTTGCTTTGGATCCTTCTTAGTGTGATCCTCAACAATGGACTCAGCGCTGAAAGCAGGGTCTTACTTGCCAAAGCAGACTAGAGCGAAATAATTACTTCTCTTAATTTGGCAATTGTTCTACTGCTGATGCACCCATAATTGCACTTGCCTTATGTGAACGCACTTCTCACAAATTCATTCACTTTAGAAGGATTTAGCCTTGGACAGTAAATACAATTTGATTTGTTTCATATTGCAATCCACTATTCTTCCAAAATCTTTTTCACAAGAACTACTACGAGCCTAGGTATTGCCTATTCTATATTTATGCATTTCGTTTTTGCTTTTTTAAATGAAGACCTTTGCACTTCTCTCTCTGATATTCATGGGGTTATTTTCAGTCCGTTTCTCCAATTTAGCACAGTTATTCTGAAAAATGTTAGAAACCTGGTTATTTGCCAAGCCTTTAGGATAGGGTGGTTGTGGAACTTTTTAATTTAGTTTGGTTTTGCTCTTTTGGTTGTCTGTGTTCTCTTTTACATGTATTATTTCTTTTATTTGTAAGTCATCTAGGTGGCCTTGGAATTGGAATAAATAAATACATTTCTTGTTTATTTATGTCTTCTATGGTGTCAGCCAAAGTTGTATTTAAGCAAAAGCTAAATACACTACACCCTAAGGTCTCACAGTTTCAAGGAGCGTCTCAAATTTTTAATACATTCTTTATTGGTTATAGTTTTATATGTGAAATATAGTGCTCATATTTCAAAGTTAATTAATTGATTAAGATATGCTTTGCTTCTGCAGGCATTCATACCTTCTGTTCAAAGAGGACTTCCCCACCCAATACGGGTATGTTATGTTTCTTGGCAGTATTCTTGCCAAAATCACTTGTAACACAACCTTCTTCTCTGTTAGCCCTTGCAAATACAGACTCCACAGTTTCCAACCACTTTGAGCCTCACCATGTCTCAATCCAGCCCTGGTATTAGCTATCCTACCCAATTTTGAATTTGATAAGTGTACCCTCTATCTATGCACCCAAATTGTTCCTGAAAAATATTGAAGGGTAGACACTGCAGGATCGAACATTCTGGCACCCTGTCTATTGCATTGGTTCCATTTGCAATACTATTGACTAATGCTCTTCTCAATTGTTATATAGTTATGGAATTTATCTTACCAAGTATCTGTTGTTCCTCTTAAGTCCTACTGGTAGTACTCACTCACCCAAAGTAATTGAAACTGGAAACTTGCTTACTAAGTGATGCACTCATAAGGCCCAATATTCCACACACAGCAGTCCTCATTGCCAAGATTAGGTGAATTCCATACGTTCACAGCATCCATGTGGTGGAATCTCCAGCTAGACTGGAGGCAGGTGTCAAGTGAGGGCTGAGTCTGGAGTCTTTGCATTGCAGGAAGCAGCTCAGACCTGACCTCCCCCAGAATCTTTGAAATCTTATTTTGCCATTCCCAAGGAAATGCACTGCTCAGTCTGGTCAGATTCTTGTGATATAGCTGACTAGCAATAACATTCCTGCTCAGATTCTTCCAGTAGTTCTGATTGCTTTTGCCTGACATTCCTATAGTCATGTGCTCGTCACTTGCAACCTCCTACTGGCTTCCCCAATGACTTAGATAGTTCAAAGCTGGCAAAGAAGATCGCAAATGGTGATCAAGTGACCGCAGGATGCTGTGACCTTGTAACTGCAAACCTGTTGCTAAGCTCCCTAACTGTTATCATGTGACCATGGGAACACTGTGACAACCAACAGTATGTCAATCCTTCATAAATACTCTTCATTCAGCACTGTCATAACTTCAAAATTTCACTGAACAAGTAGAAATACCTGCATTTGGCCTTCTGAAATAACCGTTTGGGATCACATTGCATGTTTCCCATAATATGAGTATTGGTTGGTTGATAGACCATAAAGGTCACAAATTTCATGGGACAACTATATTCTTTCTGAACATCTGGAGAGCCAGAGATTCTCCACCCAGGAGTGCTGTATTTTTGAAAACAGCACACATTCACTATTGCAATGAATCACAAAGTCAGTTTTCAAGAACAGTGTGTTAAATTCTGATGTATTTTTAATAACAATCATTTTTCCCCCAGCCCAGCTGATAAAAACTGACACTAACAAAGGATGGAGGGAGAATATACAGTAGAGAATCAAAGTAATATTAATCTCTTGAGGTCTCAGAAAGATATTTTTTTAGGAATAAGGATGTAAATCATGCCACACTTGGCTGATTTGTGCATCCTTATGATTCAGTAACAAAGAACTGATGTGCATGTTCGCCACCTGTTGACAATTAATTTCAGTGGAGCCACAGTTTATGATCTAATAATGAGGAATCAAGAGATGCTTATTTATCCTTGGGTTAGCCTTCATTGTAGCGAAGCATTATAAGCATCAATCATCTTGCAATCAAAGTCTTGCATGCCAGTTGTAATTCTCAGTCAGTATTGATGTGATGCTCATATCTTACCAGAATCTGAACTTAAGCAGGGAATTACATAACACTAAGATGGGCAATTAGGTGGTGTCCTAATTGTCTTATTTGTGTTAAACATTCTATTTCTCTTCTTTGAAACAGTCTCAAGGCAAGACTATAAGGCTAGCAATCACAACTCCTTTAAGCACCCCTTTTTGTTTTTTGGTTTTTGTTAAAAAAATAATCCTCATGTTCTTAAACATGCAACCTTGCAACTTTTTCCTATACTTCAGCCACACAACTTAGGGAATTAGTTTGATCAGGAAGCCTCAAAGGCACCAAGCCAAAAAATCGGAGACCATGAGTTCAATTCCTGCCTTAGCTATGAAAGCCAGCTGGGTGACTTTAGGACAGACACTCTTTCTTAGCCCAAAATAACCTCACAGATTTGTTGTTGTGAGGAAAAGGTGTGTTGGATATGTTCGCTGCCTTCAGTTATTTGTAAAATTAATAAAGGTAGAAAAAATAAAATAATAAAATAAAATAAAATAAAATAAAATAATAAAATAAAATAAAATAAAATAAAATAAAATAAAATAAAATAAAATAAAATAAAATAAAATAAAATAAAATAAAATAAAATAAAATAAAATAAAATAAATAAAATAAAATAATAAAATAAAATAAAATAAAATAAATAAAATAATAAAATAAAATAATAAAATAAAATAAAATAATAAAATAAAATAAAATAAAATAAAATAAAATAAAATAAAATAAAATAAAATAAAATAAAATAAAATAAAATAAAATAAAATAATAAAATAAATAAAATAAAATAAAATAATAAAATAAAATAAAATAAAATAAAATAAAATAAAATAAAATAATAAAATAAAATAATAAAATAAAATAAAATAAAATAAAATAAAATAATAAAATAAATATAAAATAAAATAATAAAATAAAATAAAATAAAATAATAAAATAAAATAAAATAAAATAAAATAAAATAAAATAAAATAAAATAAAATAATAAAATAAAATAAAATAAAATAAAATAAAATAAAATAAAATAAAATAAAATAAAATAAAATAAAATAAAATAAAATAATAAAATAAAATAGCTGTTTTTGATATGTCAGAGAAAGCAAGAATCTTGAAACATGTTGGCTTTCTGTGACCGAAAAATGTGCCACATTTTTTTTATTAAATGTATATTTATTTATTAAATATATGTCTCCAAGAGTCACTAGGGAGATGGGCAGCATATAAATTTAATGAATAAGTAAATAAAAATTTAAAAAATCTATTTCTTGGCCCATCTTATGAACAGAAATAGGTAAACAGTTCGCAGAAATTCCTTCCATGGTTTGTTTGTGGTGATTCCAGGATTCTGATTTCAGAGACAGAAGCCATAGTTTGTTTTTTGCCTCTCAAAATCTAATTATCATGAAGATCATAATGAACAAACCACAGAAAGATCTTCTGTGCCTTGTTTTGCTGCTTCGGCTAACTTTGCTAACTATGACTACTGACTTGGTTTCTGTTAGATAGACTAAGACAGGGGTCTCCAAACTTGACAACTTTAAGACTTGTGGACTTTAACTCCCAGAATTCCCCATTCAACCCTAACCTCTGGACTAAAAAGCTGAAAAATCAAGAGATATTATTCATGGGTTCATGTGAAAACTCATTGCTGAAATCATTAAATTGGAATCTATTTATTAAATAATCTGTTTTTAAGTCTTTCTAAACCTCTTGCAAAAATGTTGAATTACAGCTCCCAGAATATCTAGGCATCAAAAAATTGTAAAGACTTCTAAAAGCTTTTACTTATCCACTAAGTTGAGTATATCTGGACTTTAAAAAATGCTCAACATTCAATCTGTGTTGGAATTGCAAGATATATGTTGCTTTTCAGATTGTTACCACACAGTTTGAAAAATAATAATGTTCATCCTCTCAAATTCAAGAAATCTAACTGGCGTAAACAGATTGTTAAGTCTTGATTCACTTGATTTTACAATACATTTATTTATTTATTATAACTATTGAACATATTTCTATGTCACCACAATCAAATAGAAGCTTACACAGGGAAAAAATACAATATAAAATATTTACTTTCCTGAGCTGATCACCTTATCTTATGCTATACATTAGTGAAAGTTAACTGCCAGTTAAAGAGCATTCCATGTAAACCATCAAATACAAAACAGTACAATGTATGAAAAGAAAATAATAAAAATATAATGTGATAGCCAGTTTCAAAAACTGCAAAATGTGAATAATCTTGGTACATTAAATATTGGGGGGGAAGAGAGAGAGAGATGATACATAGAGATGATAGATAGAAAGATAGACAGACAGATGATACACTGTATATTAAAGCACTGACACCTTTTTAAAAAGTCAGAGTTCTTTGGCACTATCTTCCTCCAACAAACAGACACCTTATTGTGGAGAGATTTGACTATTTGAAGGACAACTTTAGAAGCAGATTATCCCTGCAATTCCCTGAGCTGAGTGTTTGCCAGTATGGCGCTTATGTTCATGGGATGTACATTAAGCCACACATTTGGAAAACAGGTTCCTAATATCCCATCAGAGGTTTGCTGATATATGCAGCTACCCTGAAGCAACAACTTCATTTCCCCTACTCTTTCATGCAAGGGTGGTATCATAAATGAAGGTGTCAAAGAAATATCAATTATCCAAATTGTTATTAATCCCATGTTCTTATGAAGTACTTTGTACCCAGTAACATGAAAGAACTCACAGATCCACCTATTCTTCAGGCCAAAAAGGAAAAAAAAGACAGTAATGTGTTGCCATCAAACATAACTGTTGTGATTCAGTGTCAGCCTATGGGTTCGGCAGCTGAATCGGACAATTCTGAGGAGGAGGAGGAGGGGGGGATTGGAGAGCCTGCAGAGGAAAGTTCTGAGGCATCTCAGAGCTCTCAGCCAGGCCCCTCCCGTCTTGTTCCTCCTCAGACCCAGCTGTGTGAGCCTGAAAGCTTGGACGAAGATGATTCACAGCTGGCTTTGTTCAAGGACGCTCGAAGCAGGAGGCAGACAAGCAGGAGTGAACAATGGAAGGCAATGAGGCACCTCGGGAGGAGGCAAAGAGAAGCCACGCCTTGAAACTGTGTTTAAAAGGGGAATGTGTGGGAGGTGCTGGTTGCTGAAGGCAACCGTTTGAACAGCTTCTGATTTAGTCGTGGTTAGTATTTGTTTTGCTCTGTTTTGGATCTGTTTCGTTTCATTTGTGTAAATAAATTTGGTTGGCTTACTTTCAGCCTATTGACTATTGAAAAGGGGTTGTCCCTGACATTTCTGCAGGGCCGGTAGTAGGCTGGAACAGAACAATCACACTACGCAAAAGGTGCAAAGCCATATATGGAAAAGGAGGATCTCAGAAGCTTTATGAAATGATGTTAACAATATAATAGATGTTTTAAAATTTTAATATTTTCCTAAACACATATCAGTTGGATCCCTCCTTCCTGTCAAGGTTTTCCTTCTTCTGCTATGTTGTGTTCCCTCTATAAGTAAAACTGAATCGTAAAAATGAAACAATTAAATGGGAACTTAATCATTACATAAGAGCGAAATAAATCATGTCAAACGATCTGATGCCATGAATACTTTTGGTGCTACTGCACTGGTTTGACAGTGAGTTACTTTATTCTGGGTACAATTAAAATATGTTCCCCTATTCATTGGAATTTCTCTTCTTTTTCTTCTTTCTCTTCTATGATGCTTTTTCATAGGAGACTCAAGTCAACAGAGCTTGAATCCAGCTGGGTTTGAGACACTCAGCAAAAAAGTAAGGAAGTGACTTTGAAGAAGTTGCAGGTCAGTTTTAATCTAATTTAAAAAGATACAACCTTTGACTAAAAAGCTATTGATTCACGATAACATCTGTGAATCAAAAGCATCTAAGTAATTTCATTTACTTTTGCTGATTCTGCAAAGTTCCCCTTTCCTTGCAGTTGCTATAAGAGCTTATCCTAACTGGATGAACACATTACGTTGTTTAATCATGATTTATTGAATAGTTATAATTGGTATGATTCAGACATGTTCATCAGAAATGATGGTTTACGTATTGATTGGCCTCAGACAACATGCTAAGCTAAATCTAACCCTATTAGCGGTTAGTACAAAAGAATTATCCTAGCCTTTAATCTAAAAGTTATTACAGGGCATCTAGTCACAGGACTCGATAATTCTTCACTTTTAAAAAAATGAGATTTTTTAAATTAAAAATTATATCCAGTCTATATCTAAAGTCTATGGGAATTCTCCATTAGCAAAAGTATAACCTTGAGAGAGCAGGTAAAATGTTTGATAGAACATTCTTCTTTGCTTGCTTCAAGAATGAACTCGTGTATACATGAACAAGAGCCATAAATAGATCTTCCTATCACGGCATAGAATGTCATGAGTATTGTTTCAAATAGAAGACAAGGTAAATAAAACCATTCTGATTCCACCCAAGTTTGTTCCTGTATTTTCTCTGGGAGTAGAAAATATAGTACCTCCACCTAGTAGCACCTAGTGGAAGGTCCACACTTGCATATACACAACTACCTGGTTGTTGGTGGTTGTTGGTTGTTGGTGGTTCCATGCAGTAATAACTGCTTCTTTGAAGGAGGGTGTCTTCCCTGCCGCCTTGAAGGAGGCGGTGGTGAGACCCCTCCTCAAGAAGCCTGCTTTGGACCCGGCTGTTTTAAATAACTATCGTCCAGTCTCCAACCTTCGCTTTTTGGCGAAGGTTGTTGAGAGTGTGGTGGCGCATCAGCTTCCTCTGTTCCTGGAGGAAACTGATTATCTGGACCCGTACCAATCGGGTTTCAGACCTGGACACAGCACGGAGACGGCATTGGTCGCGCTGGTGAATGATCTCTGGAGGGCTCGGGACAGGGGTTGCTCCTCTGTCCTGGTCCTATTAGATCTCTCAGCGGCTTTCGATACCATCGACCATGGTATCCTGCTGCGGCGTCTCAGGGGGTTGGGAGTGGGAGGCACCGTTTTACGGTGGTTCTCCTCCTATCTCCTGGGCCGCTCGCAGTCGGTGTTGACGGGAGGGCAGAGATCCGCCCCGAGGCCTCTCATTTGTGGAGTTCCTCAGGGGTCGGTTCTCTCGCCCCTCCTGTTCAACATCTATATGAAGCCGCTGGGCGAGATCATTCGTGGTTTCGGGGTGGGGTATCATCAGTACGCTGATGATACCCAACTTTTTCTTTCCACCCCGAACCAACCCAGTGATGCCCTCGCCGTGATGTCCCGGTGCCTGGAGGCGGTCCAGGTCTGGATGGGGAGAAACAGGCTTCGTCTCAATCCCGCCAAGACTGAGTGGCTGTGCATATCAGCATCTCGGGTCAACCAGACTATTCCATCTCTAACGATGGGGGGTGAGGTGTTACCCCCCGTTGATAGGGCTCGCAACTTGGGCGTCCTCCTGGATTCACAACTCAATTTTGAAGACCACATAGGAGCCGTGACCAGGGGGGCTTTTGCCCAGGTTCGCCTGGTGCGCCAGTTGCGTCCCTATCTGGACTGAGATGCCCTACGCACAGTTACTCATGCACTCGTGACCTCCCGTTTGGACTACTGCAACACTCTCTACATGGGGCTGCCCTTGAGGACCACTCGGAGGCTTCAACTGGTGCAGAATGCGGCCGCGTGAGTTGTAATGGGGGTCTCCCGATACTCCCATGTAACACCTCTACTCCGCGAGCTGCATTGGCTTCCGGTTGCCCTCCGGGTGAAATTCAAGGTGCTGGTTATTACCTATAAAGCCCTACATGGCTTGGGTCCGGGGTACTTGAGGGAACACCTGCTGCCAGCATCAAGTGCCCTTCGTCCAGTGCGCTCCCACAGGGAGGGTCTGCTCAGGGTCCCACCGGTAAGAGATTGCCGGCGGGTAACGCCCAGGGATAGGGCCTTCTCAGTGGGGGCGCCTGCCCTCTGGAACCAGCTGCCAGTGGAGCTGAGGACTGCCCCCGACCTCCGATCATTCCGCCGGGGCCTGAAGACCTGGCTCTTCGAGCTCTCTGGTCCAGGCTGAGGATTAATTTATTTTAATTGGGGTTTTAGTTGCACAGGGTTAAATTTAATCTTTTTTAAACTGGTTTTAACTTTTGTATTTTTGGTTTTTAATTCCCTGTCCTCAGGGAAAGGGCGGTATATAAATGTAATAAAATAAAATAAAATAAAAAATAAATACCTAACTTGAAGCAGATTATCGTAAGCAACTAAAACAACAGGGAAGTAATACTAATGAAGTTGTCTACTTTGGTCTCACACATATAGCAATTTATTCACATCCAAAATTCACATACAAGGTGCCTTCATATGTGTTTCCTCTAATGTAATACAGTTCGTCCCCAGGTTAAGAAAGTCTGATTTTATGGAAAGCTTGTATGTATGAACAGGTTGCCCATTATTAAAAATGGTGGATGGCATTCTCCTTCCTTGAGCAGACAAATCACTGAAGCCTCACAATGTTTTCATGAACTGCTAAAGTCATACATTCTTAATGCACAGCCTGTTTTCAGTGGTTTTCAGCAATTCATGAAAATATTGTACTGCTTCAGCAGTTCATCAGCTCAAGGGAGGAGAATGCCATCCACCATTTTTAATAATGGGCAGTCTGATTTACATACAAATTCAAATTAAAGGCAGATTTGAAAACAGATCTTGTTCTTAACCCCAGGACAGCCTTTATATGCCATCATCTACTAGCAGTGCTTCTCTGGATTATACATATGACAAATAATAAGACTTTGTGCAAAAGAAACAGTGGATACAAGTTTGACATCAGGACTCAAAATAAGCAATAGCAAAGCATTTTAATCTTCCAGGATACTCTATTACAGTTGTTCTGAAACTAAGAAACATCAAAATGTTTCAGGGTATCTGAGAAGGTCTCAACAAAAAGAAAGAGTTGTTAACACATTATAATTGTTAATTTAGAAGGTACTATTAAACAATCTCAGTGGTAACTTGCATCGGCCTGTCTTCCCCTCCCTTTCCCCCCATCTCATCCCAATTTAAATCCAGCATCCGATTACAGTAGCTGCTTCATGCATCTGATAAAGTGAGCTGCAATATATGAAAATTTAAACCATTTGGCAAAAGTTGTTAGGAAAGATACTACCAGGCTCCTTTTGATTTATGGATTAGACGGGTTTACACAAATGATCAAGAGTGGAAGAGAAGGGATGTCCATCACAATTCCCACAACACGCAGAAGCAGAGTGTTTCTGCTGCAATTATACTTTTCTGCTTCATTCTCTTACTCTATAATTTCCCAATAAAGTTCTTAGGAAATAATTGTTAAGTTATAGAATTTTGCTTTATTGAGCCAACAGCTTTATTTACAGACACTCTCTTTTAATCTAAATTCACAATTTTACAGATTAATATGCCAACCACCTTCTCCATGGTTGATAGTTCTATTTTATTCCATTATTATTTACTCTTACTTGTGAATGCAATTTTTCCTTTCCTTTCCTCCACAATCTAAATCTCCATCAATTAATCTGAAACTAAATGCTGTTGAACTCTAGGCTTTATTGTACAGTATGAATAAATAAAAGTAATAGATAGAAAAGCTTATTCCTCTCTTCTTTTGTGCTTACATACATTTCTAAGTGGATTTATAGCAACTTTATATTTTACAAATTCATTATGACTTGGGTTTTTATTCATTCTTATTTTTCAGTCATGGTACTTTTCTGATTTTTTAAAAAAATTATTTCATCCATTCTCAGTGTCTCAAGGAATCTACGTACGACTTTGGCTAGGCCAGGGGTGTCAAACTCAATTTCATTGAGGGCCGCATCAGCATTGCAGTTGCCCTCAGGGGGCTGGGTGGGTGTGGCCTACTGGGTGGGCATGGCTAGAGTGCGTATGGCCTACTGGGTGGGCATGGCCAACTCTACGTCGTTCGCATCAAGGGTGCCTATGGGGGCCTGGGCAGGAGTGGGGCAGATCTGAGGGTCTCTGGCAGAAGGAAGGCCTCTGGGCCAGGGCCAGGGCCAAGGCAGTGGGGGACGTTCCCTCACTGTTTCCAGGATGGATTTGTGGGCCACATGAAACCACTTCACGGGCCAGATCCAGCCCCCAGGCCTTGTGTTTGACATGTCTGGGCTAGGCTAACTGGTCCATAATTTGCTACCGCTTATCCTTTTAAAAAGTTCCCTACCTAAGAAACCTATCAGTAACTTTAGCCAAAATGAACTAGACAAATATAAACAAATGTTTCATTAGCAGTTCAAAAGTTTATTCAGAGGAATTTGTTCTCGTTTGGAGGCCACCTTGTTTGGTATTGTCTATGTCGTTTAAAGACCTCTGGGAGACCAGAATGAAGCAGCTGCAGCTCAAAAAAAAAGTCCATTTCATAGATATCTCTTAATTTCATTTCTGCTATCATTATGAAGCTTCATATTTCGTGCCAAGCTGGCGGGATCAAGGGAAAGGAAAGGAAGCAGCAGGATGTTCCTTTACAGTATACCTGAAACATCAAGTTAACATGTAACAATACAGCAATAAAGGTAGCTATGCCTTAAAAGTTACACAAGTACAGGAACCTTTTTAGCCATAGAATTACCTTAAAACATGTAGAGATAAGATCAATTTTACTTAGCTCTATCAAAGTGATTCTAGATTAATTAGTAAGGATATTCTTGGTGAGGAATTTTTAAAGTGCTGCTTTCAAGCGTGCTCTGTGTCACAAAAATTGTCATACATATGTTCCTGTCACAATTAGACAGTAAAAATATTTTTTCCTCATAATTTAGCATAGCCAATTGGCATCACCTACTGTATATCTGGCCCTTCGGTCCAGAACTGTCAAGAAAGAGCAGTCTATCTAATAGATAAAGTCACTTAAATTCATGCTGATTTGGGCTCCTGGCCTTGGATCAGGTCTTGTGGAAACCCTCTTCCTGCAGATTAATTAACTGGGACAAGTTTGTTCTTGTTGGTCCTGGGAAGCTGGCAAGGCCCTTGTGACAGGTTGACTACCTCTGTTTTAGATTCATGTCTCTCCTGATTGGCTAAGACATCCCTGGAGATGAGATGTAGTTGGTTTTTCGGCAATGAGAGAGAAGATTGTTCCAACCGTTCTCAAGGACAAAGTAGTCTTCACTCCCCAGGAACCCAACTATTTTGGACAATTTTTTGTCCAGTTTCCAACCTTCCCTTTTTTGAGAAGGTTGTGGAAAAGGTGACTGTGTGACAGATCCAGAGAATTCGGAAGAAACAGGTTACCTGCACCCTTCCAGCCAAGACTGTGATCTGGGTATGAGATTTAGACAGCATTGATTGTACTTGTAGATGACCTCTAGTGAAAGCAAGATGGGATGGAGCAATGTCTACCCATCCTGTGAATCGAACAGTAAAGGCACACTTCAGGTCCTGTCAAATTTCAAGTTTCAAACTCGCAACACAAAGTTTCTAGGTAATAATAACAATTTACTTCAGTGGTGGGATTCAGCCAGTTCGTACCACTTTGGCAGAACTGGTAGCTAAGTTTTTATTGCCCAGGCCCAGAATGGACGTCCGGAAATGGCATCCACACAGAGAACCGGTTGTTCACATATTTGAATCCCACCACTGGTTTACTTTAAGCTGGTAGGTAAACTGCAGATGAGAAAATGAATACACATCAAAATAGAGTCTCTTGGAAAGAAAGCTTGCTTGTTTACTTTTGTTTTCAACAGCATAGGGAAGTAAAAACGCAGTCTGAAGTTCAGAGAGTCAAGAGACCAGACAGTTTTTTCCAGCAGAGAAACATGACTCAGGACTGTCTCGTACATCAGGCTGCAGCCAGCTATCTTTAATTAAGATATTTACCCCTCTGCTTGGCAAGGAGCCTCACTGGACGTCTTTGCTCTCATCTCCATTCTACTCACTGAATCCAAGGGCTTGGGGATCTTCCCTCATCATCTGATTGATTCAGCTACTCTGATGATGCTTGTGTTTGATCAGCCTCAAATGATCTAAGGCTGACATTAAACTGGTTCAGCTGGAGCAGCTTCTCCAGAGTCATAGTCCAAGTCCTGGAGCATGATATGTCTCTGACGGGTCCCTGGAGAAGACCCTTTTCTCTCATAGCATCCATTCTCTGGAACATCATTCCCCTAGAGATTAGACTTTGCAATAGTGGCAAATATCCGTAGCTTAATGTAGGATGAGGGTGAAGATTCATTCTCTGAGATTGTGGGTTGGTTTCCAAATGTTTCATTGCCAGGCTAGGTAACATCTTCTGTGGAGTTTAGGAGTTTTAAGTGTTGGTGTTGTTCTGTTTATAAGAGTTTCAGGTACCTGAAGCCCTTATAAACAGAAGAACACTGATACTGACATCTAACCTTAGTGGTGGGATTCAAATACGTGAACAACTGGTTCTCTGTGTGGATGCCGCTTCCAGATATCCATTCTGAGCCTGAGCAACAAAAAATTAGCTACTGATTCTGCTGAAGTGGTCCAAACCAGCTGAATCCCACCACTGCCTAAGCTCTACTGAAGATGTTACTAGCCTGGTAATGAAACGTTCAGAAACCAACCCACAAGCTTGAAGAACAAGCCTTCACCCTCAGATTAGATTTTATCTTACCCAGCTGGCTTTCTCTAAGACCCTAAAGATCTGGGGACTTCCAGTTTGCCATTGTGGCCGCCACAGACACTGAAAGGTGAGCTCCATCTTCTGCATTTGATTTCGCACCACTGGGGGACCCTGGAAAGGGTCGAAAGTCGCACTGTAGAGGCGACCAACAAGGAGGGGATCCCCACTTGATCGCAGGGAAGCCCTCCAAACCGGCAGATGAAAGACCGGCCATAGATATATGGGTCGTCACTAAGCTGCAGACAGCCGAAGTCAAACTTACCACCAGGCACTCCAAAGCAGCGCAAATGAGATTGGGTGAGATCTGAACCTCTCTTTTATTCCAAGTATTTTTTTTTCTCCTGCAAAAGCTGCCCAAAGTATCTTCCCCCCTGTGAAGAGAGGAAAGCGAACTTTTATCCCACCCTCTAAGAATATCAGCGTCATTGGTTTTTATTTACAAAAAAGAAATAAAATTGGAAAAAGGATTATAAAAATTTTGGACTTAAAAAACCTTAAATGGCATTGGTGACATCTTGTGGCTAAGTTTGATATTACAACTTGTTATTGTCTAAAGGAGACTTGGCTGGAAGCCCAGAATACAGATAAGACATTTTCAACCTGGACAATTATCAGCTGTGAGAAGCTCAGCTGTGTTCTATACTCAGTTATAAAATTATTTTCACTTTCTGATTTTAAAGTTCTTAATTTAAGAGACTACTAAGAAAATATGGGTGAAGACCAGGAACAGATTCTCCTTATGTTAAAAGCAATACATGAAACCATTCTTTCAGCTTGTGATGAAATAAGATGCTACAGAAAAGAACAAGATGTCAGCCTAGATATACGAACTCAAATTTTGACTACAACTAAAAAATCAACTACACAAAACATAACAGAAGAAGTGGAACAATTAAATACTATGACAGAGGATTCAACTGATCAACAAATACAGTCAATGGAAAGTCCAGAAAAGGGACTGACAACACTGAAAATGGAAAAGACTTTCTATATAAACCAGAAGAAACTTGAGGAGCAAGAAGAAGTACAGACCAAAGGGAAGGGAAGATAAACATACCAGGACAATTATGGGGATCTGGAATAATAGAGAAACAATTGATTAGCCCTTCCAAAAAAATGGCAACTGGATGGTCTCTTTTATTTCAAATAACATATATATAATAACAGAGGGAGATCTATTTGATGACTTAAAAGCACTGACATGGAGGGCAAGATGGTCAAAGGAAGAAAGCTAGAATAAGGCTGAAGAAAACTGGTGTTTTGATTTATCAGCGAGGATTTTATATTACTAATTAAAATAGAATATACTTAAATAGACAAGATGTGTACTTTGAATACCAGATGTTGATATGAATTGAGATAAAGAAAACTTTGGTCATTTAAAACTTGGAAGTATAAATACTAAAAGTTGAATTTGAATATTGATGGGAAATTAAACGTTGGGGAAAACAAAGAAATGTTATATTGTATTATTAATTAGATGATATAAGATGGTGAGAAGTAGAATATACTCAAATAGATAAGATGTGTATTTTGAATATTAGATTTTGTTAAGAATTGTGACAAAGGAAACTGGTTACCAAAAATTTGGAAATAATAAATATCAAATGTTAAATTTAAATATTAACAGAAAACTAAAAATTGGGGAAATCTAACTACAGGACATTGACTGTTTATAAAGATTGAATGTTAAAATAACTAAGATATGCATAAGCTAAAGATTTATTGATAAATGTAACAATGCTATCTTTACCTAATGAATATAATAAGAATTGTATTAGTTTAAATATGAAACAGTAAATATTAAGGGAAAAAGAGAGGAAATATTTAATGTGGTAGTTTGAGATTTGTACTAAAGATTTTTGTATGTTATTGAATTATTGATTAACCCAGCTGCCACATTGCTTTTTAAATACTTAAATGTAAAATTAGAAAATCAATAAAATATTACAAAAAAAGAGACCCTAAAGATCTGGTACTGTTTCAGACCTTGGGGCCCAAAGAGTGTGGTTGAGCCTGTATCGTGGTTATGCTGATTGTGCAATTTAGTTGTGCCTTAGTTCCTATATTTGTTATTTATTTGTTTTTATTTCCTGTTAGCCATCCAAAGTTTGAGGTAGGCAGCCATTTTAGAATGAGTGAGAAAGAGAAACTATATGGCAGAAGCAGGAAGGAGCAAAGATTCTCACCGATGCCTGGTGGCACTCATATAGAAACCCTGCTTGGTTGATGTATCTACAACCCAGTATGGGAAAGGCTTAACTTTAACACACTAGTTTAAAGTAGTATGAAATGAAAAGAGTTTATTTATTTATGGAAATAAGTGTATTTAGAGTTAATAGTTTAGTTAATTAAAAGCTAACAGCATTATTAAACTATTGTAAAATCCAAAGTAGATGAAGCAATGTTCTGCAGCAATAATAACCAGATTTTCCAATGATGATGAGAACTATTTTACTCTCATAATATGCATTAAAGGTTCCTGCTAATATTTGCTTATATAAAGTAGCCAGGCAAGCCTTGAAAGAAATTAACAAAGAGCCACTCAAGAAGATGAGAATATACAGACAGAAAAGCAGAAATATACAAAGCCTGAAATCTACTCTTCAGCTTTAAAGAAAAGCAATATAAGGTGCCTTAACGTGTTTGCTTTTTGCATTTATTTAGGAATAGTTGCAGAATGAATGGGATTATCAAAATGCCAAAAGAAATTGTCTTGGCTTTTCACCCACAGTCAAAAGGGCAGGAATGCGAAGGTCGGCCAGCAAGTAAAGCTTATGTGTGTAATTCAGTCTGGATTTTTCGAATGGTTATATATGCTATCTAAAAACTCTATCCATTTTGACAAAGTTGCATTAGAAAACTTTCCATTGAATTGTGACCTATGAAAACCCACACTGGAATCTTTGCAGAAAATAAAAGATTTAGAAAGCAATTTCAGCCCCAACTTTGAAGCACTATATCACAAACACATGAATCAAGTGATAGAAAACACATTATCCCTAAAAACAAGATTCCCTGATATTCTTGTCTTCTGCTATAAAATTAAATATAGCAGATGGCTATATTTAATTATACCAGATACGTATATACTGTACTGTGTGCTAAAATGAAGTGGGGTGGGGAGGAACATCAAAGATGGGTTATGTCTACTAATACATGTAGTGCTTGAGTTACCATCAGTTGCTTAGTCACCATTCAAAGTTAACATGGACCCCCAAAATGGGACTTAAGACCCAGTTTCCAACATCTATTCCTCCCAAGACAGTCACGTGACATTTTGGGTGCTAAGCAACCAGCCCACATTTGAATGAACCTTTATTGTCAAAGTACAACCATGTATACATTGAGATTGGCTGAGCCTCTCTTCGTGCCCCCACCACCACAACTCACAGTGACAACAAACCCACCATCTTGTTATACCATGTGAGCTAATTGCACAACACACCGGCCTCGCAAATCAATCATACATAAAATTATAAAATTATTTCCTGTTCAAGAGCCTGACAGCCCATGGATAGAAGCTGTTCTTCAGCCTGTTGGTACAGCTGGCTATACTCCTATATCTCCTACCTGATGGTAGGAGAGAAAAGAGGTACCGACCAGGGTGTGAGTCATCCCTGAGAATTTTTCTCACTCTTCCAAGGCAGCGAGCCCTGGCGATGTCATCCAGTGGTGTCAGGGGACAGCCCACAAGGTCTTGTGCTGTGCTCACCACCCTCTGTAATACTTTCCTATCTGCGGCTGTCAGGCCACCATACCAAACCACAATACAGTGCGAAAGGACACTCTCTATAGTAGACCGGTAAAAGAAGGTCATTAGCCATTGTTCTACCCTGTTCTTCCACAAGATCCTGAAGAACTGGAGTCTCTTCAGGGGGGTGGATAAAACAGACCTGACCCTAACTGTTTGCAGCCGGTCTCTCAGAATGTCTTTAATCCAATCGCAGATAGAGGGGGGGGAATTCAAGTCAGTCAGCTTTTCAATAAGAATGCTCGGCAAAATGTTGAAAGTTGAACTGTAGTCAATGAAAAGCATCCTGACATAGCTTCCAGGTTTCTCTAGATGGCTTGCTACAGAGTGTAGAGCAGTAGCTATGGCATCGTCTGTCGACCTGTTCCCCCTGTAGGCAAATTGATGCTTGTCGAATTCCGGTGGGAGGCATGTCCTAAGATGTTGGAGAACCAGTCTTTCGAAGCATTTCACCACTACAGACGTTAATGCAGCAGGTCTGTAGTCATTCAGGCACTCAACTGCTGTTTTCTTACAGCTATTTGTAGTATTCTGAAGCCATGTGACCATGATTTGCAATGTTTTTGTCAGAAATCAACAGTTTCTGGCTAAAACTGCTCTGTAGTAACCAATAGGTACACTTAATAACCATCATATTCATTTAACAACCACAATTTTGCTTAACAACCACCACAGTGTCATAAAATTGGGTCTGCGTCATGTGGTGATCCAGTTTACAACCATTACAACTAACAACCAAAATTGTGAGTTCAATTACATTCGTAAATCAGGGACTATTTGTAAAGAGGTTGTCCAAAAAAAAATAATACTTGTGCTTAGATGAACAATTGCCAATTTAATATTTTAATTATCATTTACCAGTGATAAAAAACCTACAGTATATTATTTTAAAATAGATAATTATACCACTCAAAGGAATATTACTGTGGGATCAAAGACATTTCCCAGTAGTATATAGGTAGTCCTCAACTTAGAACAGTTCATTAAGTGACTGTTCAAAGTTACAATGGCAGTGAAAAAAGTGACTTATGATTGTTTTTCACACTTATGACTTGTAGCATCCCCAGGATGACATCATCAAAATTCAGACAGACTCATATTTATGACAGTTGCAGCATCCCTGGGATCAGGCGATCCCCTTTTGCGACCTTCTGACAAACAAAGTCAATGGGGAAGCCAGATTCACTTAACAACTGTGTTATTAACTTAAGAACTGTGATGATTCACTTAACAACCGTGGCCAGAAACATCGTAAAATGGTTCAAAATTCACTTAACAAATGCCTCGCTCAGCAACAAAAATTTTGGGGTCAGTTGTGGTCGTAAGCTGAGGACTGACTATCTGTGTAACTAGTGCAAGTCAGAACCTGCGGCATGAAGACAAAGTCTGTCTGCGGTTTAGAATATGGGATGGAATTTGGGGTCTGTTTTCCTGTCAGCACCATCCTATTCCAGCCAGAGTGCTTGCTACACAGAACCCATCCGTATGAGTCCCATCTCACAGGACAAGAGAGAAGCAAGAGCAAAGCCGATCCTGCCTTGTAAAAATGGTCTTTGAAACCAGACACTGCATTACTGAAGAGCCCCAAAGGGCCAACAACTTTAAGAAATCAGATCTCCTGTGATCTGTTGTGCCAATCAATGAATGGAATAAAATTTCTACATAGAGCCTAAATGGAAATATATATATATACACAAATATGAGCTGTCACCGGTGTGACTACTGCCTGTCGATGGCCTTCAGGTTAGGCTGACACAGGAAATAAAGATTTGTCCCATGTTTGGGGCCTAGCAAGGTAATCTAAAATAGTTAACAAGCACTTGACATATATATATATATATATATATATATATATATATATATATATATATATATATATATATATATATATATATATATATATATATATATATATATATATATGGTAAAGGTTCCCTTGCACATGCGTGCTAGTCATTTCCAACTCTAAGGGCCGGTGCTCATCTCCGTTTCAAAGCCGAAGAGCCAGTGCCAGTGTTTGTCCGAGGACGTCTCCATGGTCATGTGGCCGGCATGACTAGATGCCAAAGGTGCACAGAACGCTGTTATCTTCCCACCGTAGTGGTCCCTATTTTTCTACTTGCATTTTTACATGCTT
This sequence comes from Vipera berus, assembly GCF_964194415.1. Classification (NCBI taxonomy): domain Eukaryota; kingdom Metazoa; phylum Chordata; class Lepidosauria; order Squamata; family Viperidae; genus Vipera; species Vipera berus. The sequence goes on from NC_138202.1 coordinate 137,529,662, forward strand.
TCAAACTGCTAGGTTGGCAGAAGCTGGGACGAGAAACAGGTGCTCACTCTGTTACACAGCACTCGGGATTCGACCCGCCAAACTCAGCGTCCTAACTCACTGAGCCACTGCGTCCCATATGTATGTATGTATGTATGTATGTATGTATGTATGTATGTATGTATGTATAGAATTAACATTATAGCTGACCAGCAATCTTTCCACAGGAATAGATTCTACTGGGTTTAAGGGGATTTAAAGCTCTGTGTTAATAAATATGCATATGATCAAGGAGAAAGTTTACTGCTTTCTTTTAAAATAAAAGAACTTTTTTTTCTGGCTCTCCTCACCCAATTCCTACTCTATGAACCCTGGGGCACTAGAGAAAGATTGCTGCTGTTCTCAGAGTTAATATCAGCAAAAATAAAATAGTAAAATGATTTAGGGAAAAGCCATTTTAAAAATAGTGAGACACCAAGAATTAAATTAAATCCTGTCCTGTCCAATAAAAAAAATATGTCCATTTCTTCCTGTGTTCTTCCAAGTCTTGAATTAAAATCAGTGCTGGGAATCATAGGCTGAAACCATTCAAGACTTTAAAGAGTGTCACCCTACCAAGCATTTTGAATTTTGCCTGGAAAGAGACTGACAGCTTATTCAATTATTTCAGTAAGGGAGTCTCATAGGTTTTAAAGAACTGTGCTGAATCATAACCCAAAACTGATATTGTCAGGACCCTGTTTCTGTAGTGGTCAGTTAGATGCCTGTGGAGGGCCCACCAGCACGGTATGTGGAAGGCATGAAGACCACAAAGCAGGAACTCGGGATTTTAGATGAAACGGAACTAAAGTGCTTCCCAATCTCTAGATCATGAAGCAAATGGCCGCATTTATGTTGACTAGGTGAGAGAAAAGTAATGAATAAGGTTTATTATTGAGTACTGTGAAAGACAGGTTGTCTGTGTGTATATGGTTTCATTTTGTCTGCAGATTTAATCATATTGTCACTTAAGCTCTTACTGTAAATTCCTGAATTCAGACAGTTAAATGACTTGAGAGCCAAAATTTATTGCAGTAGCTAGGAGTTTATATCAAGAGAAATAGTGACTCTGCCACTGGTGATAATACAGTATTTATTTCAAAGAAAAACTAATTCCCCCAACCCCTGAATATTTTTTCCACTAAAATAGGCAAATTGTCTTCAGTCTGATATGGTTTTGGAAGAAGCCAGTTCTTAGTAGACTGGGGGTTTTGTTTACTCCAATATTCCTTTTGGGCTGTGAGTCATCTTAAATTCATCTTTCATTTAAGTGAAGTGGTGGTTATACCATCTTCATACCACATGAAATTTTATTCACCTGTGCCACAGATTGGTAAAAGAATAAGTTCCAGATATATTTCAACATCTGCCTATTTTTAATATTCTGCAACTCAGAGAGATATTTACTCACTTCCAATTCATACATGTGGCTGTTTGAGATTAATAGCATCCAGCATGAAACTACTACTGTTTGTTTTGAATGCACCTTCTAAGGCTGATTACATTTTTAATTTAATACAGCTCACTCTTCTTTTGATAATAGGTTTGCTTTGTACTGTCTACTCCTTATACGCAGAAGTGCTTAATAGATTTGGCTTTGTTGTTCTGCATACACTTTGGATTTTTATTAGCAGTGCAGACCAGATAAAATATGCTTGATAAAGTAGCCTGGGACGATGGATGTCCCTGAAACAGCAAATCTGCACATTGTTCTCCAGATTATCCCTAGCTACAAATAAGGGTATTATTAGCATTAAAAGTTTTAGGCCAGTGGTGGGATTCAGCTGGTTTGCACCACTTCGGCAGAACCAGTAACTAATTTTTTGTTGCCCAGGCCCAGAATGGACTTCTGGAAGCGGCATCCACACAGAGAACCGGTTGTTCACATATTTGAATCCCACCACTGTTTTAGGCCATTGTTTAGGTCAAAACCTTCTCAAAGTGGCTTTCATTAAAACTTTTTTTAAAAAAAAATTCCAGTATTATAGAATAAAAGTTATCATAGCATTTAGACTGCTTGCAGATAATCCTACTCATGTTTCTTAGGGGCAAAAAAGAATCTTAGTTTTTCAGTTATATTGATTCCAAAGTAAATGTGTTTATGATTGCTGGTTTAGACTACGCTCCTTAACACAAGTTAAGATCTATTGACATGAATTAATTTACTTTCAATGGACATGCAGGAATTATAGTATTAATGGGATTTTTAATCATTAATTTTTTAATCATTCCAGAATATCACATGTTCCAGAATATCACAGGGAGGTCACAGGAACAGGAAAAAGTCAAAACATCCCAAATCCTGTTCCAGCCTCTAACCAGCATCAACCAGCATCAAGTACAAACCCATCTTGAGCAGTAACGCAGCAGAGATAATCAAACACGCTGAACCCATCCCTAGGGCAACGGGAACTCAGTCATAGATGTTAAATGTTCAGCTTCAAGCAGTCAAATCTCCATCATCGTTTGGGGGAAAGAAGGCGTCAAAAAGCCTCCCCCATAACTTCCACACCAGAACTGCACACATCAGCAAACTCTGAGAAAAGATGGTCCGTGGCCATTTATAAGCCGAAAAGCCAGAGTAGCAGTCTGTTAGTAGTTATGGATGCTTTATATCAAATGGGATCCATTCTATGACTGCCTTGGTCCACCTGCCATCAATCCTTCCTGCTAAGTGACCAGCCCATTTCCATTTCAATTCTTTAACAACAACAACAACAACAACAACAACAACAACAACAACAACAATAATAATAATAATAATAATAATAATAATAATAATAATAATAATAATAATAATAATAAAAAAAAAAAAAAAAAGTTGGAAGGTACCTTGGAGGTCATCTAGTCCAACCACCTGCTCAGGCAGGAAACCCTATACCATTTCAGACAAATGGCTGTCCAGTTTCTACTTTAAAACTTCCAGTGTTGGAGCATTCACCACTTCTGGAGGCAGGTTGTTCCACTGGTTAATTGTTCTAACTGTCAGGAAGTTTCTCCTTAGTTCTAGGTTGCTTCTCTCCTTGACTAGTTTCCATTCACTGCTTCTTGTCCTGCCTTCAGGTGCTTTGGAGAATAGATAGATTCCCTCTTCTTTGTGGCAGCCCCTGAGATATTGGAACACTGCTATCATGTCACCCCTCACCCTTTCTCTTCGTTAAACTACACATACCCAATTCCAGCAACTGTTCCTTATATGTTTTAGCCTCCAGTCCCCCAATCATCTTTGTTGCTCTTCTCTGTACTCTTTCTAGAGTCTCAATGATATCGTATACTTTTGTTTGTTCTCTAATCCATGTGCAGGTCTTTCTATCCTGTCTTGTAATGCCAAGCATGTATCTTTCCATTACTTTTTGCGCCACTTGAAGCTTTTGCATCAATTGTGAGGTTAGTGTGCATGTTTCCCCGGCATATATTGGAGCAGGTAGCACACATGTAACATACAGACCTATAAATGTCTGCAATACTAGATGCCCTTTTTACAGTTGTGTTATGTTCAGAACTGACATGGACACTGGCAAAGAGATGGACACTATTTAATGAGATAGTGTAAATTTCATCCAGCTACAGAGTTGTAGCTCTTTTGTTTTAATTTAATATGGTTCATGGGCTGGGATATTATACCTTGTATTATTTGATAAAAGGACTCTTAGATTATGTATATCCTCTGCGTGATCAGGAGCCTTGCATTGCCACCCACCCTTCATTTTGAACAATGAAAGGGCTACCTGATGAAATTAATCTGAGACTGCATAAGAGCAGGACCGCAGAATAATGCACAAGCAATCTAAAAAGGGCCAGAGCAAGGCAGGACTCTTTGTGATGCTAATCCTCTATGATTACAGCAATCCATAATAGTTATTTAAATGTAGTTTGGGATCAGATCTGTGTGAGATGTTCTTAATTAGATATCGAAAAGGAGGAGCTTCCAGAGGTAAGCAAGAATAGCTGAATATATTAGCTAGGGTATTACATTTTAAGGCATATTTTTATAATATTCTGGCAAATAGAACTGCAGGATATAAAATAAATGAATGGAGAAATTATTTCTCTTGCTAAACCGGGCAATCGTCTGTTTGGTTAATGAAAATAAATTTTGCAATAATGTATTTTATTTTTTAAAAAAATCCTGTGACCAGGAGTCTTGCATAGTTTCTACTATGTGACATAAATACTTAGAGACGGATGAAAAACCTCCAAGACAGACTTATTTTAAGTACAGGAGAAAATGCAACGCTCAAATGAACATCTGCTGCCAGTCTGCCTTGAAGGAATTAAAGTCTCCTGTTCAATGCCAGCCACGAGGCTCTGCCCCCAATAGATTCATCTTGGTATAGAAGGGCGCAGCCTGCATATAGGCATCACCATCTGTCAGAGGTATGGCCTGCGCCTGACTTGTGAAGTCAGAACTTTCTGCACATTAAACATTTCACTAAACAAATTCTAACATTCTTCACCTTGATTTATAACTGAAAGCTTCAGCTTGTAATCTTGGCTAATTTAAACCATTCGGCAATCAGAAGCTCCATATAAATAATGGTTTTACAGTTGTTTAAAATAATAATTTCAAAGCATGAAAAATAGTTTCTAGTCTTGCTTAATCAATATAACATTTTAAACAGAGCAGAACAGGGTCAGCCAGCACAAGTGTGTTTGCTTTAACAGAGGAAATTCCAGATTACAGCTATATAATTCATGGAACCATATTTCATGGGAATAGCATCCGTCAATTAGCACATTCCAATATATGAAAAATGCTTTAGCTGGCTAATATATTTGATTTTTTTTTCACCCTTTTAGTGAAATAGGGACAGCATTTTTTTGAAAACGTAGGTCAGTTACTGTATAGTAAAATGTAACTAACAAAGTTGCTTAAAAGAAATTCAGTTTTCTGTGCAGGGAGTCCTCAACTTACAACAGCTTGTTTAGTAGTCATCCCATGTTACAACGGAACTGAAAAAAGTGAGTGATGATTGTTTTTCACACTTACAACTATTCCAGCAGCATCCCCATGGTTACGTGATCCAAATTCAGATGCTTGGCAACTGACTCATATTTACGATGGTTGCCATGTGCCATGGCCATGCGTTCACCTTTTGAGAACCTCTGACAAGCAAAGTCAATGGAGAAGCCAGATTCACTTAACAACCATGTTAGTAACTAATGGTGGCAAGAAAGGCCCTAAAATGGGGCAAAACTCACTTAACAAATGTCCCATTTAGCAACAGAAATTTTGGACTCAATTGTGGTTGTGAATTGAGGATTACCTGTATGTATTTAGGTATAAAAATTCCCTCTCACCCTTATGGGGGGTGGGGTACATATCTTCCTCAATCTCAGGTCTTCTACCAGTTCCTCTACCAAGTCTGAGGTTCAGCCCAGGGTCTTAGCTGTTCCTAGCACTGTACTTTTCTGGGCAGAGAGCTCTGAGATTGTTCCTGGGCTCTGTTGGAGCCATTCTCCCAGCTTAGAAGTTACAGGCCCCAGGGCTCCTACCACCATTGGCGCCATTTTGGCCTTTGCTTTGGCCTCTCCGGTTCCTCCATCACGCCCTGGTGCTTCTCCAGCTTCCCATACTCTTTCTTCCTGATGTTGTTGTCACTTGCCCTCCCCATACCTATCATTATCCTTGTCTACTATCTGGTTGTTATCTACTACTAGTAGTACTTTAGCAGGTGTGTGTGTGTGTGTGTGTGTGTGTGTGTCACCTGAGCCTGATATTGTGGGCTGAAAGGCCCAAAGATTTTCATGCCTAGATGGATGACCTGATGTCTAGCCTGGTGTCTTAACCACTAGACCATAAATGCCTATAAATTTTATCTGTATCTAGGAATAAATAAGATTAGATAACAAGACTATTTCTTATGTTTGGGAATGAGAGGATGTAAATTATCAGCCGTAAATCCCCCCTCCATCATGAGGATATTAATGTAATAGCTGGCTTCTCCATATGACCTGGAGACTACATGAAATGACTGATAATGAAACAGAATCATAAACTACTGTACATAACTTTGCATGAGTGGTCACTTATTTGGGTCTCCAATTTATATATCTTGCCATATTTAAGTCAGAAAATACCTTAGAGAATTTTCTTCCACTTACAGTATGTGGTAAGAAGAAAGCTTGACTAGTTCTATTTCTCACTAGTTCCATTTAAATGTTTAGTAGATTGTGGGAATGTTGTGCATGTAGTTTGTTTTGGTTCCAGAAAAGCATTTCACAGAGTCCCTGTTTAGTCCCCAAAGGTTATCACAACTTGTTGAAATACAAGTTTTTGTATTATACTTAGTAAAGTATTCATTGTGTAATTCTTGAGATATGGTTTCTTGACCAGTACTTCCTACACTCATACCACTATGGCAATGATATGACTCACTCTGTTATCATATGTGAATTAAAGCTAAGTATTTATTTGTTTATTAAATTTTTGTGCCGCCCATCTCCCCTACAAGGTGACTCTTTTGTGCTTATAGAAAGGAAAACGAGTCCCTGCAGATTTTACTCTGCTAGTCGTTGCCAACTATAGGGGGCGGTGTTCATGTCCATTTCAAGGCCATTGAGCCAATGCTGTCTGAAGACATTTCTGTGGTCCTGTGGCAAGCATGACGTCACCAAGTGCTGTTACCTTCCCATGAAAGTGGTACCTATTTATCTATTTGCATTTGCATGCTTTTGAACTGCTAGATTCGGCAGGAGCTGGGATGAGGACGGGAGCTCACACTGTCATGTGACACTTGGGTCTTGAATCTGGGCTGCTAGCTTTCCAGCCAACAAGCACAGCATCTTAACCACTGAGCTGCAATGCCACTGCCCCTTTTGCGCCTGCAATGATCTGTTATTCAAATAGAGAAGTTTGAGTCCATCCTGAAGTATAAATCATCCATGGTACAAAAATCCTTGGCAAGGGAGAATAAGATGTATGCATAGCTCTACACACTAGTTTCACAGTCTTTCTAACAGTTATATCTGTTTTTTAATCAGTTTGAGATCACTTCTCTCCTTCCGGTGTGTTTAAAATATAAATTCATCTATTACCATTTTTCTCATTCATCTTCTACTGAAGAAGCATTCCAACAGTTTGTGCACTGCCAAACAGTACTAAACATACCATCCCTCCCAAATATAGGCAAATGTTGATTTATACGACAGGAAATCTATATTTGCGTGGAGACCAAGAACAAGTTTTAATTGAAATGTAACATGTGCAAACAAATGCTTTAAACTTAATGTAAACCGCTTTAAGCTTGATTGTAAAAAAATTGATTTTTGTTAAAGAGTTGTCAAAGTCTAAAATACTTTACACAGTTTAGCTGCCTTAGCTACTAATTTTCACCATTTTAATTCTAACTTAACTTCTGTGGACCTCATCCCATATTTAAGAGGTTCCTAAGGGGGTGTGCATAAGTGCACTAATGTGCCTATCATCCCTGTCACATTTTAATTATTTCATTTGGTTTGTTTGAATTTGTAATTTTTGTTTGACAAATAAATAAATAAATTCTGAATGAGGAACTACAACCAACTGGTTTTAGCCGGCCTCACTCAGTCTGGATGAAATTGAACAGAATTAGGCGTTATAGCAATAGCAATTGCACTTCGACTTATATACCGCCTCACAGTGCTTTACAGCCCTCTCTAAGCAATCTACAGAGTCAGCATATGGTCCCCAACAATCTGGGTCCTCATTTTACCAATCTCGGAAAGATGGAAGGCATAGCCAACCTTGAGCAAGGGAGAATCAAACTGCTGGCAGTCAGCAGAGTCAGCCTGCAATGCTGCATTCTAACCACTGCATCACCACAGCTCCTAATGCTAGTGGAAGAAGTGGCTCTGCCCTGTATCAATGTGGTTTGAAAGACTCCTCTTGCTGAGATTGTGTTGCCAATATGCCAAATATTAAACCTATTGTGCCCGACTGCTCACAATGCACATTTTCTGGTTCCTTTGAAGATCTGCATGAAACAATGCCAGATCACCTAGATCATGGCTTTTCAAACGGTGGTACGCGTACCACTGGTGGTACGTGAGCACCTGGCTGGTGGTACACGGCATCGCCTTCCTCCCCCCCACCCCCCCTGCCTCCTCCTCCCCCCTGTGCTCTGCTCCTTCTCAGCTCACTTGCTGCCAGAAAGCATGCTGCTTGGCAGCGGCCTGCAGGAACCCTACAGAAGGCGCACGCAGGCGCAGAGCGAGACCCCGCCCTCCCCAGGGACTTGTTGTGCAGCAATCAGATTGACTTCTGATTGACGCTTCTTCAGGGCACACAGGGCCGGAAAGGCATGTCAGAGTCCCAGGTACCTGTAAGGCAATCAGCCTGCTCCTCCCCCATCGCCCGCCAGCCCTGGGAGAGCCCCGCGCGAGAGCCTCGCCAGCTGCCGAACCCTGCCTTTCGAGCAGGAGCGGCCTTGCCCTGCTTGCCCTTGACTGCCTCTGCGGGTGCCGCTCTAGTGCAGAGAGGGTGAGGCCGGTCCCTGTTCGGCCCGCCAGCCCCAGGAGAGCCCTGCATGAGTGCCTTGCCAGCCGCCAAACCCTGCCTTTCAAGCAGGAGTGGCTGTCAAGCCCTGGGCTCGACAATCAACTGGGTTGGGGGGAGGGGGGAATCCATGCAGCAACCCATCTACCTGGCCTGCCATCTGCTCATTGCTCTGCTGATCAGCTGGGAGGCTGAGACTCCGGATTTGAGCCGCCAACAGAGCACAGCGCAGGAAAGACAGGCCAAAGCTCGTCCCGGAGCCTCCCACTGCTGGAAGCCTGCTTGCAAAAAGTGGGACGGGCAGTGGCAGCTGCTCACAGCACTGGCCAAGAGCAAGCAGGGCAAGGCCGCTATCAAGCCCTGGACTCGACAATCAACTGGGTCGGGTGGGGGGAATCCATGCAGCAACCCGGCTACCTGGCCTGCCAGCTGCTCATTGCTCTGCCAATCAGCTGGGAGGCTGAGACTCTGGAGTTGAGCCGCCGACAGAGCACAGCGCAGGGAAGATGCACTAAAGCCAGTTGCTCATTGCTCTGCCCATCAGCTGGTTTGCTGCGCGGATTCCACCCACCCACCCACCCAGTTGATTGTCAAGCCCGGGGCTTGATAGCGGCCTTGCCCTGCTTGCTCTTGGCTGGTGTCGTGAGCAGCTGCTGACACCAGCCCCACTTTTTGCAAGCAGGCTTCCAGCAACGGGAGGCTCTGGGACGAGCTTTGGCAAGTCTTCCCTGTGCAACACTCTTTAGCAGCTCAAATCTGGAGTCTTAGCCTCCCAGCTGATTGGAAGAGCAACGAGTGGCTGGCACAGATTCTCCACCCCACCCGGTTGATTGTCGAGCCTGGGGCTTGATAGCGGCCTTGGCCCATGCCGTGAGCAGCCACTGCTGCCCACCCCGCTTTTTGCAAGCCCTGTTATGCTGCCGCCGCAGGCCTTCAGCAACAGGAGGCTCTGGGACAAGCTTTGGCACGTCTTCCCTGTGCTGCGCTCTGTCTGCGGGGGCCGCCTTGGGAAAGGTGGAAGCGCAGCTGTGGTCCAGGACAGTCAACCGCTCCGAGCCCTGTTTGGCCGGCTTTGTGTCTCCATCCCCCAAGAGCAGCTGGTTGTGATTTGCTGCCATGCACTTCCCCGAGTGTGCTTCAGCCTCGGATCTCCCCCCACCTGAGACTCCAGATGTGTCTTCAAAAGGCAGCGGGGTGAAGGGCTCTTTGGCATGTCTTCAATCCATCCCGTGTGAAGGGCGCCTTCCTGCCCCGTGGTCCACGGCAGCATTGTTGGCATGCATGGATCAACTGTGAGCGAATGCGAGGTGTTTCTGTTGCTAGAATAAAGCTTATTAAATGAGCTGGCAACCTCTGAGTATCGTTGATAGATCTTCCCCAACTTTCCTCGTGTGCTTCATAAAGAGTTAAGTGGGCATCAGGTTTCTTGATAAAAATGAATAAGGAAGGAAGGAAGGAAGGAAGGAAGGAAGGAAGGAAGGAAGGAAGGAAGGAAGGAAGGAAGGAAGGAAGGAAGGAAGGAAGGGAGGGAGGGAGGGAGGGAGGGACAATGGGAGGGAGGGAAGGAGGAAAGGACAAAGAGGGAGGGAAGGGAGGGAGGGAGGGAGGAAAGAAGGAAGGGACAATGGGAGAGAGGGAGAGAAATAGACAGAGGGAAAGAAAGAGAGAGAAAGAGGGGGAGAGAGAGAAATAGAGAGAGAGTGGGAGAGATGGAGAGAGAAAGAAAGGGAGGGAGAGAGAGAGAGAAAAAGAGAGAGGGAGAGAAAGAGAAATAGAGGGAGAGAAAGAGGGAGAAGGAGAAGGAGAAGGAGGGAGGAGAGAGATAAAGAGGGAGAGAGGAGGAGAGAGAAAAAAGGGAGAGAGGGAGAGAGAGAAAGAGAGAGGGGGAGAGAGAGAGGGAGAGAAATAGAGGGAGAGAGAGAGATTAAATTAGTAACATGATGGTTAAGTGAATCTGGTTTCCCCACTAACTTTGCTTGTCACAAGGTTGCAAAAGGCGATCACATGACCCTGGAACAATGTGACCATCATAAATATGAATCGGTTGCCAAGCATCTGAATGTAAATCACATGACCCTGGGGATGCTGCAACGGTCATAGGTGTGAAAAATGGTCATAAGTCACTTTTTTCAGTCCTGTCGTAACTTTGAACAGTCACTAAGTGAATTGTTGTAAGTCGAGGACTACCTGTACTTCATTTTTTTTCTTTTTGGGGGGGGTCAAGTTTTTGACACCTTGCTGGGTGACTGGTGCTACTCGGACATTGCCTTATCCTAAAAGTGGTACAATGGGTGAAAAGGTTGAAAAGCCCTGACCTAGATAACTGAATTGGACATCCAATTATGAGGCCACTGTCATACCCCCACAGTAGTTTGGTATATAATTATGTGGATTGTATGTGTTTGTTTACTACTCTTTAATTGTGTTCTCATCATATGCTAAATCAATAACTATCGCTATCTAGGGGCAGCAACACTGATGCCAACATAGATTTTCTTCCAGCTAGAAAGCTATTCTTAACAAACCTATAAGACAGACATGTCAAACAAAAGGCCCGGGGGCCTGATCCGGCCCGCGAAGTGGTTTCATGTGGCCCCCGAAGCCATCCTGGAAACAGTGAGGGAACGGCCCCCACTGCCTTGGCCCTGGTCCAGAGACCCTCCTTCTGCCAGAGACCCCCAGATCTGTCCCACTCCTGCCCAGACCCCCATAGGCACCCTTGATGCCAATGATGTAGAGATGGCCATGCCCACCCAGTAGGTCATACACACTCCAGCTGTGCCCACCCAGTAGGCCGCGCCCACCCTGGCCATACCCACCCGGCCCCCCAAGGGCAACCACAATGCTGATGTGGCCCTCAATTAAATTGAGTTTGACACCCCTGCTATAAGATAACAAGCTGGATCAAAAATATCACAAGTAACTCGCTCAAATGTATCGATAGTCAACCTTTAGATTTGCTCTGTACAGTTTGCTTTTATTTTATTTTTTTGCTGTGGAAACCAAGGTTTGGGAATGATTGTAATATGTTACTTTCTTCTGTCAGTTTGATGGATGGGAGATTTCCAGTGATGAAGAAGCCAGATCTTAGGAATGTGGACTTACAATCCAAAACACTGGATTTCAGCAACAAATTATCCCCACAGGGAAATGTGACAAAAATTAGAGTTATAGGAGTATGGGAAATTGAATCTTGCAGTATAAGCTGGTAGTCCATTTTGCCAGGTCCAGTGTAATTTATTATTTGCCCCTAGAGTTAAGAGCTGCAGGATTCATTCCAATACATTTCTCTGTATTCCTCAGTAAAGGAAGCCTGCAAAAAAACAGAACATAAGTTTTCCTTAGCTGGATTATACTGTCCTCTTTTTGTGTAAATGTCATCTGATTTTTTTTTTTTACAATATGAGAATTGTTTTTTAATGGCTTTGGCTGTTGGTTTTATCTTTCATGAGGGAAATAAAACAAGAACGATGATAAATTGTGTAATAATTGTTCTTGCAGAGATCCACAGGCTGAATAGAATAAACGTCTTTAGATGGGGAAATGGAGTTATGGATTAATGGGCAAAACGGGGTCTTTTGTGTTATTGTTGTTTGAAGGAGATTTTCTCTAATGCTAATGTTGGCTTCTCTCTTCAAATCTAGCTAGCAAAGTGGGGAAACATTTGCACCAGGACCATTTTTAATACAATTAAATCTTAAAAATGGCCCACTTGGTGGCAATTGGGCTTTAAAACTATCCCTCTTGATGTCAGGGTGGGAAGGTTTTTTTACTAAGGATAGGATAGCAGCATTGTGGAACCTGGGGCTGGCACATCTCTCTCCAAAAGCAAATTCCTTTAGAAAGTGCAGTCAAACAGTGATGTTCTTTAAAATAGCCCTTCCCAACTGGGTGGAAGCTGGGTTGAGTGGGGCCAGGAAAAAGGGCTCCACTCAGCCACTGGCTGAGTCTAAGGTATGTTTTACTTTCCCTCACTGGGAGAGAGAAGGTACCTAGGAAGAACGGTTTAGATGAGGAACTTACTACAGGTCAAGAGTCCCAGGCCTCAGTTAAGTGCCTTAAGCAAGACAAACGCTTCTGAAATTGGGGGAAAACATTTGAAATTGGGTGGGGAAATTTGCGGGAACTTACTTCTGGTCTCCTGTGCAATTGTTTTGAAGGGAATCTTCTTCTGTCTGTTGCAATTGCAACCTAGAATTAAGGAGAAATTCTGCCCCTTTCCTATATGTGTGTAATGTCATCGCACAGAGACACAAACAAATATAGGTAGGGCTTGTATCATGTTGGTGTGATGCTACTTTCATCATTTGCCTCCCTTTCCACTCCCATTCCCCAGCCATGGGAAACATTACCTTTTGTCATATTTTTAAAGATAATTATCCCCATGTACCCCAAAAATGTGTCAATTCATTGCACGTTCCTCCTAATATATGGAATGCAGGCAACAGTATGTTGACTTCAAGGTAGTCTCTAGATTAGAGATCCTAAATTGCATAGCATAACTTGAGATTAAACCTCACTTTGACCTAAAATATGCCAAAACATTTTGGCATACTGTCAGCAGAGAATGATGCATGTGACAAGGCTGATAGCTTAGGCTGATAGTCTAATTTGTCCATTATCTCTCTTATTAAGAAACAACATGTGAAAGTCTTGATTGACCAAAGCCATAACACAACATAATCTCTGTGAGCCCATTTGTTTATATTTCTTTTTCTTATATAGCATGGTTTTAATTTACTTTGTTGTTTCTTTCTCTCCTTGCATACTTTGCGTAACATTGCTTACTTTGGGGGAGGACAGTCTAATAGGCATAAATGTATTTCTCTGCTCTTAAAAATAGATTCTTCAAACAGACTTTGTCATTGTCATATTACTAATTAAAAACACGTGTTTTTTTAAAAAAAATAAAAATCTCAATAGAGCTGCCCACATGCTGGCTTCAGATTTGCTGATTCAGAAGTATGTTGAGTAAATTTGATTAGGTGGGTATAGAATTACTTTTGATGCAGTCCTAAACATACTGTACCTGTCAGAAGAAGAGTAAATAGTAGGACATTTCTTCAGCAGAAAACTTAACAAAATCCAAAATGTCTAGGCAAATGGGTGATTCAACATGATGTCAAAAAGGCAATAATAGCATTGTTACTAAAATTTCTTTTGTATTGCTATTTTAAAGACAAAAAAGATCCCTTTTTGGAAATCCCTAACATGGCTTTCCTAAACAACTATTTTGAGAAGGTCTAGTCAGATGATCTTAACCTCCAGACCAACTGTTAGGGGACACTACACATACTCTCTCAGCATTAAGATGTAGGAAATTCAAAAAAGGAAACTTTGTCCTACAGATTTCAAGTTGCTTCAGCTGTCACGGTGAATGTGAAGCAATATCAAGAATCTGGATGAAAAAGAAGTTAATTCCCTGGAAATGAATCTGGAACAATCCTATTTCCTTGATACCAAGTCAAGGCCACAGACCTAGCTAGATATAGTCCTTCTAGAACCTATTCCTGAATCTTCTCCTGTCTGCTGCAGATCCAACTTAGAAGTAAGGAGAAATTTCCTAACAGTGGGAATCACCTGAATGGTTTGCCTTCAGAACTTGTGGGAGCTTCAACACTGGAGGTTTTCAAAAAGGGATTGGACTGCCATTTGTCCAGAGTGGTATGTGGTTTCCAGTTCAGCAGAGGGTTGGAATAGAAGACCTCCAAGGTCCCTTCCACTCTGCTATGCTATATTTTGTTGTCTTATACTTGGTAGATATAAATAACCTGAGTATTCAAGACATTGGAAATAGATAGAGACCTTGTGTGTTTTATGAAATATTAAATTAAATGGTAGAGAGAATGAGACAGAATTATTCCACTATGATAGATAATTCTGTGAAGTATACTTCCCTGGAGCATTACATCACCCAGAGTCAATTGTTGAGATGGGTGGCTATAAAAATAAAATAAATGAACAAAATAAAGGGGGGGAGTCAATTTGTACAGAAATCCCAATCAAGGCTTTTGTTCTTATTTTCTGCTTAGCCACTTGATCCTATCTTTCAAGAAAGAAAGAAAGAAAGAAAGAAAGAAAGAAAGAAAGAAAGAAAGAAAGAAAGAAAGAAAGAAAGAAAGAAAGAAAGAAAGAAAGAAAGAAAAAGAAAGAAAGATCATATTGCTCTCAATTTGTAATTAGGGTGGAATGCCAGGTGTAATGAATGACTTGATTTACACCCAAAGAGGAGAATAAGGGAGTGGTGTTTTAATTTGCACAAGTCCTTCCTATTGTGCAGACATTCATTTATTCTTGTACACCTTCAATAACAGACTACTCCCCTTCCCATTCCATTGCCCATTTCCTAAAATCGAGGTCAAAGTCATTGTTCATACAGGTGGAGAGATTGTGTTTCAAATCATTCACTTATTCTTACAAAACAGATCTAGAAGATGGAGTGGGAGGATCTTGCCTAAATTCCTTAGAAAATTTAGCAAGGATACTATTTCTCTGGAATGCCTCCAATTTAATGAGACTTTAGAAGGTTGAAGGCCCACTTCTTTGAATTTCACCATTTAAATATGGACTAAGGTAGCCTATTTTAGAATCATACCGTGTTCCCAGGAATAAGTATTATTACCATATGGGAGCAGAATAATTGCCACTGATTTTTTTTAAGTTGCTAATTGAATCAAGAGATTGTTCTACCAAATGACAATTGCAGTGTGCTACAGCAACAATATGATTAACTTATTTATGAAGGCTTTTAGACTACATGTCAAAAGCCTCATGACAAATGAGCTGGAGAATTTACTAGTTTGCTTCTCCAAACTCCCCAGCTAATTATCTGGACTTCTTGTTGTGATCTAGGTGAAAAATTGCCAAGTTACTCTGAGTTCTATGGAGTTTAGGTGAATAGAAATATAATAAAACTAAAACTAAAAACAAAAACAAAGGAGAATTCAGAAGATGCAGATGTTTTACACACTCTGAAAAGTTTGGCACCAAGTTCTACATATAATCTACAGTTAATGCAATTATTGATGGAACTTGGATCGCAACACAGAAAGAAAAATAAAAGGAAACTTTTAGCCCATGATAAGCATTGTGATAGGTCTGTAAAACTTATTTAAGAAAAAAAGGGGTTATGTATGCTTTGTATACTTACATTTTTGAAGCATTATTGTTAAACCTGGATTTTATTTTTATTTTCCTTTACGGGTTCTAATGTTACATATTATTACTTAACTCTTAACATTTCCATATAGAGAGGGAAACAATAATTATTTCTGGTTTGAGAAATGTTTGAAGTGCTTTACTGATTTCATTTGTAGTTCCTAAGGATCAGTGTCCAAATAAGTTCTCTTCTTTGTATCTTAGCCTGCCTATCTATCTATCCAGCTACAGTATCTTTTAACAAAGAAATAATCTGCTTTGCACAGTACCTAAATATATAGTATTTAAATACATACACAGTAAATAAATATGCAATATTTATTGAATACATACATATATAATAAATAAATAATAATTCAAATCCAGACTGAACATCTGGCTATGTGACTAATAATAATAACAACAACAAAAATATCATCATCAACAATAACAATAACAACAACAACAACAACAACAACAATAACAATAACAATAACAATAACAATAATAATAATAATAATAATAATAATAATAATAATAATATAGATACCTTGAACGCCATCACATATCAACATCTACCTATCCCAGATCCTTGGGAAGCCCTTAATAGGTGGATAAAAATGGCAAATCCAGTCTGAAATCTGGCTGACTGTTCAATGAACAAATAATTAATAAAAAAATATATGATATTTAATACACTGCTAAATATATGCATACACCCACTCACCAATTCTTGCACATCTCACATATTTGCCTCATGTCTTTCTATGCTGGCACCGGTTGTCCAAAGCAAGAAAAGCACCATTGTATCCTTATTTATGAAAGCTCCTGGCATCAAGTTGTTTTTTTTACTTACTACAGGCAACTCTGTGAGTTGCTATTAAGAAAAATGTTATGAGTAATTAATTGTAACTTTAAGATGACCTGCTTTAAAGGGCTGTGAAGAAGCACTAGCATCAACCAAAACATTAAGTGCCTAGATTGGACATTGACTACACAATCACAGATAACAATCACTTCTGCCACATTTTTTAATCCCCCTATAGAAGCTGCTGATGGTGAAGTTGAAGAACAATGAAGTGCATAAACCAAAAGATTTAATTCCTATAACCAAGTTTTGTGTGAAGTATTATCTGTAAGAAAAAGGGCGAAAGCTGCTAAATGTAAGGGAAGCTCATGAAAATCTAAATATTTCAGACAAAGTGAACCACATAGAGTTCTTGTAGGCTTTGCAGAAGGCCACTGGTTTTCTTAGTCACGGGGTTTGAGCTGAATGTCATTGAGGTGAGCAAACAACCTCTTCAGCACTTTTCCCTCAGGACATTTTGTAAAATGTACCTGATGAATCCTGATAAAGCACCCAGAGAAGTCATCCATTCAATCAGGTGGCTTTCTCACCTGAATCTACCTCTGAAAATATGTGCTGAGGAAAACTGAAATCTGATTCCACAAGTTGAATGAAACAATATGTTATCCTTTATGGGGGGAAAAAGTGTTCTAAGCCTAAACAGGTCTGATTTTCATGAATTGTTCATCAGCGTTGAAATGTGTTCTTTCAGAAATTTTTAATGAGTGTTTCAAAGGGCAATAAATGCTTCATTTAAAAAACAAAATAGCAATTACTCAGCACCGGCTTTGGTTTCCAGCAATGGGAAAACACTGAGGTAAGTGAGAGGTTGTTATGTATCACACATCTTAAAATCATGTAGATAGAGGAGACACAAGGATAGCTTTAATGCTTGACACTAGAAGGTCCCAAGGGATTTTTGCTTTTGTGAAAGTCCTCTACTCTGATTGATATGTAAACAATTTAGCTACCTTTTCACAGAGTCCATTACTGTTCCTACATATCCATGCTGTAACATCTTTGCTGATGAAAGTCTTTTTGGTCATTTCTTTTGTGTGTGTGTGTGTGTGTGTGTGTGTGTGTGTGTGTGTGTGTGTGTGTGAGCAAATATATAGGACAGGAGTCTCCAAACCTGGCAACTTTAAGACTTGTGAACTTTAACTCTTAGAATTCCCCAGCCAACATAGCTGGCTGAGGCATTCTGGGAGTTGAAGTCATCAAGTCTTAAAGTTGCCAAGTTTGGAGACCACTGCTGTAAAGGATAAAATGAGGTTGTAACTGATGGTGTTGTATGCCCACCTGAGCCTTGGAAATAAGGCATCTGGAAAAAGGTGAGCAATTTCTAGTGAGTAAACATACCGTGCAATCAGAACTTAGGAACAGGCAGTGTGTTCACATTGTCTGGCTCCACACATAAGAAATAGCTTTTCCATACTGCCCCGCTTCAAATAGCCACACTCAGTGCAGAAATATCAAAGGACGAGTCTGAAAGGCATTTCAAAGGCAAGCTCTTAAATACAAATTCATAAACAACATATTTCAGTAGTCTAGCCCAAAAACACCTGAATATTGAAAACAAATGCTAGGAGTCAAAACTGGCACAGTAATCTTAGGTTTATGAAACAGACAACATGATGTAGAAAGGCATGTAATGCTGAATTTTCTAGTATTCCTCAAATTAAAAACTAGTCTTTCTGGACTCATGTCCCCTTAGAGTGACTTTGTCCAGAACAGGTTAAACTCAAACTTTTCACAATCAGAGGAATGAACTACCAGCATAACGTCTATACCAAAACTGAACTGACAAAGCACTTTTTTCCTGTGGAAATAAACTCACATTTAATACTTGAATTAGAGCAAGAAAATTTTCCAGTGTGCGATCATCAAGCAACTCTTGTTGTAGAGAACAGTTTTTATTTCAGATTACTTTATTGAGAAGTAATGATGACAGCAATAAAACATGACCTAAAGTGGTATAATATATTTTCCACACCACGCTTCATCTGTTGTGAGCAGATAGGCTGCAATGTAAACATCTATCGGGAGTGAAGTTCCCTCAAGGGGAAAAAAAAACTCGTATCAGTCACATTTATCTATGAGCATTATTTGAAGGTTAAATTATGCAGCAATGGTCATCCTTCAATGCACTTCAAACAAATAGCACAAGTATTGCATTATAAAGCTATTCATTACAACTGCAGATGTCTGGGTCAGTAAATAAAAGGGAAGAATATTGCTGTCCTCTGTGAGACTGTTGAGATATTGAACTGACTGTAGTGTTTTTATGTTCTATTGGCTTCGGCATACCTATTTCCTATCAAATCACTATTAAATATGTAGAGGTTTGTTCTGGAAGTGTATGCCTTTAATTAATTCCAAGAGCCTCTATGAAATGTCCCTTTCAGATATTAAAAGTATTTCAGCTACAAGAGAAAGGTTCAGAAGGAAACAATCTCATTGTGGTTTTTTTTCACTTTCTTTCCTAAATACTTTCTCAGTTGAATCTGGGGTATAATAAAATGATAGCCCTAATTTGTCAACTATGATCTGGATGTATATTTTTCCTCTAATATCTCCAAATTACAAATTCCTGCTTCTGGGTTCCTTTCCCAATGAAACTTATAATGTTCGGACCTCTATACTATATGCGAAAGGGTACTTATGCAGGCAGGTGATGTAGTCTCCATAGAAGCTAGGCCTCTTGAGGGATTTCAAAGCTCCTGGCCTAATGAAATCATTAATACTCCTTTTCTAAGATGTCATATAAAATCAGTGCAATTAGATTAGCTATCTAGAATGGAAACTTAGAGAAGAAATAAGGTTCCAGCACAGAATTCAACACATCTGATAAAATACTTAGTGGAGTTGCCTGAGGTTTTTGTTTTGTTATGTTTTAATTTTGGCTTTCCGGATGTGCAATTTTCAGTCTAGGAGGGATTATGGCAGCCCCTGATCTACCTTGTCTGGACTTGAAGACTAAGCAATAGACGGCCTGCTTAGCATTTGGATGGGAGATTACTAGGGAATATCAAACTTTAGGCTGTAATGGGAAACAAAAAAAAATAATCTGGAAGAAGGCAATGCAAATCATTTTCCTACTGCTACCAAGGAAAATATACATTCATGTCCATAAAGTCTATCAGGAATCAAGCTCTTCTGAGAGTCTCTTCCCCTATAATCTAGGGTAGAATTTTTTTTATTTTTTGCACATAGATCACGTCAAATTCAATTAGTGGCAACTCCTGTTAAAAGAAACAAAACCAGTTCAGGTGACAATAGTGGGCTACAGACAGATCAATCCGGTAAAAGGACGCTTTTCTTGGTCATTATTACCAATGGTCTAGTTCAAGGGTCTTCAAACCTGGCCCTTTTATGACTTGTGGACCTCAACTCCCAGAATTTCTCAGCCAGAGTGCCTGGCTGAGGAATTCTAGGAGTTGAAGTCCACAAGTCATAAAATGCAATGCTAGAGAAAATATGTGCCAGTTTGCTTCTGGGTTCAGTTCAAGCTGTTGGTTATCACCTATCAAGCTTTTCATGGTAAGGGACTGGTATCCACCCCACCTGGTCACAGAGCAGTGAAACTGAATTAGGTTGGATGTACATCTTTTCTATTCAATAGGCTGTGAAGAGGCAGACTCAAAATATTTCAGTAAAAAATATCAGTTCATTTACTGACTTTGTAGGTTATCTGCCGTTGAGTCAATCCATGTCATGAATATCCACATCAGATTTTATTGATCTTTCCTCTTCAAAGGCCATGCTGACCCGTTCAAGTATCAAACTAGGCCATGCTTTGCTTAATCATTATTTGGTGAATAAGACATAATAATAGAGAAATAAATAACCCTAAGCCATAAACTTGTGCATTAATTGCAAACCTGAGTGCTATATTCATACAACTTATGATTCTAAAAGGAAACAAGCGACATTATGGCACAGCATCAGGTGAGAACCCAGCTTTAAAAGACCATAAGATTTAACGATATATACTTCTTCCTGAGACCACACTGTATAATCAGTTTTGATGAAATGTTGAAGATAAACTAATTTTGATCTAAGATTTATAGAAACTTAAATTGCAAAATTACAAACTGGTCATGATTTCCTTATGTGTTGTTAGCAATCAAACACTAACAAACACATGCTTATTGCAAGTTTATATGTGACACAGTAAGGATGTTGAGAACAAGAAATTTTTTAAAATCCCAAACTGGCTGTTAAATCTGATTAAGAATAGTAAAATATTTACAGGTATGGAAATCGTATCTACCACTCAGAACTCTTCTCCAGTTATACCGCTGGTGTACCTTATATGTTTGTTGTTGTTTTTTACTTAAGGGCTAATACAATAATACTGCAAGGCATTTTTAAACAAAGCAAGCAAGCTGTTTTACTTTCTTTTTATATGTTGATAAAAATCAAAGCCAGAAATTGCATTAGTGTGATGAACACATAGGGGGAAAAATGGCATAAAATAAAAACTGCACTCAATGGGAATGTTTATACTACTGTATCTCAGCCACCTCCTAACTGCTGGACATTTAGTCAGCACTAAGAAACAAATTATATATTTATACCTAGATTTTTCTTTCCAAATTAAATATTTTATACTGATGTCTTCCCATTTGGATTGAAATGTTCAGAAAGGATTTTTTCCCCTTTCCTTACTGAACCCTTCGTGCTATAGAGCTTGTCTCTAAAGACACAAGGCTTAAAGAATTCAACCTGAATCAATTTTGACTTTAAAAAGCTTATACAGGGGACAAGCTAGACGTCATTGTGTCCAAGACTCTGCTGAAAACTCAATGGTTAAATCCCAAGGAGATTGAGAATAATAGCCTTCCTCCCATGATTTAAGGGGTGTTTTAAGTAAATCAACATGCTTGCAGGTTTGCGTTGCCAACTTGCTCTCCTCAACCCTTACTTTAGATCAATCTATCAAAGTGTAAAATACCTCAATGATAGCAAAGTTCTGGAACTGTTCCAGTTATGGAGAGTGGAGCAATATCCATCATGGATGCCAAGGGTAACACTGGGGAGGAACTACAGAGGAAAAGAAGAAAGCCAAAGAAGAACATAATTCCTTTGTTGTCTTTCTCACCTCACCGTTGTCAGGAGAACTTCCACACATTTGCTAACTCAGTTACATTTCTTAAAGAGAGGAGTTCCCCTCTTTTCATAACGCTCTGGAGATCTAGCTAGTTCCCCAGGCATTCTGGTCAGAAGGTTATGTAAGCTCTGTATATAGATGGGAGTTTAAGACTGGAATGTATCATTTATCTCAAGCAGCATGGGTTATTTTTTAAAAAAAATCTTGGCTTTTTAATTTCTATACACCAGAGGTCCCCAACCTTTTGGGCACCAGGGACCGGTGCCATGGAGAAAGGTTTTTCCGCAGATCAGAGGGGCTGTGGTTTTGAATACTGCCTGCATCCCAAGGATGGAGCTTTGCTTGTCTGGGCGGCCTGCTTGCTGGCATGCTGTGGACCGGTGCCGGTCCATGGACTGGGGTTGGGGACCCCTGCTGTACACCACTTGGAATCACTTCTGTGATATGACCAGGCATAAAAATTACCTCAGTACAGGTAGTTCTCAATTTAATGACCACAAATGAGCCCAAAATTTATATTGCTAAGCAAGACTTCTATTGCTAAGAAAAGAGCCTTGGTGGAGCAGTGGGCTAATGCCTCCTTAAGTAACACCAGCTGCCTGCAATTAGTGCAGGTTCGCATCCCACCAGGCTCAAGGTTGACTCAGCCTTCCATCCTTCGGAGGTAGGTAAAATGAGGACCCAGATTGTTGGGGGCAATAAGCTGACTTTGTAATAATGCCGCTTGGGGCGAGGCAAAAGCCCTAATAAGCAGGTATATACATAGAATGAAGGCTATTGCTAAGCACATTGTGCTTTAGATTGTAAGCTGCCCTGAGTCTTCGGAGAAGGGCGGGATATAAATGGGATTAATTTTTTTTAAAAAAAGACTGTTGTTAAGTGAATTTTGTCCCATTTTACAACCTTTCTTGCCACAGTTGTTAAGTTAGTAAAGTGGTTATTAAGTGAATCTGGCTTCCCCATTGGCTTTGCTTGTCAGAAGGTCACAAAATAGGTTCACATGATCCTGGGACACTGAGACTGTCATAAATATGAGTCACTTAGTGAGTTTTAATCATGTGACCATGGGGAATGCTGCAATGGTTGTAAGTGTGAAAAATGGTCACTTTTTTCACTGCCATTGTAACTTCAAATGGTCACTAAATGAACTGTTGTAAATTGAGGACTACCTGTACTATAAATAAATTAAGATCAGCCAACAATAGGTAAAAAGGTAAAGGTCCCCTGCACATGCGTGCTAGTCGTTTCCAACTCTAGGGACCAGTGCTCATCTCCGTTTCAAAGCCAAAGAGCCAGCGCTTGTCCGAGGACGTCTCCGTGGTCATGTGGCCGGCATGACTAGATGCCAAAGGCGCACGGAACGCTGTTACCTTCCCACCGTAGTGGTCCCTATTTTTCTACTTGCATTTTTACGTGCTTTCGAACTGCTAGGTTGGCAGAAGCTGGGACGAGTAACAGGCACTCACTCTGCTACGCGGCACTTGGGATTCAACCCACCAAACTGCCGATCTTCTGATCAACAAGCTCAGCATCCTAACCCACTGAGCCACTGCTCAGTGACACCAAAATAATAACAATACAATTGGATACTCTACCCAAATTAGCAACACCTGCCTATATTATTTTATATATCTATGAAGCATCCATTCTAGGAAATAAACAGAGATAATGAGATAATGGAAAGCCACTTCTATCACACGACAGGACAAGAATAAATCCATGCATTTGAGCTTGACTTAAGGAAGACTTAATCTTGTCTTGTGCATTCAGCCCAGAAGCAAAAGTATATAAGGCAGCTCCTTAGATCATAAGAATATTCAATGATGATTTTTTTAAAAAAAATTCTCAGGAAGGAATGTAAGCAATTTTAGACAGCCATGGCAAGCACTGTTTGCAAAAAAAGAGGCTCAAAATAAACACTTGAATCCCATCTAAACACAAATGGCCTTCTTTGCAGTCGTAGAAAATTCCCAGGGAAGTTTACCGAGTGTCTGCTATTTCAGTACAACATGAATTTCTCTCCAGTCACTAGGTATACCCCTTTGCCACCACGGAAAGGGACAACTCTCTGCAGCCAACTTGCCACGGTCAACTCGCCATAGCCAATTCGCCGTGGCCAACCCACCACAGCCAACTCGCCATGGGACAAATCACTGCAGGACAATTCAACAATTCAATTTCATTATTTAAAACAATTTTAAAAATATTTTAATTTTTGTCATTCACATTTTATTTTGTCCCCCTTTTGGCATCCTTTAATGATTCTATTCCACTATTTCTTCAATATTATTGTAGCTCTTGTCCTGTGGTGAGTTGTCCAATGGCAAGTTGGCCATGGCGAGTTGTCCTGCAGCAAGGTGAGTTGCTGTGGACCCTTTGCCACCACTGTTACCAATTTTCTCCTGGAAAAATTGTTTTTAGGGTCTACTCAGAAAGTCTGCACACAATACAGATGAGCATTATGCATAGTAGGTTTGCCTTGCATCCATCATAAATGTAAACTGTAAACAAATCGTTTAGGCATAATTCTAAATAATAACCCTCTTCCCTTTTCTTTTGCTCCTACCTAGCAAACAAATCCCAGTAATTAAACTTAGCAAATGTGTGCATAAGGGAGCAATTAAAATAGTTAAGGAACCTCAAGGAACCTCAACCAATAAATGTACATTAGATTGCTAAATTGGGCTTGTAATTAAGTCATGCACACATATAAAGGAGATAAAACTACTGTACATTGGAAATATAGGCAAAGAATTAAAAGTGCAGAACACTAGTGAAGGACGGATGGGCCCCCCAGAACTTTGCTACATTAAACCCTAAATGGAATTCTATGAGAAACTCAGCAGGAGCATTTTGCTTTTTTGAGGTTGTAACCATGTTCATATTGCTCTCTATTAATAAAGACTCTTCTTTTTCAGACTCCAGGGATACAGGTTGGTGCCTCATGTTGCTCTTTGCTTGTACTGCTTTCTAATTCAAAGTATATTTAAAGAAATGATTCTCATAATGCATAGAAGATTATTTTTCAGAACATATTTATGTTTCTTTTTATTAATTAGCTTGCTTTGCTGATTTTTGAAGTGTATATGCCTTTTTCCTCAATCCTGGTATTTTAAATAACTGAATATCTCTAAAGATATTTGCCAACCTTTGGCTATACCAGGGGTAGGCAACCTCGGCTCTTTTATGACTCATGGACTTCAACTCCCAGAATTCCTGAGTCAGCTGACTCAGGAATTCTGGGAGTTGAAGTCCATGAGTCATAAAAGAGCCAAGGTTGCCTACCCCTGGGCTATACGGTGAAGTAATGCTAAAGCTTTGCCAGCTGTGAAAGGACCAGGACTTTTGGTAGTGCATAGTAATGCAAAATCTATGCTCCGTCGTAGGTCTTTTAACTTAAATCTTTCTGATTGTGACTTTAAATTATTTAAATGACTAAAAAGAATTACAATAAGAGAGTTTGTCGTCATGGATGTTCCATGTAAGCTCCTGAAGAAAAGACAGTATAATAATATTCATACATGATGCATTTAATTTGGAAAACATTTTCCAGGTGCTTTTTGCCAAAATGTGCTACTATATATAACACTGACTTTATGTTTTGCATCATGGAGATTCTTAAATCCTGGAGCACAAAAGCAGCCTCAGTCATGAAGACCTTGCTGCATGCAGCAGGTATCCTGAATTTTGCTACATTAGCCCAGGCTGAACTAGAAGGTATTTTGGGATGAAATTTCTGTAGGTAACCCTTATGTAGCAATGACAATTGGTTCCAGCAAAATGGTCACTAAGCAGACCACAGGACTGAGAAAGACTGCAAAGTTCACTGATTGCTCCTGTTTCACTCAGGTACAGTTCTCTCAAACAGCTATTCCAGCCTTACTCTCACTCCAGCATGCATTGTCAAGTACAGAAAATTGGGCATGCGTTGGTTAGAAAAATATTTTCTCTACTACCATTATATTTGCAAAAGGCTGCACTCTGAGGCACCTTTTTTTTTCTTTACTTGCATCCTGCCTTTAATATTTAATAATAACTCAAGGCTGCAAACATGCTCCTTCTTCCTCCTGTTCTCTCCACAACAACAACAACCCTGTGAGAGAGAGTAACTGGCCCAAAGTCACCCAATTGACTTCTATGGCTAATGTGGGACTTGAACTCACAGTTCTCCTGCTTTCTAGGCTGGTTCCTTAACCACTAGGCCAGGGGTAGGCAACCTTGGCTCTTTTATGACTTATGGACATCAATTCCCAGAATTCCTGAGTCAGCTATGCTGACTCAGGAATTCTGGGAGTTGAAGTCCATGAGTCATAAAAGAGCCGAGGTTGCCTACCCCTGCGTGACAAGGCCAAACTGGCTCTCAATTTGCTCATTTGCTAAAAGAGGATTAGCTGTACTGATTCCTTAGAAGAGAAATGGGTGATTCTTGTCCCAGTGGGAATTTCCTTCTCAAAATAATTGATGGCACCTTCATTAGGTCAAATCCCTGTGCTTCAATGGGTTCAGGTCCAGAGCCCAGAAATCTAAAGGGCCCCAAGTTTATTTGTTACAGGCTGTACTTGAAAAGACCTTATGTTTTCCCTTCTTCTAACAGGACCCTCCCTATGACCCATTCACATATGCAATAAAGCCACCACTTAACTTGTTGTTTTTTTAAATAAACCATAATGGCTGTGTTTATGAAATTCCATAAGCCAGGAGTGCATAATTTTTGTAAGCTCAAGGCTTTGCACGTTGTGTTGGTAGTTGTATTCCATTAGTAGGTACAACCAAAAACGTATCTGTGGACTGGTTTTGTGAGTTTCACAAGGCAAAATAAATGCCTGAAGCCATACATTTTGGCCCCAAACATTTGAAAACTCTTCTCATTGAAAAAGAGGGGAACATTACATCTGTTCTCATTTATTTTGTGGTGCATAGCAGAACTAGCACTAGATTTATAGCCATTCACGTTGCATAGTTCATCTGCATCTTTGTTTGTGAATGATTTGAAAAGTACAATCTTTTTTTCCATGGATTTCATAAGCCAAAAGTCATTAAGTAGGATCATATTTTAGGGGGGAAGGGGCTCCCCCATTTATTATACCATAGAATTGCTCTATTAAGAGAAAAAAATGTAACATATTTCATTTCAACAGACAATACGGTATGGAATAACAGAAAGATTAAGGTTGCAATAAATGTTCTTTCTGAGAAAATAACCTTTATCTCACCTGAAAAAATATTACATAGTTTTGATCTTAGCTGTTTGGACTGATTCAACTACAACCAGCCAGTGGAAAACAGCGTAAAAGTTAATAATAATAATAATAATAATAATAATAATAATAATAATAATAATAATAATAATAATAATAATAATAATAATAATAATAATAATATAATCCCAAAACAACTGGAGCACCACTTGAACACCATTGGCATTGACAAATTTGCCATTAGTCAATTGCAAAAGGTGGCCTTACTAGGAACTGCTTCCATCCTGCGACGATATCTGTAATACCATCAAACATCCAAATCTGCCTATCCCAGGTCCTTGGTAAGGACTCGATAGGTAGACAAAAATGCCAAATCCAATCTGAACATCTGGCTGACTGTGCAATGATTAATAATAATAATAATAATAATAATAATAATAATAATAACAACAACAACAACAACAACAACAACAACAACAAAGTTGGAAGGGACCTTGGAGGTCTTCTAGTCCAACCCTCTGCTCAAGCAGGAAACCCTATAGTATACCATTTCAGACAAATGGCTGTCCCGTCTCTTCTTAAAAAACTTCCAGTGTTGGAGCATTCACCACTTCTGGAGGCAGGTTGTTCCACTGATTAATTGTTCTAACTGTCAGGAAGTTTCTTCTTAGTTCTAGGTTGCTTCTCTCTTTGGTTGGTTTTCACCCGCTGCTTCTTGTCCTGTCTTCAGGTACTTTGGAGAACAGCTTGACTCCCTCTTCTTTGTGGCAGCCCCTGAGATATTGGAACACTGCTATCATGTCACCCCTCACCCTTCTCTTCGTTAAACTACACATACCCAATTCCAGCAACCGTTCCCTATATCTTTTAGCCTCCAGCCCCCTAATCATCTTTGTTGCTCTTCTCTGTACTCTTTCTAGAGTCTCAACATCTTTTTTACATCGTGGTGGCCAAAACTGGATGCAGTATTTTGCATTGAGCATTTGTTCATATATAATCCTGAGCAACAACTCAGAACTCAAACGGGAACTTTTGTTTCAGCAGTACAAAGCTGCTTATTGTTGTTTTTGTCGGGGCTGATGGAAAGTCATGTAGGCTGAACTGTGCGATTTTATGCTGCTTAAACCACACTGAACATATCATTGCTTCTGTCACAAAAGCTGCACTCAGCACTGACTCTGCATGAACACCACAGAACCTTGCCCCAAAGAGGTTCTTGGTTGTCCAGAGAAAGCCTGTAGGGATACCTTGTACAAATGTTGGCCTATCTCATTGGGACTTATTTTCAACAGGCTACAGCAGGGGTCCTCAAACATGGCCACTTTAAGATTTGTGGACTTCAACTCCCAGAATTCCCCAGCCAGCCACAAGTCTTAAAGTGGCCAGGTTTGAGGACCCCTGGGCTACAGCAAGCCATAATTTACTTACTGCCTGGAATACAGGCAGTCCTCAACATATGACTGCAATGGAGACCAGAATTCCTGTTCCTAAGCCAGGCAAGTAGTTAAATGAGTCACACCCACATTTTGGCCACAGTTGTTAAGCAAATCACTGTTAAAGGAAACATGCAATCATTGAGTGAACCCAACTTCCCCCAGTGACTTTGCTTGTTGGAAGCTGGCTTGGAAGATCCCAAATGGTGATCCCATGCTGCAACTGTGGTAAATACAACTGTCTTGGGTCCCGATGTGGGCATCCCCCTTTGAAGGGGATTAATTGAAAAGTTTACATATTGGACCCTTTTCATTTAGTTCTTGGTTAATTTTAATTCTTAACGTTGAATGCTTTTACTGTTCTTATTGTTTTATATTGTGTTTTCACATGGTCAGAGCTGTGGTGGTGCAACGGTTGGAATGCAGCACAGGCAATCCTCGACTTATGGACACAATGGAGCCCAAAATTTATCTTGCTAAGTGAGACATTTATTAAGTGAATTTTGTCCCATTTTAACAACTTTTCTTGCCACAGTTGTTAAGTGAATCACTGCAGTTGTTAAATTAGTAACTTCCCCACTGACTTTGCTTGTCAGAAGGGGACCACATGACCCCAGGACACTGCAACCATCATAAATATGAATCACTTGTCAAGCATCCAAATATAAATCACATGACCATGGGGGATGCTGCAACGGTCCTAAGTGTGAAAAATGGTCATAAGTCACTTTTTTCAGTGCCGTTGTAACTTCAAATGGTCATTAAATGAACATTTGTAAGTCGAGGACTACCTTTATTGCAGGCTAACTCTGCCCACTGCCTGGCATTTGATCCTGACGAGGCTCAAGGTTGACTCAGCCTTCTATCTTTCCGAGGTCGGTAAAATGAGGATACAGATTGTTGGGGGCAACAGGCTGACTCTGTAAACTGCTCAGAGAGGGCTGTAAAGCACTGTGAAGTGATATATACGTCTTAAGGGCTATTGCTATTGCTAGTATTATTGTAAGCCACCCAACATCACTTGACAGTGAGATGGCTGGCATATAAATTTAATAAACAGATATTACCCTGAGTAGCTGCATTATTTATGCAAGAGAAAGATGGTTGCTTGTGAGTAATCCTCGACCCTAAACTATTGTGGGTTGTGTGGTTTTCTTTTGTTTTTATCTTCAGACAAGAACATGTTTACACAGTTATATTTCCCTAACTAATAAAAACTCTAGACAATCTGGTGTTCTCCAGATGCTTTGAATTATAGCTCTTCGTGTTCAGGCCAGTGTGGCTAATGATCAGGGATGTTGGCAGTTGTAGTCCAAATTATCTGGAGCAGACCAGTTGCTCACCATGCCGAAAAGGCAATGAGAGATTTAGAGACAAGGCTTTATGATCCGATGTTGCTTTTGGACAGATTGAGGGCACCCCTACAGCCCGCCTTTGTGCCCCTCTCGGATCACCTTGGTGCCCAGTACATGATGTTATTGCTGTTCAGCAGCTCAGCTGGCTTAATTCCAGCTCAGCTGCAGTTCAACAGGAAGCAGACAAATCTGGTTTTCAAGTTAAACATACTGACGCTCTAAAAAGCAGGCCATTTGCTATTGGCAGACACTCTTGGCTCTAAGTGATCCTTTCCACCTTTCCAGAAAGGTTCGGTTGATGTAGCATCATGCTGTCGTTTCAATCCTGCCTTCAGAAAATAAGCAGAGGAATGGCAGGGGGGGGGACTGCACCTGGTGGTTTTCTGGCTCTCTGATGGCAGCCTCCAATGTTTTAATTACCAAATAAAAGAAACAGAGAATAGGCACTAAACCCTGGTCAGACTTTTCTTTCTTTCTTTTTTTTTTACTTTCTCTAATTAGAATTTCTGCTTTGTGGAAGATTCTGCGCATTTTTAGCTCTGCGACCACGGAGTTACTGTGAAGCAGTCTGAATCTCTTTTAGAGGGTGAGGAATCAAAGCCAGTGGTAATATGGGAGTGACATGACCCTTCACATTTCTCCTTTGAACAGAGAAATAATTGAATTGGAGAGTCTCTCCTATCACAAATCTAAAGAGACAACGGACCATTTGCCTTTCAAGCTGCTTGGGAATACCATTTATTCAGCCTTTAAATTCTCCTGCATGTTATATGGTAGATGCCGCCGAAAAAAACCTAACTGCTCTTTTTACCCATATCTTCTTTTAAACCTGGAAATAGGTTTTTATTCTGTTTTGAAGCATTAGGAATTGATTTGCTGCTGCTGAAATGTGCCTCTGCAGTAAATGGGAAAAAGTGGAAGGGAAAATGTTCTTCCCCCTCAACTCCTGTCTGAATCCTTCATAACTGCTCACAAAAGCCATCAATGTTTGGCACCAACATAGCCATGTTACCGACTTTTTTCCCCCCTTCTTACTTCCTCCTACTTCTGTGTGCCACTGCAAAATTGGGGCCATGCTACTTTAGTTATCTTCCTAATCAGAATTTGGAAGGTTTCCACAGTAGGGCTAAGGAAGGGGTGTGTGAACTCATTTAAACCTGTTCAGCACATTAGAGCATCTGTCATAGATAAAAGCTCTAAACCTGCATTTCATTAATGGAAAAAATACATCCAATATGTTACACAATCACATCCTTTCTGTTTCTGGCTAACGAAGCCCACATCTAGAAAATTCTAGATGTCTGAATATAATTTTTTTTGGTGATGTTACAAAGCTTTGGAAATGACTTATATATTAAAATATCACATTTGCTGATTTACAGACATGCCTTATATTTTTTCTTATAGCAGCAATGTATTTTCAAGACAATTAAAGTGCCAAAGAATCACTTGTCAGTGAAATGGGTGGCATATAAATGTAATAATAGATAGATGATAGATAGACAGACAGACAGACAGACAGACAGACAGACAATAAATGTGCTCATGGAATCTCCTCTCCAGAAAGGAACTGGAAAATGGATATTGTTGATACTTTCCTATAAGCCAAAACATGTACTTACAAGCCAGAACTGCCTATAGTAGATTGTTATACAGTAAAGCAAAACTACACTAACCACATGTTATAAGCTAGTCATGTTTTTCCATGAAAATAAATTGTTTACAAGCCAACATTTCTCAAGAAATCCATAGCTATTGCACATGCATCCTTCATTGACCCTTTTCATTAGGAACTGGATTTCATTTTTTGTGAATAAAATGAAAACCTTTTCAGCTACAGTCCTAGTGGAATGAAAACAGTATATATGGTATCTATATATACCATAGTAGAGTTTATCCACCCTCAGTTTTATCTCAGAATGACCTTGAAAGGAAGTATTTCCAATACAAAAAAATAATCCAGGGAAGGAACACCCTGAACCTTCTCTAGAAGTATCCACCCTTTAATCCAATTTTATTCCTCTATAGATGTGTCATGGTTCCGATAGATGAAACCAAACAAAAGATCTTCAAGGCTAGGAATCCTTCCTTTAAGAACATTTTATTCAGGAAACAAAGTATCAGCACTTACATAGTTGAACCCATGACTGAGATTCCCTTCCCTCAGATACAAAGTAACACGCTGCAATTCCCTCCTCACAAAAGCTGTCATAAATCACATTCCCCAATTAGCACAAAATGTGGGCTTTTCTCTCCAGCTCCTCAGCCCATCAAAAGCTTATCAGACAATGTCATTGAGTTCCCACACTTCTGCATTTTTATGGCTAGCTAAACCCTCAAGCATTTACCCCATCCTTCCTTCTACCTCTGAACTCTAAAAGAACAGCAAAAGGCACATTAAAGGTAAAATGGCTGCTGATTCTTAGTTGTCAGAGCGTGGACATCCATTTTCACAGCATTGTCAAGATGCAGACAAGCAATTCTGATGGCAGTGTTTTTCTACCAGACCAATGATTCTAAAACCAACTTGGAAAAATTGAAGTAATTATTATTTTACGTCATCCTGTTATTTTGATTCTGTTTGACCCATTAACAATAATAATGCAGAGCACAAAATTAAAAATAAAAACATAAATGGAAAGAAATGCAAATGATTAAAAATTATAAGCCTGGTGAAGAATATGTGTCTCCTAAATGAAACCCTTCAACCATAGTATGCAGAGCATGAACTTCTAGAATTATTTCTAGATCTCCATGATGGTTCCATTCTGGACCAGAATAACTTCATCAGCAGGTCTTAACGGCCACACAGAAGTATGTTTCTAACAGGATAAGCTGATAATGTGGGGGAAAGGAGGGGCTTTAAGAGTTAATCTCAACTGAGAATTCCACAAATCATCCCAATCTAATTCAAATTCAAGCCATGAAGTTGGCAAGGTTCTACAGTATTAAAATCTGAGATTAAAGGGCAACAAGATTCAATTTGTAATACTTAATTTGATAATATATTTGACCACCAGTTATAATAGGGAAGCATCAAACATGCCCACAGAGGCTTCAGGTTTTGTTTTTTGTTTTTTTGCAGAAATAAGATGAAAATATCAGGAAGGCAGAACCCTGAAAGGCATTATACTTACCAAGTTTCAGATAGTTTCTAGATTTCAGCACAATACATTTTTTGAAATAATCATCCTTCACTCTTTTTGAAACAAAGGTAGCAGGGATGAGGGAAAGACAGCAAAGAGAATGTGTTAAACTCCAGTGTCAACATGAACATCTTCAGACCTTGTTTAAAATGGTAGGTTTGTCCAATATTTAGGTTTTCAGCTTCTGAAAACCTGCTTTTCTGGGTTGACAGGCTGGCTGCTATAACTCCTTAGTCAACTATTAAAGTCACAGAAGGCACCCCATCACACCCTCCAGCAGCACAACTCTGACTACATATGGAAGGGCAACTAGAAGAGATCTTCAAACCCAGAAGAAAATCTACCAAATCTCTAAACTGCTTTGAATCTATCTAAAGTAGATTGAAAATAGCTGATTGATGTTTTATACTAATCTTACAATTTAATTTGAACATTTGATTTAAGGGTTATTACATTAAATCTTCTTCAAACTAAATCATCCCTTCAAAGTTTTGCATAGCCCTAATACCACCATTTTAAACCACTTCTAGTGAACAACTGGCCACTAGTGCAGATAGTCCTCGACTTATGACCACAATTGAGTCCAAATTTTCCATTGCTGAGACATTTATTAAATGAATTTTGTCCCATTTTAACAACTTTTCTTGCCACAGTTGTTAAGTGAATCACTGCAGTTATTAAATTAGTATTATGGTTGTTAAGTGAATGTGGCTTCCCCCATTGACTTTGCTAGTCAGATAGTCGCAAAAATTGATCACATGACCCCGGGGCACTGGAACCGTCATAAATATGAGTCAGTTGTCAAGTATCTGAATTTTGATCACATGACCATAGGATGCTGCAATGGTCATAAATGTGAAGAATGGTCATAAGTCACCTTTTTCAGTGCTGTTGCAACTTCAAATGGTCACTAAATGAACTGTTGTATTTCGAGGACTATCTGTACACATCTTCCAACAGAAGATGACTCCTGCCCCTTGTAACAGTAAATCGCCAAGTGCAGACATGTCAAACTCACGACGTCACGTAACATCGCGTGACGTATCGCAACTTTTTCCCCATTGCCAGCAATGGGGAGGGCACAGTTTCATCGTGATGCATCTGGCCCATGAGCCAGCAGTTTGACATGCCTGGCCAAGTGTATTTTCTCTATTTGTTGTGGAGAGCCCACAGAGAAATGAATCAATAGCCAAGATAGGTTGTACCAAGGGATGGATCACTACTGTCAAATGTCCTAATGCAGTTTAATTGTGTCAACAGTTCCCATCCTAACTATTATCTTAGAATTCAGTGACAGATAAAGATCAAACGCACTCCAAATCAGACACCCAAATCACGGATGCAACTGGGGGATTGAAACTCCGCCCATTTTTAATATGCATCATGTGTATCAAGCATATGTAAAAAGGAGCAGGGGTTTAATCTCCCAGTAGCACAAGGGTCTTCAGAAGCTTTCAATAATATCTTAGTATCACTGATAGCTTCTGAAGACACCTGTGCTCCAAGGTGATGGAAGAAGGTGCAATCCTGCCCAAAAGAGACTGAACTTCCATCCAGTTGCTTATTATCCAGTAACACTTCCATTTTGTCACAAATAGCATAATAGTTACATGGGCAATACAATCAGTCAACAGTCCTAGGTGATGAAAAGTAATCTCTCAGCATCACCCGTAAGCCGCCTAGAGTCACCCTGTAGGCATAAAAGTGGCATAAAAATAATAATTAAATAAATACTGGCCACAGCACAACAGGAGAAACCAAAGTCACTGTTAAACAATAAATCAATATTAAGCAGTTCCCTCAAAGCCAAATCTCATTAGGTTCTCCCAAAGAATAACATGGTTGATAGTCACTCATCCCAACACACACATACACACACACATACACCTCTTTGCTGGGAAAGATTTCTCATAAAATAAATATCATTTTAAGCAGATATTTTCAGAGTAAGGCCAGTTGTTTCTTGAGGGGTCTAAACTGTATCATGCCTCAGATTGCCTATATCTTGTTCGCTATTAAGTCAACTGCTGGTTGATGGACTGCAATCTTGGATTTTTCTTATTATTTTTCGATTACAAAAAGGAGGGGGCTTTTTTTTTCTTTAGGCTTTGCCTAAATGCTTGGTTGAAGCAGTAGAAAAAGGAGGTGATTGCACCAAGAACCTATGCAAACCATCTCTCTCTCATCCAACTTGGGCAAGGTATATTGTGTGGAAGCTCCCACTGAAGATAGAATGAGAGGGATAAGACACCTCACATGTACTCTTAAAAATGTGCCCTTTGTTCTTTGCTAAATCCCTTCCTGTTCTAATGTCTACAAGGAGTAGCATTGTCCTGTGATATGTTTATGCTAATAAAACCTTTAATTTGGCACTACTGTTGATGCAATGAGATAGAAATTTAAAAAAAAAATCTATTAAAGTCTACAGTGCAAAACTGAATGGACTATTCCACCCATCCACTATCTCCATACCTTTTGGGTCTTTTAGGAGGCTGCAAATCAGAGATGCCCAACTTTGGCAACTTTAAGACTTGTGGACTTCAACTCCAAGAACATCCCAGCCAGCCATGCTATTAGTTTAGAGTTCATTGACAGCCTTGCTGGCTGGGGATTTCTGGGAACTGAAGGCCACAAGTCTTAAAGTTGCCAAGGTTGGACGCATACACACACACACACACACACACACACACACACACACAGAGCTCCTTGGATTACATTTTTGCAGCATGGCCTTAGTCCACTTTCAGCTCCTCATTTTCCATCTGGACTGGGACAAACACAAAAGTCTGTTTCACATGTATCTGCAATGAATCAGCCTTTGCACTGCCTGTCTGGGTCCTGAACCCCATAATAATAAATGTCCTGAAACATGTGGCAGGCTCATGTCCAAAAGCCACAACTGAAAGTGATTCCTAACCCATGACCCCCGCCTATTTACAAATATTTTCCAGCATTTCCACACCCATGAGATGAAGCAGGGTGCATTCCCTTCATGCAGACCATAAAATGAAAAGCAGGCTGGAAGCTTTGTGCAAATTCACAGAAAGACACCGTATCTCCCAAACATGTTTTTCAAGACAGAAAGATGAGACTGCATTTTATTAGCATCGCCCTCACGGTCTTCTAAGAGCCTCCCATATCTGATAGGGGATTAGAAAAATATTTGGCTGACAGAGATCACTGCATTGCTTCTCTTTTTAAGAGCAAGACAAAGAAGTAATGAAGTCATGGCAAAGTCATTCAGCTGGTTTAACGCAGTCCAGCTGCATTTGTAGGATATTAAGAGGCATTTTGCTCCTTTTTTTCCCCCAACATGCAAACCATGTTCAGAGGAGAACAGACAGCTTTCAATCTAAATTGCAATGTATGAACACACACAGAAATAGATAGAAAGATTCCCATTTCCCATTTTTTCTTTTTACATTGGCCTCCAGTTTTGTTCCTGACACTGATTTCTTGATGTTCCTTCAGTATTGTTCTACTTAGAAGCTCTGGGACATTATTTATTTTGCCCAGCAGTGTGTTTTGTAAAGCAGCATTTGTATCTTTTTGAAATCCCTCTGATAGTCCTTCCAACCTGGGATTTTTTTTTATTTGGGAATCCCATAAATCCTGTCCTTCAGCATGAATAGCAAGACTTAAAGTGTAACCTACGTATGATTTATAAGATGAAAGACTCTAACTGTTAAATAGCGGGTTCTTTGGCGCAGGAATGAAGACGCGGACTGAGTACAGGGTAACTCATTGTTTATTTCGTGTTGGAACTGTACTGGGGAAATGGCTGCAACTAGCCGCAATATATAGTCCAGGCCCTAGGCGGCAGCCAATAGGTTTGAATCAGCCATTGCCGCCTGGAGATAGCCAATTGCAGCACAGGACACTTGTAGTCTGGGTTGCTGGAGAGCCGTTAGCTGCTCCATCAACCCACGTGGTGTTTCACAAGAGCCCAGTACATAACACTAACTATTGCCAGTTATTTGTGTGTAGACTAAGTTTAAGGGGACTAAAATGTATAAGCAAAGACTATTGAAATATACAACTCAACAGTTTCTTTTTTTTTAAAAAAAAGATGTATTTTCAAACTTTTAGACAGCACTGAACAGCAAGAGAATCGTGTTATTGCATTCAGGAAGAAAGAATAAACCATAAGGCAATTCAGGGCCTGAAGAAACCAGGCTAGAACACATAGAGAGTAGGGTGTTTCTGGCATTTGCAGGGGCTTATACAGCTGTTTCTTTATCCTCTTTGGCCTGCTAATTAAGCATGGTTTGGATGCCAAGTGTGCTTGGAAGGCCATAAAAAGTGTACGGAATCCTAGGGCAATAGCAAACATCCACGCAAGCCCCACAGAATGATGCCAGCACAGAAGAGAAGGAACAAGAGTGGTGTTGGATAATAGGCAGGGTAATTATATTTTGTTCCAAAAAAAAATGAAGAATGGATGAACTTGCTGTGCAAATGCCTCAAACATGTTTAAAACTAACAGAGAATTGTTGGCCAGCCTGCCATTAGTATCTGGCAACTTGGTACAGCTGCTTAGATTTTGGCATAAATCATTGGATTTGATGCCTGTCCTGGATACTACCGTAGCAGCTAGGAGCTGCTACTATTTAAAAAAATGTTGTCTGTTTAGCAACATTTATATAGCTACCCCTCTTATGACCAGCTCTGAGCAGGTGTACCGTTGAATTATAGTGCAATCTCAGGCACTGTGCAAGAAATTTAAAGCCACAGCTTGTAGCCATTTGCTGCTTCTAAGCAAGACCACAATTGAAAGAGGAGGTTCATCCCTGTCTTCCTCACCACTGGAGACTAACCTAAATGGGAGTGTATATAACATTACAGCATAATATTTAGACTTTCTGTTCAGCAAAAGACAGGAGAGTCAAGAAGATGATTGAGATATTTACATCAAAGAAAGCCGATGAATATAATTTGCCAATCAGATGATATTGCTTCAATAGTTACACCTAGATGATATCAAATAAATTGGGGTTGCTGCTTCGTCAGAAATATCACAACAGTTCAGTTATGAAGACTTTCATAAATAATTCCCTTTTTTCTATTCTGTTATTTTTGGTTTGCTTGTCTAGGCTTGGAAATAGTGAGCAGTCTTTTAAGAGGTGAACTCATATTCAGTCTGGAAATTTACTGCCATCTAGCGGTGAAAGTTAATCAAGACCCCAATATTCCCACCTAGAAAAAGTACATATGGAGGGAAAAAGATGGAGTTGTGTTTTTTTTCCTATGCAGAAGAATGGCACAATATACATATATTTCTGTGTTAGCCTGCAAACCAAGATGGGAGAACTGGAATGCTGGAAGGAGAAGCCTCACGTACATATAGACTATCACAATATACTGAGAAACATCTCCAAACCTTCATTGGAAAAACACAATATTTTGTGAAAGAAAATCCCAGCAGTTTTTTTTTAATTGTTCTCCATTACCAAATGGGGCTATGATGAACAGAATTTTGGAGCAGCTAAAGTGTGGCCATTGTTACCAGTTTTTACTGATATCTTTATGAAAGACTTTGAGAAGGCATCTTTAGAATTTGATTCCCTACTGCCAAATTGCTGGCTAACATTGATTGATATTCGCCTGTTTGGCCGCAAGGACAAAAGGAGTTGATTAAATTTCTAGACCACCCAAAGGATCAACACAAGGCTATAAAATTTACTGTGGAAGTTGAGAACAGTGTTAATTTGCCATTCTCAGACATTCCTACAGGGAAAAGAAGGATGGACAAGACACTCTTGTAGAAGGGAGATACTTACAGTCTGTTACCTCAGCACTGCATCACACCAAGACCTGCAATAAAAAAGTGTGATCAAAACTTTGGCTCAAAATTTAACCAGTCTTCTTTTTTCACTTCCCAATCTGGATTAAAGACAGGGGTTTTTGAGGGAGGTGTTAAACCAATAGCAAAAAGGTGTAAAATCCTTCCATTTCATATCCTCTTTAGGAGGGGGCAATTAAATCAGGCGACCGATTTCTGGTTGAGAGCATGCAGGTAATGCTTGACTTACAACAATTCATTTAATGACTGTTAGAAGTTGCAACAGCACTGAAAAAAGTGACTTATGACCATTTTTCACACTTATGACCTTTGCAGCATTCCCATGGTCACGTGATTTACATTTGGACGCTTGACAGCTGGTTCATATTTATGACAGTTGCAGTGTCCTGGGGTCATGTGATCACTTTTTGTGATCTTCTGACAAGCAAAGAGCCTTGGTGGAGCAGTGGGCTAATGCCTCCTTAAGTAACACCAGCTGCCCGCAATTAGTGCAGGTTCGAGCCCCACCAGGCTCAAGGTTGACTCAGCCTTCCATCCTTCCGAGGTAGGTAAAATGAGGACCCAGATTGTTGGGGGCAATAAGCTGACTTTGTAATAATGCCGCTTGGGGGGGGGGGCAAAAGCCCTAATAAGCAGGCATATACATAGAATGAAGGCTATTGCTAAGCACATTGATTTGTGCTTCTTAGATTGTAAGCCGCCCTGAGTCTTCGGAGAAGGGCGGGATATAAATGGGATTAAAAAAAATCAATGGGGAAACCACACTGACTTAACAAGGGTGTTCATTAACTTAACTGCAGGGATTCACTTAACAACTGCAGCAAAAAAGTCATAAAATGGGGCAAAACTCACTTAACAAATTTCTCATTTAGCAACATATATTTTGGGCTCAATTGTGGCCGTAAGTCAAGGACTACCTTTAGTTAAGGTGTGATCTAGTTATCTTCCCTCGGATGAGTGGCTGAGAACCACTCCCAGCATTTTTGCTTTGACATCCGATCTCCCACTTAGGGCTGAGTTACAAGAGTCTTTCCCTGCTCCCTGCATTTATAAAATCAAACTGACTGTGACCTTGGTGCCACTCTGATTTACAAATTCTGTTTGGTGTTGTCTTTTGAGCTAATCGGCTCTGCATTGAGACTCAGGATATTTAAGGTAAAAGGTAAAGGTTCCCCCGCACATGTGTGCTAGTCGTTTCCAACTCTAGGGGCCGGTGCTCATCTCCGTTTCAAAGCCGAAGAGCCAGCGCTTGTCTGAGGACATCTCCGTGGTCATGTGGCCGGCATGACTAGACGCCAAAGGCGCACGGAACGCTGTTACCTTCCCACCGTAGTGGTCCCTATTTTTCTACTTGCATTTTTATGTGCTTTCGAACTGCTAGGTTGGCAGAAGCTGGGACGAGTAACAGGCGCTCACTCTGTTACGCGGCACTCGGGATTCAACCCGCCAAACTGCCGACCTTCTGATCGACAAGCTCAGCGTCCTAACCCACTGAGCCACCGCTCAGTGGGTTAGCTGAATTTAAATTTAGCTGAATTTAAATTTAGCTGAATTTAAAGCCCTGTCATTTCTTCCATCTGCTTCCTTTCTTTTTCCCAGCAACTTAGTCATCCACTGCACAAAATCATGACAAGGAACCTGGGTCTGGGCTTTCTATGGGTTCCTCCAAATGTTTCCCCTTGTTAAACAATGTTATTTAGCAAAATGATTTACAAGGAGCCCAGAACACTTGGACCCATGTATCGATCAGACAGAGAAAGGAGTGCAACATCGTCCTGAGATCTAAAATGCCTTATAGGCTTTTTTTTCCTCCTTAACTGTATAACTTAAAACCTCTTTAAGGACATGCAGTAGTCCTTAATGACCCTAATTGGCACTGGAAACTCCATCATTAAGCAAAGCAGTTGTTAACTGAGATACGTAACCACTCTGCTGAGCCGACATCTGGTCCGGCAGTCCCTGTTGTGGTTGTTAAGCAAATCACCCACTGTTGTTAAGTGAGGCATTATGTGACCATGACTTGCAACTTCCTGCCAACTTCTCCCTTGACTTCACTAGTTAGAAACTGATTACAAATGGTGTTCCACGGGATGCCACCACCACCACCACCACCACAAACACAACAGTTGTCAAGCATGCAAATCATGACAACATGACTGTGGGGGTGCCGCAGTGGTTGTAGTCACTGTAAGTCCCTTTTTTCAGGGCTATTGTAACTTTGAGCAGTCGCTAAGCTCATGGTTGTTAAGTGAACACTAGCTGTATATGTTTGTAAGACATACTTTTAGCTTAGTGTAGACATACCTCGTATGTTTCTAAATACTTGAATCACAACTATCTAGAATTAAGAAATGGTCTAAAGAGACTGGCCACCAATTTCCTTCTGTCACTGAGTCTGGCAGCTCACTTGTCTTTGAATAACAAAACCTTTTATCTTCCATTGTCTTCAACCTCACCAAAAGGTCATCTGTGAAGGACAGACTTAACCTAGAAGACCACCTCTTCTTAAAGTCCTGGACAATATTGTCCTCCTTCACTTTGGGATCTTCAGGCCACTCTCCACCAAACAAGACTTCAGCAGAATGAACACCTCCCAATCAATTATAACTTCATCAGCCCCCATTGCACTTTGTCTAGCAGCCATCACACTCCTGATCCATGTAAACTGCTAAGTATTACATACCTTCATTAAGTTCTCTCTCCGAGAGTCTTCTAATAATATTAAGTAACTCACGAATGAAGGCAAATATACATGTCCCAGAATAATGCTACAGGATCCAATCTGGGTCGGTCACTGGGACCAGAGGTTTAGTCTTCCGAGATTTTGGACTCATGCCGGAGCCCATACTCAGGGAACTTGAACAAGGAGGAAGTTCCCTGCACATGGGCTCCAGCATGAGTCAAAGCTTAGAGGATTACACCTCTGATGCTGGTGACCAACCCAGATTGGACCCTGCAACATTAAGACTGCATCTTTGATGCCATTCCCATAGCTGTGCCTTCCCCCTTTGGAACTAAATTAAGTCCTAATCTTACCTTCTTTTATCAGCTATCTAGCAGAGAGCATTTCTTTTTGATTCTGAGTGGATAAGTAAACAGCCAGCAAGAAAGCGGTGAGTTTGCAAAGTAATGAGAATGTAGATTTGTACAACCAGGGAAGGAAGGAAGAAATATAACCAAGAGCCTGAAGATTCTTTTTCAGTCTCACTGGTACCTTAACATTTTAGCCAGTTTTGCTTTCCTGCTGAATGTTCAAATCTTTTGACTAAACAGAAGGTATTAATTATATTCCTTTAAAAATAAAGGTGGGGGAGGAAGACGAGAGGGAAGCAGATGGTCTCGAATCTGTGGGCAGATTTATATCGGTGGGAAGGGAGGAGAGGCATGAAGGTGAAACGGGACAAAGATCAAATGCTGTCAGAATAGATGTAATAGTTGAGTTTTTCCTTATTACAGTATCCTGATTTGTACATGCTGTACTTCTCCCCGGCACGTAACCTGAATGCAGAGAAGACCAGCATCACTAGAGGAGTCATTAGGGTTGACAGTCTGGACAATCAAATTTATAATGACAGCAGTATGGGTGACACTGATGTGGAAACAACCCGAGTGATATGTAAAAATCCAAAGCACAAATGTTAGGTTTAAAAATTAAAGAGAGGGAGGGAGAGGGAGAGGGAGAGGGAGAGGGAGAGGGAGAGGGAGAGGGAGAGGGAGAGGGAGAGGGAGAGGGAGAGGGAGAGGGAGAGGGGGAGAGAGAGGGAGAGGGAGAGGGAGAGGGAGAGGGAGAGGGAGAGGGAGAGAGAGAGAGAGAGAGAGAGAGAGAGAGAGAGAGAGAGAGAGAGAGAGAGAGCTGTTGAAAGAAACAAAAGCTGGGAAGAAAGCAGCCCTTCATTTCAGAGATAACAGATAGGTTCAGTTCTACAAAAATCAAATCAAATCAAACATCTTTATTACAGTCTTTGACCAGCCTTTATAGTAAAAGAG
Organism: Vipera berus; assembly: GCF_964194415.1. Taxonomy (NCBI): domain Eukaryota; kingdom Metazoa; phylum Chordata; class Lepidosauria; order Squamata; family Viperidae; genus Vipera; species Vipera berus. Next base: position 137,572,175 of record NC_138202.1, read on the forward strand.
TACAGTAAAAAGGGAAATTGCTAATGGGGGAAGGAAAAAAATAATAATAGGCCAACAAAACAGCATTATCTAATTAAACGTTTTGTACAGATTTTTGGCCAACTGATATGTGAGTGTACGGTTGGTTTTACTATTAAAAACAGTGAATGTAGCATCTATATAGCCCTCGTATTTGGAAATGATTGGGCAATCAAAGTACTTCTTGGGGCATCATAGAAAGGGCACCAGGTGAGAGCATGGGTGAGGTTCCCTACCTCCCTGGATCTATAGGGGCAAAGTCTCTACAAATAAGAAGTCCTGTGAAATCTTCTTGCCAATACAGCTGATGGGAGGGAATTAAGGCATGGTCTGGATAAGGCCCATCTATATTTGTTTAGTGTTAAATTGAGTAGATAGGTGAGCAGCCACCTGAGCTTAGGCTTGTGTATTTTAACGCCAGGTCCGTAGTTAATAAGGCTCCTCTCATCCGAGATTTGGTTGAGGAGGAGCGTGCGGACCTGGCTTGCATTATGGAGACCTGGTTGGGCCCAGAGGGTGGTGTCCCTCTGACTGAATTTTGCCCTCCAGGTTTCCAGGTGCTCCACCGGCCTCAGGCTCAGGGTAGGGGCAGGGGTGTGGCGGTGGTTGTGAGGGAGACCTTATGTCCGCGGGAGGCCACCATTGTCCAGATATCCGGGTGTGAGTCACTCCTCCTGAGATGTGGCCCTAGGGCTCAGTTGGGCTTGCTGCTGGTGTACCTTTCGCCCAGTCGCGTAGCAGCAGCCCTGCCTGAACTCCTCGATATCCTCTCGGGGTTGGTGATTGAGTTCCCCAAACTTATGATTTTGGGGGACTTTAATCTGCCATCCCTGGGGGGATCATCAGAGTTGGCTCAGGAGTTCATGGCTTCCATGATGGCCATGGACCTGATGCAAGTAATTCAGGGCCCGACTCATGGGGGGGTCACACGCTCGATTTTGTTTTTTTATCTGGATGGTGGTTAGATGATCTGGGTGGGGGCTCTCCAATTATTATGCCCCTGTCATGGACTGATCATCATCTCCTATGGCTGGCCTTCCGTTTCGCCACCCCCCGTCGCTGGGCCACGGAACCGACAAGATGGTTCCGCCCCAAGCGCCTAATGGACCCTGAGCGGTTTCAGGTGGCGCTTGGGTCCCCGCCTGCCGCCTTCGCTCACAGCCTGGCTGATGCCTTGGTGGAAGCCTGGGAAAGGGCAGCCACAGAGGCACTCGACTGCATTGTACCCATGCAGCACCTGACCCGGCGCAGATCCCAGTGGGCTCCATGGTTTTCCGTGGAGCTCCGGGAGATGAAGCATCAGAGACGGGGCCTAGAGAGCTGTTGGAGATTGAGCCGGTCCGAATCCGACCGATTGTGACTAAGGTTCTCTATGAGGTCTTATCTCACGGCGATGAGGGCGGCAAAGTCTAACTACTTTGCTGCCCTCATCACGTCCACAGATAATCGCCCGGCCGCCCTGTTCAGGGTGACCCACTCCCTCCTCAATCAGGAGGTGAGGGAGGAGCCCTTGCAGGGTCATGCCGAGGAGTTTAGCCAACATCTGGCAGACAAAATTGCTCGGATTTGGGCTGGTTTGGACTCCGACTGGGCAGAGTCTGACGGAGGTGACACGAGCAGTCTTGGTGATGTTATCTGGGAAGAGTTCGACTCTGTGACTCCAGAAGATGTGGACAGGATCATGGGGAGGCTGAGCTCCACCATGTGTTTATTGGACCCGTGCCCCTCCTGGCTGGTCTATGCAGCTCGGGAGGGGACACGAGGCTGGCTCCAGGCAGTGATAACTGCTTCTTTGAGTGAGGGTAGCTTTCCTGCCGCCTTGAAGGAAGCGGTGGTGAGGCCCCTCCTCAAGAAGCCTGCCCTGGACCCGGCTATTTTGAACAACTATCGTCTGGTCTCCAACCTTCGCTTTCTTGCGAAGGTTGTTGAGAGCATGGTGGCGCATCAGCTCCCTCTGTTCCTGGAGGAAGCTGATTATCTGGACCCGTACCAATCGGGCTTTAGGCCCGGGTACAGCACAGAGACGGCATTGGTCGCGCTGGTGAATGATCTCCGGTGGGCTCGGGACAGGGATTGTTCCTCTGTCCTAGTCCTATTAGACCTCTCAGCGGCTTTCGATACCATCAACCATGGTATCTTACTGCGGCGTCTCAGGGGGTTGGGAGTGGGGGGCACTGTTCTCCAGTGGTTCTCCTCCTACCTCCTGGGACGTTCACAGTCGGTGCTGACAGGAGGGCAGAGGTCAGCCTCGAGGCCTCTCATTTGTGGAGTCCCTCAGGGGTCGGTCCTCTCGCCTCTCCTGTTCAACATCTATATGAAGCGGCTGGGTGAGATCATTCGTGGTTTTGGAGTGGGGTATCATCAGTATGCTGATGATACCCAGCTTTTCATCTCTACCCCGAACCACCCCAGTGATGCCTTTGATGTGATGTCCCGTTGCCTAGAGGCGGTTCGGGTCTGGATGGGGAGGAACAGGCTTTGGCTCAATCCCGACAAGACTGAGTGGTTGTACGTTCCGGCGTCTCAGAAAATTTAGTCTATTCCATCTTTAACCATGGGGGGGTGGGGTGTTACCCCCCGTAGATAGGGCTCGCAACTTGGGTGTCCTCCTGGACTCACAGCTCAGTTTGGAAGATCATGTAGGAGCTGTGACCAGGGGGGCTTTTGCCCAGGTTCGCCTGGTGCGCCAGTTGCGAACCTATCTGGACCGGGATGCCCTGCATACAGTCACTCATGCGCTCGTGACCTCTCGTATAGACTACTGCAATGCTCTGTACATGGGGCTGCCCTTGAAGACCACTCGGAGGCTTCAGCTGGTGCAGAATGCGACCGCGCGAGTTGTGATGGGGGTCTCCCAATACTCCCATGTAACACCTCTTCTCCGCGAGCTGCATTGGCTTCCAGTTACCCTCCGGGTGAGATTCAAGATGCTGGTGATTACCTATAAAGCCCTAAATGGCATGGGTCTGGATTACTTACGGGATCACCTGCTGCCGGCGTCATCTTCCCTTCATCCTGTGCGCTCCCACAGAGAGGGCCTCCTCAGGGTGCCGTCGGTCAGAGAGTGTCAGCTGGCAGCCCCCAGGGGAAAAGCATTCTCTGTGGGTGCGCCAGCCCTTTGGAATCAATTACCGGTTGAGCTCTGGATGGCTCCCGACCTTCGCTCTTTCCGCCGTGATCTGAAAACCTACTTATTTGAACAGGCCGGCCTGGTCTAGGGTTTGGGGTATTTTTAACCATTTATTGTTAGGGCTAAATTAATTTAATCTTACTTTTAAGTTTTGTATGTAGTACTTTTATTGCCCTGTACACTGCCCTGAGTCCTTCGGGAGAAGGGTGGTATAGAAATTCAATTAATAATAATAATAATAATAATAATAATAATAATAATAATAATAATAATAATAATAATAATAATAATAATAATAATAATAATAATAATAATACCCCACAGTGAAAGTCTTGCAACTGTCTAACACTTGGCAATAGAATTCAAAGTGCTGGTGATACCCTTCCTGGTGATCAGTGTCCCTGATTCTCTCTTTTACTATTGATTTGGCCTTCTCGGGGGTTAATTGGCCTAGATCAGTGACGGCGAACCTTTTAGAGACCGAGTGCTGGGTGGGCACCGTTGGGTGCTGGGTGGGCATGGCCCATTGAGTGGGCGTGGCCCACTGGGTGGGCGTGGCTGCGGTGGTAACGGCAGACTGGATGGGATTAATTTAATTTAATTAAATTAATTAATTAATTAAAAAGTTTAATCAATCAATGCCAACTTTGTGAGATCTTTTTTTTCCTGCGAGAAGTTGAAATTTATTGATTGAACCTTTTCTCTTTTTTTGCACACAGCAGCGGAGGCCTAAAGCAAAAAAGTTTTATAAAACCCAGCTGAAGGCCTAAGACTGGGGCGATGGTGTGCGTGCCTACAAAGAGGGCTCTGCATGCCACCTGTGGCTCGCGTGCCATAGGTTCACCACCACGGGCCTAGATATTCAGGAGAGAGGCCAAGACTGCAAAGTTTTCCTATGCAGCTGCTATGCCAATGGGAGTGGTAATTGTCAAACAGCACCAGGGTCAATGAAACTAAAATTTCATATCTGGAATAAGCATGAGAGCAATAGAATGCGATTGGACAAGCATTTGTCTAGAATGGTGTAGGGTCACCTGCCTGAGCAGGGGGTTGGACTAGATGATCTCCAAGGTCCCTTCCAAGTCTGTTATGCTGTTAATTAATTAATCAGTGGGAGTTGTGGGTGCTTCAGCACTGGAGGCCTTTAAGAAGACACTGGACAGAATCATACAACAGACTCATAACATTAGAAAGGTCCATGTGACCACTGAGTCCAACTCCCACTCAGTGCAGAAAACCAAATTTGCAATGAATCTCCAGCAGAGAGAGTTGCCTGGCCTTCTCTTGAAGGTAAGTTACAAAAGAGAAGCCCTCCCTTCTCTTAGTAATTGGTCCCACTGTCAAACTATTCCTGTTGTTGGGATTTCTCACTCCTGACATTCAATCTGTTTTCCTGTGAATCAAACTGATTATTTGGTACAGGTGGTTCTTGACTTACAACCATTCATTTAATGACTGTTCAAAGTTACAACGGCACTGGAAAAAGTGACTTATGACCATTTTTCACTCTTATGACTATCCTAGCATCCCCGTGGCCACGAGATCAAAATTTGGATGCTTGGCATGCGGCACGTATTTATGACTTTTGCAGTGTGACCACCTTTTGCTGACAAGCAAAGTCAATGGGGAAGCCAGATTCACTTAACAACGGTGTTACTAACTCAACAACGGCAGAGATTCCCTTAATAATAGGGCAAAAAGGTCATAAAATGGGTCAACGCTCAATTAACAACCTTCTTGCTTAGCAGCAGAAATTTTGGGCTCAATTGTGGTCATATTTAGTGGTCATGTAGTCTTTATTTTTTTCAGTTGGAATAGGGCACATATTAGTTGTTTCAGCACAATTTCTCTTTGCTGTACAAAGTCTGCTGTACTGTTTTTTCTTCACTCAGGCTGCCTCTGTTCTCAAATTAAAACAGGTACGAGGGGATTTGTTTATTTTGCTGGTTCTATGTTTCTTATGCTGTTTATTTACAATAATAAATTATCAGGGCCATGTAGTATCCATCGAAGAGTTGCTAAAGATCTTAAATGCCAAACTGCTCATCCTCTCACTATATATATATTCGTATGTGGATCTTTGGTTATTCGGGTTTTTCCCCGCGTAGAACTAAAGGTGTAGGAGCGACGTTTCGACGGAATCCCATCCGTCATCATCAGGCTGGTGGCTTCTGCTTCCTTCTTCTGAATATATATATATATATATATATATATATATATATATATATATATATATATATATATATATATATATATATATATATATATATATATATATATATATATATATATATATATATATATATATATATATATATATATATATATATATATATATATATATATATATATATATATATATATATATATATATATATATATATATATATATATATATATATATACTGTATATATATATATATATATATATATATATATATATATATATATATATATACTGTATATATATATATATATATATATATATATATATATATATATATATTGTATATATATATATATATATATATATATATATATATATATATATATATACTGTATATATATATACTGTGTATATATATATATATATATATATATATATATATATATATATATATATATATATATATATATATATATATATATATATATATATATATATATATATATATATATATATATATATATATATATATATATATATATATATATATATATATATATATATATATATATATATATATATATATATATATATATATATATATCCCAGTGTACTACATGCCCTTGTACTTGAGTATTTGAAAGGACTGTAGTTGATATAACATGATCTTGTTTCTTTTTTAAAAAAAAAATCCATAGGGCATGTAGGGACTGATTTATATAAAGGTTTTATTCCATTAAAGTAAACTGACTCACTCATGAGATACTCTGCAACCCCCTTCTCCAGATGCCATTTTTCTTCATTATTCCATTTTTTCCCCTTCTGACTGTTTTTCTGACAATTCCTTTGAGTGATTGTGGCTTCAGTATGTTACTTCATAAAATGGCCTTCATGCTCAGGTTATTACATACTTTATGAGTAGAAGTGATTTCAAAATCTGCCCGGGTGCTTGAGCGGAATGACAGACTTTCCTACAGGAAGAGAAAGCAGGTAAAATGAAGACATCTTTTCACAAGCTTAGTTGGATCCTGCAAAAGATTGTTTTGTTGAACAAAAACTGTTAGAAAGCAAACTGCTCAGCTCAGATAAATTATGGGGTGGGGGGAAAACCAGGAAGGAAGCGATTTGCAGACAGCAATGTAGCAATCTTCTCCAAATATGTCTGTGTCAAATATGAACAAAGACTAATGGCAAAGACATTGATTGACTGATTGATTATACAGGTTGCTAATACTGTATGGACTCATGGTAGCTTATAACAATAATTTAAACCTGGGAATTCTGGGAGTTGAAGTCCATGAGTCATAAAAGAGCCAAGGTTGCCTACCCCTGCTCTAGGGAGAAGTAAAAAGACCTTCTGGTTTCAAGTCAGTTCAGGGGAGGAAACACCTGAAGTTAAACCCTGAGGTCTATATCAGGGCTTTTCTTTTTTTTTTATTGAAAAGTTTTACAATACATTTTATCTTTAGCAAAACAAAACCCCTCCCAACCCCCTCCCCTCCCACCCTCTTCCCACTCCCCAACCCTCCCCAACCCCTCCCTCCCTTTCCCCTCCCCCCCCACTTCCCAGAGCTGAGTACAGGGTATAAAAATACAAACAATCATAATCTAACTTATGCAAACAATCCTAAACTACCATATATACTTGAGTATAAGCCTTGAGTATAAGCCGAATTTTTCAGCCCACTTTTTGGGCTGAAAAATCCACTTCGGCTTATACTCCAGTGAACAAAAAAAAAACAAAAACTTCCACCCCCCAGTTTGGAGAGCTGCTGCTTTCATCAAACATGGACGAAGGCAGCAGCTCTCCAAACGGGCTGCGGCGGTTTGGAGAGCTGCGCGCGCAGCTCCGCCGCCACCTCTGCAAGCCTCCGCTGAGAGAAGCTTGCCACCCATTTTCTCGGCGAAGACTTCTTTCGGGGGATGCAGCCTCTGTCACCCCCTTCTCTCAGCTGGGCAGCTGAGAGAAGGGGGCGACAGAGGCTGGATCCCCCAAAAGAAGTCTTCGCCGCTGAGAGAATGGGCGGCAAGCTTCCCCGCCCCATACTTCGCGGAGCGCTCCAACGCCTCGTTCTCTCGTCTCAGCGGAGACTTGTTTCGGGGGATCCAGCCTCTGTCACCCCCTTCTCTCAGCTGGGCAGCTGAGAGAAGGGGGCGACAGAGGCTGGATCCCCCGAAAGAAGTCTTCACTGCTGAGAGAATGGGCGGCAAGCTTCCCCGCCCCATACTTCGTGGAGTGCTCCAACGCCTCGTTCTCTCGTCTCAGCGGAGACTTGTTTCGGGGGATCCAGCCTCTGTCACCCCCTTCTCTCAGCTGGGCAGCTGAGAAAAGGGGGCGACAGAGGCTGGATCCCCCAAAAGAAGTCTTCGTCGCTGACAGAATGGGTGGCAAGCTTCCCCGCCCCATACTTCGCGGAGCGCTCCAACGCCTCGTTCTCTCATCTCAGCGGAGACTTGTTTCGGGGGATCCAGCCTCTGTCACCCCCTTCTCTCAGCTGGGCAGCTGAGAGAAGGGGGCGACAGAGGCTGGATCCCCCGAAAGAAGTCTTCGTCACTGAGAGAATGGGCAGCAAGCTTCCCCGCCCCATACATCGCGGAGCGCTCCAACGCCTCGTTCTCTCATCTCAGCGGAGGCTTGTTTCGGGGGATCCAGCCTCTGTCACCCCCTTCTCTCAGCTGGGCAGCTGAGAGAAAGGGGCGGCAGAAGCTGCATCCCCCGAAAGAAGTCTTCGCCGAGAAAATGGGCGCTGAGATTTTCTCGGCGAAGACTCACCTTCTCCCGTTCACCTTCAGCAGCTCCGCCAGGCCCATCCAGTGCCCTGCTAGCAGAGCTTGACAAATGCAAAAGCTGCTTTGGTTAAACACTGGAAGGTTTAGTGATTAACCCACCCCACCCCACCCGGTCTTCTTGCTGTTTCTCCCCATCCTCACTCCTACCCACAGGGGCTCTCTGCCTCTTCTACTACTTCTTTTTCTTTCTTTCTTTTTTGCTGAGGTGTGCGTGTCTCTCTCTCTCTCTCTCTCTCTCTCTCTCTCTCTCTCTCTCTCTCTCTCTCTCTCTCTCTCTCTCTCTCTCTGTTTGTCTGTGTGTGGTGTGTTATCTCGAACCAGATGGGATGGCAAAGTCAAATGCAAATGGGGATCTTGCAGATCTTGCCCTGCCTTTCCCCCCACGGTTACCTTCTGTTCTTGATGAGCTCACGAGTGCTCAAGGACAAAATAGGGCAGGGCAGAGCCGGCAGTTAAAAATAGGATGCAGATAAAAGGAAAGGTAAGGAGGGGTTCAGGTTGAGAGGAGAGGCTGCGTAGCCTTAGTGTAACTCCTGTTTGGGCTGACTGGGTTGCCTCCGATGGGCTCTGACAGTGGAACAGAATGGAATAGAAAATATGGAATGGAATGGAACAGAACGTAGAACAGAACAGAACAGAACAGAACAGAATAGAATAGAATAGAATAGAATAGAATAGAAATATAGAAAGTGAATAGAATAGAATAGAATAGAATAGAATAGAATAGAATAGAATAGAATAGAATAGAATAGAATAGAATAGAATAGAATAGAATAGAATAGAATAGAATAGAATAGAATAGAATAGAATAGAATAGAATAGAAAGTGAATAGAATAATTTAATTTAATTTAATTTAATAACATTTATATACCGCCCTTCTCCCTAAGGACTCAGGGCGGTTCACAGGGCAGAATAAAATAGCAAATACAAACATTAAAAAGAGATTAAACAATTGCCCTAGTTAAAAACAATAGAAGTACAATTCTAAAAAACCCCAAGATAAAATTAAAAGACCAAAAATAAAACAACCCCACCGATCCCCATCAGGCTAGGCCAGCTTGTACAAACAAAAATGTCTTGAGATCGCGACGAAAGGAGCGAAGATCGGGCGCCATCCGGAGCTCTACCGGTAGCTGATTCCACAGCTCCGGAGCGCCCACAGAGAAGGATCTCCCCCTGGGGGCCACCAATCGACATTCTCTGATCGGTGGCACCCTGAGGAGGCCCTCTCTGTGGGAACGCACAGGGCGCAGGGAGCTTGATGCCGGTAGCAGATGTTCCCTGAGGTACTCCGGCCCCATGCCATGAAGGGCTTTGAACACCGTTACCAGTACCTTGAATCTCACCCGGAAGACAACTGGCAACCAATGCAGCTCACGGAGCAGAGGTGTAACGTGGGAGTATCGGGAAACTCCCAACACCACTCTCGCGGCTGCATTCTGTACCCCAGTTGGAGCTTCCGGGTGGTCCTCAAGGGCAGCCCCATGTAGAGAGCGTTGCAGTAGTCCAGACGAGAGGACACGAGCGCATGAGTGACCGTGCACAAATCATCCCGGCTAAGATAGGGCCGCAACTGGCGCACCAGGCGAACCTGGGCGAAGGCCCCCCTAGTCACAGCTCCTATGTGGTCTTCTAGAGTGAGCCGTGAATCTAGGAGGACTCCCAAGTTGCGAGCCCTATCTACGGGGGGTAATAGTTCACCCCCCATAGCCAGAGGTGGAATGTCCGAATAAACCCGGGATGAAGATATGCAAAGCCACTCAGTCTTGTCGGGATTGAGTTGAAGTCTGTTCCTCCCCATCCAGACCCGAACCGCCTCCAGGCAACGGGACATCACGTTGAGGGCATCACTGGGGTGGTTTGGGGTCGAAAAGAAAAGTTGGGTATCATCAGCGTACTGATGATACCCAACTCCAAAGCCACGAATGATCTCACCCAGCGGCTTCATGTAGATGTTGAACAGGAGAGGTGTTCTGAACCAGCCCTCTTCTCCCAACCCCTAATTAAGAGACGAGTCTGGAAAGCGTCCAAGGCTAAAAGGCTTCTGCCAAGGTTTAATTACGCAGATAACAAAACACAAGAGCTTGTCTTCTCAAACGAAAAAGTTGCTTTCAGCAACTAGCCCCTCCCCAAACACTTCTTTTATAGAGAGCTCAGGGCGTGGTCTCCCTGTGCCTCCTCCCGAGGAGTCCCATAGTCTTTCTTTGTTTGTCCCTGCTCGTCTGCCTCCTACGTCGGGCGTCCTTGAACAGGGCCAGCTGTGGGTCATCATCCTCCGCACTCTCGGGCTCACACAGCTGAGAAGAGGTCCCCGGCTGAGGACTCTGCAAAGCCTCCAAATCATCATCAGCCGGTTCGTTTCCCTCCTCCCCCACATCTGAGTCCTCCGATACATCGGACCCGGCTGTCGGACCCACCGGCTGGCCCTGAGTCACAACAAGAGGCGAGAGGACCGACCCCTGAGGAACTCCACAAATGAGAGACCTCGCGGTCGACCTCTGCCCCCCTGCCAACACCGACTGCGAACGTCCCAAGAGATAGGAGGAGAACCACTGTAAAACTGTGCCTCCCACTCCCAGTCCCCTGAGACGCCGCAGCAAGATACCATGGTCGATGGTATCGAAAGCCGCCGAGAGGTCTAATAGGACCAGAACAGAGGAGTGCCCTCTGTCCCGAGCCCTCCAGAGATCATTCACCAGCGCGACCAATGCCGTCTCCGTGCTGTGCCCGGGCCTGAAACCCGATTGGTACGGGTCTAGATAATCCGCTTCATCCAGGACCAGAGGGAGCTGATGCGCCACCACACTCTCAACAACCTTCGCAAGAAAGCGAAGGTTGGAGACAGGACGAAAGTTGTTCAATACAGCTGGGTCCAGGGCAGGCTTCTTGAGGAGAGGCCTCACCACCGCCTCCTTCAAGACGGCGGGGAAGATACCCTCACTCAAAGAAGCCGATATAACTGCCTGGAACCAGCTGCGTGTCCTCTCCCGGGCTGCATAGACCAGCCAGGAAGGGCATGGGTCCAATAAACATGTGGTGGTGCTCAGCCTCCCCATGATCCTGTCCACTTCCTCCGGAGTCACAGAATCAAACTCCTCCCAGGTGATATCGACAAGACCACCCGTGTCCTGATCGTCAGACTCTGCCCAGTCAGAGTCCAGACCGGTCCGAATCCGAGCGATTTTGTCCGACAGATGTTGGTTAAACTCCTCGGCACGACCCTGCAAGGGATCCTCCCTCACCTCCTGATTTAGGAGGGAGTGAGTCACCCTAAACAGGGCGGCCGGGCGATTATCTGCGGACGCAATAAGGGTGGCGAAGTGGTTAGACCTCGCCTCCCTTATTGCAGCGAGATAAGACCTAATGTAGGCTCTTAGTCGCAATCGGTCGGATTCGGATCGGCTGGACCTCCAACCGCTCTCTAGGCCCCGTCTCCGACGCTTCATCTCCCGGAGCTCCGCAGAGAACCATGGAGCTCGACGGGATCTGCACCGGGTCAGGGGCCGCAGGGGTACAACTCGGTCAAGAGCCTCAGTGGCCGTCCTTTCCCAGGCTTCCACTAAGGCATCGGCCGAGCTGTGAGCAAGGAAGGCAGGTGGGGACCCCAGCGCCGCCTGGAACCTCTGGGGATCCATTAAGCGTCTGGGGCGGTACCATTTAAGTGGTTCCAAACACCCACGGCGGGGGGTGGCAAAACGGAAGACCAGCCGCAGGAGATGATGATCGGTCCATGACAGGGGCATAATAATTGGAGAGCCCCCACCAAGATCATCTAACCACCGTCCAGACAAAAAAACTAGGTCAAGGGTGTGGCCTCCTTCATGAGTCGGTCCCAAAATTACTTGCGTCAGGTCCATGGCCGTCATGGAAGCCATGAACTCCCGAGCCAACTCGGATGATCCTCCCAGCGATGGTAGGTTGAAGTCCCCCAAAACTATAAGTTTCGGGAACTCAACCACCAGCCCAGAGAGGACATCGAGCAGCTCAGGCAGGGCTGCTGCTGCGTGACTAGGCGAAAGGTACACCAGCAGCAAGCCCAACTGCGCACCAGGGCCGCATCTCAAAAAGAGAGACTCACACCCGACTATCTGGGGAACGGTGGCCTCCCGCGGACACAAGGTCTCCCTCATAACAACAGCCACTCCCCCACCCCTACCCTGAGCCCGAGGCCGGTGCAGCACCCGGAAACCTGGTGGGCAGAGATCAACCAGAGGAATGCCGCCCTCTGGGCCCAACCAAGTTTCCGTGATGCAAGCCAGGTCAGCCTGCTCACCCTCGACCAAGTCTCGGACGAGAGGAGCCTTGTTAGCGACCGACCTGGCATTCAAGTACACCAGCCGGAGCTCAGGAGGCTGCACATCCTCACTCCCGGGTCCTCGGGGCGGAACCAGAGGGTCGGAGTGCCTCACCGCTTGTAAGCAGCGGAGAGGCCTTCCCTGAGACCGATACGGCCCTCTGTTCCTACACCTGCTGCCATTCCCTATCGTCGTGGGGATGGATAGTCCCACGACTGGCCCTGGAGCCCCAGAAGCAGCCGACCCCCGCTCCCCCCCTCCGCGATCAGCCTCAGCACTAGCCTGAACAGAGGTAGTTGGACTGCCCCCCTCATCCAAACAACCAAGAAAAGAACCCTCCCTCCTCCCTAGCCCCCAAAAAAATTTTGACAAAAAGCAAACCAAGGACCTCCTATTAGGTTTACGTCGGAGGCCCATAGCCGTGCCCGGCCATCTCTCAGGATCCCAATAAATGGGACCTTCCTCGAGATTGTACTCGGCTGGAAAGGCGGGCCGCCTCCAGGAAGGGGGAGCACCCCTGAGGGCGAGCAAGTCCGTAGAGGAGTACTTAAAGCAAGGCATAAGAGCAGTCCAGATATAGGCAGTCCATGGTCAATTGATTTAAGGAGGAACCAAACAGAGAGCAAATAGGTGTCCCGAGCCTTCACCCAGCCACTGCCACTCAGCTGGGTGCCACCCCAGGACAGGCCAACCACCGCCCTCTCACGACAGTTGGAGAGCCTATACCAGGGGGAATGGTCCGAGACATCCATCCTGGGTACAGCATGTCCCCTAGAGCTCTCACCTCTAGGGGCAGCAGATGTAAGTTCAGGCCACCCTCTCACTGTGGCCAGTACCCAGGGAACTCTGAATCCTTTGGGGACGATATGTGAATGGCAATAAAGAACAGTCCGAAGGCAGGGATGAGATAGTGTATTATATCATCAAAGTCTGCACTACTAGATGGCCAAATCCTCCGTTGCTCTGTCCTTCGAGAAGATTGATCATGGCCAGTTCTGCAGTCATTGGGGTCTTCCAAATTATCTAACTCTTTTAGGTCCACAAATCCAATGGCACCAACCAAAGTCACAACTGGAGCCACGGGAAGCATAGATCTTTCAAGGGACCACTGGGCTCCACTGGGATCCACCGGAATTAACCGGCTAGCCCAGGAACCTTCGAGGCCACCAACAGCAGTGAGAGTACCAGGCCATCTAGAAAGAGTAAAGCAAGCAGAGGAAGCGATAAGTTGAGTGCAGCGTCGCCGCTGAGTCGCCAGGGCCGCTGCCACCACCGGAGCGTTGCTGCAGACGCCGCCGCCATTGCTGCCGCCGCCAGGACGCTGATGGAACCAAGAATAATCCAGCCCTTCCCGCCACCGATCGAAAATGGGCCAACAAGGCTCAGGCGGGAACGGGCAAACGGTCAGACAGACAACCCAGCAAGTAGTCGATGGAAAGGAAGGCCTAGAGCGGCCCTGGAGCAACGCCGCCGTCACCGCCATCCCCGTCGCCAACGGAGCGAGCCAAGAACGCCGCCGCCGCCACAGCCGAGGGAGACCAAGCCGACCACAGAAGCGGCCCGGAATGGCCCGAAACGCCTCCACCGAGACCGCCAGCAGCGAGGGACCATCAGAAGGCCGGCTCCGCTACCGCCGAGGACGCCCAGCAAGCTGTCGATGGAAGGAAAGGCCTAGAGCGGCCCTGGAGCAATGCCGCCGCCGCCGCCGTCCCCGTCGCCCTCGGAACGAGCCAAGAACGCCGCCGCCGCCACAGCCGAGGGAGACCAAGCCGACCACAGAAGCGGCCCGGAATGGCCCGAAACGCCTCCGCCAAGACCGCCAGCAGCGAAGGACCCTCCGAGGACGCCGGGTCCGCCACCGCCGAGGACGCCGCTGCCGAAACCGCCGGCCACCGAAACCACCAGGTACCGCGAAAACGGCCCAGAAAACGCCCGAGGGAGCGGGTCGGCGCCGCAAACATCCAGTCCGAGAAAGGGGCGGCAGAAGCTGCATCCCCTGAAAGAAGTCTTCGCCGAGAAAATGGGCGCTGAGACGCCTCATTCTCTCGCTCAACAGAGACTTCTTTCGCGAGATCCAGCCTCTGGCGTGCTGCACCGAGAGAACAGCAAGCCGCCCCATTCTCTCGGCGGAGCACTCCACCGCCCCATTCTCTCGGCGGCTTGCCACCCCGTTCTCTCATCTCAGCAGAGACGTCTTTCGGGGGATCCAGCCTCCAGCTGCTGCATTTCCCAGCCTCGGCTTATACTCGAGTCAATAACTTTTTCCAGTTTTGGGGGGTGAAATTAGGGGTCTCGGCTTATACTCGAGTCAGCTTATACTCAAGTATATACGGTATTTAAACTATCGCACTTTAACTCATATAGATAAACTCCAAATGTATATATATCATATCAATAATTATTCAAATGCAAAATTATACTTTTTAGTCCCATATTTGCTCCGTAGTATCTCTCTGTTGCAAATAGTCTTTCAGGTGCACTAAGATCTTTACCATATCCTCGAAATTAAAAACTTTACAGTCCATTCTTCTGTAATCAGTAATTTTACCTTTTTACTAGAAATCTTACTGCCATAGTTAAATTCAACATCCATTTAATATCCACCACAATAATATCAATAATACCCAATAAAAACAATCACAGATAAAACAATTTTATATCAATTATTAAAAACTATTCTTCTTCCAACTGGGCTTTAAATTTCCATACTAAAACCAAGTTTATACAACCTTTCCTCCTCCTAATATATTATACAGCTTAAAATACCATACATTACTTTCCAAACTTAAAAATTTTTATATAATCACATCATTCTTATATTTTCTATTACATGTTTCATTATTACCCATAAAGATATTACAAGTTAACTTTCATCTATAATTTTTCCCCAAAGTTGCACCAGAGCATATCACAAAGTATATACCTGGAACACAATATCCACCTTCTTATCACACCATAAATATACATACCAACCAAGTAGCAAATCATAACCTACAAAATATCAGTAAGCACTACTACAAATCTTCCCAATTAAATTTTCATAATCATCTTAAAACTAAAGCAACATAAAATATTACAACACATAGTTATTTTATAAGGGTGAAAAGAATATCCCCAAATATTTAGCCCTTCTAACAATTTCAATTCCCATAATCCTTACTACATTATTATCTCCTGCAGTTATGCAACTAAATCTTCAGGCTTGATTCATTTGTCTAGAAGCAGCACGCCTCTTCCAATTTCTGGCCTCCTCCAGTGATACTGAAATTTGATCCACTCCTGTAACTTTCTCATCTGTCTGTATTATTCCTTCAGCACCTTGTAGATTCTCTCTGTATCGTTGAGACTCTCTCTCACCCTTCTTCTTTGTAGATTCCAAAAGTGGTATGGGGGCTGCTTTTAAAACATTACTGTAGAAATCGCATGCCTGAATCACCGTAGTAAAACGATGCCTCGTACCTTCATAGGTCACCACCATACCCACTGGTATCTGCCATCTAAACTTGATATCACGTCGTCTCAATTCTTGTGTCAAAAAAGCAAATTCCTTCCTTTTTCTTAAAATTCTTGGAGGGATCTCTTTTAAAATCAAAACTTTTTGCTCAGCAATTACAAAATCCATGTTGTAGGAGGCCTGGATAACTTCATTTCTAATCATTCTCTTTGTAAAATAAACCACCACATCTCTGGGTAATTTCCTTTGTCTTGCAATCCAAGAATTAACACGAAAAATTTTATCTATATCTTCCATTATTTCATCTGCTGGTCGTCCCAGCACCCCTTCCAGAGCCTCAGAAACCATTTTCTTCAAATTTTCTTTAGGATTTTCTTTTAGGCCTCTAAATCCTTAAAGCAAACTCCATCTGATAATACTGTGTCGAGGTCAAATCATAATCAATTTTCTCTACCACATTTTCAGTTTCTGTCATTTTTGCTTCCAGTCTAATATCATTTTGACTGAGATCTTCCACTCTTTCGTCCAAATTCTCAATACATATAGCCATGCCTTGCAATGCAGATAAAATGTCTGCTCTCATTTCTGTTAATTTCTCTGTAATCTTTTCATCCATAACCTTAGCTAGTTTTTCTGTTAACTTCTCCTCCAACTTTTTGTCCATTATCTCAGCAAATTGTTCCATTTGCTTTTCCATAGTCTCTTGCAGCACATTCTGCAAATCTTTTACTGTAAGGGCTGATGCAAATACAGGTGCAGGGGACAATAATGCTTGCAACGAAGACTGCTGCACCAGAGCAGGAACTTTAGAAGATATAGCCGCCATTTTCACCCACTATTGTTAGCTACGCACTTCCACTTACGAGCTCAGCAAAGTCCATTGAGTTAAAGATCAAAAGACCATCTTCACCAAAATCTCCTGCATCGCTCTGCCTGTGTCCTTGTTTTCAAAAGTTCTTTCTTGCTAGCAGGGATGGTTGCGAACGCCCTGTTCTGCTCCAAAAAACCCGGAGCAGAGGCGCCTCGCAGTCCGGAGCATGCCCAGGCTTCGGGGGGGCTCAATACTTCAGCCGCCAAAACTTTAAGTTCTGGCGGCCCTGGAGAGCTCTACCCCTACCTGGGCGCTCACCCCCACCTCTTCTTCCGAGGAGGGGGCTTCCGAGCTGCCAAAACAGCTGATCAGCGCTGTTTTCGGTGGCTCTACGGAGCCGCGAGGCTGACAGCCAAAGAATGGCTGCCTCCGGCGACGTATATCAGGGCTTTTCAACCGGTGGTACGTGTACCACTGGTGGTACGTGAGCACCTAGTTGGTGGTACACGGCGTTGCCTTCCTCCCCCCTGCCTCCCCCCTGCATTGTCCCAGAGAGATCACATGATCTCCTTTTGCGACCTTCTGAGAAGCAAAGTCAAGCTGGATTCAAACATCTCTGGGACTAACTTAACTACAGGGATTCACCAAACAAACATGGCAAGAGAAATTCGTAAAATGGGGCAAAATTACAACGACCGAGTGGCTCTGGAGCACCACTGCGGTGCGCCTGCATGTGATGCCCCCCAGGCCTCAGTTTCCCCCTCAGGCAAAGGGGAGGCAGAGGGACTCCCCACCACCTTCCTGGCCAGGCTGTTCGAATGCGGGTGGGGAGGACTTGCAGTCTCCAGGAACAAACTCTGCTGGCCAGAAAGGGAGCCACAGTGGGCACCGCAGGTGGCTCTGGTGAAGGAGATGGTGGGGACATCCGGGCAGCTCCAGTCCATGACCCCCACCCATCCCTTTACCTGGCTGTAGAGCTCCATCAGCGACATGGCCGGACTGGCGAGGTGCACAGCCAAAGGGATGCAAAGCGGAGGACGTAAGTCTGCGGGCAGCCCCAGAGGTGGAGCAGTGGCCAGGGGAGGGCTGGCATGCCCCACAGAGAAGCACCCGTGACCTTTGACTGGCCTTGGCCCGACTCCTCTACCCAGCGGTGAAGGGTGGTGGGTGGGTGGGGAGGGAGGGAGAAGCCACTGCCTGGCAAGGTGGGCAGGTGGGCAGGGCAGGTGCCACTCCCTCGTGGCCAGGTAGAGGAGGTGCCAGGCCCGGTGGGGGGGAGGGAGGCGGTCGCCCAGCTCCGTTTCCCTGCACTCACCTGGTTGGTACAGGTGGGAACGCTGGCCAGCCCACAGGCACCGCTCACCCTTTGCCAGCTGAGCCTGGGAAGTCAGAATGCGCTGCCCCTGATGGGGCCTTGCAGTGGCACGGCCAGGCTAGATGCCCTCAGGGGAGCCCTATGGCTCTTTGCCCCCAGAGCGCTCCCAGGGGCCCTTTCCTTGAACTCCCCAGCCAAAGCTGCACTTTCGCTCCCGGCCCTCTTGGCTTCCACGGAGGGTCCCGAGGCAGCATGGCAGGCGACCTTCCTCTCCTGGGAATAAGGCCAGGAGCAATGTGCTGGGGAAAGCAGGGCTCTCCAGAGTGGGGAGACACATCCTGCACCGGAGTCCCGTCTTTTTTACATACACACACACACACAAACACACACACACGCCCCTTTTCCCAGCCAGGATCAAAAAGAGGAGCAGCAACCTATCAGGTAATAAGGTGGCATCCTGACGTCCCCGGAGAAACCCCCTTGTCTTTCCGGGAACATTAAGGAGCTCCGGCAAGACCAGGTGGTCCTCCAGGTCGCCCGATTCCCACAATTCTTCTTGGCGAGAGAGGACACCAAGCCCCCCACCAGCTGGAGTGTGCCTGGTTGAGAAAGCTGCCTTGTCTCTCCTTTTTTCTTTTAACTCCCCTGGAGGGATCTGTCAGACAATTTTACCAGCTGACCAAATGGGGAGGGAGGAAAGGGAAAGTATGTGGCTGGGGAAGTGAAGGAAAAGAAATAAATGGATGAAAAAGGGAAGGGAAGAAAAGGAAAGGGAAGAGAGAAATGTGAGAGAAAGCAAGGAAGAAGAGCGAGTAGGGAAAAGAGAGGGAGAAACGTGAGGAAAGAAGGAAAGAGAAAGGAAAGGGTGAAAGGTGAGAGGAAGGAAGGAAGGAAGGAAGGAAGGAAGGAAGGAAGGAAGGAAGGAAGGAAGGAAGGAAGGGACAATGGGAGAGAGGGAGGGAAGAAAGATACCCACCCCAGTCCCACCCCCTCTACCAGAGACCCACGGATTTCCCTCCCCCAGGCACCCTGCAACCTGAGTGATGAGCTGGCCACGCCCCCCCAGCCACTGTTTTTGCTTGTCAAAAAGTTGCAAAAGGTGATCACATGACCCTGGGACACTGAACGTCATAAGTATGAATCAGTTGCCAAGCATCCGAATGTAAATCACATGACCCTGGGGATGCTGCAGCAGTCATAAGTGTAAAAAATGGTCATAAGTCACTTTTTTCAGTGCCGTTGTAACTTCAAACAGTCACTAAGTGAATTGTTGTAAGTCGAGGACTACCAGTACTTTATAATTTTTTTCCTCTTTTTTGGTCAAATTTTTGACACCTTGCTGGGCGACTGGTGGTACTCGGAGAGTGCCTTATCCTAAAAGTGGTACAATGGGTGAAAAGGTTGAAAAACCCTGGTCTATATCTTCCATTTCCCATGGGAAGGCAGACAGACTGGCAAGATTCTTGTAATACAGGTGATCAGCAATGGAGTATCTACTTTGGACCCATTCAAAGAGTGGTTCTGGCTGCTTGTGCCAGACACTATTGCGCTCTATCAATGATGCATTTTAAGTTTCAGAAATAAACAAAAAACAAAAAACCCAACACTTGTGTAAGATTCCTAAAAAAATCAAATTATTACTTTTGGTTTGCTTGAAAAGTAAAGATTCCTCACTCATTATAGTATCATTGTATTCTTCTCAAATTTTGTTCAGGTTTCTATATATCTGAGAAGCAAATTGATCATAGTTCTTCTTTCCTGACATATATATGAGGGAGGGAGGGAGGGAGGGAGGGAGGAAAGAAGGAAGGAAGGAAGGAAGGAAGGAAGGAAGGAAGGAAGGAAGGAAGGAAGGAAGATCAATTTGCTTCTCAGATATATAAATACTTATCATAAAAGCTCCCCTTCATGGATTACTGCCTTGTTGTGGCAAAGGGGCTTGCACAATTCAATGAAGCTATGAGCTATGCCATGCAGGGCCACCCAAGATGGACAGGCCATAGCAGAGAGTTCTGACAAAATGTGATCCACTGGAGAAGGAAATGGCAACCCACTCCAGTATCTTTGCCATGAAAACCCTATGGACAGTACCAAAAGGCAAAACGATATGACGCTGGAAGATGAGCCCCTTAGGTCGGAAGGCGTCCAATATGCTACTGGGGAAGAGCAAAGGGCTAGTACTAGGAGCACCAGAAAGAATGAAGCGACTGGGCCAAAGCCGAAAGGATGCTCAGCTGTGGATGTATCTGGTGGTGAAAGGAAAGTCCGATGCTGTAAAGATTTTTTTTTCTCCATGGGAACCTGGAGTATAAGATCCATAAATCAAGGAAAGCTGGATGTGGTCAAACAAGAGATGACAAGACTGAACATCGACATCTTAGGAATCAGTGAAATAAAATGGACAGGAATGGGAGAATTTAATTCAGATGACCATCAGGTATACTACTGTGGGCAAGAATCCCTCAGAAGAAATGGAGTAGCCTTCATAGTCAATAAAAGAGTAGGAAAAGCAATACTGGGATACAATCCCCAAAATGACAGAATGATCTCAGTTCGAATCCAAGGCAAACCATTCAATATCACAATAGTCCAAGTCTATGCCCTAACCACCGGTGCTGAAGAGGATGAAATTGACCAGTTCTATGAAGCCCTACAGCACCTTATAGAACTAACACCAAAAAATGATGTCCTTATCATCATGGGGGATTGGAATGCTAAAGTAGGAAGCCAAAAGATAACCGGAATAACAGGCAAGTTTGGCCTTGCAGTACAAAATGAAGCAGGG
Organism: Vipera berus; assembly: GCF_964194415.1. Lineage (NCBI taxonomy): Eukaryota > Metazoa > Chordata > Lepidosauria > Squamata > Viperidae > Vipera > Vipera berus. The sequence continues at coordinate 137,592,941 of NC_138202.1, forward strand.
CACAGGCTGATAGAATTTTGTCAAGAGAATACGATGGTCATAGCAAACACTCTTTTCCAACAACCCAAGAGACGACTCCACACATGGACGTCACCAGACGGTCAATACAGAAATCAGATTGACTATGTGCTCTGCAGCCAAAGATGGAGAAGCTCTATACAGTCAGTAAAAAAAAGACCAGGAGCTGACTGTGGCTCAGACCATGAGCTTCTCATTGCAAAATTTAGGCTTAAATTGAAGAAAGTAGGGAAAAGCACTAGGCCACTCAGGAATGAACTAAATCATATCCCTGATGAATATACAGTAGAGGTGACAAATAGATTTAAGGAATTAGATCTGATAGACAGAGTGCCTGAAGAACTATGGACAGAGGTTCGCAATATTGTACAAGAAGTAGCAACTAAAACTATCTCAAAGAAAAAGAAATGCAAGAAAGCAAAATGGCTGTCTGAGGAAGCTTCGCAAATAGCTGAGGACAGGAGGGAGAAAAAGATACACCCAACTGAATGCAGAATTCCAGAGAATAGCTAGAAGAGATAAGAATGCCTTCTTAAATTAACAGTGCAAAGAAATAGAAGAAAACAATAGAATAGGGAGGACTAGAGATCTCTTCAAGAAAATTGGAGAGATGAAAGGAACATTTCATGCAAAAATGGGCATGATAAAGGACCAAAATGGTAGGGATCTAACAGAGGCAGAAGATATTAAGAAGAGGTGGCAAAATTACACAGAAGAACTATACAAGAACGAGCTTAACATCCCTGATAACCACGATGAGGTGGTCACTGACCTCAAGCCAGACATCTTAGAATGTGAAGTGAAATGGGCCTTAGGAAAGCTGAGCAACAACAAAGCTAGTGGAGGTGACAGTATTCCAGCTGAGCTATTCAAAATCTTAAAAGACGATGCAGTAAAAGTGCTACACTCAACTTGCCAGCAAATTTGGAAAACTCAACAATGGCCACAGGATTGGAAAAGATCAGTTTACATTCCAATTCCACAGAAAGGCAGTGCCAAAGAATGATCAAACTATCACACCATTGCACTCATTTCACATGCTAGTAAAATTATGCTTAAAATCCTACAAGCTAGACTCCAGCAGTATGTGGATCAAGAACTACCAGAAGTACAGGCAGGATTTCGAAGAGGCAGAGGAACTAGAGATCAAATTGCCAACATACGCTGGATCATGGAGAAAGCTAGGGAGTTCCAGAAAAACATCTACTTCTGCTTCATTGACTATGCTAAAGCCTTTGATTGTGTGGATCACAACAAACTGTGGCAAGTTCTTAAAGAGATGGGAGTACCAGACCATCTTATTTGTCTCTTGAGAAACCTATATGCGGGCCAAGAAGCAACAGTGAGAACTGGACACAGAACCACTAATTGGTTCAAAATTGGGAAAGGAGTCCAGCAAGGGTGTATACTGTCACCCTGCCTATTTAACTTATATGCAGAGCACATCATGAGAAAGGCAGGGCTAGATGAATCAAAAGTTGGAATTAAGATTGCCGGGAGAAATATCAACAACCTAAGATATGCAGATGATACCACTCTAATGGCAGAAAGTGAAGGGGAACTAAAGAACCTCTTGTTGAGAGTGAAGAAGGAGAGTGCAAAGGTTAGGTTGAAACTAAACATTAAGAAAACCAAGATCATGGCATCCGGCCCTCTCAATTCCTGGCAAATAGATGGGGAAGAAATGGAGGTAGTGACAGATTTTATTTTCCTGGGCTCCAAGATCACTGCAGATGGGGACTGTAGCCAAGAAATTAAAAGACGCTTGCTCCTGGGGAGGAAAGCCATGGCAAATCTAGACAGCACACTAAAAAGCAGAGACATCACCCTGTCAACAAAAGTGCGTATAGTCAAGGCTATGGTCTTCCCAGTTGCAATGTATGGCTGTGAAAGTTGGACCATAAGAAAGGCTGAGCACCAAAGAATTGAAGCCTTTGAACTGTGGTGCTGGAGAAGACTCCTGCGAGTCCCTTGGATTGCAAGGTGATCAAACTGGTCAGTCCTAGAGGAGATCAACCCTGACTGCTCTTTAGAAGGCCAGATCCTGAAGTTGAAACTCAAATACTTTGGCCACCTAATGAGAAGGAAGGACTCACTGGAGAAGAGCCTAATGCTGGGAAAGGTTGAGGGCAAGAGAAGAAGGGGATGACAGAGAATGAGGTGGCTGGATGGAGTCACTGAAGCAGTAGGCGTGAGCCTAAATGGACTCCAGAGGATGGTGGAGGACAGGAAGGCCTGGAGGAGCGTTGTCCATGGGGTCACGATGGGTCGGACATGACTTCGCAACTAACAACAACAATCATAAAAGCCAAAGATACAAACCATAGGAAAAAGGAGGATAAAAATGGCCCCTCAACAATTAAGCCATCTAAGCAGGTTTTTCCTTTGCTTGGGAATATTTTGCAAGGATTTATCACTTCAAAAAAGAGAGAGAGAGAGATACATTAGCAATATTATTAAGATCAACATCTTCCAAAGAGGAAGTCACACTCAAATTGTAAACCCCATATTAACTGGAAAAGTTGTAATGTATATAAACACGTATGTTATTAACCAGTTATAACCGTTTAATACTGTGAGGTAACACCGCTGACAGAAGAACACGCGGGAACTTTGACAGCTGTCAAAGTTCCCTGCCAGAGCGCAGGCGCAGCCATTTGACAGCTCGCGGCTGTCAAAACACAGAAGCCGACTTACCACGCGGAGAGAAGAGCTGTCAAGACGCGACGGCGGTGATTGGACCAACAAGACGCGGCGCCAGAAGAAAGGAACCTGATTGGTCTACACTGACAGCAGCCGGCTATAAAAGCCGAACAAGTTGTACTGGCCTTTGCCTTTGCTCTTAATAAATTCCAGTTAGTTAACCAGTCGTCCTGCGTGGTCCTTCAGCCACTTCAAAAGTTATCCACACAAGTCTATAAACTCTTATCTCTAAAATATGAGACAGATGCCAATAAAAGATTTATTTGGGATCTGATCCATTCCAGCAAGCTTACCCTGAGGTCTGTTAGCAGCAGTCCCTGGATGGTCCTATAGGTTGCTGTGGGCGCTTGTCTCTTAGCATTTTTCAATCCGCTTCCCATGGGGTGGCAGGACTTGTTTTTGAAGAGAGATAAGAAGCAAGTGGGATTGTTTGCAGTTTTACTTCTCCAGGCCATGAAATGATAGCTACTTTACTTTACTTCAGCCCAGATGAACATGGCAAATCCCTTCTTTTGCTTCCTGCCATTCAAGATCTGTCTCAAGATCGTCTCCACAAATACACAAGGAGAAAATCGGGAGAGCCATCTCTAAAATTCTTGTCAAAAAGTCATCCAGTAGGGCTGGCACTTGACTGAATGGTTGTATATTCTGCCATATCCTAATGCACAAACACCTCACTGGAATTAGAGCTGTGAATAGACAGGTAATTAAATAGACCAATAGACCTTGCTTTCTTGGAAAACAATGACATCAGCCAAGACATTAACTCGGAGAAATTGGATTCCATTCTCACATCCCAGCGACACAGGCCTCCTGGTGAAATTTTATTTGTGAAGCTTGGCAGGAAAAGCAACTTCTTTTAAGCCACTTGTCAGAAAACTGAAATCAATGGGTCAGTAAATAAAAAGGACTGGCAGGCTACAAGCACTTTGCAAAGAAATCTCAGCTACTTCATTCCCATCATTTAAACCTAAGCAAAAGAGAAGTAAAAACTAATCCTTGGGGGGGGGGGGGAAATCCCTAATATATTAATAGATATTCAAAATACCTGGGGTAGAATCTTACTATAACATGCTTCATTTGGCATGTTCTTTGTTGCAGGTGTTTTCTCTCTAATACAAAGAAAAATCACTGGGACAAGACTCTTTGTTGAAACAAAGAGGCTTGGGAAAGATTTGCCTGTTTTTCTTTTTTTTTCTTTTTTTCCCAAATTAAAAGCAAACAACCAGGAAGTGATAGCTGACCAGCCACCATGAAGCTTGCTGGCATACTGGCCAGAGAAAAATAGGATGAAATCTCAGTTTGATAAATAGCCATAGAAAGCAGGCAACATCAAACCACTTCAGAGAAACCTTGCCAAGAAAGCAGCAGATATTCCAGCTAGGAGTTAACACTGACTCAAAGGCACAAACAAAACAGTCATGTGGTAAGAACGTGTACACACACGCACACACGCGCACACACACACACGCACACACACACACACAGAGTCCTTTTTACTATGCCCTCCAAATCACAAGAATAAAACTCAGGAAAAGAAATATAGAAGCAGTGTTTCACTCATGAAATCCCTGGCTATTGCGAAAAGCAGAAACATTGAATCAGGCCTGTTGATTCACAAAGAGAGCTCAATGGAGGTAATAGACAGACTAAAGATAAGGGGGTAAATTAATTATGTTTCTTTGACAGGATTAGGACCAAGGAAGTAAGTATTTTAGTCCCATGGCTAACCTTTGTGAAACAAACTAAACTAATCTAATAACAAAAGTACCCAAAACAAGCCTCCAATTTACCAAATGCTGTAAAACTGTATAAAAATCCTTGTACTCATCAAATTTGTTGGTCAGCTGCTCCAGAGCCACCTGCTGCTGTGGTTCTGCTCTTCAATAAACTATAACCTTCTTTCTAAAGCAGTCTCCATTTTGTTTATGCCCAGCTTGCACTGGACCCTGAAGATTTTTCTTTCAACAGTCATCTATATTTATGCAGCCTAAATATGGTAACTCTGGATCAGGGTTTTTCAAACTATGTTTCAGGCACAAGAAACCAGGAACAAGGCTGCTCATATGAATATAAGTTTATTCCATACTAGCTCACTATAAGAATCTGAATTATTAATGGTCAAAAGAAATTGGTGATAGATAAGTATCAACAAAATTCATGGAGGGCTGGACTTAGATCTCCTGGTGGATGTGAAGGGACTCCAAATTGATGGCATGCTTGACCCCTCCCTCAGGCTTTGACTGGTCATCTTCTACACGGTGTTCCACCAAGTCCTAATACAACCAGTAGTTAATGGAGTTCCATGAGAGACGAAGGTCAGAAAAAAATATAAGAGTTCACTTGAACACAGCCGATTGTTTATCACCAGAGCTTTTGCCTTTTGACCAGAGATCCAGGAATTTACTTTAACTAACCAGTTCCACATCCTGAAAAAGTGCATAAACCATCTGCTCTAGCCTTCAGAAAGAGGGAATCATATGACAGAAAGCAACAAACCTCATGGTATGCCACTATTTCCCACAAGAGGGGTAACTCAAGAGCACTACTAAAAGAAACTGAGAAATTCTCAAGCCTCAAAGAATATAACACAGGAACAAAAACCAGTTTTGAGGTTGAAAAGTGAAGCCAATTTCAGCACAGCATTAATGAAAATCTATTATTTTCATGCCCCTTTCCAAATATGTTTTAACCCTGTTCTAAACAAGCCGATTGAGGGTTGGTTCCACTTAGTTTCTTAACAGTTCTAAAACTGTTTTATCAGTTCACCAGCAGAGGGAAGCAAACGCCAGCTTGAATGGTCAAGGAAACAACTGGCTGCATTATAAGTGTATACACCCATATGTGTAATAGATCTAGGAAACTGCTTTGGCGTATGTAGGAGCACACCAGTGTTATGCCTGTAATTGTTTAATGTAAGCATCTGTCCCCAGAAGGAAAGTCTTTAAAAATGGTACAAACAGAGACAGAAAAATGAAATAAAGAGAGGAATTAATTGAAAGTGGAGTGAAGGGAAAAGAACAGTCTATTTTTGAAAACTCTTTCCCACTCATCAGAAAGAGGATTGTGTATTTTCATCACTCGTATCCTGCTTTATTACTGATGTCAGCTTAAGACTAAAGGATTGTAAAGGGGCATGTAGATAAGTCCAAAGTACATAAGATTGGGGGAGGGGGCAGGGAAGTGTCAGACTAAGTACAGCTCCACAGTTCTGTATAAATTCCATATCTTTCCATCTGTGAAATAATTTCTGTAGCAGAAAATTTGGGGTGTGCAGCTTCCAACTCCAGCTCTGGCTTGTACTCAGCTTCCTGAATAAGGTGTTTGTGTGTTTGTGTTGTTTATCTCTGCACATATATTTTTAAGCTTTCAAGGCTAGCAACTGTTGGAAGACAAGTCTTCATCGTGGTTCAGTCCAAGCTGGGAATAAACATGGTGACTGCTTTAGGAAGAAGGTTGTAATTTATTGAAGAGGAGAGCCAGACAGGAAGATGGCTCTGGCAGAAAAGAGAAAGCACATATAGGGAGTGGGTTTTTATACCCTCTGGAGCCTTTTGTTTGGAGTTGTTCCTGTGGCATAAACTTTGACCTGAGTCTGAGTGTGCCTTTCTGGTATTCTGATGGTGGTGGGTTAATCCTATTATGTCCCAAAGGTCATATCCTGCTTCCCTGGGGCTGGGGCTGATGACTCTTAGAGTTTGGGTGGGGTATGTACATTTTAGGTCTTTGTCTTCTTAATCTTCCAGCTGGGGGCTTGCAACCTTCCTGGATTTACATCTGAATTTGTACAGAACTGGTTTCTGCTTGGGGGAGGGAGACATGGGGCTATTAAGAAAAACTGGGCATGCTTTTCTGCCTCCTTAAGATCCTTCGAGGAAATATATTTTCCTGCTCTTTTAATAATTTCATTCTCGGATTGGGGGGAGGCTGACTTCCCACACAACATTCAAGGCAAAAGCTGTTTAAGGCATGCCCCCGCCCAACACAACCCCCATTGCATAGCAACTGCTTTCTCATAGCATCTGATACACTTTTGAAAAGTTCCAAAAAATGGCCAGAGGCTCCCAATGACTCCTTACATTCACTACTTTTAAACAAAAACCAAAAAACCCCACCCTGAATCTAATCATTTGGTTCTGCAAATCCTGTGAATTAAAGTTACCAGTTTAGCTCAGGGCTACAACATTTTTGTAAAATAAAGCCAAGTATAAATCACATTTGAACACTGCAAAGAAGCTATCTTCTGCCCATGCTGCTGTTCATCTGATTTACTGCTGGGATTAAAAGTATTTTTGTACTAGTCTACTATATGGTGCTTTGTGTTCAACTGAGCACAGAGGCGCCTTTGTTTGGAAGCCCATGTGGTATGGTCCTGCACCAGCCGGGAAAACCTCTGAGAAACTTCTGAAAAACTTAAAAGTACATTGCAGTAAAACAGCAGTGTATCTATCTCCAACTCCTCAGAGGCAGCATTTCTGCCAGGCTAAGTGTGCTCTTTGCAGGCTTTTCAAATTTGAGAATTCTTTGTCAGTTGTGGGGGTTAGAAACCAAACAACAACAAAAAAAACAAGAAGAGAAAAAATATATCCAGTTTTGGAGAATACATAGATACAGGTGTACAGGTAGTCTTCAACTTGCGACCACAACTGAGCTCAAAATTTCTGTTGTTATGTGAGACATTTGTTAAGTGAGTTTTGCCCCCATTTTATGACCTTTCTTGCCACGGTTGTTAAGTGAATCATTGCAGTGGCTAAGTTAGTAAGCCGGTTGCTAAGTGAGTCTAGCTTCCCCATTGACTTTGCTTGTCGGAAGGTCGCCAAAGGGAAATAAATCACATGACCCTGGGACGCTGCAATGGTCATAAGTATGAACTGGTTTCCAAGCGTCTGAATTTTGATCATGTGACCATGGGGAAGCTGCAAATTGTAACTGTGAGAAATGGTCATATGTCACTTTATTCAATGCCAGGTCACTAAATGAACTATTGTAAGTTGAGGACCATCTGTAGTTGATATCCTCAGAAAGAGATAATTGGAAGTCTTAAGGAAAGGTCGAAATGGAAAGCATCCATTACCAATAATGGAGGATATGGGTAGTCCTCGACTTAGAACCGTTTCTTTAGTGACCTTTAGAAGTTACAACAGCACTGAAAAAAGTGAACAGTTTTCACACGACCATTGCAGCAGCTCCGTGCTCATGCAATCAAAATTCAGACGCTTGGCAACTGACTCACATTTATGACGGCTGCAGTGTCCCGGAGTCATCTGATCACCTGCTGCAACCTTCTGACAAGCAAAGTCAATGGGGAAGCCAGATTCATTTAACAACCAGGTTACTAACTTGACAGCTGCAGCAATTCACTTAACAACCGTGGCAAGAAAGGTAAAACTCACTTAACCACTGTCTTGCTCAGTAACAGAAATTTTGGGCTCAATTGTGACCATAAGTCAAGGACTACTTGTATTTGTAGCTCAGGGTCGAAATGAGAGGTCTTTGGTGCTCTCTGACCTTGGTTGTTTTCTTGCAGTGCACTAATGATATTACCTGCCCACCTAGCAGTTCGAAAGCACGTAAAAATGCAAGTAGAAAAATAGGGACCACTACAGTGGGAAGGTAACAGCGTTCCGTGCGCCTTTGGTGTCTAGTCATGCCAGCCACATGACCACGGAGATGTCCTCGGACAAGCGCTGGCTCTTCGGCTTTGAAACGGAGATGAGCACCGGCCCCTAGAGTCGGAAACGACTAGCACGCATGTGTGGGGGAACCTTTACCTTTATACATTTCCTAAGTAATTCATTCCCAATGCACTCAACTTGCTGTGTATTTTTTCCAAATATACCCAACTCTTGCTTCTACTTCGTAAAACATGCCCTTCTACACAGACATTTTCAATAAACGCTACACTACCATCCAGTACTCACTATTTTTCTACAAGCATTTTCACGTCTTCACATGTCTCCTCCTATTTTCCTATCTTCAGTTAAAGACATATTGACCGAGCACATAAATTCACCTACTTGCTCTACTTTCTTGCCATTTATATATCATTCCCAATCCATTTTCTGTGTCAAACAGAGCTTCATTATTTTTATACATTAATTTCGATATTCATTCTTCTCCTGGCATCATTTGCTGTAAATCATTCCAGTTCTCAGCCAAGAATACAACATTGTGTAAAAAAAAAGTATATGTACATTCATGCCTGCAACTCGTACATCTCTAATGTCACCATAAAACTTTTTCCCGTAATACATTAAGCAACCAGGGAGACACCACACATCCTTCTTTTATTCTGTCATCAATAATGAAACATGCACTGAGTAGTCTATTTAGTTTCATAAATGCTTCCATCATCTATCATTGTTAAAGCATTCCAAGGCCAGTTTTCAACTCTGTATGCATGCAAAATGTTCCATATTTATATTTTGTTAAAATCAACAAAAGTTTAATAAACTTCTTGATGACTAAAATTCAGATAGAACTTAAACCAGAACTGCTTTTGTTAGGAATATTAGGAGCTAAGTATGAGAAGGAGAATGAGTATCTAATATTGCATGTATTGACAGCAGCGAGAATAGTATTTGCCCAATACTGGAAAAAATGAAAACTTACCAACTGAAGAGATTTTAATCAAGAAAATTTTAGAGTGTGCAGAAATGGATAGATTAACTTTAGAGATTAAAGAGAAAGAGGATTCAATTCATTTTAAAACATGGGATAAATTTTACCAATGGTTAGGAAAATGAACTAACAAGAAACGAATGTTATATGTTATTTTGAATATATATTAGTAAGGAGAATGATTTGTATTGACCAACTGATACCGTTTATGATTATTGTTTAGCATATACATTATAGCTATTTACTATTATATTAATTAGCGTTAACTGAACATACGTACCCAGACAATAGTCTGTTTGCTAAAGCTTGAAAATGTTACTGGGGGGCAATCCCGATGTTGTTCCCAACCCCGTCCCTACCTCAATCCCGATTCTAACCCCACCCTGAACCTTAATTCCTACCCTGGTCCTACCCCTTCCCCAACCTTATAAAATTCAATAAAAACTTTTATAAAAAAAGTTTAATAAACTTTTTTGTCATATTCATACATTTCTCAATGATTGGCTGAAGAACAAAAAATTGATATGCACATCCCTCACCCAGGACGAAGCCAAGCTACTCTCCATAAATCCAATTTCCATTAATTATTTTGAGAGATAAATCTATTTTCTAAAGTTTTTCATACAGAATTTATTATTTCGCTTCCTACAGTTCTGCTCCCATTCCGGTTTCTCTCACTTCTTCATTTTATTTCCATGTTCATATTTCCCAGAGGTTCCTTTTTCCCTTAGCAAAAACCTGGTCTCTTCTGCATTTAGAACTTCTCATTACTCTTATATCTTTCATTGATTTTCTCATTGTTGTTGTTAGCTGTGAAGTCGTGTCTAACCCATCGCGACCCCATGGACAACGTTCCTCCAGGCCTTCCTGTCCTCTACCATCTTCTGGAGTCCATTTAGGCTCACGCCTACTGCTTCAGTGACTCCATCCAGCCACCTCATTCTCTGTCGTCCCCTTCTTCTCTTGCCCTCAATCTTTCCCAGCATTAGGCTCTTCTCCAGTGAGTCCTTCCTTCTCATTAGGTGGCCAAAGTATTTGAGTTTTAGCTTCATGATCTGGTCTTCTAAAGAGCAGTCAGGGTTGATCTCCTCTAGGACTGACCGGTTCGATCGCCTTGCAGTCCAAGGGACTCGCAGGAGTCTTCTCCAGCACCATAGTTCAAAGGCCTCAATTCTTTGGCCCTCAGCCTTTTTTATGGTCCAACTTTCACTGCCATACATTGCAACTGGGAAGACCATAGCCTTGACTATATGCACTTTTAATTAATAGAGTTTTATTTATTCTTTTGCTAGGTACACATGTGAATAGGCTTATATTTAAATCATATAACTGAAAGAAACGGAGCAGAAAGAATGTCTGCTTTTCTAAGCATTTCTTCCATCTTCAGAGCACCCCAAGAAGTATCCTCATTGGTCTATAATCAACCAAATTATTACCTATTTACCAGTCTATGAACTGCTAGCGTCAGAAATCTACATACTTAAACTTTGGGGTTCGAGAATTAGATTGGGCATGACTAGAGAACTATTATTGCTCTTTAAATATAGGCTTATTTACCCTCAGTACTAAACGCAATTACTGTGTTTTAGATAAAATTAAGAGAAGAGTGTTTTCATTACATTGGGGTTTTAATATGTTTACTAATATTTTAAGCTACTTTATAAATTGGTGGTATTTATTTAAAATTAGAGAGAGCCGGTTGAATTGTTATTATCTCCATACTGAAAGAAAGTTGGAAGTCATCATTGTTATATTTTTTTATGTATAATTTTTGTCACTTTTAATTTGCTAGGTTATTTCCCTTCCCTTTTTCCTTTACATTAGTTTTCATTTGAATGTTTGATATTGGAATTTAATAAAGATACAATTTTAAAACAGGTATCTATACACTAGAGCAGGGGTAGGCAACCTCAGCTCTTTTATGACTCGTGGACTTCAACTCCTAGCTGGCTCAGGAATTCTGGGAGTTAAAGTCCACGAGTCATAAAAGAGCCAAGGTTGCCTACCTCTGCACTAGAGCAATGACTTATGCTTATTTGCTTTAATCTGCTTAGAATTGACAGGAGGATAGGCCACCTGTGATCCTAGACCTGCATTTAGGTCTGAATTTCAAACACAAGACGTGGCTATGCCAACTAACCTGGGGTCCCAGTGGGGGTGTGGATTAAAGGGTCATAAGAAGAGTCATCTTTGATGAGATGAGCAGCGTATAAGCTCGATGAATAAATAAAAAAATATTAAGATATAAAGGACATTCCCTCTCTTGTTTGCTTGCAGACTGGAAGAGCCACAGGAAATGTCAAAGATGGAATCAAGATCAGAACCAATTCTGTTGCAATCCCCATTCAGGATTTGTTGTAGCCCACCCTATGATGCGACTCCCAATGCATTGTGTCCCTGCAGGAATAGTGCCTTTCACTGGAAAAAGTTTGTAAGCTTATGATGAGCAAATGTTTCTTGTAAAACAAAAAAAAGAGTTGATCTATGTAATGATGCCTGTATGTCATTAAAAACTTGACCTATTGAACCATGAGCATTGTAGTACTTGAAGTAAATACAGCTCAAAGCTCTCTTTGTAGTGTGCCTGCTTTGGAGTTGAAAGAAGAAATGTACAATGTGAACACTGAAAACAGAGCAAGGGGGGAGGGAGAGAAGAAGGGGGAGGGGGAGGGGAGGGAGAGGGAGAGATCTTTCTTTTATTTTTGATAATCAGTCTTGGAGGGAGAGTAAGCTGATCAAAAATAGTTTTTTCCTAAGGTTTCTTTAATTCTTTCCAGAGCAAGAATTAGGACAAGGTCCAGGATCTGTGCTAGACATTAAAATCGATTGGTATAACTTGGACAATAGAACTTACATTTGCCAGATGGTAGCTGCAACTAGTTATTACACAAATCAGCACTTAAAAGGCTACCATTTGTCAATCTTTAGTAACAGTGACAACATGGCTTAACCTAAGCTATTTACAGGACTACCTGTGTTCTTATAAAGGCCACTTTATGTATGCTAAATAAAGAAATTTGTAGCTGAGAAAAAGGAAAAACCATCTGAATCTCTCTTATTCACAGAGAGAGAGAGAGAGAGAGAAATGTGTGTGTGCGCACACACACACACACACACACACACACATACACACACACACACACAGAGAGAGAGAGAGAGAGAGAGAGAGAGAGAGAGAGAGAGAGAGAGAGAGAGAGAGAGAGAGAGAGAGAGAGAGAGAGACCAGGACTAAAATACCAAACAAGACCATAGCACAGGATTTATAATCCTGGAGCCTCTCAGGCAAGTATACTCTGCACAGAGATTATGAAACTCCAACCAGACATGTCAAACACAAGGCCCGGAGGCCGGATCCAGCCCATGAAGTGGTTTCATGTGGCCCGCGAAGCCATCCTGGAAACAGTGAGGGAACAGCCCCCACTGCCTTGGCCCTGGCCCAGAGACCCTCCTTCTGCCAGAGACCCTCAGATCTGTCCCACTCCTGCCCAGGCCCCCATAGGCACCCTTGACGCAAACGATGTAGAGCTGACCACGCCCACCCAGTAGGCCATATGCACTCTAGCCACGCCCACCCAGTAGGCCACGCCCACCCTGGCCATACCCACCAGGCCCCCTGAGGGCAACCGCAATGCTGATGCGGCCCTCAATGAAATTGAGTTTGACACCCCTGCACTAGGCTAAAAAGTGGTTCTCTAGTTTCTGTGTCAGGATGTCGTACAGTCATAGCCAGTAGTGCAATTCAGACTGAATTGAACCAAACTGCTGGAACTCTGCAAAACCCGATGGCTGCAGTTTGCTTCCCCGTGATAAGACGATTGAAGTTATATGTGTTATAATTTGAAGAGAGACCTTCATAAGACAACAAGGCCTGAATGTCACCTAGCCAGATATCATTTATATCTATATGTCAAAAAGCACAGAACTTTCCAGAACCACTGGAAACACTACTTTGAGTACTTAGCACAGATGACTCCAAAAGGAATGAACTTTAATACTCATTTCAGTATTAACCCTTTCATTTATCCTGTAGCAAAATAGATGGAAGTAGGACATCAGGTGATAACATCTCTGTACTGCACTATTAATGAAACAATTCAGTAGACCGGGATTAGATTTTCAAGAGAAAACTGGTCTTGTCTGGTAGGTCTCTGCCACCACATTTATAACACCCTTATTTTTATCAATATTGCACAGTTGTATTGAACATTATGGGTAGTCATCAATTAACAACCAGTCACTTAGCAACCATTCACGTTTCAATGGATTCCCCCCCCCAAATTGTACAACCCAATTTCAATGTTTGATGGACACACACCCCTGTGGTCACATGATTGTATTTTGTTGCTTAGCAACCGGCTTGCATGTACAGCCATTTGCAGGATCCCACAGTCCCGTGACTTTGATTTTCAGCAGGTTTTGCCAATTTTTGGCGTTTGCTTCCTCTTTTCCGGCAAAAAAAAAACCCATTGGATAAAATGGATTTGATTAACAGCTGCCACTTTTACTTAATGACCTCTGCAAAAAAAGGTTATAAAACTGGGCATGGTTATGTGGCAATCCCTTAACAACTGCAAAATTTACAACCATAATTCCAGGCTCAATTACTGTCATAGGTTGACAGTAAAGTAATTGTTCTGTACTACGATTCGCCATGGTATCCAAAGTAGGTTGACATTTTTCAGCCTTAAATGGTGAGAAGAAACATGGAGGAAACACTAAAATGCAGTTTCCAAGTCATTAAGAATAATTCCAGCCAAAAGTAAGCTGGGCAAACATATTAATCTTCTAAACTTCCACTTACTTGTAATATTTCTATCAGCTTTTTTATTGACTATAGGTATTCTGCCAACTATAGAAAATACCGTTTCCTGAAGTGTTGATTATTATCTGATGCGGAGTACCACAACAAGCCTTTAGTTCAAGCTAGTCCTTCCTATCCAAGCGTCTTTCTTGTCAAGAAACACACGTCATTTCTACCAATGAAGTGCCATCAATGTCACACATTTGTTACCAAGCAATTTAATAAACAAGTGCTGTCCCTGTTTTCCTCTCAAGGAAAAAGAAAGTTGGTTTCCCTCCTTTTCACTATAAAAGAAAACATTTGTGCATGATTTCCAGAGAAGGATTTTGCTGACTGGTTGGAGAGAAACATAATATTGCCATTTTAATTTGTTTTCTGTGGCTTTTTTCCAAAGATCTCAGCCAAGATTCAGACAAGACAGGGTATGGATGCAGTGAGGAGGACGGTCAGTCACTCTGGCTGGAGAATTGGTCTTTGCTGAATATGTCCTCTGAATGGAGGACATAATTTTTTTATTTTTTTATTTATTTTAATTCCATTTATATCCCGCCCTTCTCCGAAGACTCAGGGCGGCTTACAAGCTTAGCAGTATTTGAAGCATGGGAGTTCTCGCAGATATTGTACTTTCTGGGGAAGAGAAGGTGATGGTGGCCTGGAGTCATGAAAATCTGGAGCAACTGAAAACAAGTATAGCTTTAGTTATCCATTCACTAAAGCTGAACTTTGATAGTGCTTATCTTGTCTTTCAAGTAAGTCTGGAAACTGCAGATGGAGAACAATGCAACTACTCACACCTTATGTATCGTGCTAATGAAGCCATTTTCTGTTGCAGTTTCAGACTCTGAAGTTATTAAGGCCTTAAAAATGATTTGGAGATGTTCTTCTTGATGGAACACCCCTTTGAAGGTTTGTGCTGCTCTATCAACTGTTTCCTTTCTCCCACATGGCTGGGAAGGTGGAGATGCATGAGCCAGGAAGGAGGTGATACCGCATCATTCTGTCCTTGAGATGTTCTCCTGGATTTAGTTCTGAGCCACTTCGCAGTTGGAAAAGAGACAGATTATAGAATAGGATACCCCAGAAAGCAACTTTCAAGATCGCTCTCCCAGTTTTAATCTCTCCTAAAGATGGCTCAGGAAAAGACAGGGAAATCCAAAAGATGAAAACGATATTCCTCAGAGTTCCTCAAATGAAACCAAAAGGGTTTTTTCAAGTATACACTGAGCTATTATTTGCTGTATTCGTGGTTTATTAAAGAAACCAAATTGGCCAAGTTCACATATAATGCTGAGCCATCCATTACAATTTGCCAACCATAACAGCTGGATTCACAGGCTCTGAACCTTTTACTGTATATGATGTGAAAATCCAGCCATCAGCTGAAGAAAGTTGAACGTTGTGTGAGGAAGGGAAAACACCAGTCTCCAGTGGAACAGCTTGCCTCCAGAAGTTGTGGCTGCTACATTGGTATAAGGTCTCCTACCTTGGGCAGGGCTCTGGACTAGAAGACCTCCAAGATCCCTTCCAGCTCTATGATTCACTGTAAGCCACAGCTCCTGATTATATGTGTATGTAGATTCAGAGCTGGCTAAGCTTAAGGGATGGTTAGATAGTGTCATCCGTGCAATAAACATGAATTGGGGCAATCTCATGGTGACACTGGAGAACAGGGGCGCCTGGCGTGCTATGTTCCATGGGTTGCAAAGAGTCAGACATGACTTAGCAACTGAACAACAACAAAGCTTGAAGGCTGCTCTATTGAAAAGGCAGGTGTAGTGATTGGAGAAGAATGTGGAAGAAGCAGATACAAAAGCACAATGACAAAGAGAAGCCTTCCAAGGAAGTGCTGGGAATTCTCTTATCAAGGCCTGTAGAAACAGACTCCCTCACCATTCTATGCTGCCTGATTGGGATCTGGCTCATTTGTCAGGCACTAATTATAGCTGGTTCCTGTACTGGAATTCAATCAATCAATCAGATAGAGTTGGAAGGGACCTTGGAGGTCTTCTAGTCCAGCCCCCTGCTCAAGCGGAGTCCCTAATCATTTCAGACGTGGTTGTCCAGTCTTCTTAAAAACCTTGAGTGATGAAGCACCCACGATGCCTGAAAGCAAGCTGTTCCACTGGTTAATTGTCCTCACTGTTAGGAAGTTTCTCCTTAATTTCTCCTTGATTAGTTTCCATCCGTTGTTTCTTGTCTTGCCTTCTGGTGCTTTGGAAAAGAAATTCAACCCCTCCTCCTTGTGGCAGACTCTCAAATACTGGAATACTGCTATTATATCCCCCCCCCTCCAGTCCTTCTTTTCTCTAGAAGGAGAATCCTGCAACCGTTCTTCAGATGTTTTAGTCTCCAGGTCTTTAATCGTCTTAGTTGCTCGTCTTTGCACTTTTTCCAAAGTCTCAACATCTTATGTGAGGAAAGAAAGGGGCCAGAATTTGATGAAGAAAGTTTTGCTTCTTGCTGTGGCTGAAGTGCCCATGGAGTCTATTGGTGTGAAGCAAGATACCAAGCCTCAAACTACTGGTGTCTGTCACATTTTCTCCTTCAATCTGAATATTTAATGTTTGGGAATGCTTCTTTTGTATGCTTGATTTGGCCTGCAGACTCTCCAAAGAGACTGTCTTGTTTTTCACCCATGAATGGTTGAGTCTCTGAAGAATAAAATGCTGCAGATTGTCTACATCTTTAGAGCCCACGGTTTGGCTGCTGTTACTCATGAGTCAGCTCTCCATCTCTCTGTTTAGAAGGGACTTTGCCAAGACTTAGGAATGAATTTAACCAATGGAATAAGCTCCAAGTATTTAAAAATTTCATAAATGTGTTGTAATAATTATTGTTTCTGTAATGTATTGGGCTTGTTTTGTTAAGGGAACACCACGTGGAAAGGTTGTTTGAGCAGGGAAGCTGGCTAATGGCTCCCAGCTCCTCAGGCAACCCATCTGCAGTGCCACTATTGGTTGTCTCTAGGGCGGCAATAGGTTGCTTTAAACCTATTGGCCGCCACCTAGAGGCAGGGTATAAATTGCTGCATTCACAGCCCTGTTTCTCAGTTCAGATCCTGCAAGCAATAAACAATGATCTTTGCTGAATTCATTCACCTCGTCTTCGTCATTAAGCAATGAACCCAGTACATAACACTGGTGATGAAGGTGGGATCCTGCTTCTCCGACTGAGCTGAAAGTCACTAGGAAAGAGGCAGCACACGCCTGGCAGGAAAAGCAATTCCCCCCTACGGTCGGCTAGCACAGCCACGCTAGTGACCACGTGCCCAGAGGACCAGTCCCTGGGCAACAGAGGAGCAGGATTCGAAGATGCTGAGCACCAGCCACGAAGACCAACAGAAATGGCCAACGTCGGAAAGCTGAGAGAATTCAACATTAAGCAGCCAGAAGAGTGGCCCTCGTACCTGTCCAGGGTCGAGAACTACCTTCGAGTGAACCAGGTCACCGAGGATGGATTGAAGGCCGCCACGCTCCTCTGTGTGTGCGGCCCAGCAACGTTCGACTTAGCAGAGAACCTGTTTGCGCCAATGCCATTGGAGTCTGTATCCTTCGCGGACTTGAAGAAGAAGCTCGGAGAACATTTCCAGCCCAAGCTGTTGGTGATCGCTTGGCTATGCTTTCAAGCACAGAATACAGCAACCAGGTGAAACCACATCTGAGTACATCGCGGCCTTGAGGCAGGCTGCATGCCTGTGCTAGTTCTCCAACGTCAAGGAGAGGCTACAAGACCGGCTTGTCTGCAGTCTCTGCAACCAAGAGCTACAGCAGAAGCTTTTCACCAAAGAGATTCTATCGTTTTTGGACACCCAGAAGGAAGTCAGGGCAGACGAAGCTGTTGGTGGGGCCGTACGAGCCATTCGGCCTGCCAAAACAGCACAACGCGAAGAAGCTGTCCACCACAAGGATGCCGGACACACAGAAGACCCCAAAGACAACACAGAAGTCGACAAGTTACACAGACAACTCAACCAACAGCATTGCAGCAACAAGCAACAGGAGGCCACTTACAAGGCAGATCCCTTCCTTAGATGTCTAGGTTGTGGCAGCCACCACCAATGCTTGGACTGTAGGTTCCGGACAGCCACGTGCTGGGCCTGTGGGAAGACGGGCCACATTGCATCCATCTGCAGAGGTCACCAGAGGGACCGGCCATCAAATCGCCAGTCAGAAGATCTGACCAGGAGAGGTACCAGGGCCCCAAGACTGCACAGCTTGGGTTTCTGCTCCAGCCGCAGAAGCATTTGTTGTACAGGGGCTCACCGCCTGATTAAGCCCAAGTATAGACTTCAGGTGGAGCTGCAAGGAGTCCCCTGCAAGATGGAGCTGGACACAGGCTCCGCTGTTTCAATTATTTCCCTTGAAACATTTAATTTCGTTTGTACTAACTGATTTTCAGAATGCCAGAGTCGCAGTCAAGGGTGAAGCCACACTAGCCGTTAAATTTAAGGGGTTTTCAGGGACAGCTCTTTCTTATAGTGGTCGACAGCCACGCTAAATGGCTAGAAGTTGTACCAATTGCAAACATGACTACTGCTAGGACCATCCAGGTGCTTAGGAAACTCTTTGCCATGCACGGGCTGCCAGACGTCGTAGTGTCCAATAACGGGACCAATTTACTGCAGCAGAATTTCAGGCATTCCTGAGAGCAAACCTCATTAGGCATGAGACATCGGCCCTGTTTCACCCATCTACTAATGGTCAAGCCAAACGTATGGTTCGCAGCACAAAAGAATCGCTGAGGCATATAGTGATTGGGGACTGGCACCACAGACTGGCCGACTTTTTGCTTTGCCAACATTCCACACCATACATGGCTACAAGGAAAGGGCCAGTGGAGCTGTGCTGGGGGAGGCGACTAATCACAGAACTGGACAGGTTCACCCAGACCAGGTGGCAGCAGAAGCCTCTTGCCCAAAACCCCCAAGGGGGCTGTAAGTGGGCGACGGGGTGTGGGCCAGGAACTATAGGCATGGGAACTTGTGGTTGCCAGGAAAAATCACTAAAACATCAGGCCCTCTCTCATACAAAGTGGGCCTAGAGGGCGGGCGAGTTGTCTGTCACCATATCAATCAGCTTAGGAAGCATTTTCCAGAACGGCCACAAAGCGAGGACTTCGTCACAGATCCTTGCCTTAGGCCGCAAACCGGCAGCCAGGCTGGTCCATGCATAGACTCTGAGTGCCAAAACAGCCAAAGCAACAGGGAGATAGCCATAGGGGAGAAAAGCCCAGAAGTGCAACATGGGTCCCCTGACGGAGAAAGCCAACCTGAGTACTACAGCCGCTGGGCTAACTCTGCAGAACAAACTGACTCTGGGGTGGGCCAACCTGGAAGGGCCAGCCAGAGATTGCTGAGCCAATCTGAATCACTTGAACTGAAGGACACTGGTCTACCCAGCCTGGCGGGCAAGCTGGTAGGCCAGGAAGTGCCTGGATCTCCCAGGCGTTCAACAAGGACTCGCAAACCTCCTGCTTATCTTCAAGATTTTGTCCTGAAATAATGAAGCTATAATGTTGTATGTACCTTTATTGTGCTGCTAGCTAGGAATCACCTGTATTAGCTAGGATGGAAACGTGTTGACTCACACTATCATTATACCTTTTGTAAACTGTATTGCTGTAATTACTTTCCTTTTGTTGCTATAATGTTTGTTCATTCTAACAGGGAGGGGTGTAATGTATTGGGCTTGTTTTGTTAAGGGAACACCACGTGGGAAGATTGCTTGAGCAGGAAAGCTGGCTAACGGCTCCCAGCTCCTCAGACAACCCGTCTGCAGTGCCGCTATTGGTTGCCTCTAGGGCAGCAATAGGTTGCTTTAAACCTATTGGCCACCGCCTAGAGGCCAGGGTATAAATTGCTGTATTCGCAGCCCTGTTTCTCAGTTCAGATCCTGCAAGCAAACAATGATCTTTGCTGAACTCACTCGCCTCGTCTTCGTCATTAAGCAACAAACCCAGTACATAATAGTTTCCTTTCATTTATGTGACTGGAAATATCTTAGCTTGCCTCCTACCTAATAAATAACGGGATGTATCTCAAGTTTTAAGTCACTGCAAACAGTAAAATTAGCATGCACTCTGCACATGAACATGCCAAAGAAATAGTTAAACAGAATTTGCAGGACCCACTTTTACACACATTTACACACATTTGTAGATGTCATTTATCAAGAGACCTGTGAAAAACATCCACTATCTATAGAGATATGATAAAAGTTATAAAAGTGAAGTCACTCAGGTTAAAGTTTGTTCAGGTTCTGGTTGTGACTAGAGAAAAAGTGTATAAATCACTCCTTATTGTCTTTTACAACTATTTAACCTTCAAAGTTCATGACAAACGTTTCTTAAAAACTTTGCTCTTAAGATTTCTATAACTACTTAACATATTTCATTACCAAAGTCTCCAGGAACATATTAGTTAACTTAATATTTCAGGTCTGATTTTAAATTTTAGGGGAAGAAGTGACAGGCTACTCTCCCCTTTTGGCTCTGTTCCATTCTGCGAAACCAGGTTTCAGAGTCATCAGTTTCCTTCAATTAGGGGAGCACTATTTTTAAAAAGGGAAACACCTCCTGATATTTGACGCTAGAGTAGCTCTTATTCCTTGCCTTCCTCCCAGATAGAGTCAGAATCAGTCATGCTACAAGGAAACACTAGTTCAGGGCTTTTCAACCAGTGATACGGGTACCACCTGTGGTACATTGGCACCTGGCAGGTGGTATGCGACCATCCTAGAAAAGTGGTAGCAGGGGAGGGGAATGAGCTGAACCAGTGGTAGCACCGCACAAGCCTGAGCGAGAGATGGCTTGAGCTGCAGGGCTGTCAGGGCTCAGTGGAAGCACCAGGATCAGCGCCAGGCTCCAGCTGGAGCTCAGCGCTGATTCTGGTGCTTCTGAGCCCAGAAGTGCCGATCAGCTGGAATGTTGCAGTATCTCCAGGGTCTTGTGATTTACATTCAGATGTTTGGCAACTGATTCATATTTATGACAGTCACAGTGTCCCAGGGTCATGTGAAGTGACCAAAGCCTGCTGCAACCACCCAGCAGAGGGGGGGGAATAAAAACCAAACACCCCCCACCCCACCCCCGCTGCCAATCCTCAACAGAAATGCTCACAATGAAAACCTTAGACAGGAGGAAGAGAGCCGCCGGGCAGACAGGCAGGTGTCTTGCTCGGCTGTGGCTTGGGGGGTACTTTTTTCAGTGCCATTGTAACTTCGAACAGTCACTAAGCGAACTGTTATAAGTCGAGGACTACCTGTACTTCATCACTTTTTTCCTTTTTTTTTTTTTGGTCATCAAGTTTTTGACACCTTGCTAGGCAACTGGTGGTACTCAGATGTTGCCATATCCTAAAAGTGGTACAATGGGTGAAAAGGTTGAAAAGCCCTGCACTAGAGAGAGGAATGAAGGGAGAGGCTTCTGCATTTGACTCTCTGCCCTCGGTATCTATTGCTGCTCCCTGCTTTCTCTGCTTTCTTCACCAGAAGGGTAACCTGGTCTAATTCAGTCTGGTCTGGCTAACTTCTGTTTTTGAAAGTCTGATGATTCAAACCCAACTGAAGGTTGTTTGTTTTGTTTTATTTACTATTTTTCTTTCCCTCAACTGGCTATTTTTCCCTTGGCTCGGTTAAAAATGATAAGTGCTTGGCCTCACCATTTCATTGTTTCTCCAATTACAGTACATGAGAACTTCACCCTCAGTTCCCAAATAGTCCAAGTAAGGTCAGAATAGAGTAGAACAGAACAGAACAGAACAGAACAGAACAGAACAGAACAGAACAGAACAGAACAGGAAAAAAAATAGAGTTAGAGCAGAGCAGAATAGAATAGACCACAGGGTCAACCTCGATCGCATCATGTGATGTATCATGACATATCACAATGTTTTTTGCCTTTTCAGAGCCTGCGTGGGCGTGGCCCACACGTGACGCATCTGGCCCATGGACTGGCAGTTTGACACCCCTGGAATAGAATATTCAGCCAAATACGGTTAGATAAGAAAGGAATTTGTCTCCGGTACAGAAGCGCTCCATGTACTTGCAAAATAACAGAGAAAATTATAATAAAATTGCGCAACCAGTAGAAGTGGGAAATAATGGCAGAAAGTGAAGAAGAACTAAAGAGCCTCTTGTTGCGAGTGAAGAAGGAGAGTGCAAAAGTTGGGTTGAAACTAAACATTAAGAAAACCAAGATCATGGCATCCGGCCCTCTCAATTCCTGGCAAATAAATGGGGAAGAAATGGAGGTAGTGACAGATTTTATTTTCCTGGGCTTCAAGATCACTGCAGATGGGGACTGTAGCCAAGAAATTAAAAGACGCTTGCTCCTGGGGAGGAAAGCCATGGCAAATCTAGACAGCACACTAAAAAGCAGAGACATCACCATGTCAACAAAAGTGCGTATAGTCAAGGCTATGGTCTTCCCAGTTGCAATGTATGGCAGTGAAAGTTGGACCATAAGAAAGGCTGAGCGCTAAAGAATTGAAGCCTTTGAACTCTGGTGCTGGAGAAGACTCCTGCGAGTCCCTTGGACTGCAAGGCGATCAAACCGGTCAGTCCTAGAGGAGATCAACCCTGACTGCTCTTTAGAAGCCCAGATCATGAAGCTAAAACTCAAATACTTTGGCCACCTAATGAGAAGGAAGGACTCACTGGAGAAGAGCCTAATGCTGGGAAAGATCGAGGGCAATAGAAGAAGGGGACGACAGAGAATGAGGTGGCTGGATGGAGTCACTGAAGCAGTAGGCGTGAGCTTAAATGGACTCCAGAAGATGGTAGAGGACAGGAAGGCCTGGAGGAACATTGTCCATAGGGTCGCGATGGGTCAGACACGACTTCGCAACTAACAACAACAACAACAAAAGTTTAAATAATACTACAGCCTATTACTAATACTACATTATTCAAACATGTCACCTGTTCTGGTGACAGAGCAACAAAGCAATGCTGATAAGCTCTAAATGGACTAGAATTAAGAAACCTTTAGCAACTTCTTTCTTAACCAAAACTACTACTACTGCTGTTACCATGAGAAGATCCTGTATATAGATTAATTAATAATAGCGTAGCTAATACCTTTGTTCAGTCTAACAATTACTTATTGTAGATCAGTGGGTTTCAGCCTAGCAGCCTTCAAAGAATGAACAATCCAGATTCTAGAGTGGTTAATTATGAATCTCATAGTAACAATCAGTTTAGACAAAACAGTTGTAGCAGGAAAGAAAGAACACAAGTAGAACTGGGACTTTATGCTATTGTAAAGATAATAGTTTAATTACATAAAATCAGAGATGCCGCTTACCTCATTTTGAACATTAAATGAGAAGGAAAAATGCATTCAACATTTATGACGGATCCCAATTTTCACAATACTTGTGAAAAAGCCAATTCCCGCAGAAATCAAATAGAGCTTTCTTCAGAAGAAATCAAGGGTCCATTTCAAAGCACTTGTTCTAATGGAGGCGGGGTGCTGCAAGCAAAATCAGGAATGTTCTATTTGCTTTAAGCAATGATGCTGATTCTTGCTCAACAAGTCTTGGGTTGCTGTCAAGTTTCTGCAGATCAACCCAAATGAAAGCCTCCCTGTATAACTAATCCCTAGGCAAGTGCAGAGAGTATTGCTTCCTGGCGAAGAATGGTGGGCAAACTGTGGGTCACATGTATGCTCGATAAATTCCCTAAAATTGGCCAGTCAATGAACAAGAAACTGTCAGTTTTGGGAAAGGGGGTGTTGCTATTCAAAATTACAGCAATATACAGTAAGCATGTTAAAGATTCCATGGATCATTCTATTCTATTCTGTTCTGTTCTGTTCTGTTCTGTTCTGTTCTGTTCTATTCTATTCTATTCTATTCTATTCTATTCTATTCTATTCTATTCTATTCTATTCTATTCTATTCTATTCTATTCTATTCTTAAAAACAAGCTGTTCTTTTTTTTCTGGAAAAAAGAGAGAAAAACTCCACCTGACCCACTCTAGGTGGGTCTTTTATCTGCAATTTATAAAACATTTTCAGTTTATAAAACCAGTTAGACCACTAGCAGATACCCAATATGAATAATATTCAACATTTTCAAAAGATGCAGAGAATGAGGTCAGGAGAAACCTGCCTCTGGCTATCACACTTTATTATTAAAATTTCAATATTTTAGCAGTGACTGACACAAAACTGGATTTAGGGGCCCGGGGGAGAGATGGGAACTATGTGAAAGCAACATGACCTAGCTGTTTCAATGAAATTCCTTTATTTTATCGATAAGTTGCATTTGGTTCATTGAGAAGATGTCCCTGCATAGTGATGAAATATCTAGATGCACCATTAAATGGTACAGCGCTGCTAGAAAACATTTTGAATTCCTACCTTCTCCTCTGTCTTAGGCTACTACTGAAATGAAAAATCTATTCACAAACAACCGCACACCTTACATGTCTATTTACTTTGTAATTTCATTTCCTTTATGTCATTTTATCATTTTCCATACCATTGTCTTATGACATCACCTCTTCATTCTTTCCCCCTTCCCTCCCTCCCTCCATCTGGCCATCTTCTGCTTCTCTGGCCATTCCCAACTCTTTCTTCAGGTGATTTACACAAAAATATGGATATGAGGGAACAAGCTGGTAATAGAAAAATCTTGTTTGGCCCAACCTGGCAGTTCTACTTTCATCTGATTTGCTCTAGAGGAATCATTTGGGCAAGCAGCATAGGAAGGATAAATATGTGAATAGGGATAGAAGACAACTCAGACAAACAAGCTAACAGTGAACAACAGCCTAATCAAGGAACCACCAAGAACAATCCCATCAACCCTGACAGGTTAAGCCACTAGTAAATAAAATGGGACGCGGTGGCTCAGTGGGTTAGGACACTGAGCTTGTCGATCAGAAGGTCGGCAGTTTGGCGGGTCGAATCCCGAATGCTGCGTAACAGAGTGAGTGCCTGTTACTCATCCCAGCTTCTGCCAACCTAGCAGTTCGAAAGCACGTAAAAATGCAAGTAGAAAAATAGGGACCACTACGGTGGGAAGGTAACAGCGTTCCGTGCGCCTTTGGCGTCTAGTCATGCTGGCCACATGACCACGGAGATGTCCTCGGACAAGCGCTGGCTCTTCGGCTTTGAAACAGAGATGAGCACCGGCCCCTAGAGTCGGAAATGACTAGCACACATGTGCGGGGGAACCTTTACCTTTACCT
Source organism: Vipera berus (assembly GCF_964194415.1). Lineage (NCBI taxonomy): Eukaryota > Metazoa > Chordata > Lepidosauria > Squamata > Viperidae > Vipera > Vipera berus. The sequence goes on from NC_138202.1 coordinate 137,618,280, forward strand.
TTATATAAAATGAGAGCAAACCCCACTCCCTACTAGCACGGATGAGGTAACTTAGTTTGATAATGAAATGTCTGCAAGAAACCAATCAAGTTCAGAGAGCACCGAGAACCCCATAGTGAACAGATAGGCCCACCAACTCAACACTCAAGGAAGGTAAAAATAAGGAAGAGCAACTATAGATTGATGGGACAAGTCTAAGAAAAGTTTAGGAATGGTTAGATGGGATGCCATTAAGGATTTCCTTCTTATGCACTACATATTTTTCTGAATAACAATGAAATTAGAAAGAAAGTCAAGGATGATACTTATATCAGCTGTGAGACTAGAAAAGGTTACCTGAAGAACCCTAACAGAACTGGTGAAAGGAAAGGAAAGTAAAATGCAGACCTCAGTTCCGTCACCCTCCTTTTGCTGAGGCAAAGTAGAAACGATGAGGCTGGTCCATTCAATCAATCTGACAGGCACTCTCATTATGCAGTATATTGCCAAGGGAATCTTCTTTAAGATATCGTGAATGCAATATATGCCTGAGTCAGCAGCTACTAAGACAGCAGCAGAACACTGATTTTAAATCACATAAGACCATGAAGTTAATATTTCAAATAAAAGACACAGCACCTCCAGATGCTGGTATAAATATAACCAATGCTATGTCGCAGCCAGTTCTAGAAATTACAATTCATTCTCTTTGCCCTTAATCTTGCTCATCTGCTTTTTGTTTGTTTGATTGTTCCACTTCCACTTATATGGAAGAATAAATTTATTTCGGGGTTGTTGTTTTTTAACCAAGTAAAATAAAACCCCACAAAGCCGTCCTGAATGGGGTTTGGATTTCCTGCACTTAATTTAGTCTCCAGACTAAAAGTTATTGCCTTGTACTGTGCGATCATTTCTGTAATGGTTTGCGATCATCTTGGCTTTGTCGATTAAATCCTAAGAAAAGTCACATTAATACTTTTTCAAGTCAGATGCTGTTTGCAGCCCAAGGGACTGAATAACAATGGAAAACGTGCACAAACCCCAAACCTCCAATACAGGTAGTTGTTGACTTAACAACAGTTCATTTAGTGACCGTTTAAAGTTACAACAGCTCTGAAAAAAATGAGTTATGACCATTTTTCACACTTACAATCATTGCAGCATCTCCATGGTCACATGGTTAACATTCAGACGCTTGGCAATTGATTCATATTTATGACGGGATCATGTGATCACCTTTGCTGACCTTCTGACTAGAAAGTCAATGGAGGAAGCCAAATTCACTTAACTATCAGGTTACTAACAACTGCAGTGATTCCCTTAACAACGGTGGCAAGAAAAGTCATAAAATGGGGCATAATTCACTTAACAAATGTCTCTCTTAACAACAGAAACGTTGGGCTTTATTGTGGTCATAAGTCGAGGACTACCTGTACTGGCGTTTCCAATGGCTTCAGAGTGCTAACTCAATCTCCAAAATACAACCAAAATAACTCAAATATCAAAATATTTCAAGAATATTTAAAACAATTGCCAGAGAAGGAAGCTTGTGGGAAAGCAGAGCACAGATTTTGCAAGAGTGTTATTAAATATAGCCAATTCAAAAGTTATGTCAAGAGTCCAACTCTACAACAATTTATCTGAGGTAATAAAGTAACAATTTATCTGAGGTAATAAAGTAGATCTGAATCACTGGGATCAAAGAGCTTTACAAGAGCTTTTCCAGAAAAAAAGCATTCTCATGTGACAAACTATTTTGCTAGATGCAGATTCTCAAATTTATTCAAGATTAAAATGGGGGCAATAAACAAAATCCTTTGCTTTGTCAGTGGAAATGTTAATAAGTGGGGAGATCTATGGATCCTCATGTTAATTGAACATTCTTGGATCTGTATCACTGCAAATGGCCAATGAATCACCTTCATTTTTAATGTTTATTTTCCACCCAAATGAAAATGTGAGGATTTCTTTGAATTTAATAGTTTGCCATGTTGCTCATTGGCTGAGTGTTCTTTACCAGCAGCAAGCCAAAAAGGATGCCAAATTGTTTTCAGAAAAATATATTTTCAATATATTTTCACACTACGGCTTAGATAAGAAGGCAAATTCAGCTCCTGGGTTATTAATGAACCTGAATCTGGATGCAGTACTTATTTAGTTTTCACTGGGCAAGAATGTGCTATGAAGCAGTGTAATATAATATGCACTTCCCAGAGCCTAGGACCTAGGTGCACTCATAAGCAATGCATGACATTTTCTGGCCTCTAAAGGAGACTCAGCCACTTCACTTTTGTTAAGACTTCCATTATGACTCTTTAAAAAATGTCAAGGAGATTGATTCTGAAAATTAATCAAGTGTGGGATTCATGGACTGTTTAAAGCATTTTCTATCCCACCCCCACCCCCACCCCGCAATTCTTTTTCAAGCAAATACACAAACATAATAAAAAATAAAGCCACGATGCAGTAGAAGTAGCAAAATATATATAAAAATTGATTTTATAGTATGTTCAGTATATGCTAATCCACCCACACTTTTAACACGCTCAGTTTAGAGTTGCAGGCAGGTAGGTTTATGAAAACAAGTGTGGGTGTGTTATGTACGTTGGCAAAAAGATCCAAAATGTTAGTTCTTGTACTCTGCTTTTTTTTTTCCTCCAAACCCTCACTGGTTTCCCCCCTCCTAAAAAGACACTGTAAGTCTGTGTCTGCTTCACACCAATCTCCTTCTTCCAGAGATAGCTTTATCATTTACCTAGCTCAAAGCAGAGCATTAGTCATTTGATTTTAGGAATATTATGATTTTGTTATGCTTTTTTCCAGCAAGCTATGGAACAATTAAACACGAGGATACAAGAAAAGCTTATTGTAGAAAGGCTCAGGAACAACAACAACAAAATCCACTGCTTGTTACAGTTGAAACACAAGTTCTATTTGAACTGCAATCAGTGTTCATTTTTGCGCTTCTTTTCCCCAGCTGCTTAAAGTAAAACCAATTTTTTTTTGGGGGGGGGGGAAATAGATTGCTTCCATCTGTTCTTGTGTAAGAATGGCCAGATCCAATATCAGCCTATTTGCTTTTGAACATGGTGAGAACTAGCTCTCACATATTTAATAATTGGCTGAATTCAGCTTTCAAATTGTTCCTCGTATGCATGGATGCTCTCAAGTTTACTCCCGAAATCAGGCTTGCAGGCTTTTTGAAATTGGGAATTTCTACTGAATTTTAAAAGAACGTTAAGATAGCAAAAACAAATATTGAGGGCTGAAGGAACAAAGTTTCCATATTGTGTTTATTTTTCTACTCTTCTGTTATACCTTTCTGATGATTCCACATGGCATTGACTGTTTTGTTACCAACTGTATTTATTTCTAAGGTGTGACACTGCAATTGATAATTTATATATTTATACATTATACTGTACCCAAATCTAGGGGCCCTCTTTGAGGGAGATGGGCAGTCTAGAAACATGAAATATAAACAAACAAACAAATATTTGTCTGTTAATTGATGTGACATGTCGTGACATTTTGTAACTTTTTTCCCATTGCCAGCAATGGGGTGGGCGCGGTTTCACTATGATGCATGCAGCCCGCGGGCCGGCAGCTTGACACCCTTGTTCTAGAAAGAGTGCAGAGAAGAGCAACAAGGATGATTAGGGGACTGGAGGCTCAAACATTCAAAGAGCAGTTGCAGGAATTGGGAAGGTCTAGTTCAGGAGTGTCAAACTGCTGGCCCACAGACCGAACATGTCATTGGGAAACCACACCCACCCCACTGCTGGTAATGGCGAAAAAGCTCTGATACGTTGTGTAATGTCACGTGACATCACGAGTTTGACATGTTTGGTCTAGTTTAATGAAAAGAAGGATTAGGGGTGACATGATAGTTCCCACAAAGAAGAAAGGGTCAACTTATTCTCCAAAGCACCAGAAGGCAGGACAAGAAGCAACAGATAGAAACTAATCAAGGAGAGAAGCAACTTAGAACTAAGGAGACATTTCCTGACAGTGAGAACAATTAACCAGTGGAATGGCTTGCCGTCAGAAGTAGTGTGTGCTCCAAACTGGAGGTTTTTAAGAAGAGGTTGGATAACCATTTGCCTGAAATGGTATAGGGTCTACTCCTGGGCAGGGGATTGGATTAGAAGACCTCCAAGGCCCCTTCCAACTGTTATTCTGTTAACAACTAACCAGTGGAACAACCTGCCTCCAGAAGTGGTGAATGCTCCAACACTGGAAGTTTTTAAGAAGAGACTGGCCAGCCATTTGTCTGAAATGGTATAGGGTTTCCTGCCTGAGCAGGGGGTTGGACTAGATGACCTCCAAGGTCTCTTCCAACATTATTTTTTATTATTATTATTATTATTATTATTATTATTATTATTATTATTATTATTATTATTATTATTATTATTATTATTATTATTATTATCTGTTGAGTCATTAATTCCATCTCAGCTAAGTTTAATTTGTGCTTTATTATTTCCATTTGTTTGTTGAGTATTACTTTATCTGGATCTATTTGTAATTCTAATTCTAGTTTTCTAAGTTCGTCCCTCAACTTTAATTGTAGTTGTTTCTTTTCTTTGTTCTTCTTAGCAATATAAGTTATGGCCAGGCGTCTAAAATATGCTTTGGCAGTGTCCCAAACATTTTGAAGTGATGTTTCTTCCTTCTTGTTTATTTTAAAGAAAAATTTCATTTCCTTTATTGCTAGTTGTAGGAATTCTTTCAATATCAATTTGTTTAGAGACCATCTAGGTTTCTTCTTAATTCCTTTTCAGATCACTTTTATTGGATTGTGGTCTGCCCACTCATTGGTTACAATTTCCGCCTCTTGAATCATCAGTTTCAAGTCCAACGAAATCCATATCATGTCAATTCTTGACCATGATTGTGTCTATTTGAGTAAAATGTATATTGTAGTTTCTCTGAGTTTTTCTCTCGCCATATATCTAGAATACTGAATTCTTCTATCATTTTTGAAAACACTTTAGGTAGTAAATTTCCTCCTTTAAACTACCAAAACTTTTGTATAATGGGAGACTTTAATGCAATAGTGGATGGAACTTTGGACTATAAAAGTGCTAAACACACTGAAAACAACTTTGATGACAACCAGCTCAAATGAAATGTTGAGTGAAATGAGGTGAACTGCAATTAAAATGTAGGATTGTAGGAACTCTTTATATCAGCCCAATCCATATCCACATATTCTATTGCAATAAAATTGATAATTGGGAAAATCTTCACTAATAGGGTGGCCTTTTTTGTCATTTGAGAACTGAAATCTATTGCTCACTTTCGTAGTGTGTTGTTCTATGTATCAACCAATTGCCCAAGTCTCATTGCTTTTGGTGGATGTGCAATGTGCAATCATTGCCAATCTTCCAATAACATTTAATGAAGACTAACTTCAAAAATTATATTTCAAAATACTCAGTTTATTACTGAAATGTTTACAAAACTAACTGTAATGAGCTTTTTTAAAAAAAATCACTTTCTCTGAATAGATTATCTCTAATTTCTTTCTTTGGATATTTTAATTTGCTTCATTTGGCCTTTCAAAGGAATAAGTTGTTTTCCCATAACCTGAAAATCTTCAGCTATAGAGAAAGATTCCAGTGCTTAAATGGGGAAGACTGGCATATATTGACAAAACCTCCTCATGATCATAAGAAAAGGCAAACAAGGCAATAGTAGTGGAACTAGGGTGAAGATAAGAAATCATAGATTAGATTCTACTGAAGTTTCAACTTTTAACCATAACTTCCATAAATAATGAAGCAATATAGAAAATTGGAAGCTGAACTTTCCCTAATTGTTTCAGAGTTATGTACATTAGATACAGGTAAAGATGTTCCTTCTTTTTAAGCAGCTCTTGAAGAGTTGAAAATCAATATCTATGTTATGTATGAACGTAGTGAAAATAAATAAACCTTATGCACAGCTTTTTATTGATTTCCTGCTGCTCCTGAATCAACTTAATTGAGAAAATGGCTAAAGTGCTGAGATACACTATAGTGAGATACACTAATCATCTTCAAAAAAAAAACCATTTATTATTATTTTTTGGGGCATAGCTCTTATTTCCAAAAAGAAATGGCACCTTCCCCACTTCCTGATATGAGTGGAAACCTGCCATTTGATTTTGAAGTTGTCATTGGCCATGGGATGAATAGAAACTTTGTGTTCAAACATACTGGACATTTATTTCTCCTGGAGATTCTTCAGGTAGCAAATTTTTCCTAGCAATCAGTAGGGCATGATTCATAGTCTGGAGAAATGACTACAAGTATTTATTTCTCTCTTTTCTAATAGTGCTAGAATTCAAGGTCAAGTGTTGCATTTGGCTGGAATAGAGAATTAGGGGAAGATGAAATATTTGGTCACCAGAAAGAGTAATTAAAGTTTTTTTATTACTGGTTAGATAGCATGAAAAAAGGATTAGAGACATTAATTGGAAAGACAGATCTATTAGTCACTCAAGCTAAGCATTGACATTCTAAGGTAATATTTCTCCTAATAGTAGCTGTGTAGTAGTTGTGACAGTAGAGGAGTGGTGCCTTTACTTCCTGCTTGTAAGTTTCTTGGAAGCATCCAAGTGATCATCCTTTCCCAACCTGACCTTTTCCATGGTTTGGGACTGCAACTCCCAGCATTAGCAGCCGGCAAGATAGTTATATCTGAGGGATACTAAATTGAGAAAGGATGAATTCAGTGGTTTTTTTTAATCAGATCCAGTTGTGCCCTTTTGCCTTCCACAGGAAATCCTCAGTGTTCTGATTAAATCTGATGAGGAGTAACAGATTTCACATGCTTGCTTTTATTGCAGCCTTTCATGAATAGGTTACCTTTGGTTGGGAGGCTGTGACTGATAGCCAGACTATTAACCTAATCAATTCTACTGTGTTCTAAACAAAATCAAATTTCAGCTCCAAATTTATCACTTTCTTAGAGTCTATAAAAACACAAAGCAAGATTACTGCCATATACCAGTAGTTAGAAAGCTTCCTCTCCATGTAGGAATCACTAAGAAGCATGTTTCTAAACATATAAACATACTGCCACATGGGGCAACAACATGATCCCAGGAAAAGTTGAAGAGCAACAAATTTAGATCCTGGTCTTGCTTCAATTATTTTTGCAAGAGAATAATCATAATGATGATGATGGAAGGGACCTTGGAGGTCATCTAGTCCAACCCCCTGCTCAGGCAGGAAACTCTAAACCCTTTCAGACAAATGGCTGTCCAGTCTCTTCTTAAAAACTTCCAGTGTTGGAGCATTCACAGCTTCTGGAGGCAGGTTGTTCCACTGATTGATTGTTCTAACTGTCAGGAAGTTTCTCCTTAGTTCTAGGTTGCTTCTCTCCTTGACTAGTTTCCATCCGTTGCTTCTTGTCCTGCTTTCAGGTGCTTTGGAGAATAGCTTGGCTCCCTCTTCTTTGTGGCAGCCCCTGAGATATTGGAACACTGCTATCATGTCACCCCTCACCCTTCTTTTCATTAAACTACACATACCCAATTCCAGCAACCGTTCCCTATATGTTTTAGCCTCCAGTCCCCCAATCATCTTTGTTGCTCTTCTCTGTACCCTTTCTAGAGTCTCGACATCTTTTTTACATCGTGGTGACCAAAACTGGATGCAGTATTCCAGGTGTGGCCTTACCAAGGCATTGTAAAGTGGTATTAGTACTTCACGTGATCTTGATTCTATCCCTCTGTTAATGCAGCCTAGCACTGTGTTGGCTTTTTTGGCAGCTGCAGCACACTGCTGGCTCATATTGAAGTGATTGTCCACTAGGACTCCGAGATCTCTCTCACAGTTACTACTATTGAGCAAGGTACCACCTATACTATACCTGTGCATTTGATTTTTCCTGCCTAAATGTAAAACCTTACTTTTTCACAATTGAATTTCATTTTGTTAGATAGTGCCCAGTGTTCGAGTCTGTCCAGATCCTCCTGTATCTTAAGCCTATCTTCTGGAGTATTGGCTATTCCTGCCAGCTTGGTGTCATCTGCAAATTTGATGAGTTCCCTATCTATCCCCTCATCCAATTCATAGATGAAGATGTTGAAGAGCACTGGACCCAGAACAGAGCCCTGGGGCACCCCACTACACACTTCCTTCCATGTAGATGCAGTTCCATTGAGGACCACACTCTGAGTACGGCCTGTCAGCCAGCTACGAATCCATCTGGTGGTGATGCTATCTAACCCACATTTTTCTATCTTATCAAGTAGTAGGTTGTGATCTACTTTATCAAATGCCTTACTGAAGTCCAAGTAAATTATATCTACAGCATTCCTCTGGTCCACTAGTTTTGTCACTTGGTCAAAGAATGCAATAAGGTTTGTCTGGCATGATCTGTTTTTGACAAACCCATGTTGGATTTTAGTGATAACTTTGTTCGCATCAAGGTGTTCGCTGATTTGTTGTTTGATTATCTTTTCCAGAATCTTCCCAGGTATTAAGGTCAGGCTGATAGGTCTGTAGTTTCCTGGATCTATTTTTTTCCCTTTTTTGAAGATGGGAACTACATCAGCTCTCTTCCAGTCCTCTGGTAGTTCCCCAGTGTTCCAGGATCTTTGAAAAATATAGTTCAGTGGTTCTGAGATCACGTCTGCCAGTTCCTTGAGAACCTTGGGGTGTAATCCATCTGGTCCTGGTGATTTGAACCCGTCTAGGCTGGACAGATGCTCACTTACCATTTTCTTGCCTATCTTAACTTGCATTTCTATTCTGTTTTTTATGGCACTGGTTTTGGTAGGTTGGACTGTTTTTTTCCCTTTGTGTAAAGACAGATGCAAAAAACGAGTTAAATAGTTCTGCTTTCTCCCTGTTGCTTGTCATCTTCTTGCCACTTTCCCCCACTAATGGACCAATCATTTCCTTAACTTTTTTCTTGTTTCTTATATGTTGAAAGAAGCTTTTTTTGTTATTTTTGACTTTGGTCACAAGCCTTAGTTCATTTTGAGCCTTAGCTTCCCTCACTTCATCTTTGCAGGCATGGGCTGTTTGCTGATATTCTGCCTTAGTTATGTGCCCCTCTTTCCACTTCTTATACTTGTCCTTTTTATCTTTCAGTTTATCAGAGAGATTAAACAGGTTAAACAGAATTTCTTTGAAAATGCTAACAAGCCAGGAAGATGGCTAGCATATAGATTGAGAAAGGGAAAAGAAAATAATTTAGAAACTCTAGGATACAAAAGGAGAAATACAGTTTCAAAATGATGCAAGGAAAAAAATTGTGAAAGAATATTATGAGACACTTTATAAGGCAAAGGAAATCTCTAAGGAAAAAATAGAGCAGTATTTAATAAAAGCAAATTTACCGAAAATTCCCCAGAATATCTGAAATATATTGAACAAACCAGTATCAATGATGGAGACTATAGAAGCTATAAAAAGGCAAAAAAAAGGACAAGAGTCCACAGCCAGACGGACTACCTGCAGAATACTACACTGCGTTACAAGACGCGCTTACTCAGATCCTGAAAGAAATTTGTAATGAAATTCTCCTGAAAACCAAAATACCAAAGACATGGACTGAAGCTAATATCACTTTAATACCTAAAGAAGATACAGATTTGACACATATAAAAAATTACAGACCAATTTCATTACTAAATGTAGACTATAAAATTTTTGCCTCAATAATGGCAGAAAGAATTAAGAAATTCTTGATTGAATTTATACACACAGATCAAAATGGCTTTCTGCCTAAAAGACAGATAAAAAATAATTTAAGAACAATTTTGGATGTTCTAGAGTACTATGAAGCTCATCCAGGCAAACAGATGGCTTTGATATTTCTTGATGCACAAAAGGCATTTGATAACTTAAATTGGCAATTTATGTTTCAGCAACTTGTGGAAATGGGTTTTGGGGAAAACTTTATGAATGCAATTCATGCAATTTATGATAAACAGACTGATAGAATAATTGTAAACGGAGACCACACAGAAAACCTTAACATTAAAAAGGGCACAAGACATTGCTATTTATATTAACCTTGGAAGTATTGAACAGAAATATTAGACAAAACTCTGAGATTAAAGGACTGAAGATAAAGGGTGAAAAATATAAATTGCAGGCATTCGCGGATGACTTCGTCTTTATATTGGAAGAACCTCTGGAAACAAGCACAAAATTGTTGGCCACAATAGAACAATATGGTGAGGTCGCAGGCCTGATAATAAATAGAGAAAAGACTAAAGTTTTAACAAAGAACTTAACAGAAAAACAAAAAACGCAACTTGCAAGAAAAACAAATCTTCAAACAGTTAAAAAAGTTAAGTACTTGGGAATTTACTTAACAGCAGGATGTATAACAGTAAAAGAGGACAACTATACAAAATTATTAAAACAAATAAAACTGGACTTAGAAAAGTGGAAAAATCTCCAACTGTCAATACTAGGGAGAATAGCTACAATTAAAATGAATATCTTACCAAAAATACTTTTTTCATTTCAAACTATTTTGGTAAAATTAGAAAAAGCCTTCTTTGATGAACTGAATACCATAATATTGAAATTTATTTGGCAAGGGAAAAAAGCACGAATTAAAGTGAAATTGCTACAGAATGTTAGAGAAAGGGGAGGATTTGGACTCCCAGACTGGAAGTTATATTACCAAGCAGCTATTTTAACATGAATTAAAGAATGGATAACACTTAGAGACAAAAGATTACTATACCTAAAGGGGCATGACCTGCAGATTGGCTGACATGCCTTTCTGTGTTATGGGAAGAATAAAACACATAGATATTTCCAGAACCATGCTATAAGAAATGCACTTCTCTTAGAATGGGAAAAAAGAAAAGAAAAAAAATATATTAAGATACCTGAATGGCTTTCAACAATGGAAGCCTTTGCTTACCCAAACTTAATTAACTATGATAAACTTGTAACATATAAAGAGTTACTGAACAATGAAGGAAGATTGAAATCTAGACAAGACCTACAACAACAAGGTATTGACCTATCATGGTGGCCATACCTACAAATCCAATCAAGATATGAAAAAGACATGAAAATAATGGGGCTCTATAAGGAACAGACAGAACTTGATCTTAGATTGCTAAAAACAGATGAAAAGCTGATTAAAAAACTTTATAGACTACTGCTTAACTTAAAGATGAAGGAGGAACAAGTTAAAGAAACAATGATAATATGGACAAAAAACATTGGACATACTATAGAACTTGAAGAATGGGAAAAGTTATGGGACAGAAATATTAGATTAACCAAAGCTGTACCATATAAAGAAAATTTGTATAAAATGTTTTATAGCTGGCACATGACAACAGTGAGACTAGCCAAAATGTTTAAAAATACTTCAAATGTTTGCTGGAAATGTAACCAAAGACCAGGTACTTATTACCATATCTGGTGGTCAAGTCCTAAAGCAAAAAGGGTTTGGCTTAAGATACATTTATGGTTGGAGAAGATGATTAAAAAAAAATAGAATTTAAACCAGAATTGTTTCTGTTAGGAATGATAGGCCCCAACTATAACAAGGAGAGTGGATACTTACATGTATTGACAGCAGTGAGAATTATGTATGCCCAATATTGGAAAAATGAAGAGTTACCGACTGAAGAAGTATTAATCAAGAAAATATTGGATTGTGCAGAAATGGATAGATTAACTTTAGAGATTAAAGAGAAAGAACATTCAGTTTACTATAGAACTTGAAATAAATTCTGTCAATGGCTAGATAAGCGAGTTAGAGAGAAAGGAATGTGATATGCAATTTTAAATTTATTTGAGTAAGAAAAATACTATACATTGAAAACTTAGTATTGTTTTTGATAATCTATTATACCTATCAGTGTTATTATTAGCTTTACTACTTTTATTTATATATATATTTACCCAGACAATATGTTGTTTGCCAAATATTGAATGTTATTGGGGGAAACCCCCCAAACTCTCCTGTACCGTATCCCAAATTCCCATCCCCTTACCCCCTCTTTAACCCTATAAAAATTAATTTAAAAAATTCAAAAAAGTTGTTTTCAGTGTGCATGAAAGTAGAAAATTATAAATGAATGCTACTAACTGAGAAGACAGGAATGAGTTTTAAGGGTATTTTTCCCTTTTTTAATGAAAGGGATCTAAGGGAAAGAATATAAGCGCTGATTATGCATAAATAATAAAAATGTAGGGCAAGCATATATGTTTGTTTACCTTATTAGAGTGTTCACTACTGATGGAGAAAGGAGAAATTTCAAAACATACTAATGCAGGTAGGAGGGTAGTCAGTAATATCTAGGGTTTTGCAATAAATTAATGTTTGTCTGAAGAAGTGAAACTAGCCATTTATAAAAGTGCTTCCAGTCACTTTGTTATATGGCAGTGATAGATTGACATTATTATTATTATTATTATTATTATTATTATTATTATTATTATTATTATTATTATTATTATTATTATTATTATTATTATTATTAATTAAATTTATATGCCGCCCTTCTCCCTAAGGACTCAGGGTGGCTCACAACAATAAAAAATTAAAAAACATAGAATACAAAAATTAAAAAAGAATTAAACAATAAATAAAAAATAAAGGACAATTTAAGCAGATAAAAACCAAATTTAAAAAACCATGATCAGTCCAGGCCCGCTTGTTGGAACAACCATGTCTTCAGGTCGCGGCAGAAGGATCGAAGGTCAGTGGCCGTCTGCAGCTTCGGAGGCAGTTCATTCCAGAGGGTCGGCGCACCCACAAAGAAGGCTCTCCCCCTGGGGGTCACCAGCTGGCATTGCCTGGCTGACAGCACCCTGAGGAGGCCGACTCTGTGGGAGCGAACCAGGCGATGGGAGGTTGACATTGGCAGCAGGTGGTCTCGCAAGTACCCCGGGCCTAAGCCATGTAGGGCTTTAAAGGTAATTACCAGCACCTTGAATCGCACCTGGAGGGCAACCGGAAGCCAATGCAGCTCGCGCAGGAGTGCTGTAACATGGGAGTATCAAGATACTCCCATAAGCACCCGCGTGGCTGCATTTTGCACCAGTTGAGGCCTCCGGGTGCACCTCAAGGGCAGCCCCATGTAGAGAGCATTGCAGTAATCCAGGCGAGAAGTGACAAGGGCATGGGTGACCATGCATAGGGCATCTCGGTCCAAAAAGGGGCGCAACTGGCACACCAGGTGAACCTGTGCAAAGGCCCCCCCTGGTCACAGCAGTTAGATGATCCTCCAAATTAAGCCATGAATCCAGGAGGACACCCAAGTTGCGAGCCCTTTCTGAGGAGGGCAATAGCTTCCCCCCATCAAAAGAGGTGGAACATGTTGGACAATATGAGATGCCGGTATCCACAGCCACTCAGTCTTGGAGGGGTTCAGCCTGAGCCTGTTCCTTCCCATCCAGACCCGCACCACCTCCAGGCACCGGGACATCACATCAAGGGCATCACTGGGTTGGCTCGGGGTGGAGATAAACAACTGGGTATTATTGGCATATTGGTGATACCTCACCCTAAAGCCACGGATGATCTCACCCAGCGGCTTCATATAAATGTTAAAAACATCAAGAACAACTTAAATGCTGATTGCTGGGTGAATGAATTGCTTAAGAAAAAAATGTAAACCAAGAAATAGGATCAAAAGGATGTTTATTCAATAGCTATGAATAAATTTGGATTGAATATAGAAGATGACCAGCTGATCCTGATGGAGGGGTTAAACGCATCTGTAGTCATGAGTCCCTGCATGCCCACAAGAGATCTAAGTCCAGCCTACCTTGAATGCCTTTCTTATCTCCCTCTCATTTCCTTGATGGTTAGTTGGTCAGATTCTTGCATATAGCTTAAGCCTGCAATAAATCTTTATACTCATCTAAGCTGCCTGAATCTCCTGATTTCCCTGGCACTTGAGATAACTGAGTCTCCAGTATCAATAAGGCATGCTGAGATGCTTTAGTCGTACAGTGAAAATGAGGATCAAATTGAACAACAACAAATATATGAAGGAAGAATAAATGACTTAAGAGGAAGAAGAAAACCAGAACTGATGAGATCCTCAAAAAAGAGGACATAATTTTAAACACAAGAATAGTCCATGAAGTACTGTATGTATATGTGTGGTGAAAGTACAGGCAGTTTGCAAAGATAGAAAGGTATCCAGTGGTAAACTAAGTATTGTGATGCTAACTGGATTTAGTTGTATTTCTTTTTCTTATGTCATGCCTTTATTTTCTTTTGCATTCTATTTTTCACTCCTTTTTTGCACTACATACAGTATAATACTGAAACATGCTGGGTATGTATATAGATAATAAAGTTAATTTTATAGCAATGATAATTAACCTTAATTGTAGTTTTTTTTCTTAATTACAGCTAGTTATTCAGTTGTTTTATATGTTTTATCTGAACAGGAAGCTGTTGAGAGAGTAAGTTGGAAATGTTTTCATAATTTAATAGGCTATTCATGTCAACATGCTTAGGCTACAAAAGTATGTTATATGTAAAGCCAAAATACATACAGTGAACGGGAGTCATCACCTCCCTTTTCTGGGTTATTGTTGAGCAATAACTTATTGCTTATTTTGTCATCTGTTGTATTTTGCTCTCTTCACTGAACAGCATATTTAAAATTAGTTATTTTTTATGAAATCCTACATCAACCTTAATTCATTCAGAATTTTAACTTTATTGACACCCAATCATACCACTTGCACAGCCAGCTGTTTGTTTTAAATCTTATAGGTTTTTGAGAGCAAAATAAAGTAATAAAATAATAAAGTACTGTATGTTCTTAGCAGCAGCTGTGTTTAAACAAAGTTTCAGCCAGACCATTTTATTTTATTGTAAAATGTCATGATCTTTTCTTCCGTGAAGTTCTGGGATTCCCTTAAACAGAACTTATAAAGATAAAACTTGTCTTCTATAAAATCCTTATTTGCTTTATAAACAGGTAGTATTCTCTTTCGATGCCATTGCCATTTGTGTTTTTGGAACACATTATATTTTAACTTTACTCAATATCTCCTAATATCCCCCTCCCCCTCCCTTTGAATTCATATATTCTGGCTAAAAGATTCAAGGATTTATTTAACAGCATGTATTTCACAGGCTGGAAAATGAATTTATTAGAATTTACTAGAAGTAAATGCTTCTAGTTAAGCTATCACCGTGCTATTGTGTCTTTTGTCTAATGTAAACTCTGAGCCTGTTTAGATTATATGATATTTTCATAAATAAATAATCTGGCAATATAGTCATGTACATTAACATTTGAACTGTCAAATTTGGGGGGAGCAAGGTTGATGATCAAAATACAATTGTACATTTTGTGTTTGTAAATTGGGAGAAAGTTGGAAAACAGTAACTTCATAAGAGTGCTCCCAAATCAGGAGAAAAATTTAAGGTATTCCTCCTTGATTTAGTACTGCCTTTAATGTTTATGATGGGGTTTTTTCCAATTTAGTTTTTGCTTGAAATCGCCTCACACTGCACTTTGAGATATTACTTCAAAATATTACAGCTCCTGTTACCAATGCAGCCCAAGACAAACATAACTTCACTACTAGGTCAGAAACAGCTGATGGAATCCAGCTTTTCCTCACAAAAGACTGAGTATTTGGTGGTTATATAAGATGAATTAAGACCTGGACAGCAGAAAATCCAGCCTGAAGGGTGGAACCTGTGGGGAAAAAAGGCCCTCCAAAGTAAAAATTAAAAATCTTAAGGAATTTAGAGAAGGAGTCGCAGTTTAAATAGGAAGCATGCATTCAATTCTTCCTGTATATGAGATCTGGTTTGGGTGAAGGGATTTAATTCAGTATTTCAGGATTTAACTTTCTAGTCAGATGCTCCAAACTTCATTACTATGACTTACCAAACAAGGTCGCAGGCAAATCTGTAACCAAATTACTAATGGAATTATCCAGCACTTTCCTTCTGCCATTAGCCTACTATAATTTTCCCTAGAATTTAACATTAGACCAGTGACATAAAGAATCTGTTTCATCCATGGAAATTCTAGATCAGTAATTGGATTTAACTTTCAGCAGCAACTCAAGGACACATCATTTCTTGTCACTGTTAATTCTTACAATAAGGTTACTCAGTGTGCACAGCTCATTTAAACAAACACATTTAACTAAACTGCTGTATATTAACCCAGCTACAATTAAATGCAATGTATAAACTAATTGCTATCCCTTTCAGAGAGGCCAAGTCAAGAAGCCGACACCACAAGAAGAAGCAAATCTCAACTTTATTCCTAAATTTTATAACAAAATCTCAAAAGCCTTACTGAAATTCTCTTTTCCCTCATTCCCTTTAGCAAAGATGCTGAGTATTTTCAAATTTCTTCCTCAGTCACTCCTCCTTCCCAAGTCTAAGCTGGTATTTATTAAATTGCTGTTGAATTCCTTCTTTGAGGCCATTTCTTTACTCCTGTACACTATTATTTTAATAATTCATAATGCATGAGTTCATAACACATGAGGGATGCGCCATCTCATATAAATTGGCATATTGCAGAGTATGGATGTGCATCATTATTTTCTTCTCTGAAAGAATCTAGGCAGAAGATTCTTTGGGGAACAGATATGTTAGACAATATATCAAATCACTTGGTGGGAAAGTTGACAAACAGCTAGTTTGATTTGTGCTGTCAACATAAAATAGAGACTATGGTACTATTTCTGAAGGATAACAGAATTATGTTGCAGAGGATTCCTGTTATTGCAATACTTCACAATGATTAAGGAAACAAGACAAACAAGGAAAAAAATTTAACTCTGCATATATGGATATAAGCTATTTATAGTCATTCTATTAAAATTACAGTTAAAAAAAGAAAACTAATACAAACTAAGAAAAATAAAAGAATTAAAAGAAAAAATAGGTGCAGAAAAGAATAGAAAGAAAATAAAAAATAATAAAAAAAGAAAAGTATATAAAGAAACAATCTTCCCTTTCAGCACATGTTTAAACAATTTTAATAGTATCTCCTTCCCTTAAAAGTGAACCGCAGATCTCTTCTTCCCATAACTCATCTATAAGCAAAACCTTAAAGCCTTGTTGTTCAGTTTTGAGCAACTTAAAATGCTTCAAGGTTTTGGGTAAGAAGCCAAAGTATCATGGATTATCCATGTGCCAAACCCACTGACATACAGTAAGGAGGAAATTCTACAGACCAAAAACCACCACTGAGAAGGCCATATTTCTGATAGCTACCCAACTGTCTTATAAAAGTAGGGAACACCCAGAGTTCTGCCTCCAGAAAGTGTAACAGTAAGGGAGATTATTATGCAGTTTTGCAATAACATACGCTGATTTTAGAGTCAATAAAATTCAAGATTTTTTTTTAAAAAAACTACAGATGCAAGTGTATGTTTTAGCTGTCTGGAATATGGTAGGGAGAATAACCCAGTGAAGTATATATTAAATGTGTTGTAAATAATTTATCTAGCAGAGCTGACAAATTCTTCATAGCTAATTTCATCTAGATGCTCATTTGCCACTGACCTCCTTGCAGCATGGTTTTATTCTTGCTAAATCAGATGGGTTTGGAATTGTCTTCTTGGACAGAGAAAATCCTTCAGGTCAAGGTAGATTTAACGCACCATCCCATCTCCGAAATAAATACCGCACGAAAAGCATTTTTCTGCTCTTGATGATCACTGGGCTGGAGGCTTCCGAAATGAAAAAAGGTCAGGAAGATATTTTACTTCCAGAGATTCAATAAAATAAATTATTAGAGGTATTAAACTGTTTTCAGTTATTTGAATCTGAGCACTGTGGATTCTCAAGGCCACATCACAACATTAATTTACAGGTAATGCATGACTTACAACCACAACTGGGACCAGAATTTCTGTTGCTAAGCAAGGCAGTTGTTAACTCAGTCACGTCCGATTTTTTTATTACCTTTTTTGCTATTGTTGTTAAGCGAATCATTGCCGTTGTCAACTGAATCATGCGTTCGTTAAATGAATCCGGCTTCCCCCACTGACTTTGCTTGTCAGAAGCCGGCTGGGTGCTCACATGACCCGGGGACCCTGCAACTCTTATAAGTACATGCCAGTTGCCAAGCACCCAAATTTTGTACATGTGACCATAGGGATGCTGCAATGGTCATAAGTGGGAAGACTGGATGTAAGTCACTGTTTTCATGGCTGCTGGTTATAAGTTGAGGACTGCCTACATTTGTTCCCATGTCAAATAGATATTGTAAAAGAGGCTGGCTCCCAATAATCACAATCACTGACCTTATTCAACTACATTTTTTATAAATTTCACAAATGCTGTAGCCCTGGCCAATTTCCTTGGAGGAGCCTCCATTAAATTTAGTGGAGCATGTAAAAATACATAGAATTGCTTTATTATGCATCTCAGCCATGTTTGAGATACTAGGATTACACCTAACATTTTAAAATGGTCATTTTATCTGTTCTTATACCATGCATTTCTCTTTTCAGAATGACAGTTAAGTATGCATCAAGTATCGTGCGGTTATTATTATCTCTTTCTGTACAGAAAAGTATGACAATTGTCTGTTATTAACAGTCGCAATATAGGGTGCATTTATTCATAAGCAAGAATAAGAAACAAGAATTTCCTATGCATGAATGTTGCTCGCAATGAATGTATTTAATGAGAAGTGTTTTTCTCTGCACTCAGTGACATTCAGTAAATGATCTAGCAGCAGGCTTTTAAACTAATTAGTTAATTAGATAGATTCTATAAGTACTTTCAAATGGAGCAATTATTATTTTTTTGTTCCCTCCTGCTTGGATAGAGATAGTACTTAACCCCAAGTAATGTACTAAAGTTTTATTCCACATAAAGCAAAATACAGAAATACTACCGAGGTCCTTAAAGCAGTGAACATGCTGACTGGTTTGCATGGAAGCCACTGTGCTTAGAATCACAGCCGTAAGTAGATCTGTTCTGTATAAATAACAACAACAACAACAATAATAATAAGTTGGAATGGATCTTGGAGGTCATCTAGTCCAACCCCCTGCTCAGGCAGGAAACCCTATCAGACAAATGGCTGTCCAGTCTCTTCTGGATGCCCAGTAGATGCCCAGAAGAAGCTGAAATCAGCTGTGCAGCCTCAGTGGAACATGACTTATTGGGAAGACAGGTAGTCCTCGATTTACAATAGTTCATTTAGTGACCATTCGAAGTTACAACAGCACTGGAAAAAGTGACTTATCACCCTTTTTCACACTTACAACCATTGTCGCATCCCCATGATCATGTGATCAAAAGTCAGACGCTTGGCAACTGATTCATATTTATGATGGCTGCATTGTCCCCAGGGTCATGATGATCACCTTTTGTAACTTTCTGACAAGCAAAGTCAAGTGGGGGAAAACCAAATCTAACTTAACAATTGCAGCGATTCACTTAACCGGTGTGCCAAGAAAGGTCAGAAAACAGGGCAAAGCTCACATAATAAATGTCTCACTTAGCAACAGAAATTTTGGGCTCAATTGTGATCATACGTCCAGGACTACCTGTACTAAAGTACTGTGGAATCTTTATTTTGGGGGTTCCTCAATGGGTTTTTATTTTTCCTCTCCAGTACCTGCTTGAACAATTAAGTTAGCCTTTGGTAGACTCTATGTGGTTTAAGGTACCCTAGTTATGAGGATCCGGCTGGAAACAGTGCCCCACCTTAGAGATTCTGTGCTGGATTTAGAGAAGCATGCAGATGGTATCTTCCATCTTCCTTCTTTTTATTGCCCCTGGCTGGAACAAACACTCTAAATGACTGAGTGGCTGTGCATACCGGCATCTCGGGTCAACCAGACTATTCCATCTCTAACGATGGGGGGTGAGGTGTTACCCCTCGTTGATAGGGCTCGCAACTTGGGCGTTTTCCTGGATTCGCGGCTCAATTTTGAAGATCATATAGGAGCCGTGACCAGGGGGGCTTTTGCCCAGGTTCGCCTGGTGTGCCAGTTGCGACCCTACCTGGACCGAGATGCCCTACGCACATTCACTCATGCGCTCGTGACCTCCCGTTTAGACTACTGCAACGCTCTCTACATGGGGCTGCCCTTGAGGACCACCCGGAGGCTTCAGCTGGTGCAGAATGCAGCCGCGTGAGTTGTGATGGGGGTCTCCCGATACTCCCATGTAACACCTCTACTCCGCGAGCTGCATTGGCTTCCGGTTGCCCTTCGGGTGAGATTCAAGGTGCTGGTGATGACCTATAAAGCCCTAAATGGCGAGGGTCCAGGATATTTGAGGGAACACCTGCTGCCAGCATCAAGATCCCTTCGTCCAGTGCGCTCCCACAGGGAGGGTCTTCTCAGGGTGCCACCGGTTAAAGATTGCCGGCAGGTAACACCCAGGGGTAGGGCCTTCTCAGTGGGCGCGCCTGCCCTTTGGAACCAGCTGCCCGCGGAACTTAGGACTGCCCCCGACCTCCGTTCATTCCGCCGGGACCTGAAGACCTGGCTCTTCGAGCTCTCTGGCCCAGGCTGAGAATTTTTTAATTTTTAATTTTAACTGGTTTTTTATTTTTTCTCAGGGTTTCATTTAATCTTTTTTAATTTTGTTTTAACTTTTGTATTGATTTTCTTTTAAATACCCTGTAATCCACCCTGAGTCCTTCGGGAAAGGGCGGTATATAAATCTAAATAAATAAAAAATAATACATTTCTTCTACCTCTGCTTCTTCACATCCTGCATCACTATCTCCTTCCTCAAAAATGAAGAGGATCAACAATCTTATTCTGTGTGTTTTCAATCTAGTTCCGATCCCATCGCTGAAAGCACTCTTTGAAACCGACCAAAGCAATCTGCTACAATCTAACTCAACTGTTAGTTGGGATGATTTTCCTCCCACTTTAAACCCAAAGTCACAACTAGAAATTATTATTTTTGGCAGAAAACCTTCAGGCTGTTATCTTTTAATGCAGTTTAAATCTGGATAAGGATTTCCATTTAAATAATCCAAATTACTTTAACCTCATTCTGTTGTACTTCCATGTGAAATACAGATTATAAAATAGAGAGAGAAATGGTTCTTGAAGAACGTTTTTTTCTTTTAAAAAAATCTTTACTACATTTTTTAAAAAAAACATTAAAATACAAATCAATATAAAGGGAAAAGGGGAAAGGGAATAAAAGGGTAAAGTTAAAAAACGACAAAGAGATACATTAAACAAATAACAGATAACCCCCGACCTTTTCCAGTACAGAGGGGAAAAAAATACAATTTCACTTTGAATTTAATTAAATGACAACAATACTTTAAAACTCTTAAAAAACTAATAATCAACATTAAAAGCCCCAATATTCATTTTATGTTCTTAACTGAACTTTAGTCTAATGCATAATAACTGGTCAACTATAGATAAATCATAACCACATAAATAAAAATCCACAATATTTCTCTAATCAAATCAGATCTAACCCTCAAATCCCCAAATCAAATCTTCATTTTTCTCTTTTCCTTGTAGAAATCCAACAGTGGTTTCCAAGCAGCAAGAAATGTAATCAAGTGATTGTTTTTAATCAAAGATAAAGAACAAAGCTTTTGAAAGTTGAAATGTTCTCTGTGTGTTCACAGCAACTGGAATCTGATCTGATCTGAGCAATGATTAGTGAAGCAGGTATTATACCACAAAGGAGGATGGTTTACAATTTACAGGACATGCACAAGAGTTTAGCATCCGGCTAATTACATCCTATCAGGAAAGAGTTAAGAAACATGCAATCTGTTTGTTTGTGCCTAGAAAGAAAAGGAGGAGGAAGTGATCCTTGATTAGCAAATTCTTAGAGAAAGAGTACGTTATCGACAAGGAGGAGACAGGGAGTAAATTCTTAACTCTGGACATAAGATTGTCCCCTTATATTGATTAGATCAGGGCTTTTCAACCTTTTCACCCATTGTACCACTTTTAGGATAAGACAATATCCAAGTACCACCAGTCGCCCAGCAAGATGTCAAAACCTTGACCAAAAAAAAAAGGAAAAAAATGATAAAGTACAGGTAGTCCTCGACTTACAACAATTTGCTTAGTGACTGTTTGAAGTTACAACGGCACTGAAAAAAGTGACTTATGACCATTTTTCACACTTATGACTGTTGCAGCATCCCCAGGGTCATGTGATTTACATTCGGATGCTTGGCAACTGATTCATACTTATGACATTCTGTGTCCCAGGGTCATGTGATCAACTTTTGCAACTTTTTGACAAGCAAAAACAGTGGCTGGGGGGGCGTGGCCGGCTCATCACTCAGGTTGCGGGATGCCTGTTTTGGGGGGGGAATCCATGGGTCTCTGGTGGAGGGGGGTGGGACTGGGGTGGGTGCCTTCCTTCCCTCCCTCTTTCCCATTGTCCCTCCCTTTTTTCTTTCCTTCCTTCCTTCCTTCCTTCCTTCCTTCCTTCCTTCCTTCCTTCCTTCCCTCTTTGTCCCTTCCTTCCTTCCCTTCCTCTCTCCCATTGTCCCTACCTTTCTTCTTTCCTTCCTTTCTTCCTTCCTTCCCTCCCTTTTTGTCCCTTCCTTCCTCCCTCCCTCCCTTTCTTTCCTTCCTTCCCTCTTTGTCCCTTCCTTCCTTCCCTCCCTCTCTCCCATTGTCCCTTCCTTCCTTCCTTCCTTCCTTCCTTCCTTCCTTCCTTCCTTCCTTCCTTCCTTCCCTCCCTCCCTCTTTGTCCCTTCCTCCTTTCCATTGTCCCTCCCTCCCTCTCATTGTCCCTCCCTCTCTCCCCTCTTTGTCTCTTCCTTCCTTCTCTCCCTCCCTCCCTTCCTTCCTTCTTTGTCCCTTCCTTCCCTTCCTCCCTCCCATTGTCCTGCGCTACACTGCAGCCTGGTTTTGGCAGGCAGTGGAGGATTCTCACCACATGGAGCGGCTGGGGGTGAAGTGAACTGGTGACATCACGGCCCTGCCTATGCACACGCATGCTTGAAGGTGGCCACGCACGCGCCCCTCCTTTGCCCAGGGTTGTCGCTTGACCCACCATAGCTGGGCATGTCATGTGGCTGGCAGCTTTGTGTGGCACTGCTGGGGCGGTGGGCAGGCAAGGGGGGCTTCTTCTTCCAGGGGTGAGGGGAGAAAGATGCATTCTCCAACTGGCTCTTCCTTCCCCTTCTCTGGGCTGGGCTGCAATGTCGCCTGCTGCTTCTGCGCCTCTGACAGATGTAGAACTAAGTTGAAATAAGCAAAACATAGTTTGGCTTGCATGATGAATGAATCCAGCAATTATCTTCTCAAATTGCTCATTTAAGTTATGAGAAAGACATTGCAAAACAAGAAGACATAAAAGCAGAGATGTATAATATTTGCCTATGTTAATTTATACCCAAAAGTTTTAATTCCATGGTATTAATTACTATTTAAATAGAAAAATCTCTATAGCACAGAAATGCCAATTGTGCCTGGGCAGTTTGAAGACTCTGACCTTTCACCTTTGTATGATTTTAATCTTTTAAATAAGAGATGGATCACAGAGTTCTTCAAGTTGTTGTTATAAACTTTTGGTTGAAGAATAAAAAATATTCCTTTGCCACTCCCAAAATAGTCAACAAAATAATAATTATTTTCTCAAACTATAGTTTCTCTGCATCTAACAGAACGAAACTCACTTATTTTACCTGGTTCATTGGAAATCAAGATCATTGTGCTCTACCTTGAGATTAATGTACTTAATTTGTGCTCAGAATACTATGATGGCTATAGAATCAGAATATCTTATTTTTTTCTGGCCAAGAGCAGATGTTCACCTGTAAGTGGTGTGTTGTCCAAAGTCATCACTGAGCTTCCATAGCTAAGAGTGAATTTGAACTTTGCTCTTTCAAATACCAAGGATTCCCACACTTCCCACGCTAAACCATGCTGGCTCTCAGAATTTTAATATAGTGAGGTTGTAGTCATATACTCCATAATTTTCTTTTTGAACATAAAGAATTATAAATTGACAGAAGTATTTGAAGCTTTCTCAGAGTTGCATCCAAGATCTTTGAGAGTCCTATACAGCCTTCACATCTTAAGTTTTTGCACTTATGCACCTCTGCTATAAAAATAACAGAATTTATATGAAATACAGGTAATTTACTTCCAATCTTACATTTTAGTGTTGTAAATTACTCTTCTTCTAAACTTCATTTTCCATCTGCCTCTGCTTTTGAAACATTCATCAACATATCCACTACTTAACTCCTAAATATACTCACGAACAGATTGTTTGCAAAAAAAAACAAAAAAAGTAAAGATTTATCTTACCTGATTGGATCACAATTTCACAGATGTTCTTGTATTTTCCTTCTTGGCAGTATCGCAAAGGAATAATAAAGTCCCTATTATATACAACTGCTGTATGTTAAGTGATAATGCTTTTTTTGTAACCTGAGTAATCTTTTAAAAATTGTGAAAGCTGTTTTTATCTTAGCCTTTTTTCTTAGAGTGTTTTGGAGATACATATAAACAAACACTTTATTTATTAGAAAATTAGGCAAAAGGTGTGTGCACTCAAACATAACGTATCGAGATATATATATATATATATATATATATATATATATATATATATTTGTGTAAAATTTACTAACAAAGAATTAAAGGGAAACTGAGATGCATTTCTGACTCCTTAGTCGTCCTCAGCCAGCTATACCCTTCTGAGATTCGAACCTGGGCTGATTGCATACAAGGCAGTGTTATGCAATCAGCCCAGGTTCGAATCTCAGAAGGGTATAGCTGGCTGAGGACGACTAAGGAGTCAGAAATGCATCTCAGTTTCCCTTTAATTCTTTGTTAGTAAATTTTACACAAATATATGAATTGTCCGGTGTGACTACTGCCTGTTTGATAGCCTTCAAGATAGGCTGAAAACAGGAAATAAAGATTTGCCCCATGTTTGGGGCCTAGCAAGGTAATCTAAATAGTTAACATTTGAGATATATATATATATATATATATATATATATATATATATATATATATATATATATATATATATATATAAAAAGAATCCATTCTTAAAAGGAACAGTACTCGCATTTCCAATTATTTCCAGTGGAATTCATTTTGACTTTTCTTTCTCTGGCCAAACCAAACTGCTGATTTACAGTATTTTTCCATACAGTAATAGATATTTCACGAATTCAGTTATTTTAAGCAGTTCCAAGCCTTTACTTTATGAAGATTATCAGGAGTTGTGGTAGGATGATACTAATGGAGAAGTTCAATTTCCAGGATCCATAGTGTTTAAAATAATAGAAATCTCACAAATATTATGACACTTTAGCGTTTCTATATAAGATTTCTGGGGGGAAAATGTCAACTTTTATATGGTTTCAGTAGAGAACTTCAAAATCTTATTGTATGGTATTCATTGAGAGTTTGAACAATTTGTCAACCTGTGAGGAAGAGGCAAGGCTCTTCTATAGAGAAAATACATACATTCATATTTTAAGTTGGTTAATTTCATATACCAAAAATACATGTTTTTATTTTAATATATGCCATAGTATATAACCAGGGGTATATGAATAATAAGGAGAGTTCCTAGTAGACATCTAGACAATAGTTGAGTTAGAAAGTCCTTCACTTTTCAAAATTAACTTTGCAGGGATCTGGTTGACTTCAGTAGATAAGAAGAAAATAGTGAAGATTAGTGAGTTGCACTGTGTTAAAACAAGGCAACCGTGGGATATAACTCAATTCCTATTTATCCATGGAAGATATTTTATTAATTACATTTATCAGTGACTGGAAACCCCTCATTGCCTCTTTGCATAAGAAAATGATTTTGTGACTTATGGTTTGATGACTAGAAGGAATAGGTTACAGAAAGGAGTTACGATGAAATTTTGCAGACAGAGGTTTAATTATAATTTTATGTATCACTGTTGAGAGGAGGTTCACAAGCTACATCTTTCCCCCCCTCTCTCTGTATTATCTATTATCTCTACCTCTCTCTGTCTGTCTGTCTAACTACATTTTCTGTTCTTTTTTTTGTCTATCTTTTTTATATATTTTTTCACATTTACTTCATTTTTTTCTTTTTCTTTGTATGCATTTCTTATTATCTATCTAAAGTCTTTTAAAGGGACGCAGTGGCTCAGTGGGTTAGGACGCTGAGCTTGTCGATCGGAAGGTCGGCAGTTTGGTGGGTCGAATCCCGAGTGCCGCGTAACAGAGTGAGCGCCTGTTACTCGTCCCAGCTTCTGCCAACCTAGCAGTTCGAAAGCACGTAAAAATGCAAGTAGAAAAATAGGGACCACTACGGTGGGAAGGTAACAGCGTTCCATGCGCCTTTGGCATCTAGTCATGCCGGCCACATGACCATGGAGACGTCCTCGGACAAGCGCTGGCTCTTCAGCTTTGAAACGGAGATGAGCACTGGCCCCTAGAGTTGGAAACGACTAGCACGCATGTGCGGGGGAACCTTTAGCTTGCCATATTTAGATTAAGATAATCCAGACCCTTATAGTAGCAAAGAGTTCAGTTTTTCTGTATCCCTTTTTGTCAGACAAAGTAGATCAATGTTTAGAACATCAAGTAATAGTCGAACATGGTCATAGAAAACATACGTATATATAGCATTGTAAAAAGCAGATATATAGAGGGAACTGGACAACCAGTTCAGAGACGTTTCTTCTTACTAAACAGAGAGACAGAATGGCCATAGGCAGGCAAAAAGCAATGGGAGCAATCTCCTGCCAGCTCCCCCATTAGGTTTCCTTGTGGGAAACTGACAGGGATCATAAGAAATCTTCCCTCCTACCTTTCTTTCTCCTTCCTTCCCTCAAATTCCCACCAGCTGTGCCATTTACTTGGCTTGTGGGAAGTTTGCAGAGAGAAAGTCAGGGGGGAAGCCAATAGGAAGATGTAAGTCTTTTTGCAGCAGGCAGGTAAATGGCTAAGAGGTATCATGTGGGTCAGAAAAGGTTTGTTGGCATGCAGAAGAGGTGCCATACTTCTCAGGGAAGGTACATGAGGGAGTGGTGCAGGTTAGGCCAAGAAGAGTACACAAAAATTCCTTTCTCCTTCTTCCCCTCTTCCCTCCCTCTCTTCCTTCCTCTTGTTCCTCCTTTCTTTTCTTCTTTCCCTCCTCTCTTCCCATATTTTCCCTTCTCTCCCCTTCCCTTCCCATCAGGCAGGTAAGTGGCTGTGGCTCGGTGGGGCAGGGAACAAGTGATTTGTGAGTGGCTGGGAAACTGTAGTGCAATATCAAAAGTACGGATCACGTAATTTGTAGCAGCCCAGCAGCACTGTGAAGTAGTCACAACTTCCCAAATTTCATTCTTTGAGGAGCAACGGGTCCCAGCATTCTGTAAATTAGCCCATTTGAGTTACCTTGGTTCAAAATTTGTTGCCCTATGATGCACTGTTTTGCCCAAACAAAGGTTATGACAATGAATGTTTTAATAGTATAGACCAGAGGTAGGCAACCTCGGCTCTTTTATGACTCATGGACTTCAACTCCCAGAATTCCTGAGCCAGCCAAGCTAATTGGTGCCATGTTTGTTTGTTTTTAAGTCCGTTAATTCTCTACAATCATGTTGCTTAAGGCCAAAACAAAGTTTAAAAATAATTTGATCTTGATTGCAAGTACAGTTTCATTCATGTAAATTTAAACTAGCTTTCAAAGAAGGGATAATTTCCACCTGTCAAACCCTTCTAAAAAAAACATTGGAGCAATAGCAGTTAATGGTTTACTAGCAGCTCTTTACAATTTCATGTAGGTTCAGGGTAAATGTTCCAACCTAGCTCAAATGCAACTGGATTTTTACAGCAGATTTACGAATAAACTTTAAATGAGCTACTTCTAATTACTTTATTTTACAGGTTATGTAAGAGACTTCATGTATTATAAATGCAGATTAATATTCATTTTCCTACCACAAAAGAATTAAGGATATTTGTGCAGTATAACACAGTGATGATGATTTAAGGTAGTGGGGTCCAGGAGAAGACTTTTCTGCCATGGTTCTTGCCCTCTGACAGATTTTGTCCTCCAGAGGCAAGATCTACCTGACCTTCTGTAAGGGCCTGAATACCTGGCTCTGCCACTTGGCTTGGGGACCAGTGGGGTTGTCAGGGAAATAAATCAATACTTCCCTATCAGAGGGCGATGAACCGTGGTTCATTTGACGCATGGTAAACATCAGGTAAAAATAAAGAAACCCGAGACATATTCTACTGTATATAAAACTTTAATTGGAAAAACAAAGAAAGAACTTAACTGACTACATCCTCTCATCAGACAGAATCAAAGAGAAGAAGAAAAAGTAAAGTGAGAAAACTTTTGTAGACATGCGCACTTAATAGCACAAAACAGATTGAAACCATTACATGGCTGGACATGTGACAATCACCTTGGTTACATTGATAAGATTACTATGCAGCTGGCAGAAAAACAGAGTGAGAGGTGCGTAGCTGACAAACACTTAAAAAAACCGCAGTGACAGGGGTGGTGTATCACACTGGAGAAGGTTGATGGGTTAGGAGAAGATCTTATCCTTCCCCCCATGCATTCTGCTCCTTTCCTTCCCATCCTTTTAATTATAATTTATTAATGTTATTAGGAATATTTATTGTTCACAATTTCATTGGCAGTTAAGATTTATAAGCCACTAAGAAGCAAAACGGGCAGCAAACAAATCAAGCAATCAAATCATATCATATCCATTGGACTTCATGGGGCTTGCCACTTATTGAGCTGCCAGTCAATGCATTAATTAAATCAGTTTACTTATTTCTCCATTGTGCAAATATGAGTGGTGACAAGTAATTGACGATCAGCTAATACTGAGGTATTTGGAAAATTTATGCAATCTTTATCTTTACAAATATGCTGAGGAAGAAACTAAATGGTAGCATCATCTTTCCCACTTCTGGGCAAAATACCATTGCTTTATTTTAAATAACTTCTTAACTAATAAAGGAGAATATTTGTAGCTCAAGGTTGAAATGAGAGGTCCTTGGTGCTCTCTGAGCTTGCTTGTTTTCTTGCAGACATTTCATTATCTAAACTAGGTAGCTTGTAAGCCGCCCTGAGTCTTCGGAGAAGGGTGGGATATAAATGGAATTAAAATAAAAAATAAAATAAAATAAACATCATCAGTGCTTGTAAGGAGTGCTGTTTGCTGCCAGTTTATATTCTAGTGGCTTGCCCTGTCATTGTTGGGTGGTGGTGGTGGTGATCTTAGAGATTCTTTGGTTTTTAACAGTAAACCAACTTTGGGTAATGAACCGTCTGCAAGAAAACAAACAAGCTCAGAGAACACCAAGCCCCACCCCAACTTCTTAACTCTTGGAGATGCTAAAGTAAAGGTAAAGGTTCCCCCGCACATGTGTGCTAGTCGTTTCCGACTGTAGGGGCCGGTGCTCATCTCCGTTTCAAAGCCGAAGAGCCAGCGCTTGTCCGAGGACGTCTCCGTGGTCATGTGGCCGGCATGACTAGACGCCAAAGGCGCACGGAACGCTGTTACCTTCCCACCGTGGTGGTCCCTATTTTTCTACTTGCATTTTTACATGCTTTCGAACTGCTAGGTTGGCAGAAGCTGGGACGAGTAACAGGCGCTCAACTCTGTTACACGGCAAAGATAATACTGTATACTGGTAGGAAATAATGTTTGAATCCATTTGTTTTATGCTAGTCAAGAACTGTACAGCACAATCCTGTACAA
Source organism: Vipera berus (assembly GCF_964194415.1). NCBI lineage: Eukaryota > Metazoa > Chordata > Lepidosauria > Squamata > Viperidae > Vipera > Vipera berus. Next base: position 137,647,888 of record NC_138202.1, read on the forward strand.
TTACCCTAGACTCTTGGTTTGTGCATCATGCTATGTCACTAATTTGTTTTTAGCTCAGTGAGATATACAGATTCATATTAAAAAAAAAACACCCTGTGGTTATAAAGATAAAATGGATGAGATCATGAATCCTGCAGTTTAAAAAATAAGTAAACCAAACTATTGTTTTGTATGATGCATGAATTGAGTGCATTCAGTAGAACAGACTCCTTAATAAGACGGATGATAGTTGCTGCTGTGGGATGACAATAACTCAACATAGGGGGAAAAAACCTTTGTCATCTTAAGGCTATTCATTATACCTATTCATTAAGTATGTAAATTAAGTGTCTGGAACAAAATTTAAATCAATCAATATTCTCATATCCTATGAATGTGAACATTTTGAATGATGAACTTGTGAATCTTGGTATTATATAAGACTATTTTTCCCCTTTGGCAGAGTATTACACTTTGTGTTACTCTTTAGTTACTTCAAAATGAACCAATAGGCTTTCTGCATCCCAGTAAGTCTATATCTGAGTAGAATTCACAGGGTGATGTTTATATTTAAATCCTTTTCAGCTTATGACTCAGAGGTATTCAAGCTTTTTTTCTAGAATTTTCTCCTGGTTCCCTACCATTTGTGATCAAATGGGCAACTGTCACAAAGGGAGCCCTTACAGTGGTACTGCTTTGAGGAATTCCTCCCCCAGTGGCCCATCAGTTCCAATACTATCAGCCTCTTGCTACCAAGCAAAGGTTCTTTTCTCTTATTTAGTAATATATTCTAATTTATGCTACTGTTTTAATATATATATCTTATATTTTAATCTTGCAGTATCCCTGGTTGTAAATTCTGCTGAGTGGTGTCATAAAATAGCTTCCTTTTTAAAAATAGTTTTTAATTAAAAGACTTTAGGTAAAGGTAAAGGTAGTGGTCCCTATTTTTCTACTTGCATTTTTACGTGCTTTCAAACTGCTAGGTTGGCAGAAGCTGGGACGAGTAATAGGCGCTCACTCTGTTACGCGGCACTCGGGATTCGACCCGCCAAACCACCGACCATCTGATCGACAAGCTCAGCATCTTAACCCACTGGGCCACCACATCCCTCTGATAAGCTACTTTCTATTAAAAAATGAGTTCCAAAGGGTAATCTATGTATGCAATCAAGTTCTGTTTACTGTATTTGAGGACTAAGGAGCACATCAAGCATTTTAATGAAGCATACTGCATTACTTAACTAGATGGACATTGCTGGCATGCTTCTGGCTGCTTATAGGAGTAGGGTGTACCCAGTGCTTTTTTTCTAAAAAAAAAAAAAAGTGCCAGAACTCTCATCTTGGCGGATGCAGGAGGTGGAGGGGTGGTGGCGGTGGCACTGCTGCGGTCATGGGTGTGAGGGGTCTTGGCGGCGGCCTGCTCCCAGGGACCTGAGCCGGCGCAGCTGGTGCTGTGGGAGCAGTGGGGCCCACTCTATATGGCAGGGCTGTGCGGGGTGGGCACAGAGGTGGTGCAGGCCAGGCAATGTAAGACGGCCACTTAGGTGCGCATGGCGAGGTGACGGTGGTGCAGGTCCAGCACCAGGTAGACCACCAGCCTGACTGACACGAGTGAGCACAAGGAAGGAGTGCACATGGACTCCGCAGAACCCACCTCCCACTCCTTGTCCTCTCTTACTTACCTAGTTGAGATGGTGTAGTTGGGCAGCAGGGAGGGATGCAAAGTTCCTGCCAACTCGCCTTCGCTGCAGACAACTTGCTGGTGCAACGTTTGCCGGCCAGGTCTTTTGGCACGCTCAGCAGCAATTCCTATTGGCTTTCGAAAGCCAATAGAGGGAGTATCATAGCTTGTGCAAAAGCTTTTTTTGTGTGTGCAAAAAAGGGTGCTGGAACGCCATTCTGAGCGTTCTATGAGAAAAAAAGCCCTGCTTTTATGTTTTAATCTTATGATTTTAAAAATATCGTAAGTTGCCCCAAACCTTGCCATGTGGATTGCATACAAATATTATGTAATAGGTAAATAAACGTAGAACATATGTTAAATATACATCAAATGATAATATGCTTCCCTACAAAGTCAATTCTTGCTCAATGACAGACCAAGCAGTTAACTTGGAAAGGCAAGAGGAAAATCTAGAAGAGGTCTGTAACACCAGCTGCCTGCAATTAGTGCAGGTTCGCATCCCACCAGGCTCAAGGTTGACTCAGCCTTCCATCCTTCCGAGGTAGGTAAAATGAGGACCCAGATTGTTGGGGGCAATTAAGCTGACTTTGTAATAATGCCGCTTGGGGTGTGTGTGAAAGCCCTAATAAGCAGGCATATACATAGAATGAAGGCTACTGCTAAGCTTGTAAGCCGCCCTGAGTCTTCGGAGAAGGGCGGGATATAAATGGAATTAAAATAAATAAATAAATAAATAAACTTGTAGAAGGGAAAGGCCCACACTGATAAATTAAAAATCTTTGTGGTCTGCAAAGGAATGCTGGTGGGCTAATCAATGATTTGGTGACTAGAGGAGCATCTACAGTGTTGGAGCTCGTGGTCATGGTAAGCCATGGAGGCACTAGGCAACATGACTTTCAAGGCAGTGGTGGTGATTTTGGTAGGCTGCATGTACAGGCCTCTAGAATTTATTTTGGAGCATTCAACTATCTAGACCTTGCATGTCAAACTCATTTTGTTTGAGGCAATTTCTTATAAAAGAATTGCCATTAATTTGTTTTAATAAAATAATTTAAATCAATTTTTCACTTGATTTCAAATTAAATTATATTATATGAATTATATTGGTTGACTGAGATTTTTTTTAGTACAATTGGCAAATGCAATAAACTGGTTTTAGGTATATGTGTGCACTAATTATTTCAACACCAATACATTTTAACAATGTATTCTATTTGTAAATGAATGCAAATGCAAATTATACAATTTTTTGTGCAAAAATAAAACAAAATAACAGATTTAAGAGCTGTTATCATTAGTTATCCTTAGATAAAAAATAATTCCATCATCCAAAACTTTGTTATACTTTATTTAATGAACAGATGCTTTGGGATTTAAAAAAAAGACTGATTACATTTGATTGTGTATCACCATGGCATTAAAACAAAATTCGAACAGTGTATGAAAAATAAATGTACCCTAAATGTCTGCTGGCTATATCTATACATTTTCCTTGATAGCACTCTATTGCCTTCTTTTTAGCCTTTTTTTCAACTTCCCAGCTTAAAAAAGGCAAGGCACTGGGAGCTGAAAGTTACAGAGACTGTTTAAGCAGGTTGCTAAGCAACCTGTTCACACTCAGCCCTTCTTACCCTCCCACTTTTAAATTGGCAACAAAAAATTAGCTACTGGTTCTGCCAAACTGGTGGAAACTGGCTGAATCCCACCACTGGAAGCAGGGAATGTTGCAGTCCCCTCTCCTAAGGAGGTCCATCTGCCAGACTCAGAAGAAGGGACGTCTCTGTGGTGGCTCCCTTACTTTGGAACATCATCCCTTGGAGATTAGATTGGCCCCTTCCTTTGACACTTTCACAAGACCCTAAAAGCCTGGTTTTGCCAACAGGCCTGGGGAACCCAGAGCAGGATGGAGTCCATGAAATGGCTTGTTTGATTGATTGATTGCTGTCGTCAGTAGGGTGGGGGAGTTATTATTTTTATTGTTTGTACATTGTTTTTATTTTGGTAAGCCACCCAGGCCGAGAGTGTACCTGATCTCCCAAGAGAATTTTTAAAGGGATTTTAGTAGGAATACACATGTAGGTTTCAAAAACCCAGATGATGACTAAATAGCACTTAGTAATAACACTTAGACTTATGTACTGCTTCACAGTGCTTTACAGCTCTCTCTTAGCGGTTTATAAAGTCAGCCTGTTGCCCCCAACAATCTGGGTCCTCATTTTACTGATCTCAGAAGGATGGAAGCCTGAGATAACCTTGAGCTGGTGAGGATGGCAAAGAACTATCTTTTTCTTTCTGCTGTCATGTCATGGTTATCCAGGAACTTGCAGCCCAGTTTATTAGACAAATTCTGAAAAGAAGGGCACGTTCCAGTTCCTTCTCTTGCAGAGAAATATTCAGAAGAGGCAGAGTAGTTAAACAAAACAGGATCATTATAAAACATGTTTACAAGCCCCTAATTTTCATAAAGAAAAACTGTTCCATAATTAACTTCATTAGCCACCAAAATAGTAGGAGAACAAACATGCTCACATTTCCCCTGGTTCATTTCCAAATAAAAATCATCCGACCAGGCCATGAATGAAATCTCTGTCCTAAACACAGACTTGAGATACAACTGAACAGAACAAAGGAAATAAACTTCCACCAAGAATTGGACTAATTGCTTTGTGATAATTCATATGAAAGTTTTGTTTTTCAATTTAGTAAATGTCATCACAAGCTAGTTAATACATTTATAGCAAAATCCAATGCTGCCAGATGTCCTAGGCCTCCTGAATATCTAAAAAGTAATAATACATAATCATATTGATACCAATTTCAGTCAAATTAAGTTAATAAATTAATCATGTGCATTTGTTCTTGATTTCACTTTTGTTTTTATTCTGACTTATGTCTGTGCCTTTATTGCACAGGTCTCTCAGAAACCTAGTGTGAAAAGGTACACTTACCTGCAAAAGGCACACATACCTCGTAAATAGGACTGCACAAAATAATTCATCTCCTGGAAAGACATTATATCACCCACTGACTACAACTTCAAAATGTTCAAGTTAAAATAGACACTGACCATACTGCACTTAGACATAATTAGTACAAAGCTGAAAGGTAGTATTCAAAGCTATCATACTTTCCATATTTTTTTCCGCTTAACTTGTGGGTTTTGTGGAAAGAAGAAAGATGGAAGCATATTTTACAAATGCTGAAAAACACTTCTGCATAATATGCAGGACAGAATTCTCCTGAACCCTGGCTCACCTTGAGACTCTTGAAAAGGTTTTTGTTGCAGTGGTTGAAAACAGCATTATTTCAGCTGCTTTCATTTTGTGAAAGGACCCAATGATACAAAGCCCATGAATCATAGAAGAAATTTCAGACGTAGCTCACCCTTTGTACGAAAAGGTCCAAGACTTTGATCATCAGTCACCTGTGAGAATTACAATTCCTAAATTAAGTGACAAGGGCTTTTTGGAAAACAGAAGTGACATAGTAATAAAAGACGTACTATAATACACAGTCATAGACAATAGTACATACATACTGTTTTGTTGAAGAACATTACCTTAATGTTTGCACATTTCACTGTTTCTAACACACTGGTCCTGGAAACAAAAGAATAGTGTTAAAATACAAGTAGTCCTTGACTTACAACAGTTCATTTAGTGACCATTCAAAGTTACAATGGCACTGAAAAAAGTGACATTTTTCACTCTTATGACCTTTGCAGCATCCCCATGATCATGTGATCAAAATTCAGATGCTTGGCAAATGGTTCATATTTATGACCATTTCTGTGTCCTAAGGTCACGTGATCAACTTTTGTGACCTTCTGACAAGCAAAGTCAATTGGGAAGCCAGATTTATTTAACCACTAATTTAACAACTGCGGTGATTCACGTAACAAAAGTAACAAGAAAGGTCGTAAAATAGGGCAAAACTCACTTAACAAATGTCTTACTTAACAACAGAAATTTTGGGCTCCATTGTGGTCCTACGTTGAGGACTACCTGTACCAGTCTGCCTGCTCTAATCCTCAAAATAACGCTATCTTGCCATTTAGTTCTTCACAGTTTGGGATTGTTTCCCTGCATAATCTGAACCAACCATTTCAGATCTTGGACATCATATAATAAGCAATCTTTTCAAGACACAGTTGAAAAATAGAGAATTTAGCTAATGACTTAATATTGAAGTAATGGGGTTGAATATGTCTCACAAGTTTCCTACGGTATCATTTGCATGGAATAAAAGTGCCACTCATTTCAGTGGCAATGACCAATTAAAATGGTTCATTATTAAAGAGCCATGGTGGTGCAGTGGTTAGAATGCAGTATTGCAGGCTAACCCTGCCCATAGCCTGGAGTTCGATCCTGATAGGGCTCAAGCTTGACTCAGCCTTCTATCCTTCCAAGGTCGGTAAAATGGAGACCCAGGTTGTTAGGGGCATTATGCTGACACAGTAAACCGCTCAGAGAGTGCTGTAAAGCACTATGGAGTGGTATATAAGTCTAAATGCTATTGCTATTAAATGCCCCGCCCCCAGCCAAAAAAAACCACCCCTCTCCTAAGAATTAAACTAACCACCAGATGTCATTGACTTTCCATTGCTCTTCAAAAAATAAATATGCAGCAATCAATTCCATTCATATCTTTGTGTTCCAGCATGAGTTTGCATTCCTATGTTTGGGTTATTTAAATATTATTGTAGGTCAATGGAATAGTATGACAATGAATTCTAAACATTGGTGGAAATACATTCATTCTTCTTTTCTAACAAATGCAAATATTGAAAGTGAAAAGTGAAAGTACTCATCTCCGAAAATGACAGTGTTTTGTACACATACGCATCTCACCCCTGCCCCTGTGGATACACATACACATACAAGAATGACTTCTTCACTATAGTGGGGAAGACCACAAAGTGATTATCTACTTCTTCTTGCACGGTAAATCATACCCCAAATTTTCCTATCAAATACTGAACATATTCTATGGACAATGGGCTTTTATTACAAATATGCTGTTTGATATAATATGATGGTCATACATATCTTTCTGTTTTCTTAACAAATGTATAATTTTATCAATTATTTTCAAATGGTCAAAACAGGAAATTTAAACAAAGGCATTTCCTGCAGACATTTGTAAGCCTCCTTTTCAAATTACTTTTACAATTGAATCCTATATAAGTCTACTCATAAATAAACCTCATTAGTATCCTCTCCCAAGGAAATAAACACTTCGTTAGCTTTGCGATCAAACTCAACCACATTCTCTGAATGTTTTGAACTATAAATCCTGCAGAAATTCTCCTGAAAAACTAGTATTTTATTTATCAAATTTTTAAAATTGCCCATCTACCTCACGGAGGAACACTGTGCACTTCTGTATGTGTGTAGATATACACATACATCAATTAATATGTATTTTAAAAAACCTACTCAACACATTTCAATTTTAGGAATGCAATGAATACACTCGCACATACACATACACACATACTCACACACATGTACATACCACGGATATATAATTTAATTTTAGCTTGCAAAACCACTCTCTAAAATGGAGCATATTTTTGAGACAAAAGGTTTGCACTTTATGATGTTGTAACATCTTGGTAAATAAATTGAGGATTAGACTTAGACATTTTTTGATACCATGTTTTATGACCTTTATTCCAAATAGTAATTTCAGCCATGCTTTGGGTAAAATACTATTTCTTGAAATTAGTCTGAGTGGGGTGAATTATTCTCTGAACCCATTTCTAAAATAGTTTCTAATGTAATTGCATTGATTGATGGAAACATTTATACTTTTAATATGTCACATGCTTTCTTGTAACTAATTCAAAAAATCTTCATATTATGTAGGAGAGAAGTAGAGTTGGCAGGAGGTAGTGTCCATTAATAATGAAATCACAGTCCTAAGGACAATAGGATCAATACTGATAATTTACAGGTTCAAAATGTATGTGTAACCAGGTCAATTGGTCAATATAAATACATATTCTTGAACTTTCTATTTTAAAAATATCCACTTTACATCTTTTCTGTAATTTTTCTTGTGATTTTTGTATCTTAGGTACTGTCTCTAGAAAGTTCCCCTACTGGATTATATCTCTAGTATTAAAAAAAGATGATATATTGCTAGATATATAGGGAGTGATTGTGTTAATTGTGAATGTATTTATTTTAAGTACTTGTCCTAGTTCTGATTAATTTTTTTTATCTCCTATTTTTCTGAAGTGTGCCCTTTGGCATATAACGGAAAGGCCAATATAGACTGAGTTTTTAATTTTTTCTTTTCCTGTACTGAGATCCCAATATATCCTTGAACTGCACAAGATAAGTAGAACCTTCTAGAGCAGACATATCAAACTCGCGATGTCACATGATGTCACGTGACGTATTGGAACTTTTTCCCCATTGCCGGCAATGGGGCACGGTTTCCTTGTGACACGTCCGGCCCGTGGGCTGGCAGTTTGACACCCCTGTTCTAGGGCATAGATTAAATCTTTCACAGACAATAGCAGAAACCTCTTGAGAAAGTTTTATAGAAAAAAACATTCAGTTACAGAGGCTAGGGAAATTAACAGTGACCATACTGGTTGAGTTCATATGCCATGCATCTTAAATGTGGTTGGCTGGTTAATGATTCAGTACCTTTTTATACTGATATTCTTTTCAAGCATCTATTTATTAATTACAACCATTTGTATGCCATCTCATCAAAGAATATAGTGTGTCAAGGTATTGATATAATAGCTATCAAGCTTATGTAATGTAAGATGTAAGATGTAATGTAATGATGGGGATGACTCAGCAGGGTCTGTGTCTCTTTAACATCATTTGTATAAAACAGGGGTGCCAAACTTGCAACATCACGACGTGTTGCGACATATCGTGATTTCTTTGTCATTGCCGGCAATCGGGTGGGTGCGGTTTCACTATGATGCATGTGGCCTGTGGGCCAGCAGTTTCACATCCCTGGTATAAAGAGAAGGCTCTGTTGATGTGTTCTCTCTTTTCTGCTTCCTGCTGCAATTGTGGTTTGTTGGATCCTGCTGTATTAGCACGTGTATGTATATTGTTCCTGGTGTATGATATTGTAGATAGTGTAAGATAAACCATTTAATACAAACCAGTTTACTGTGTTTACTCCTCGGTTATCTCAGCACAATAAGACTGTGCATGCTCTGACATAGTGGCTTAAATTTCAGTTTTCAACCAACCACAATCCAAACAGCTGTTTCCAGCTACGATAGGGCCATTTGTCTCAAGAGTTGCACGTATGAGTCAGCACCATCTTAGTGTCAAAGGAAAGGAAAAGTTTTTCCAGAGTGAGGGGGATGAAATGTGGCAACATGCCCCGGCCATCTCACCACAGGCAACTTGTCTTGGTTGACTTGTCCCAGTCAACTTGCTGCAGGACAATTTGCCACAGCCAACTCACCACAGGACAGCTTGCTGCAGGACAATTCAACACAGGATAACTCAAGACAGGGACAAGTAGAATTGCAGCTCACTCCACCCTTGAGGACTTCTAACCTGAGATGGTTCAAACCTAAAGCAAGACAAGGCCCACTGCACTTCACTTCTTGAGTTATCCCACGTTGAATTGCCCTGCTGCAAATTGTCCTGGGGTAAGTTGGCCAGGGCAAATTGTCCTGGGGCAAGTTGGCCAGGATGAGATGACCAGGGAGAGTCGACTGGGGAAAGTTGGCACTGTGAGTTGTCTTAGAACCCAAGGGGGCTGCCTCTGGGTCCCTTCCTTTCAATATCTTACAGCAGGGCTTTTCAACCTTTTCACCCATTGTACCACTTTTAGGATATGGCAACATCCGAGTACCACCAGTCGCCTAGCTCCAGCCATCTCTCGCTTAGGCTTATGCAGTGCTGCCACTGGTTCAGCTCATTCCCCTCCCCCACTACCACTTTTCTAGGATGGTCGTGTACCACCTGCCAGGTGCCAATGTACCACAGGTGGTACCCGTACCACTGGTTGAAAAGCCCTGTCTTAGGGTGTGGGAGAATCCTCAGCATATCTTATCAGTCACATGAGCAGGTTCTACTTACAGCAAACAAGTAAGGATCTGCGTCATGAACACTTTTAAAGGTTGGAACTACAAACTAACTGGCAACCAATGCAGTTCACAAAATCATAGTCTCATAGTTGCGGCCCTATCTAGACCGGGATGCCTTGATACGGTCACTCATGCACTCGTGACCTCTCGTTTAGATTACTGCAACGCTCTCTACATGGGGCTGCCCTTGAGGACTACTCGGAGGCTCCAACTGGTACAGAATGCAGCCGCAAGAGTTGTGTTGGGAGTTTCCCGATACTCCCATGTTACACCTCTGCTTCGCGAGCTGCATTGGCTCCCAGTTGTCTTCCGGGTGAGATTCAAGGTGCTGGTAATGACCTACAAAGCCCTACATGGCAAGGGTCCGGAATACCTTAGGGAGCACCTGCGGCCGGCATCAACATCCCTCCGCCCAGTGCGCTCCCACAGAGAGGGCCTCCTCAGGGTGCCACCGGTCAAAGAATGTCGACTGGTGGCCCCCGGGGGGAGGGCGTTCTCTGTGGGCGCGCCGGATGTGGAACCGTCTTCCGGTTGAGCTCCGGATGGCGCCCGACCTTCGCTCCTTCCGGCGCGATCTAAAGACCTACTTGTTCGAACAAGCCGGCCTGGCCTGATGGGTGATGGGTTTGGATTTTATTGTTGTTTAATGTATTTTAACTTATTGCTGTAGTTTTTGGGTATCTTGTTTAATCTCTTTTAATTTTTGTATTCTTGTTTTTAACATGTATTGCCCTGTTCACCGCCCTGAGTCCTTCGGGAGAAGGGCGGTATACAAATAAAATTAATAATAATAATAAATAGTGACTATGGGCAGTGTACAAATCCTCCTCCCTAAGGGGAAGTGCCATCGATGCAGAGATGAAATGGAAGCTAAGATGGAACCAGAGAACTTCTGGACAAGTGACAATCTTATATTGTTGGGATTCAATATAATTCTGACCTTTCTATCCAGTTATTCACAGCTTCTGGACATTGGACCAAGTCTTACATCATCTCTCCTGCTCTGGAAATACAGCATGCCAATAAACCCTCATCTGAAACCAATTGATGAGTCCTCCTAACAGTTTAATGACAACATTTAAGTAACTAATTCAACCATTAGTGTATGTGCACACTCCAGAAGTTTCTAGTTAGGAAAGAGTAATGTAGCAGTAGTAACGTACCACAGAATATATGTAGAAATCTATACAGAGTTCTGAAGCTAATGCGGGAATGGGAGAGAACAGGAACCTAATCAGGGTTAATTGTGACAACTGACAGCGTGCTTGTGTGACACACTGAACCAAGAAGTAGCTAGCCTCATTTCAGCCCAGTATGCTGACCAAATTCAGCCAATGTGACTTGTTCTGTATTTTATGCAAACCCAGAAAACCGGGTTAACACAGAATATCACGGTGACTAATTGCTGTAGTCAACGTGAAGAGATACAATCCAGTTTCTTCACAAGGTGATTTGTCGCTTCAGGTTGTGGCCAAGCAGATAAAGCTGTTATCTGAGCGCCCTTGGCGTTTTTTCTGGGGGTTTAGTGATGGCGGCGGCCAGCTGCACTGCATGATAATCGCCGAACCTCGGATCCATTTCCACGGCTTTTCCAAGCACGCTTTTCACCAACTTCGCTACGTTTTAATCGTGACCAAGGCAGAGAGTCGATTCCGCACGGTCTTTCCCGCCTGCATTTTCGAAGGTTTGTCCGTTTTACTTCTCGCTTTTTATCTCGCTTCCTTTTTTTTCTTTTCTTCTTCCAAGGTGGGAAACTCTGCAGTGCAGGAGCGGCTCATTTCATGGCATCGGCTTCGGGATCGCGTCTATAGCATCTTAGGGAGGAAACAAGAGCTGCTTCTCTCTCTCTCTCTCTTCCCGGCAAATGGATGTCTTCAACGCTTGAGAAACCCGAGCGGTTAGGAGCAAGCATATGTTTTGCACGTTGCCTGCCGGGCGACGGGACTCGAGAATGCAGACGCTTCCTGCTCAGGCAACCCGGCGATAAAACGGTTTTAACTCTCTCCTGCCCCTCTCTGGGATCTTTCCGACTGCACTCCGGAGAACGGGCGACGTGCTGCCGCTCTCGGCCTTTTAGGTTCGTTTTGTGTTTTTTTCCCCGTCCAGGCCGGTCACATGCCGCCTCAAGCGACGTCCGAGAGACTTCGCCCGCCAGCTTTCGCCGAGAGCGAGTCCTCCTAGGCCGGGGAAGGAAGCACTTCACGCGCTACACTTTACAGTCGTTTATTTATTACTACCATCACCAACTCCTCCCTCCCCTCTCTCCCCCCCCCTTTTGCAGCGTTGAGGTATTGGTCGTTCCCGCTGACGGTGGGTAGTTTGCAGACGCTCCCTTAGCTCCAGCGAGGCTTTTTTTTTCTTTTTTTTTTTTGGTACACTCCCGGGCGGGCAAGGCGGCTGGCAGACGCTGGCTGCTCGGCCGGGACTCCCTCGCGCCGCAGTCGGAAGAGCGCGGCGCCTGGGAAGGAACGCCGCGTCCGCCTCGCTTCTCCGGGGTTCCGCTGCGGCAGCTGGCTGAGCTCGGCCCTCAGCGCCGCCGCAAGCAAGCAAGCAAGCGCCGCTCCTGCGCTGCTCCATGTCCGGCCTCCCCGCCACTTCGGCGGCGGCCGCGGCGGGGGGGCAAGCCCCGGCCCCGCTTAGCGAGAGCAAGAGAGCGCCAAGATGGAATAAGGAGAAAAGGGGGGAGGGCGCCTCGCCGGCTACGCCAGGGAAGCTGGTAAGCAGCTTTGCTTTCTCTCTCTCTCCGCGCGCCCTGTTTTCCGAGCGGGAGCAGCATCCGCGAGCCCCGCCAGGAGGCGGAGGCGGCGGCGGCGGCGGAGCTCGCGCCGTGTGAGGGCCCGCGGTCTTGGCGCCTGTGGGGAGGAGGGAGCTGCTGACTCCTCCCACTTTCCCTCCCTCCCGGTTCTCGAGCCGCCGCCGCCGCTGCTCTTCCCCTGCCCGCCCCCGTGGTGCGCGCTCCGGCTGCGGTCTGCTGGCGGCGTGCTGGGTCGTTTGGTCGGTCGCAATGGAAAACCCAGCCGTTTCCTTTTCCTCGCCCACATTGACGAGCGAGCGCCTTTTTCTCTCGGGAAAACCCTGGAATAGGTAGGTTACTCCTTCGCTGGTCGCCCGCCTGCATGCGTTTGCCTGCCGGGCGGGGAGCGGCGTGCCTTCCTTCCTTCCTTCCTTCCTTCCTTCTTTCTTTCTCCGTTTACCTCGCTTTCCTCGGAGAAGCGGGCAAACGACCTGCTTTGTCCCTCGGCTTTTACGGGACACTTTTCCAAAGTCGTTCTGGTTTTTTGACGGGACCGCTGGAGGCGAGGCGCTTCTCCTCGCTCACCTGCTGCTTTGTCTTTCTCCTCCGGTGAGCAAAGAGGACCTCGGTCCTTTCCGTGTGTGTGTGTGTGTGTTTGTGTGTGTGTGTGAGAGAGAGAGATTTGGTGATGTGGTTGAGGCAAGAAAGGCGTTATTTTACCTTTGCACGAAAGTGTTTTTCCCCCCTTGCTTCTCGGCCACAGATACAAAGCTGGTTACCACACCTGCTTTATTTTTTTCTCATTTTTCTCGAATTATTTTTTTTTTTAAAAAGGTGGTGCTTTTCCCCCGCTTTGGAGAGAGAGGTTGCTCATCCTCCGTGGTAATCACCATTTGTTGTCGGGTCTCCCATTGCTTGCTAAAGTCGCCGCTTAGCTTGTTTTAAGAGGATCCAGGAATCAATGTGATAGTCTTGCAGGTCGCGTCTCAGTTGTTGAACGGATCAGGAGGCGCCTCTATGCCTATTGCTTGCAGACGACCTTTAGTGTCATGTTAGGGCTGTTTTTCTCCAGCCTTTATTTTTGCAGACAGCTGTTAACTTTATTCCCTCTGAAAGGAAAGGAGCTTTTCTCTATCCCATTAGCAATTTTTTTCCCCTTATCCTCATTTTAGAGGATAATAACACCCTTTTAAGGGGCTAGCCTACAACGCTGTGGATAGCCTTGGAGTAAATAGAAGAAACGAGGACATCAACAACAAAACTACTTGTTGGCCTTCCCTATATATACCATACCCCATTTTTCTTTGGCCTTTCTTTGTTATGTGCTGCTTCCATGAGATAGTTCAGGCCATGTAGTACTTTCCTTTCCTGGTGGTAGTGGTAGGATATTGAGTTTTGGGGCTAAAGTATTAGTATTGAAAATGTGAGCAGAAATGTTGTAACTGGTGTTTGTGCTTTGAGGACCTCTGTTGACTGACCAGTGTAGTCTCATTGCTAATATTACTATGGGGAGTAGCATATTAGGAAAATGCAGCAATACAGCAATGTTGACATGTCAGTGTTGCATTTACATTTCATGATATTTCAATCAATCACTGATCAAATAGAAGCATTAAAAGATGGTAGTGCTAAGAAATAAAAAATAAAAGACAGACATAATAATATATTGCAGTTGGTGGTAGATTTGCCTAATTTTTAGTTTGCCTAATTTAATATACAACATAGCAGTATTTGGCCATAGAGTAACTACTTCGTACCGATCTGATAACAGTAATTGCACATAAAAAAAGATCTGTGTTTCCTGGATAATTTACTAGGTAAAGTGTTATAAATTGAGTCCATAAGTTCTTATAGAAGATGCAGTATAGCAGGACGTGAGCTATAGTTTCATGTTATTATTAGCCCGTCAGGCTTGATAAATAATGTGACTGGTACCACATAAAAGAGTTTTCATGATGTGGTTTTCTTGATGTGGCTAATACTTATGCTAAAAATGGAGAGGATGGAGTCTTTTGATCAAAATTCCCAGGCCTGGTTTCGCATGCTGCCATTTTTTGCATTATTAATACAAATAATACATTTGTATGGAATTTCAAAAGAAGAAAGATGTAATCTGCAGAGAAATTAGGTCTCATGCAGAAAAAAATGGCAGTAAAACTATGTAAGAAGGGCAAATGTACTTACAGTAAGTAATAATCAGGTATAATGAGGTTATTACCATGGACAAAGATTGCCAAAGATTTATTGTGGTTACATACGAAATGATATACAGGTGTGTCCCGCATTTTCATTTGCTTGGGCTGCACTGAATGAAGAGGAATTGTATATATAAAATATTTACTCTGTGTGTGTGTGTGTGTGTGTGTGTGTGTGTGTGTAGTGTAGACACACACCTCCAGACACACACCTGTAGTGAAGACAACCACGCCTCCACCCAGTCGGATGACACCCCCACCCAATCAGAAAGCAGCCACGCCTCCACCCAGTCGGAACACAGCCCCACCGGCAGTTGGAAGGAAAGGAACAGACAGACCACGCATTGCTCCTGAAAGCAGCAGGAGGAATACTCCGGCCTGATGATGACGGATGGGATTTCGTCGAAACGTCGCCACAACTTTCTGAAGATGAAAGGGACGCGGGAAGAAACCCGAGACTCTAGACCTACACATACAGACACCTACGAAAACAAATATATATATATATGTGTGTGTGTGTGTGTGTGTGTGTGTGTGTGTGAGAGAGAGAGAGAGAAAGGTAAAGGTTCCCCCGCACATGCGTGCTAGTCGTTTCCGACTCTAGAGGCCGGTGCTCATCTCCGTTTCAAAGCCGAAGAGCCAGCGCTTGTCCAAGGACGTCTCTGGTCATGTGGCCGGCATGACTAGATGCCAAAGGCGCATGGAATGCTGTTACCTTCCCACCGTAGTGGTCCCTATTTTTCTACTTGCATTTTTACATGCTTTTGAACTGCTAGGTTGGCAGAAGCTGGGACGAGTAACAGGCGCTCACTGCTACGCGGCACTTGGGATTTGACCCACCAAACTGAATAAACTTCCTTTATTTGTGGGGGGAGTCTTGTGGGGCCTCATTACTAGTTGTCCAGGCCACATGCTGCACATAGGCAACAGGTTGAACATGCCTGATGTACAACATGCCTGATGTACGTATGCTGAAATGTTATGTTTTACCATTGAAATCAGGAAGTTTTGTAAGTATTGATAACCTATTTTTACAGAATATGCATTTAAACTTCATTGTAAAGTTGCCCCAAAGTCCTGTTTATAGCATGTTCAAAAATATTTAATGTTAGTTTTTATCAACATGCTACAGTTGATATTACCAAAGGTCTTTGAGCAATTGTCCATTTTGGAATGTATGATGTAGCATATTGATCCAGGCTGATTCTGGTCCCCAGAAGCTGTCTGGGAATTATAGTCCCAGCATATTTGAGATTTAAAAAAAAATCCTACTGATGTCAGCAGGTGTCATGGTCATCTATGACATGTCAAACTCATGACATCATGAGATGTATTGGGACTGTTTTGCCATTGCCGGCAGTGGGGTGGGCGCGGCTTCTGGATGACACTCCTGATCTATGAGAAGCATTAAGTCACTACATACAGTATGGCCTTGTTTGGGCTAAATAATCTTAATATGCATATAGTGTGTATATATAGAACTATGATGGATTTGCCTTTTAAAAATATTTTCAAAATAACAAATGTATAGAAAATGTATATTTTATAAGCACTCGTTATCACACTTAGTTTAATTAGATTCATTTTATATTACAAGTAATCCTTGAGTTATGACCACAACTGAGGCCAAAATTTCTGTTGCTAAGCAAGACACTTGCCCCATTTTATCACCTTGTCACAGTTAAGTCAGTCACCACAGTTAAGTTGTTAACACGGTTGTTAAGTGAATTTGACTTCCCCATTGACTTTGCTTGTCACAAGGTCACAAAAGATTATCACATGGTCTGGGGACACTGCAACCATCATAAATATGAGTCAGTTGCCAAGTGTCCGATTTTGATTACATGACCATGGGAATGCTACAATGGTTGTGTGAGAAATGCTTATAAGTCACTTTTCAATACTGTTGTAACTTTGAACAGTCACTAAATGAACTGTAAGTTGTAAGTTGAGGATTACCTGTATCAACTTATTTATCAAGTATCTAAAAACTTATTCTGAAAACAGAACAAACATCCTGTTGTGCTGCCAGGGTTCAAAATATATATCTATGTTCCAAAGTTATTTTGATTTTATTTGACCACACATTAAACTTCCACTCTTCAGGATACTATGAATGTTATAAATGAGTTGAGCAGTCCTTTTGCTTAAGTTTGATATTGGAAGCTTCTTTACATCCAAAGCTCTCTAGTAACAGAAATGTGGGAGAATTGTCATTCTTCCCCATTTCTTCCTGTTACGAGAGTCTACTCACTTCCTTCCCATTGTAGTGAGTAGGAGGAAAATTATGTACATTAGCACAGATTTTTCTTTATGAATCTGGGTGATATAGTTTTGTTTCTTTGAGTGATGATTGTTTTATAGATACTTGTATAGATACTTATAAGGGACGCGGTGGCTCAGTGGGTTAGGATGCTGAGCTTGTCGATCAGAAGGTCGGCAGTTTGGCGGGTCGAATCCCGAGTGCCGCGTAGCAGAGTGAGCGCCTGTTACTCGTCCCAGCTTCTGCCAACCTAGCAGTTCGAAAGCACGTAAAAATGCAAGTAGAAAAATAGGGACCACTACGGTGGGAAGGTAACAGCGTTCTGTGCGCCTTTGGCGTCTAGTCATGCCGGCCACATGACCACGGAGATGTCCTCGGACAAGCGCTGGCTCTTCGGCTTTGAAACGGAGATGAGCACCGGCCCCTAGAGTCGGAAACGACTAGCACACACGTGCGGGGGAACCTTTACCTTTACCTTTATAGATACTTATTTTTATGGAATTGCTCTTTTAACTTTGTGAAGCTGCCTAGAGTTTTTTGATTTAAGAATATACCGTAGTTGACTTGAGACATTGTTATATCTGGCCATTATTATGTCAATCAACTCTCCTCAGGTTGTACCTGGAGATAAAACGTTTAGGATATTTTGCAGGGTTTGGAAAGAAAGACACAAGATTGAATCTCTTTTGTGGGAAGGATTCAAGATAGGGAGATATGGAACATTCTACGGTGTATGAGATGTCATAATGCTATAGCATGAATCTGTAGAAAGAAATGTTTGGTACTCAAGCCATAATGTTATAATTACAATTCTGTATTTATTTAACTGAAGAAAGCTTAATTGGTCTCAGTGGGTCTTATTTTCTAGTAGATAGCAATAGAATCAACTAGTTATAATAAATATCTTTTCCAGCCTGGATTCCCAAATTCTGTCAATTTGTATACAAATTACTTGCCTGGGGTCTTGGATAACTAGCTAATCTACTTGGGGTATGTGTGTGGAATTAATGGCTTAAGATTAATTTAAATTTTATTTAATTATTTAATTAAGGTTTGTTTTGTTGTGTTCAGACTTTTTTTTAAAAAAAAATTGGGATTGTTCAGTTCAGATGTGCCTTGTAGGCTGCCTAGAGTCATTTTGGTGAGATGGATGTCTTTTAAATTGAGATTCAAGGTGCTGGTGATGACCTATAAAGCCCTAAATGGCATGGGCCCGGATTATCTGAGGGAGCACCTGCTGCCAGTGTCAATTTCCCATTATCCTGTGCGCTCCCACAGGGAGGGCCTCCTCAGGGTACCGCCGGTCAAGGATTGCTGACGGGCGATCCCCAGGGGGGGCGTTCTCTGTGGGCGCGCCTGCCCTATGGAATCAACTGCCAACGGAACTCCGGACTGCCCCCGACCTTCGTTCATTTCGCTGGGACCCAAAAACCTGGCTCTTTGAGCTATCTGGTCTGGACTGAGGGGTTTTAATGTTTTTAAATTGTGATTTTAATTTTTGGGGCTAGACTTAATTTTATTTTATTTTAATTTTATATTGTATTGTTTTTAAATTTTGCCTTGTAAACCGCCCTGAGTCCTTCGGGAGTAGGGCGCAGTATAAACCAAATTAATAAATAAATAATTAATAAATAATTAATGAAGTGAATCTAAAAAGAAAATATAGAGGTAGTCCTCGACTTACAATTCATTTAGTGACTGTTTGAAGTTACAATGGCACTGAAAAATTGACATGACCATTTTTCACACGACCGTTGCAGTGTCCCAGAGTGATCACCTTTTGCAGCCTTCTGATAAGCAGAGTCAATGGGAAAACCAGATTCACTTAACCATATTACTAATTTAACAACTGCAGTGATTCAGTTAACAAATGTGTCAGAAAAGTCATAAAATGGGGCAATACTCACTTAACAAATTTCTTACTTAGCAACATAAATTTTGGGCTATGTTGTGGTCTAATGTCACATTGATATGTGAAGAGTTCGATTAGCTACTGTATTGCTCATGCCTATTATACAGGAATTTTCCAGATTGATAGTTTGCACCTAGACAGACTAGATAAAGGTCAACAATATTCAAGGGGAATCAGACTTTGCCTTTTTTGTGCCTACATAAAGACTCTAGGCTAATTGCCTGCTTGACTCCTCCCCTTGGCTCGCCATTCTCTCACTGGTATCTATACTTTAAGAAGATCAGAATTGTGCAACCCATGGTATTCCTTGTGACACTCCATGGGAGTGAAAGTTGGACTTTAAAGCAGGTTAGGAAGAGCATTGATGCATTGAGCATTGATCCCAAAGGTGCTTTTTCAAAAGGCAACTGGATTTTTAAATTTTTTTTCTTGAAGATGTTTTGCTTCACATCTAAGAAGCATCCTGGCTGAATGTTGGGGAATGGAAAGATTTATAATCCTTGCTGTCATCTGGTTGTTAGCACTTTGAATGTGAGTCATTAGCTCTCTGAGAGTCATTGAAGCCCCTTGGGGTTTATCTGTCCCTTTGGGTCACCTGAATCAGAATGTGGAATCCTGTTGTAAATAGGAGATAATTGGTGGTGTATCCCTCCCCCACGGTTGAGAGAGAGGGCTGTTCAGTTTTAATATTGATGGCCTTTTTTACCCCTCTTTCAAACCATTGGTCCTCTCTGTTCAGAATGTGGACTTCACTGTCTTCAAAAGAGAGACCTTTGTCTTTCAAATGTGTAATATATCTGTAAACAATATTATATAAGTTAAACAAGTTATTCCGGTTATACGGTGTGGGAAAAACAAATCTGACAGGAGAACACGCGGGAACTTTGACAGCTGTCAAAGTTCCCCGCACGGCGCAGGCGCAGCCACTGACAGCTCGCGGCTGTCAAAACACCGAGCCATGCGGAAGCAAGAACTGTCAAGAACAGACGGCGCGGATTGGTCCGGTTGACGCGGCGCCAAAAGGAACGTTCCTGATTGGTCCTCACTGACAGCTGCCGGCTATAAAAGCCGGACGAGTTATTCTGTTTTGCCTTGCTCTAAATAAACCTTTAGTTAAGTAGCCTGTCGTCCCGAGTGGTCCTTCGGCTACTTCACTGGCGACGAAGGTGGGATCGCTCCTGAGCTGAAGTCACGGCCGAGGAAGAGAGTTCCCGGCCAGAGCTGTCACTGGAAGTTTTAACTTCCAACGGAGCGAGACCTAGGACCGGACGACATGGCAAACTTCGGGCGTGTGAGGGAATTCGATACCCGCCATCCCGAGAGATGCCAATCACACCTGGGGCAAGTCGAGGGATTCCTCCTCGTCAGCAAAATCACCGACGACAGAGCAAAGGCCGCCGCTCTCCTATACATCAGCGGACCCCCAGTATACGACGCTGCCGTCGGGCTGTTTAGCCCGGTACCCATCACCGAAGTCTCCTACGCGGACCTGGTGGACCAGCTTAACAAGCATTATATGCCGGCCCGCTCAGAACTGTACTGGCGTGTACAATTCGCCCAGAAGAAACAGCGACCAGACGAACCTGCAAACGATTTCATCGCTGGGGTCAGACACGCCGCGCGGAACTGCTGCTTCCCCGACCTGGAAGACCGCATCAGAGACCAGGTGGTGATCGGGCTGAGGGACGAGCGACTACAGAAGAAACTGACATCTAAACCCGACATGAGCCTGGCAGAATTGACCCGAGAAATTATGGCCTACGAGTATAACCACAAGAAGAAATCGACTACCACGACCCCAGAGAGCCCAGCGACCGTATACCAAGAGAGCGCAACTCTCAGTGACAGCGACGAATCGGTGGACTTCACTGACGGGGAAGCCCTTCAGCGCAGGATGGAACGCCGACAACAGAGGAGAAGCGACACATCGGATCGCCGAAGAACCAGGAACCCCCCTCCACCACCACCGCGTTATGAGCAATGGGCCGCCTGCGCCAGCTGCGGGGGAAATCATGCCCGTGGGAGCTGCCGGTTCAGAAACGCTAAGTGTCACAATTGTGGAAAGACCGGCCACATCAAACCGGTGTGCCGAAGCCGGGGCCGCGACAACGTGAATGATCTGGAGGCCAATTCCCCAGGTAGGCCAGCTACCCGGGCCAACATAGAAAAAACGCCAGGGGCCCTAGTAGAAACAATTGATAAGGTACATAGCCTAAGCTCAAAGGTGAGGATCAGGGTAAAAATTCAGGGAGTCCCCTGCCCCATGGAGGTGGACTCCGGGTCAGCAGTCTCCTTAATTTCATTCAAAACGTATCAGGAGATCTGCCAACAAAGCAAGGGAAAAATCCCTCTGAGGCAAACCCAGGTCCACCTAGCAGATTTCCAAAAAACCCCCATTCCTCTGGAAGGAAGGGCTAGGGTGGCGGTGGAGTACAAAAAATTCAAGGGCCCCCTAGAAGTTCTAGTGACGCCAGGGAACCGCACCAACCTGATAGGGCTGAACTGGTTCAAGCCTCTAGGGATCGCCATTACTGGGGTAAATACAGTCCAATCATCAAGCCTAGAAGCTGTTTGCAACAAGTATGCAGACGTCTTCGATGGCACGTTAGGAAAATACACCGGTCCCCCCATCTCTTTACAATTAAACCCAGCAATCCAACCCATAAAGATAAGAGCTAGGAGAGTACCATTTGCCCTTAAAGAAAAAATAGAAAATGAACTAGAACGCCTCGTAGGTCTCGGGGTGCTCGAACCTACGGAAGGGGGAAGCTGGGAGACCCCAATAGTCACCCCAGTTAAACCTAACGGTGAAATAAGATTATGCGCGGACTATAAGGCGACCCTCAACCTAGCTCTCAGCCCCCATGCTTACCCGGTGCCAGCGGTAAGGGACGTATTTGCTTCCATCCGCTCCGGCGCCATTTTTGCAAAACTCGATCTGACGCAGGCGTATTTGCAACTGCCTGTCACAAATGACACCGCGGAAGCCCAAACAATTGTCACCCACCGCGGTGCCTTTAAAGTAAAAAGGCTTCAATTCGGCATATCGGCAGCCCCGGGTATCTTCCAGGGTATCATGGAGAAAACCCTGAAGGGAATACCCGGGGTCTGCCCCTATTTCGACGATGTTCTCATCGCCGGAGAAAACGAAGCAAACTTAGCTGACAGACTGTCAGCTGTGCTGAGCCGGCTCAGAGAAGCCGGTCTCAAACTTAAACGGGAAAAGTGCTCCATCGGAGTCACATCCACAGAATTCCTAGGGTACAAAATAGACGGCCAAGGCATCCACCCCACCACAGAAAAACTAAGGGCTATTCAAACAGCGCCAAGCCCAAGGAATAAACAAGAACTCCAAGCCTTTTTAGGATTATTAAACTTTTATCACGCTTTCCTTCCCCACAAAGCCACCATTGCGGAGCCTCTGCACAGGCTCCTGGACAAGGGAAATGCCTGGTCTTGGACCAAAACACATGAAAATAGCTTCCAATCATTAAAAAATATTATTTGTAACAGTTCAACGATCACCCTTTTCCGAGAAGACACACCAATATGCATCGCTTGCGATGCATCTCCCTATGGGATTGGGGCAGTGTTAAGTCATCTATACAAGGACGGCACCCAAAGACCCATAGCCTTTTATTCACGCACTCTGTCAAAAGCAGAAAGGAATTACGCACAAATAGACAGAGAAGCCTTAGCAATAGTCGCAGGGGTTAAAAAATTCCATGACTACCTCTATGGGAGACCCTTTACCATATTCACAGATCACAAACCCCTACTAGGAATATTCATGTGGAATAAAGCAACACCACAGATTCTCTCACCGAGAATACTAAGGTGGTCCACCTTCTTATCTGCCTATTCTTTTCAATTAATACATAAACCAGGAAAGGAATTAGGACACGCAGACTGCCTTAGCAGACTGCCAATTCAAAGCAAGGACCCAGACCCAGCCCCAGCTGGACTAATTCTAGCAATCTCTCAACTTCCAGACTGCCCCCTCTCTGCAAAGATTATAGCTAACAACTCAGCTAAAGACAAAATACTCAGCAGAATCCTCAGGTGGGCAACAACAGGTTGGCCAGCACAAAACCCACACCCCCAATTCCAGCCATACTATAACAGAAAAAATGAAATATCTTCACATAGGGGATGCCTTCTATGGGGAAATCGAGTCATAATACCTCATAGGAACATAAATCAAACATTAGACATCTTACACGAAGGACATCCAGGCATTGTCAAGATGAAAGCTATGGCCAGAAGTTATGTCTGGTGGCCTGGCATAGATAAAGAGATAGAAAAATATGTAGGAGGGTGCTACACCTGTCAAGCAACACGAAGCGAGCCACCCCAAGCACCAATTCACAAATGGGAAACTACAAAAAACCCATGGTCACGCATACATTTAGATTTCGCAGGACCTATCCAGGGACAGAGTTTCCTAATTGTAGTGGACAGCTATTCTAAATGGTTAGAAGTCACTCCCCTTAGAAAAACAACGTCAGGAGCCACTATACAGGCCCTAAGGAAAATATTCGCCACACACGGCCTCCCAGACACCATGGTTTCAGACAATGGACCTCAATTCACCTCTCGTGAATTTCAGATGTTCGCTATGAAGAACTGTATTAGGCTGGTCACGTCTGCACCGTTCCACCCATCGACGAACGGGATGGCTGAAATTATGGTGCGCTCCACAAAAGAAGCTTTGAAAAAATTCGTCAAGGGGAACTGGCAGCGGCGACTCAGCCAGTTCCTAATGTCACAACACGCAACTCCATGCACAACAACGGGCAAATCTCCCGCGGAGCTAAGATGGGGGAGGAGACTGATAACGCGGCTCGACAGACTACATCCTGACACATACCCAGAACAAAACGATCACCCCCACCCAAACCGCACACTCAAACCGGGGCAAATGATATGGGCACGGTCATACACAGACAAAAACAAATGGGTCCAAGGGACAGTGCTACAACAAACAGGACCCATTTCTTATCTAATATCCACACAAACTCACGGCAATCTACGCCGCCATATCGATCAACTCAGACCCAGACAACCACCACACAACCCCGAACCCCAACCAGAGGAACACGAACTACAAACCCCCGCAGAAATACTGCCGATACCAAACCAAGAGGAAGAGGGGCAAAGAAACTTACTACCGGCGGAACCAGACATCGCCCCACTTCCACGACGCTCCAACAGGAACCGAAGAGCCCCCACCTACCTAAAGGACTACCAGTGGGCAGGTTCCAACGACCAAGGGGGAGGAAACGCTCCAGGGGAGGGGTAAGGGGTGTAATATATCTGTAAACAATATTATATAAGTTAAACAAGTTATTCCGGTTATACGGTGTGGGAAAAACAAATCTGACAGGAGAACACGCGGGAACTTTGACAGCTGTCAAAGTTCCCCGCACGGCGCAGGCGCAGCCACTGACAGCTCGCGGCTGTCAAAACACCGAGCCATGCGGAAGCAAGAACTGTCAAGAACAGACGGCGCGGATTGGTCCGGTTGACGCGGCACCAAAAGGAACGTTCCTGATTGGTCCTCACTGACAGCTGCCGGCTATAAAAGCCGGACGAGTTATTCTGTTTTGCCTTGCTCTAAATAAACCTTTAGTTAAGTAGCCTGTCGTCCCGAGTGGTCCTTCGGCTACTTCAAAATGCAGATGCATTTCTGAATCCTGTCCTGATGGGTTTGTTCTCCTATGCTGTGCTATGTGTTTGTGAAGTGGTTGTTTTATTTAAACCCCTCAACAACTCTCAGAGAATTACTGACCCACCTTCAAAGTGCTAACAACCAGATGACTGCAAGGAATATAAATCCTTCCATTCCCTAGCATTCAGTCATAACTCAAAATGCTTCTTGGATTTTTTTTATTTTTTTTTATTTTAATTCCATTTATATCCCGCCCTTCTCCGAAGACTCAGGGCGGCTTACAAGCTTAGCAGTAGCCTTCATTCTATGTATATGCCTGCTTATTAGGGCTTTCACACACCCCCAAGCGGCATTATTACAAAGTCAGCTTATTTTACCTACCTCGGAAGGATGGAAGGCTGAGTCAACCTTGAGCCTGGTGGGATGCGAACCTGCACTAATTGCAGGCAGCTGGTGTTACTTAAGGAGGCATTAGCCCACTGCTCCACCAAGGCTCAAGGATGAGAAGTGAAAGACCTTCAAGAAGAGAAAAAAAACATAGAAAGTTCAGTTGCTTTTTGAATAAGCACCTAGCCAACCTAGCAGTTCGAAAGCACGTAAAAATGCAAGTAGAAAAATAGGGACCACTATGGTGGGAAGGTAACAGTGTTCCGTGTGCCTTTGGCGTCTAGTCATGCCGGCCACATGACTACGGAGACGTCCTCGGACAAACGCTGGCTCTTCGGCTTTGAAATGGAGATGAGCACCGGCCCCTAGAGTCGGAAATGACTTGCACGCATGTGCAGGGGAACCTTTACCTTTACCTTTTTACCATGACCTGGATGACTGAGAATCTCCATAGACATTGAGCACTGTTGCTTTTGAACTTTGATGTTGGAGAAGAGCCCTGAAAACACTTTGGGACAGCCAAGAAAACAAACAAATGGGTCATCGAACAAATTATCCACATTTCTTACTTGAGGCAAGATGCAAATTATCCTAATCTGGATACATTATGCAAAGACCCAGCTCTTTGAAAGAGGCTGTAATGTTGGGGAAATGGGAATGGAAGAGAGAAGAAGGAGGATGACCAACTGCAAGGTGAATGGATTCAGTCACAGTAGCAATGAGTGCACCATTGGGAGACTTAAAAGAACAAGTTAGGGATAGAATAAGAGAAAATGTTTTCTTTTCATTTTAATTATTTTTATTAAAGTTTGTTTAGGAAATAGAAATAAAAGAATTAGAAATAAAAATCAAGAAAGATAGAAGAAGAAGAAAGGTGTAAAGGGGAAGAAAGAACAAAAGCTTTTTTAATGCAGTAGAATACAAAAAAACCCTCAGCGATTTCCAAGTAAAAACAAAATCAGATTGATTCTTATGTTTAATTACAACAGTCAGTGTTGCCATCAAGGCCAGCTCCGTTACCTTCATGATCTATTTTTCCATAGGGGAATTAGTGTGTCTTTCCATCTCGTTGCATGTAAGATTCTTGCTACTGTCAATATATATAGCAGACGTGTCAAACACAAGGCCCGGGGGCCAGATCCGGCCCGCAAAGTGGTTTCATGTGGCCCGTGAAGCCATCCTGGAAACAGTGAGGGAACGGCCCCCACTGCCTTGGCCCTGGCCCAGAGACCCTCCTTCTGCCAGAGACCCCCAGATCTGTCCCACTCCTGCCCAGGCCCCCATAGGCACCCTTGATGCGAACGATGTAGAGCTGGCCACGCCCACCCAGTAGGCCATACACACTCTAGTTACGCCCACCCAGTAGGCCACGCCCACCCAGGCCACACCCACCCGGCCCACTGAAGGCAACTGCAATGCTGATGCGGCCCTCAATGAAATTGAGTTTGACACCCCTGATATATAGTAACAAAGTTCCAAATTTTCTTTCAAATTCTTTCTCAATCAAACATAAATGGGAAATTACTAGTTTCAATTTTATACTTATTTTAAAAATATATTAAGAATCATCTGAATTAAGATAAAAATGTGATTCCAATATTTCTTTGTTTCATCAAAGTTCACCAGAAATGATAAAAACTATATTTTTTACAGTTGTATTTCCAGCATACATTTGAAACTTCTTTATATGTGTGGGAAGTCAGCTCCCCAAAGAAGGAAATATTAAAAGGGCAGAAAAAATGTATTTCCTCAAAGGATCTTGAAGAGGCAGGAAAACGTGCCCAGTTTTTCTTAATAGCCCCAGTCTCCCTCCCCCAAGCAGAAACCAGTTCTGTACAAATGCAGATTTAAATCCAGGAAGGTTGCAGGCCCCCAGCTGGGAGATTAAGAAGATAAAGACTTCCATATAAATTGGTTTAATAAATGAATACATTGATTAGTGAGGGAAGTATGTGAAACATATTCACCTAATAAATAAATATGCAAGTCTTTTGGTTTCAGCAGTAGTGTTTTTTAGAAGAAAAAAATCCTTTAATTTAGTTCTCATTAAATTAAATGTTAAAAATAAGTTAGATACGTTCTAGAAAATTTTAATAAGCGTGATACTGGCTTTTATCCATCAAGCATGATCACATAAAAAGGTAAAGGTTCCCCCGCACATGTTTGTGCTAGTCGTTTCCGATTCTAGGGGCCGGTGCTCCGTTTCAAAGCCGAAGAGCCAGCGCTTGTCCGAGGACGTCTCCGTGGTCATGTGGCCGGCATGACTAGACGCCAAAGGCGCACGGAATGCTGTTACCTTCCCACTGTAGTGGTCCCTATTTTTCTACTTGCATTTTTACGTGCTTTCGAACTGCTAGGTTGGCAGAAGCTGGGACGAGTAACAGGCGCTCACTGTTACGCGGCACTTGGGATTCAACCCGCCAAACTGCCGACCATCTGATCGACAAGCTCAGCGTCCTAACCCACTGAGCCACCGCGTCCCTCTATGATCACATATGTTGATACAAATTAATAAAGAGATTTCATTTCCTATTTAATAAATAATAAATATCTATGCACTTTCCTTATGAGATCCATGCATAATTTGTTACTTAGAACAAACTTTATAGATCCAAAGGAATATTTGGGAATTTGAAACCATTGTTCTTTTCTTCTGAAGGGAAGAAAAATCTCTTCAATTATGTAGGAAAGCTTTGTACATTTCTTCTCTGATATTTCTTCCTACTTTGGGGAGGCCTAATAATTAACAGGCAGTGAAAAGCAACCTTCCTTGTTGGTTAATTTCCATGCATGCCGAGTCTATGGTTGCAGCCTCTTTAAGCCTTTCCCTTCTTGCTATGATTTACACAGGCTTCATTTAAAACTTCCAGTAGAAGTACTTGATTTCATTTTGATGTGACTCTTACATTTGCTGATCATAGAATTACTAAATCAGTTTTAAGTAATGTAATTATAAATATATTAATTTGGTGGCTGTGAATCTTTAATGGTACTTGGACACTAAGCAAAAGAGACCATGGCTTGATGTACATTATGAATAGGATCAGACAAGATATTGTTGATAATAATTGACTCATAAAATGCTATTTTTATTTGTCGGCTATGATTTTTAGGGAAACCTTCAGCTTTACACATGGTAACAACTGGTTTATATAATAGAAACTTCTGGTATATTAGAAACATATTCAGCAATACGGAAACTTTCCATTTCAGTATTGCTTAGTAACATGTATGAAATGTAACTACATAATTGACCAAATATATTTGACAGCTAGACAGGAAATTGGGTTGTGGTAGCACAGTGATGAAGAATTAACAAAATGACTGAGCGTTTACTTAATATCCTCATTTGTTTCCTGAAAACTGAGCCCATTAAAAATTGATGTAAGAAAAACAGGTTCATGGATTTTAGGCTTCATTTTTTTTAACCTTCCTGTTTCCTATATTGTATATTTTTGAATATACAATTCAAGAAAGCCACTGTTCTTATAATGACTAATTGAGATGTGTGCAAACAGAAGGAAAATGTGTTGTATCTCCTCGTGCAGTTAACAGTGATGGTAAATATACATTTGACATAGTTTCCTGCTATTTTCTCTGATTATCACAGATGGTTTGCCAGTTAAGGTAATTTCATTATTGTATGTCAAGCAATAGGTAAGTAGAGAGGGAATATTCTTTTCTCTCTTTTAGTCATATCTCTGGCTTGCTATTATTAAATCTGTCTAATTCCTTGTAACATCTGTTTCCTATCTATCAAAAAAGCAATATTTTGATAGCTTGCAAATAAATTTGCAGATTATTTCAGTGACTATTGTTGTTAGCTGTGAAGTCGTGTCTGACCCAGCGTGACCCCATGGACAACGTTCCTCCAGGCCTTCCTGTCCTGTACCATCTTCTGGAGTCCATTTAAGCTCACACCTACTGCTTCAGTGACTCTATCCAGCCACCTCATTCTCTGTTGTCCCTTTCTTCTCTTGCCCTCAATCTTTCCCAGCATTAGTCTCTTCTCCAGTGAGTCCTTCCTTCTCATTATGTGGCCAAAGTATTTGAGTTTCAGCTTCAGGATCTGGCCTTCTAAAGAGCAGTCAGGGTTGATATCCTCTAGGATTGACCGATTTGATTCCCTTGCAGTCCAAGGGACTCACAGGAGTCTTCTCCAGCACCATAGTTCAAAGGCTTCAATTCTTTGGTGCTCAGCCTTTCTTATGGTCCAACTTTCACAGCCATACATTGCAACTGGGAAGACCATAGCCTTGACTATACGCGCTTTTGTTGGCAGGGTGATGTCTCTGCTTTTTAGTGTGCTGTCTAGATTTGCTATGGCTTTCCTCCCTAGGAGCAAGCGTCTTTTAATTTCTTGGCTGCAGTCCCTGTCTGCGGTGATCTTGGAGCCTAGGAAAATAAAATCTGTCACTACCTCCATTTCTTCCCCATCTATTTCCCAGGAATTGAGAGGGCTGGATGCCATGATCTTGGTTTTCTTAATGTTAAGTTTCAATTCACTGACTATAGTTAGTCCATTAAAGAGTACATTAATTTAGAATTTCCTGACGTTATTTTAGTAGCATGATATTTTGCTTGTGTTTTGGAGAAATAAGCTGGCCAAAATGCTTATCTGTTGGTATATAATAATGGTAGCCTTTTGTAATATAGATACTATATTTTGAATTCCTGAATTCTCACCAGTGGCCATGCTGACTGGGAAATTCTGGGATTTGAATTTCGCTGTCAAGATTGGGAAAGGCTCTGTTTTGAATAGACCAAGGTTCATCTTGTTTGTCATTCAGCTCTTAATTGTAGGCCAGAGATTTCCAAATTATAGTATTTGGAACACTCTGGATATTCCTCATTTCTTTGAAGCCTATTTAGTCAGAAAAATTCTCCCGTGGAGAGACTTTTTGCCACAGTATGTTGAAAGAGAAATGAGTTACATATTTTACCCAATCTATCTAAAATTTGTACTGTACGTTGAACTGTGTACTATCTGAAGTAGCCTTTCAGAGATACTTCTCTCTTGGTATACTGAGCTTGGCTGGTGAATTAATAGATAATTTAAATTGTTTCTACTAAGAATGGTACAGATTTCTGTATTTGGGGCTTATGGTTACCAAAATTAAAGCAAGCAATACATCATAGAGCTCAGACAGACAGAGCTGACAAGGAGTGAAGCTGGTTTCCCTCTGAAGCTGATTGAGAAGGAAAAGCAGATTTGCCAATTCACTGCCTTTTATCCAGTATTCTGTGTTTGTGTTGTGTTTGTTTATTCATTCATTCATTTTCTATAGCCACCCAACTCAACCAAGTGACTCTGGGTAGCTTACAGTTCTAAAATGATAAAACTATTAAAACTATTTAAAAACATTAAAACAATAAAACTAGCCACAAAATAAATAAGTACAAACAGGAGCTGTGATGATTATTAATAAGCTAATAGTAAAGCCTAGTAACCAGGTTTTAAACGTGTTCCAAGCCCCATGCCCCAATACATGGCCATATTTTTAAAGCCTTGCAAAAAACAAACAGGGTTGGGGCCATTCTAATCTCTTGAGGGGAGAATATTTTGCTACAGCAAAAATGATTGCCTTTTTCTGCTGTAAATGTATAGTGTTTTTTTTTAATCTACAAAACTACTCTGCGAATAAGTCACAGTGTCATGGACCAAGCAAATTAGCACTGCTAATATGTCTATTTATATGCAGAACATATAATACTTTCATAGTTATTTAAAGTTACAGTATAACATTCTAAATTTGAAGCTAATAAATAGTTAACTGGTTGTTTTTCTGTTTATCTTTGTTCTCTGTGGCAAGTGTTTGGTTGACTTCATTATTGGCAACTCTAGGGAAAGCTTGAAAAAATTGATATAAACACCCTACCTACACCTTTAATAATATTTATTTTATTATTCTAAAGCACTTTTCTTAAACTGGAAATCTCCAGATAATCTCGTCTCTGATATTGACTGCCAGTTTTCCTAAAAGGTAAATGATAGAGAAGAGAGGCGTGGTCCTAATTCATTTAGTAGCATTCAGTTTCCTGTTGCTTTAACATGAAGAGAGTGCTAACTATAAGGTTACATGCAGAGCTGCCAGTTATGGTGCCAAAAGGGAATTTTTGGTGTTTAAATTCCAGCTGGATGCTTTGTCCTGGAGGATTCCCTTAAGAAGTCAAAAATTGAAACATCATTTAGGAATGGCAAAATAGGTATCTCAATGTACATGATTCCACCATGGAACTTTTTATAATTTATTTAGTTGTGTTCATTGGCAGGAGAATCAAATGGCAACGAGCTGTTCTTTCAGTATGCTGGGCATTTGCAGTAAACCAGAATTCTTCAAAATGTTGGCTTAGCATGGCTTGCAAATACAGCAAACTAAAATATTAAGAGTTTTCGTTGAATACACAGTTTGCATATATTTAGGACTTGCAGCATAATCAAACATGGTTATAAATGACGCTGAGCCTTGATTTAGTTAGCTCTTTTTTCTATACTGATAATATAGGCTTTTTGACTGGCTACTATTATTATTAGATTTATATCATACAACTCAAGGCAGTGTGTATAATATTCTCATCATCTATTTTCTTTATAACAGTAACTGTGATTTTAGTTGTAAGAGAGTGACTGGCTCCAAATCAGCATAATTTTAGTTTTTTCCCCCCTTTCACTATTTTTTTATTTTTATTTTTACATAGCCAGTTTGGTTAAATCAACAGGCTAGAAATCGGGAGACTATGAGTTCTAGTCTCATCTTACCCATGAAGGCCAGCTGGGTATCCTTGGGCCAATTCCTCTCTCTTAGCCCAATTCAGCCTTATTAATTAGGATTGGTTTTGCATTTTATAAATAAATAAATAAAATTTTAAATTCTGTGTTTTGTTTTAAATGGCTCTCCTCGAGATCTGATTTTATCCTTGTGGCTGTTTGTAAATACATCAGCCATGGTATATTTGAGCCTTCAGTAAGTAGTGGTTTTAGTCTATTTGTAGAATCTGAACTATATCTCCATATGTAATTACATTTTTCTTGCTGTAGTTATCTTTGACATGAAAAACATTTGAAGGAGAAGCTAGAGGTAAATTGTTAGGCTTACTTATTACCTTTACAAAATTCCATACTTTTACAAAAAATGTGTAATAATGTGTCCCCTTAATTTTTCCCCCCTCCTGTATAACTCTCTAACATAAGTAAAGGATCTATGAAATCCATTGGCTAAGCCAGCTTCTAAAATTGTCATTCTGCTATTTGGAAATTTTATCTACTTGTTATTGTGACAGGCAGCTTGTTCTATGATATTATTTAAAATTTGGAAAGATGAGGCCACTACTCTCTTTGTACAATGTTTTGTTTGGCCCTTTTTCAGCTCCATATGAATTTGCAGGTAGACCTTGCTTAACAACGGTGATTGGGGCTGGAATTTTCATTACTAACCAAAGCGTTCATAAAGTGTAATGTCATTTGATTACATTTCTTAGCAGCGGCAATCTGGCAGTCCCCGTTGTTATTGTTAAATGAGAATCCCTGATTAGTATTAACATTTATCTCACATGTGTGTGACTTTTGATATCCTGCTGTCTTCCAACAGGCAAAGTCAATGGGGAAGTTGGTAGGAAGTCACAAGTCTCAGGTAGCTCACAAGCAGATGGTGTGAATATTATAGAGACATCTGGGCAGCATCTGAGCAGGGGAAGGGTGCTGCTGCACAGGCAGGAGTGTGCTGATGTGTGAGCATGGCGAGGTGGGTGGGCATGCGCTGTGGAGCGCATGTCAGGCTGGCATGTGCTACAAAATATGAGATTCCAGTAGTAGGGGAGCTCCTCAGGAAGAAAAGCTGCAGGGTCAACTTGCAACCTTCCCTTCAGGCTTACCCATTGACTTTGACAGTAGGTGATAATATGAATTTAGGACACTGTAACTGTTGTGATTGCGAGCTGGTTGCCAAGCGTCTGAATCACAATCGTATGTCTGCAGCAGGTGCTGTGACAGCTGAAACTTTGAGAACCGGTCTTAAGTACTACTTGTTTAATGCCATCACAATTTCAAATGGTCCCTAATGAGTTTTTGTTAACCAAGCACTACCTGTACTGACAGTTTCTTGTTCATGTAAAATTCTCTCTGAAATTATGATTGGTGCCATTTGACATAGTTTCTTTTGGGCAGTACATTCATTTTAATAATTGCAAAAGATCCTAATAGAAGCCTTTAGGTCCCTCCACCTCTCAAGCTCTCTCTGTGAATTTGAAAATCTGTTGCTTCTTTATCACCTTGCAATTTTTCTGCCAATACTTCTAATGCAGTGATGAATAATAATAAGGATGTGAGTTGACATTCTTGCCTGTTTCTTTACTAGTTTCATGCCCATTTGGATTTCATTCCATGGTGTCCTGATTTCTAGTCCAGTCTCATTTTTTGTAAAATAACTTGTGGTGCATGTACTTTTGCTTGGTGCATGATGAAAGGAAACAAAACACCAAAATACTATAAAACTGCTGTGTCTTAATCATTTAAATCAGAATTAACAAGAAAGTTTGTCTTGATCTTCAAAGAAGGTTGAGGAAAATTATAATTAAATGGATTACTTAAAATACGCCTGAGAAAAGAGGCAACTTCTATTATAAAAAGTTAACAACAACTTTGTAACTGTTAAACAGCTTTTATATATTTATGCTGGATACTGGCTCAAAGAGGCTTTGCTGATTGAGTAGAAGGAAGTGGCTGGAACAATTTTTTTATCTCGGTATTCTGTTCCTCTGTTGAGGCTGTGGTTGCAGTTAGTGTCCCTCAGGAATTCTTAACAATATTGCTATGGTTATTATGCCCAAGACATTTTATATTTGTTTTGAATATAAACTAACAAGGAGGAACTTGATTTAATAAAGTGTGGTTATTTAATTGTATTCTGCCAAGTGGTGTTCTCTCCTACCTTATCCGCTGCCGCCTGAAATAAAACAAAGTTTAAATAGTGAGAACAGAGAAAAGGTGTACATATGCTTTAAATATAGCTTATTTATGTGTTTCTGTTTTGAGGGGAGATAGACATGCAATCTGTTTTAGAAATTAGGGCCCAACAAATGTACAGAAATTATCAGCTTTGTTTATTTAGTTAAAAGACATATCACTGCCCATTTTAAACACCATGGGCCTTACACACAGTAATAAAAACAACAAATACACAAAAACATTCCAGAAACCTCTGGTACTTTCCAAAACATCTCCTTCATCAACAAACGATGTCGCTGGATTCCAGCTTTTCTGTACCCCAAACACAGATGGGAAAAGCCAGCTCTTCAAGGTTTTTCAGAAGGCTGGGAATTTCAAAGAAGGGTGTTCCACATTAATTAACTGTAAGTAGTCAAGCAAACATACTGTAGGTATATCCACATCAATTTGACTTATGACATTTTTCTGACAAGTAAGTGGATGGTTGCTTAAGAGTGGAAGAAAAGCTAGAATTATATTCGTAAGGGTATTTTCCTCTTTGTGGAAAAGCAGAACATTTTTTGTTTGTTTTCTGTTTCTGTAGCCATTTCTGAAAAATCCTATAGCTTTCATTTATACTGAATTATAGTTACCAAACAGTCTTGTTTTTCCCCCCAGCATCTAATTCTTCTCCACAAATACCATGAGATGGTTTGGTAATTATAAAAAAAACGTTATTTGGTTTTCTAAAATTCCAACCCATTGTTTTTGAAAGACTTGTTGTTGAGAACTACTGGCTTGAAAACAACATTGGAAGAACTAGTTTCCTCTTAGATCATAACAGAGAGTGCTTGGGGGCATACCAGATATTCCGAGAGTTGTACTTTACCTGTGCTTGCCAATGAAATAAGACATAGTAAGCATGGATCTTTGCCAACATGAATAACAAATGTGACCTTTATTTTTTTAATGAAACATTGATGCTGACACTTTGACTGGATTTTAATTACTTTTTCAGAAGATTGCTGAGCATAAACATATTCCTCATTCCTGTTAGAAATTAGAACTTCAGATCTTAGTATAAGTTAATATACAAAAATTCATGGAAAGATTTTTTTCCTGTGTGCATCCCTAACGGGGCTTTAAAAGTTCTTTTGGATGGGGTGCAAGGCAGCTATTAAGAGAAAGTGATTCTAACTATTCTGTAAATTTAGTTTAAGGTTAAAACCAAAGTTTTCAGGATCTATGCAAGCTTTGAATGCTAGCAAAAAGATTTCCAAAATATAAATGGAAGCACAGAAAAATCTAAATATAATCACTCAAAATTCTGAATACAAGTAGCCTACACATATATGAAAAGAAGGCAGCCAAAGAAGATGGTTGAGGAGCATCTTAGTAAATGAAGTATAGCTGTACATATTTATTAAATGAAAGTGCCCGGGCTATTTCAACATTTTTGGTGACTCAACTTAAATCCATAGCAGGTTTCACATAGCTAAGGCATACTTTCTGTTAAATTGACACACCTAAGCCAGCCTCTCACTCCTACCTGGAATACAGCCGATACCAATTTTATTTTTACTAATTTCCAAAAGTATATACAGAATTCTAGCTCCAAATAGAAGCTTTCCAGAATTGTATGTATCCATGTATTCAATATATCCCAGTAACTTTTCTATGCAGGTACAGCTCATATTTATTGTTATAAACGTATGTGTGTGTGCACTAAATTAAAACAATGCAAAAACAGTAAAAGTTTTATTTAAAATTGAGGTCAGAGGAATAAAAAGACAACCATTCACATAGGTAAACCTAAGTAAAAATATTAGTTTTCAGTAGAAGGATAAAAGTTGTCATCGAAGACAACCGTAAGTTCATTCCAGACGATAAGCACAGAAAAACCATGTGGGAATAACTACTGTACAAGTTGGCAGGAGAATTTATTTTGTTGGGGAATTACCCACAAAATCTGTAATGGAAGTACACAATCTGTTTCAATGCCTTGTCGGATGCAGTGCTCATCTTAATATGACTTAAAAGTATTGATGCCTTGTTCACTGAACATTAAAGTATTTTATAACACTGAGTTAAAACAATTACAATGAAGAAACATCACTACTGACTTTGCAGTGATAACTGGATCACAATAAACTCAGCTGCTTGAGAAACATTGCAGAGATACAACAAATGCAAAGCTGCCACTCACAATGTGGTAGATATTTAAAAGGTTGCTTTGAAGACCAGTGGAAACGGCTGGTCGCATGTACCCTGCAGTTCTCTCTCTCATTATGTGTTCTCAGATCTGTTCGGTTAGAAGAAACGAACTCTCTAGTATGTTGCCATCACAATTAAGAACTTGACATGAAATTGGTACTATTGCAATATGCTTAATTAACATGAACTTTAATATGGGTTGCACACTCATTTAGAACTCTACATAAGTATACAATTTTTCTTTCTTTACAAGCATAGTGGGAAAGAAGAAGATTGTAGAAGATAAATTATACACTTGTGTGAGATTCAAAATTCAAAGAACATGAGATCGCATCTCTCAAGAAAAGGCAATTTGTGAAAAAAAAGTCGTGTGTTATCCAGATTTTCGGCTTACTTTTTCTCTGTAAGAGAAAAAGCTACCGGGCAAGCTAAACGTATTGCAGTCATTGCCAAAATCTTATTTGTAATAAGCTTTTTATTGTTTTTTCCCCTCTACATAGATATGTTAGTTTTTCAAACAGTGTGTGATCTGGGTTCATAAAACGCTAATACATAATCAAGTCCTACTCTTTGGTTCTCTCTTCTAGCCATTTGTAGAATAAATTCCAGCTTTGGTAGTATTCTGTTTCTTCTTTATCTTTCAGCCTCATAGTTAATCTGTCCATCTCCGCGCATTCCAGTATCTTTTTTATTACTTCTTCTTCTGAAGGTATTTGTTCATTCTTCCAACATTGCGCATAGCAGTCATTGCCAAAATCTTGTAGGGTGATAAAAGATTATCTAATCTTGGAGTATAAACCCTGAGATAATAGATAACCACACCTTTCATTCTGATGAAATCTAAGATGAAGATTTAATTGTTTAAAAAGAGATGCTTTAAAGAAAAGACTGACATTTCTTACTATTGTGGTACATTATGCTTGAATTTGTACCTTTGCTAAACCATGATGTGTTCATTTCAGTTATTATACAAAGCACATTTATTAAAATGCATCATAAGGCATGTTTTGGAAATCACAATTCATACAGTATACTTAGTGACAAAAATTACATTGTATTTTTCAGTGACTGTAAAGCCATCTACAAATTTAGTTTTTTCGTGCATACAAATAGACATGTGCTTTATAGCACATTTTTGTCACTGCTTCAGAAACAGCCAGAAGATTCATTTATTTCTGTCCCATTTACCAGATTGCAACAGTATAGGTCTAAAACAATAACAATACAAATTTGATAATAGAATACCTTTTACTACATCAGATCTATTGTAATTTTCATAAATTACAATGATCCACAGCTAATTGTTTTGGTAACAGTCCCTGGCTTGATGGGGTGGATGGTGATAGATTCCATTCCATGACCTTGGAACTGCCAGCGGCTCTCTGGGGACAGCATGAAGATTGGTTTTGATAGCCCCTAAACCATCCTCCCTTCTATCTCCCTGTAGACTGGAATCTGGCAAAGCTTGATTGCAATGAATACGTTTTGTTATTTGCAGTACAGTAGTATAAAAATCTGCATTACAGAAGATTAATAATTAATAATAAAATCGATGCTAAGGCAAGATTCTCAATCCATAATTTCAAAATATTCTGATTCATAAAATTTCCATCCAATATCCTTTACACATTTCCTGAGAATCATAAATTCCCAATTCTTCTGAAACTTTAATTCCTTTTAACATCTGATCACCAGAAATAGTATCAAATATGTTGGACTTATCTGCTAATCACTCCATGCTGAATCACTGTTCCAATTATTTTGCAACATACATGATGCCTTTTTTTGTCTATGTTGAGTTATTGTAAGTAATTTCCTGCTTCTAAACTTCTAAAGTATTTTACTGTTCAGCTGCTAATTTTCTGCAGCAGGATGTGGTCTTTGAAATTAGGTAATGAGAAATGTAGGAGTTTCAAACTCCTAGAGAAACATGGTAAACTGGGCTGGTGATATAGTAAATTAGCTAATGTACATTTTTATGACTATACAGAATATGTGGTCTTGCTTAGTGAAAGTTTACCATTAGAAAGCAAGGTATTCAAGAGCTATTTATAACTGTGTTTTGATTTGCTGGCCTATAAATCTAAACAAATAAAAATGTTGATTTAAATAATAAACTTTTAATCAATATTTGTTTTCCCATAGTGTGGAAGAAATTGTTGAAAATATTATAAATCATAAAGTTTGAAATCTGAAGTAGGTTTTGATGGAAATGAAGAATGGTTGATTCTCCTATAGTCAGTCATTCTGGTGGTAGTCATGTAAGCAATAGGACAGACGTGTCAAACACAAGGCCCGGGGGCCAGATCCGGCCCGCGAAGTGGTTTCATGCGGCCCACGAAGCCATCCTGGAAACAGTGAGGGAACGGCCCCCACTGCCTTGGCCCTGGCCCAGAGACCTTCCTCCTGCCAGAGACCCTCAGATCTGTCCCACTCCTGCCCAGGCCCCCATAGGCACCCTTGATGCGAACGATGTAGACCTGGCCACGCCCACCCAGTAGGCCATATGCACTCTAGCCACGCCCACCCAGTAGGCCACGCCCACCCTGGCCATACCCACCCGGCCCCCTGAGGGCAACTGCAATGCTGATGCGGCCCTCAATGAAATTGAGGTTGACACCCCTGCAATAGGACATGTTTGTAAAACTAGTAAAGTAAGCAGGATAATGGGTGAATAATCTTTCCATAAAAAGGTTGGGACATCTAAGATGCCTGGACAATTGCTCCTGAAATATAAGTGTAATTCAGCGTTAGTAATTTTAAATTAGGTTTCATTTTTTTCATTACTTATGGATTGATTCAGAACTCATTGAATTCTATCACTTTTTCAACTAAAGTATACCCAAGTCTATTAGGTTTTTTGTTTCCATGGAGTTCAAAGAATTGCTTTACAACTACTACTTCTTTTGTTACAAAGTAATACAGATAATAATCCTTACTTAATGACTGTTCAAAGCTATGACAGACTCAGAAAAAGGTACTCTGACCCAGATTTGAAGTTTTGACTGCCACACCCTCCACACTGTCATGTGGTTGCATTTTGGGTTCCTGGGAAAATGGATTTGCTTAATAACTGCATGATTTGTTATATGACCATCATAACAACAGTTGTAAAATAGAGTCAGGTTACATGACTTTCTTCAAAGATCAACAATTACTACCAAAATTCCGGGCTTAATTGTGATTAAGAGAGGACTTCTAGGGGAAGGACTATTTTATTTTTCTTATACCAGTGTTCTTAAAATGCTATCCCCTAATTCCTGTTGGGATTCCAGACTCCACCGCAAACTGCAGCTACAATTCCAGTTGGCAGGCATTAATGTAAGGAAAACATATGAGTGGTGGGTATAGGTATGGTGTAGGGCTTTTCAGCCACTCCACTCACAGCCAACTCTAAGTGTTGTACAGTTTCTACCTCTGTAACTCAGATTGTATCAGAAACCAAAATCCATATAAATCATATATTTAAAACTGGGAATAGATAACCATGAAGCCAACCATACCTTCAACAACTAATTCCTTAAGATTTTCCTAATGCCAAAGGGAAAGGGGCTTTTTGTGCCAGAGTATGTTATTCCAACGGGAAGACTGTCATAAAAGCCATGTTGTCACCATGCAGGTGATAGTTTTTCAGCTATGGGGCATGGAGAGGGCATGCTCTATTTGACTTGCAATAAAGGTGGCCTTGCAGATATTCAGGCCATTAAACATGCAGGGTGTTAAAGGTGATGTCCAGCAGCTTAAATTACTAATCCTTGTATTAATTATCAAACCCTGTAATAAATATCCTTTAACAGAGGTCTCTGGATTTTTGTCTCTTTCCTTTTTATAAAAAGGGTTTTAATTGGAGTTTAACAGGGGTTTTATTTTATTCAAGGACTAAATTTAATTATTTTAATTGTTCTTAACTTTTGTAATTTGTATTGTTATTTTAAATACCTTGTGAACTGCCCTGAGTCCTATGGGAGAAGGGCGGTATATAAGTCCAATAAACATAAACATAAACATAAAGGAACTCTGCAGATTTGTGCTCCCATCCCTTATAAGGTTACCAGCCCTTTCAGGGATAAAGCAACAGTCCCATTTTTTTCTTTTGAAAACCATCAGTTTCACATGAATGTTTTGTTTTTTTTGCAAGAGAGTGATGACTTCAATGTGCAGTTAGGCAACACATGTATGTGTTATGTAAGAAGCAAACTCTGTTCAACCAAAATAAGATGACTTGATGTTTACTAAGGGAACAGAAACTACAGGGAATATTAAAAATGGGTGTGCATGTCTTGCTACGTACTGTAATCTGCCTTAATGCTGTTTTGGTAAGTAGGTAGCAACCATTTTGTCTCAGGGAGGTCTTTTCCTTGCTACCTGTTCGTTTACAATATTTTTGTATTGAGTTGGCAGCTGCTTCTGGGCTGCTGCTCTTGTTTTTCTTGTTCTAATATATAGGGGTGCAAATGCAATTTCAAACCATGGGATGGTTTGGGGGAGGAGAAGTGAAATTTTATATGTGTGCTTCACAGTTGAAATATTACAGCTGGAAAGATAAAATTTCAGATTCCAAAAAATACCTAAAAGCATTATTGCAAGAGAATATATTGAAATGCGTGTTTAACTTCAAGGTGGTTTCAGAAATCATTTGTGTTTATTCAGAAACAATTTGGTGGAGAGAAAAAACACATATTTCCAATGAAAGGGTCTTGCTTTTTAAAGAACAAATGTCCTAAAGTCAGCAGTTTTGTATAGTTCAGCTTCCCTTTTGATATTCTTTCCCCATGGTGGTAAAAGTTTTTATTCTGTGTTTCATTTTGATGGTATAAGACTTACTTATTTTTCCCTATGAGGTATAAATCCTAAATTATCAAATCGCTTATGGTCACAGCTACCCATTTATGTCTTAAGAAAAGCTTTTTAAATATTTAATTTTTTTTATTGTACAGCAGTGTGATAATGGGAAAGAGAGAGATTATGTATAATTTAAGGTAACTAAGCTTTTAGGAATGTAAGTGAAGTGGAATAAGATAAATATCTGATCCCAAGTAAATGCTTACAAGAATAAATATATTCAAAATGCTACGTGTTATTTTAACTAGATGTGGAAAAACAAAGAATCTGGTGTATAAATGGAGTAAGTTGACAGTATGTAAATAAAGCTATTATAAGTTTATTGCAAAGTATTATTTCATAGGTTTAGAACATCTTGTTATTTAAAAAAAAACCTAATTTACCTACTTCGACTCTTCTGGTTGGTTGAAATACCACAGTCTGCATTAATTTTTAGTAAGAAGGATTTTAACTTCATATAAGAAGCAAAAATTTTAGAGCCCAAAATACAGACTTAATCATCATTCATCACAGATCTCATTTAATCATAGGACTCAAAGCATGGCTTGGCTTCTGAGAACAAGAAAACAGTTAGGAAAAATTGATCCTGTACAGATGCTCCTTGAATTATAACTGCATTTCAAGACAGATTGCCATTGCTAAGCAATGCATTCATAAAGTGCAATATCATGTGACCATTTAACGACCCACTCATAATGATGACAACCAGGACTGCCTGAATGCTGCCGCTAAGTGACGCAGTCATAAAGCACAACATCATGTGACAGCAATCCTTAGTGACAGCAATCTAGGCAATCCTGGTTATCATAACATGTTGGCTATTAAGTGGAAAGCAAAGCAAGTCCCTGGTAAGGACAGTGGAGGTGCTGATGTGGGTGGGTGGGGGTTCCTGTGAAGGCCCAACTCAGGCACACGTAAGTTGGGGGAATGGAGTGTTATGATGTGGCACAAGCTGAGGAAGGAGATGCATGGTGTTTGTGTATGTGTGTGTGTGTGTGTGTGAGAGAGAGAGAGAGAGAGAGTGAGTGAAGGCCACTCAGTAGGGCATGCAAGTGTACGAGCACAGGGAAGCTCAGGAAGGGAGGATGCTGATGGATGGGTGGATGGATAAATGCAACTCTAGAAAGGCCAGGGAAATGGAGCACAGGGTGCGTGCATGCATGTGAGTGCTAGTAGGGCAGAAAGGAGGGTGCAGTGTGCATGCAAGCAAATAAATATAAGAAGGCAAGTGTGTATGTGAATGAAGAAAGACAAACAGTGAGGGAAGAAACTTAGCTTATGTGACTTATGACCTTGCCTACTGGCTTCCCAATTGACTTTGTGGGGTGCTGCAGCAGCCAGAACTTTGAGGACCAGTCATGTCTTTGAATGAATGGTTGTAACTTGAGGTCTACCTGTGTTATGTCTAAACTTACATCAATACTTCAGTATTACCTTCAGTACTTCAAAATGAGTGAAATGAACATTCTCTAGTACTGTAAATAATGGATCAAAAGAACAAAATTTTGGGTAATATTAAATAATAATACAAAACCCTGTAAAGATGATGGGAGATCAGTGGAAGGCATTGTGTGCTTGCAATTAAAATGAGATGTACTCAATAGAGGAAGCAAAAATCATGACCATCATTTGAAATTGCTAGTGAAAATACTCCTTATATTACTAATGAATAAAAAGATATAAAAGGCATATTGTCTGTGCATACGTATTTCTAAACTACTATCTTGAATTACTGAAATGAAGATTTATTTTTATACCAGTATGTCTTTCTCTGCATTATGGAAACTTTTCCTATTTCCATTGGTTATTTTCTCTGTAATGTAATTTATGTTTCTATTTTAAGTGAAAATTCTATTAAGAGTACTCAATAAAAAATACCACTTTATGCCAACCAAAATCTGTTCTTATGCATGGATTATAAATGCCAAATCAAGCTTCTTTTCTTTCCTGTTCTTAAATTCCTCTTTCGGATTGAAATAATGAAAGACTGTCAAAGGTTAGTTAAGGTCTTTTTATACTAAATTGGAAGGGATTAGACAGGATTACAAAATCTTTTATCATATTGAGCTACCCATGACATCAGAGTAAAAGGAAGAAGTTTCTTTCCTGGGTAGCTACTCTCAAGGTAGCCAGTTGTATGTCACAACACCCCTACTCTTTGGTTTGTTTTTGTATGTTGTATTGTCTTTTGGTGGGGGAAATGCATGTTTTCAGAACGAGGTTGTTAAGACAGTCAGAATCCATAGAAATAACCAGGCATAATATTTAAAACATCTGTCTCCTGCTACAGCAAATGTTTGTAATGAGAATTAACAGGATGCTCAGAAACATAGAAATATAATATTAAGTAATCTGAATTCCTGTACCCAAGAAATAAGGGGGGGGGTTGTGCTTTTTAGTTTGCTCTCTCTCTGCTCTGATTATATGCTGCTTGGGGTGAGTGCCAGGTAACCTAAATCTGAATAAGAGAATTCCAAGGGACTCTAAATCTGAATAATATAGTGCTAGCTAGCTTAATGCTTTTCTTCCTCTTACCTTTAATGTGTAGTTGAACTTACTATATTGCACCTTTTGAAGTGAACCAGCAAATTAGGAATTGATGCTAGACCTCATCCCAACTATAGCAATACCATTCTATTGTTTATAGCATTTCCAAAATCCCAGTACAAAGGTTTTTTTTCCGTTTTTTTAATGTCCC
The DNA here is from genome assembly GCF_964194415.1 of Vipera berus. Taxonomy (NCBI): domain Eukaryota; kingdom Metazoa; phylum Chordata; class Lepidosauria; order Squamata; family Viperidae; genus Vipera; species Vipera berus. Next base: position 137,691,476 of record NC_138202.1, read on the forward strand.
CATCAGTGCTCAGTCTTAAGCAGTTTGGATTGCACCAAAATGCAACAGTCTGATGCCTATATGTATTTGTGATCACTATTTGACTGAAATAGATATCCAGTTTGGGTTAAACTGTAATGCATTATGTCACTCCTTTTCTTATTAAAGTTCATTAATGATCTGATTATCCTGGGAGGTTTCATTTGCACAATGGCGAATAAAATAATGTAACAGGTCTTTCTACATATACTTATATCTGAGATCTTGCTTGTGCTTTATTAGTCTAAAATTTACTGAATAACTTACAACTTTATTGTTTAAAATAGTTATAAATAGAACTATTATAGAGGAAAATGATAGGCATTACAATACACACAATATGATCTTTTCAGATAAAGTTCTTTTTCTACTAGTATCCTGAAGCTACAGCTGTTTTATTCATTAAGCAATTGAAAACAGTAAATGTTAGACAAAAAAAAAAACAAACATCCTATTTCAGACATACCAAGTGCCTTCTTGCCTACCAAGGTATTGATGTACAGAAATCTAGGACCATGAAAACAAGTATTACAATGGTCTCTTTTTATAAAGAGGTGACTTTAGAGAATATTGCTGTTATTAAACATTGGTTTGGTTTCTTTAAATTAGGGTAATTCTATTCAGGAAGTGATGCACTTTCCCAGTTTCTGAACTTTACAACTGAAGGATGAATTGCTTAATATTCTCAGAATCTATTTCATTATCTTTCTCTGGTTTCAGAGTTACACTGGCAGTAGTAAACTCTGCATTTAAATGGGAATTTTAATCCAACTATTAAGATTTGAACAGTTTTGAAAGGCAGATGCATGTACAAGATTGAAATAGATGCTATAATCATAGCTATAGCCATTTTTTTAGCAAAATTTAATATTCTACAAAAACCACTCTTGAAACCCAAAGACTCAGTGTCCATAGAAGAAAATGCATATAATTTATAATTCAGTGTAAAGACTACAACAGTTACTATATAGAGTAGACAGAAGATTGACAGAAACCCCCTTAACTATCACTGAATAAAAAAGACATCATGAAAATTCCTTAATTTGTGAACACAAAAACAAATTCAACCACAATTTCAACTGAGAAAATTGATAATTTAGACCCTAGAACAGGGGTAGGCAACCTTGGCTCTTTTATGACTCCTGGACTTCAACTCCCAGAATGCCTGAGTCAGCTATGCTATGCATTCACATAAGGCAGCCAATAGCAGAAACACACAGGTAAATCTCATTTATATAACGCGGTTTATAACATTTAAAAGATACAATGAAAAGTCAAGGAAACAAGCAACCTAGATTACATCCTTCCTAACAACACCCAGATAAGCAGGAAACAAAACCAGATAATGAGTTAGGGAAGGAATTATTCCTTGATCAAGTCAAGGAAGAAACCATACCCCAACCAAAACTGTCAGGGCAAACTACTGTATATTTCTGTGTGCTGATTAGTGGAATTGGGAGTGATATACACATGCTTCAGGTGAATGAATCAAAAATTTTACCTGTATTTCTCTGTGTATGTGTATACACCCACCCACATAGCATTATTTTATTGCAGACATGTCAAATTCGCAACATCATGTGATGTCGCGCAATGTATTGGAACTTATCCCCCATTGCCGGCAATGGGGTGGGCACGGTTTCCTCGTGATGCGTCCAGCCCACGGGCCAGCAGTTTGACATCCCTGTTTTATTGGTATTTGCATTTAGAAAGCACTCTAGTTTAAATGATTTTCATTTCAAAGGGATGAATTCAGATCTTTTTCAGAAGTAAATAATATTTCAGGGCATCCTTGAATTTTAATAAGAGGCCAAATAGGAATTGTATCAAGTCTCTCTAAGCTGAAATTCTATACATTGTTAATGAAAATAATATCACTGATGCCAGTGAATTTATTTTCAAGAAAAAAAGACAATAGGCTTTACGTTAATGTAAGAAGATATAATGGAATATAACTACTGGATCAAAAGAATTTAATTAGGATTCTGGATTCTATAGTGTTTTATTTTTTGTTTTTATTTTTGCTGTAGAGGATAGTTGAGTCATAGGCTTATTCAGAGAGTATTTTTGTTGTCTGAAAATTAAAACAACAAGCCTATCGATTAGCATTGCTGGAATGTTTTCTAGAATGATAGAATTTCTCCAGCATGATAGATGGAGAATCCACGAATGGGTTAACTCTTGTCTTCCTGCCCAGTTAGACTAAGTCAGTCAAACTTGCCACGCCTCTCCTGGGCCAGGAAACCTTCCAGTCACGACTTAGTCTGTGCCCAGAATAGACGTGGTAATTTTGGCTCACAGAATCTTGCTGAGTCATCTCTTCTGAGTAAGTAAGCAGGTCGTATATATATATTTTTCCCCTTCATGGATTCTTCTATTAGATAGCATTTGCTGTAGTTCCTTTCAGGATCGAGTTTGCCTTCCGGAGGTCTCAACTGTTCCTCACTGTTGCAAGTCCGTGAGGAAGGTTTCTCAGATAGCATTTTCTGTAGTTCTTTTCAGGATCTTATCTTTCCCTCACAAGCCCCAGGCTGTTCTTTTGTGGCACGCTAGTTGCGGCTGCCATTTTGAATTCCAGCTTACCAGCAGCTGGCCAAGAGGAGGCTCTTCGTCAGAAAGCCTTTTTTAATTTGCCTTTTTAAGCGTGCTGATAGCATCAGAGGCACGTGAAGACTCTCAGAATTGCCTGCCTTCTCTCCTGAATTAAGGGGGAAGGACAGGTTGCTTCTCTTTATTCACTATCAGCAGTAGCGGCCGCCATTTTGGGTGCCACAATCGCATTGCTTTTCCTCTGAAAAGGCTTGTGCAGCCTTCTTTGCTAGCTTCTGAGAAGGGGGGGGAGATTTCAGGCCCACCCCCCAAAAAACCAGACTTCAAAGGTGCTTACCTTGCCTTCCAGCTCAGGGAAGTTGGTCCCTGAGGCTCTGTGGTCAGTTCGCAGGGGTCATTTTTCAGGCTCTTCCTCTCACAATCATTGCAGAGAGTTCTGAGTTCAGATCCCTTCTGACTGTAGCACAGTCATTGTTTGCCTTGCCTGAAACCTTTCAAAGTGGATGGTCAAGTACAGGAGGATTCAACTATAGCTCTAGGCCTCAACCTAGCTGTCTCATTGTCCATTCCAACAGTAGATGTGTGCTGGCCGTGTCATTCTTGGCCTCGCCACCACCAACTAGGACTAGTGAGCTGGCTGTTATCACTGAGGTGATCTGTCGCCACTAGGTTTCTACATGTGAGCTGGCTGTTATCACTGAGGTGATCCGCCCCCACAGTAGACTTGGCCTGTGCTCCAAAGGTGTTTCAACTGGTCTTAAGTCCATCAGGAGATTTGCAGGTGTGCCAGTTGTCCATTAAGTTGGTCCTGCAGCCACCATTGCCATAGAGTACTTATTGATCCCTGGGAGTGGCACACATCCTCAGGTCAGTACTCTTCTCTGTTTGAGATCCCTCTCAGCATTCCACTGAGATATCTCCCAATTGTGATGGCAGACAACACCGCACCTCAGGCTTCACACGGTGCCCCCAACACGTCTGATTGCACAAGTCCTCCAAACCGGAGGCTGCTGGAAAGCTCAAGGCCAATGCCAAAGCCATCTCTGGCAAAAGGTCCTCCAAGGCGGCAGAGAAAGAGGCCAGCAGGAGGCACCAGGCCTTAGAAAGGCAGTTTGCCAAGGCCCAGAAACAGGGCACGATGGGCGCTGAACAGGTCTCTTCTCCTCTGGCAGAGGAATCTGTATTTGGGCCACAGCTTGCTCCTTCTCCCTCGTCTGCAAGAGGGTCTGGTCTCCGGAAGGGGATGATGATGACCAACCTTATCTTCCCAGGGCTGAGCAGGAGCAGATGGTTTCCTTTACCCAGGGACCAGGTATCTGACTGACGCCTCCAGTCCTAAGAGCAACGCAGTCCAGGCCTGAGGCCACCTTTACGCCCACAGCAGCTGGGCTTCAGCCCTCAGAGGTGCAGGGAGTGTGGTTGCCCGAGCAGTTTCAGGTTCTGATCTCCCAGGCGGTCGCCCAGGGATTGGCCTTACGTCAACAAAGGTATGCACCCGAATCGGTGGCCTCAATGACACCGCCTTATCTCCCCCAGTTGGGAGCACCAGAATATTCTGACCCTATTTCTCCCACCCAGTCTCTTCGCAGCGGAGTATCTTTTTCTGAGAAGTATGACCCAATGGAAATGCCGCTCTCGGAGGATGAGGATCTTACTCCGGACCCTCCTCCCTTTGTTGGTCTATTTAATCCGGCGCTCTTTAAATCTGCTTCATAAGGCCAGCGCTACTGCTAAGATTGGTCCTGACCAGGTTCCCCATCCTGGTCTGTCCACCAGCCAAGACGCAAGGACGGTATTTTCAGAGCATGTGGTCACTGAGTGTCACATCCCCTGTCCCCCTCTCTTCCTCAGCACGGTACAGAAGCAATGGGGAACACCTGGCACTTTTCCCTCTCCAGGGGAGACGGACAAGAAGCTCTTTAATGTTGACCCGGCCTTGTTGAAAGTGCTAGAGGTTCTGACTCCACTGACTCTGACTTCACTCTTCTCCTCCACGGTGTCCAGTGATATGGCTGAGACCTTGAAGGCGGAGGACAGAAAATCTGAACTTTCCTTCCGCAGGACCCACCAGGCCTCAGCATGGGTGGTGAGGGTGGCCACATCCACCTCTTTCTTTGCCAGAACCTCCCTTCTCTGGCTCCGCCAACTTCAGTCCAGAGTACCCCCGGAGGAAGTCCGAATGCACCAGGACTTAGCCAAGTTAGTGGCTGCTTCGGAGTACATGGCGGATGCATCTCTACATGCCACCAGGTTCTTTTCTAGGGCCATGGCCTCCAATGTTACCGCTCACAGACTCCTGTGGCTCAGACACTGGTGAGCGGATGTTAAATCCAAGTGGCCCTTGGCGGCTGCCCCTTACCGTGGTGGTCAGATTTTGGGGGAGGTCTTGACACTTTATTTGGTGGAAAACAAGGACAAGTGTAAGGTGATGTCTCATCTTCTTAGACGGGCAGATAGACAGTCTACCCCGTACGTCTGCAGACAATTTTTCCGGTCAGGGACCGGTTCGGAGTTTGCTTAGCCCCCCCCCCCCCCCGTTCCTTCCCTCCTAGGTCTGACCGTCAGTTCGACCGACCGGGAACCAGAGACAGACCCAGGTCACAATTCCAAGCAAAGTGGCCCTTCCGAGGCAAGGGGGGCCATCCATTCAGAAGGTCTAAATGACCTTCAGGGCGGTCTCCCCAATTGGTGGCAGACTGACGTTTGTTCAAAAATGGGAAACCACCATCACAGATACTTGGGTCCTCAACACTATCAGGAGTAGTCTGTCCCTAAAATTCATGTCCGTCCTCCCAGAGCGCTTCATTCTTTGTCTGCTATCCAAAAAAAAAAAGAGTGGTTAGGAAGGCCCTCATGTCAGAGGCTATTCAGCACCTCTTAGAAATAAGGGCCATAGAACCAGTCCCGGATGGGCAGCTACGAAGGGGGTTCTATTCCATCCTCTTCGTCGTTCCGAAGACGTCTAGAGGATGGAGGGCAATACTTGATCTAAAGTGTCTAGACGCTCATCTTGCATACAAGAAGTTCAAGATGTAAACACTACAGTCCATCTTGGCCAGCATCAGGAGGGGAGACTTACTGACGTCCATCGACCTCACAGAAGCATACCTTCACATTTCCATCCTTCCCGCCCACCGGAGGTTCCTCAGGTTTTGCTACAAGATTCACCATTACCAGTACAGAGCCTTACCATTCGGCCTTTAGTAGGCCCCAAGAGTGTTTACCAAGATCTTGGTGGTGCTGACTGTGCATTTGAGCTCCATCCCTGTACGCATCCAGTGCTATCTAGACGACATTCTCATCCAGTCCCTATCGGTCCAGGTAGCTCAATCGGACCTGGCTTTGTCTATCAAGACCCTCCAGGACCACGGGTTTTTGGTGAACTTTCAAAAGAGCCAGACAGTTCCCTCAACACATCTTTTTCATTTTGGCGTGGTCATAGACACCGAACTGCGTAGGGTCTGTTTATCTCAGGACCATCAGGAGAGCATCAGAGCCCTGGTCCTTCAGGTCCAGAGGGAGCATGTAGTTACCCTGGCCGTTCTTTCCCAACTGTTAGGGAAGTTGGTTTCCTGCATGGGAATAGTCCCATGGGTCACACTACAATGTGACCTGCAATGGTTTTTGCTCCTGTTTCAGAGACTGGGCACCAGCTCCTTCAACCAAAGGGTAAGGGTTCCATCTCGGACCCTAAACTCCCTCCAGTGGTGGACCTCGCCAGCGGTAGCCAGGGGCTCTTTGTTCCAGGAGCCCGTTCGGATCACCCTGACTACGGACGCCAGCCTGTTTGGCTGGGGGGTGCATCTAGGGTCTCAGTTGGCTCAGGGCTGGTGGTCCCGGTCCGACCTGAAGCACAACATAAATTGGTTGGAGCTCAGAGCCATACAACTGGCCCTATGCCACTTCTGCAACGGGGGTGAGACAACATGTCCTGGTCTTCACGGACAACATAGCAGCAAAAGCCTATGTAAACTGGCAAGGGGGTATCCGTTCCAGGTCCCTTATGGCCGAGGCCCAACTGTTGGGCTCTTGGGCAGAGACCAACATCTCATTACTCCGGGCTGAGCACATCTCGGGGGAGGCAAATCAGCAGGTGGACTTTCTCAGCAGGTTGACAGTGGATCACTCCAAATGGCGCCTGCATCCCGGTCTCTTTGAGGAGATATCAGAGAGGTTAGGTTGGCCAGTACTGGATCTGTTTGCTTCTCTGGCGAATTCCCAGCTCCCGATGTTTTCCTCCTGGTTCCCCTCTCCGGGGGCAGTGAGGATGGATGCCCTCCGCAGCCCTTGGCCCGTGGGCTTGCTGTATGCTTTGCTGCCTCTCCCTCTGATCCCAGCAGTCATCCGCAAGGTACTGCAAGAACGGGCAGAGGTGATACTTGTTGTACCACACTGGCCAAGATGTCCGTGGTGTGCCGACCTTGTGAGTCTGTCAATCTCTCCCCCATGGAGGATTCCTCCAGATTGCGTTCCACTCAGCCAGGGAGCTCTGCATCATCCAGAACCCCAGTGGCTCCAGTTGACCGTCTGGCACTTGAACAGTGGCTCCTGACACATGAGTCTTATTCATTGGAGGTAATTACGATGATTCAGGCCTCCAGATGGCCTACAACAAACAGGATCTATGACTCCACTTGGAAGGGTTTCTGTAGTTGGTGTTATAAGAACCAGTTAGATCTTTCGGCTATTATTATCCCGAGGATCTTGGACTATTTATTGGAGGGGCTTAACAAGGGCTTTGCACCCAAAACCATCCGCTGACAAGTAGCAGCTCTCTCCACCGTATTTACTTGGGGCAATTCAGAGGCATTGGCTCAACATCATATGGTACGCTCATTTCTCAAAGGAGCGACCAATACCAGACCTCCAGTGGTTCACTGGTATCCCTCTTGGGATTTGTCACGGGTCTTGCATGCCCTTACCTCTCCTCCATTTGAACCCATCAGGACCTGTACTCTGCGGTTTTTGACAATTAAGGTGGCACAAAGTAGCAAAGCACAATTCCCTCCTCCAATTAACAGTCATAAATCACATTCCCCAATTAGCCTGAAGCACCGGCTTTCTCCCCTGTTCTTCAGCCCGCCAAATCTTTATCAACTCTGGCTGCAATAACCTTGGATTCCCACGGCTGAGTTATTATTGTTATGACTAACTGGATTCTCATCCGCATTCCCCCTCCCAGCATCAACTAACTCAAAGCTGTTGTCAAAGCAAGAACATCCGATATTAGCAGCATTGACAATATAGAGAGAGTATGAATTTGGATTTTGTGTCAATATTTATAATAATATTTGATATCCTTACATTTTCAGCAGCAGCCAACCTTAAAAAGATTACAGAACCTATTTTTCTTGTTCAGAAGTAAATGTTAACATAGCCTTTGAATTCATTCTATGCATTCTCTTTATCAGGTACGTTCGCAAGGTTGTACAATAACAGGAGCCACTGTTGATTTTCTGTCTCTTCCTGAAAATGATGGGGATTGCATATTTTGAATACAATGGAAAACGAAATGGACATATTGTTTAGACAATATTGTATAATCTGGAGGTGCCACATCTTGTGGACAGAAAACAACAATACCTTTGAGTTAAACTTTGTATCATATAGAGATTTTGTTTTCAGTTGCAGGAAGTATATGAAACTAAATCTTAAATCTGTTGGTTTTATTGTCGTTCTTGTTGTTATATCGTACTCTTTTTCTCTTGTTTTCCTTAAACTGAAATAAAATAAAAATCTGTAAAATAAATGAAGATGGAAGTGGTGAAGACCTTGTCTTTTATTTAGAGTATAGTCTACTTGTTAATTGTGCCCAATAGCCGAATGTGCAGTTTTGCCTATATTAAAATAGATACAGAGATGAACAGTGTTATTTATTCAAAATATGTGATGTATTTTTTAAAAAAATTTCAGGAGAGAATTTAGACTTCTGTTACTTCCATTTTATAGTGGGACTATTTTTTAAAAGCTTGTTTATATGTTTGTGCAGATGTACATGTTTACAAAAGCATATACTTGGAGACTGCTGAATAAATTATCTTTAGTTTAGTGGAGGTTTTTTGCCACTGTAAAATAATCTTTAAATGCAATTAATGATTATTTTGTTCTACAACATCAGTCTGGTCAAGATAGAGAACTGGGCTTTCCAGTCACCTTCACTTTGACAGCAGAAAATATGATTCCGTGCAAAGCTTGTTATCCATTTAGTACCGGTATGTTTCCGTATGAGTCATTAATGCTTAGATGCAGAAGCAGTTCCTGTAAGATACTGAGACATATTATCATATAAATCTTAATATTCATATTTATTGGGGAAAAGTTATAAAGCAGATCATTTGTAAAAGGTGACACATCAATAGCTTATTTGGCTACTGATTGTTGTTGAAATGAACAAGGAAGCCAGAGAGCCAGGTACAAACCTTTTGTGTAACATAGGGCTTGGAGCACTGCTGATATTCCTTCTTCCCCACTCACTTTCTCTTTCTCAGTCAATGATGTCTGCCTGGTCAATGAGAAAATATCTGTTGATATGAAGCCATATCAGCAGTCTCATAGGGTGATTGAATACTAGTCTGCACTTGGGAGATGGTAGCTACTAGAACTTCTAATATGGAGATTGGATATGTGGCGGAAAATGTAGAAGCAGATTTCTTAAAATTCTTTAAACACCCATAATTCTGTTTTGCATTGGAAGGCATTTTGGTAAAAAATGAATAAAACAATGTTGTTGTTTTACATTTATGAGTAGTGCTTTTCTATTATGATTTTTCTTCTTTTAAAAAATATTTATGGCCATTAGGAACTACCTTTTTTGCAAAGCTGCATGTTTTGCTAGTACGGTATTCATAATAATAAATTCTAATATTGCACCAATGGAAGCTGTTGAGCAAGGGATATTTTCTGCAAAGGTCTACGTACATGCGGAGTGAAATCACGCTTCTGCTAGTGGGGATACATAGAAATGAACAGGACTGAGCTATAAATGTTTTTTTTTTTTTTTTATTGAAAAGTTTTAAAAATACAGTTTTCCTTTAAGAAACCCCCTTCCCCCTCCCTCCTCCCCTCCCTACCTCCCCCCTTCCCCCCCCTCCCCCCCTCCCTCCTCCCCCCCACCTCCCCCCAACCCCCCTCCCCCCCCCGGACTTCCCAGAGCTAAATACAAGCTAAATACAAATACAATATATAAAAAAGCAATCATAAACAACCATATACTAACAACTATAAATTCTAAAATCCATCACTCTCTAACTTATATAGGATCAAACAAAACTTAGCATTATTAAATATATATAGAAGACAAAATAAAAAAAGAAAAAAGAAAACGAAAGAAGACTTATTCAAATGCTAGATAAAACTTCTTGACCCTATACTTATTCTGGATAAACTCAATCCATTTTCTCCATTCCATAATATAATGTTCTTGCGAGTAATCTTTCAAATAGGCCGAAATCTTCGCCATCTCTGCCAAGTCGGAAACCTTTAAAATCCACTCTTGTATAGTCGGCAGTTCCTCTTTCTTCCAATATTGACCTATCAAAAGTCTTGCTGCCGTAACTAAATTCAACATCAACTTAGAGTCCACAACTGTAGCGTCAACAATTATTCCCAACAAAAAAAATTGCGGACAAAACTTTATCCTCCGTTTAAAAATCTTCTGCATATTCCACCAGACTTTTATCCAAAAAGCCTTGACCTTTTTACATGTCCACCATATGTGAAAATATGTTGCCTCTTCATCACCACACCTCCAACATTTAGGCTGATAATTCGGATACATACTTGCAAGCTTTTTAGGATCTAGATGCCATCTATAAAACATTTTGTAAAAGTTCTCTCTTAAACTTTGAGCTTGAGTGAATTTTACATTCCTCACCCAGATCTTTTCCCACGTGTCCATTGTAATGACTTCCTGAATGTTTTGGGCCCATTTTATCATACAATCCTTAACAAGCTCTGTTTCTGAATCGATCTCTATCAATGCAAGATATATCCGTTTAATATGTGCTGGTCCTTGATTTCTAATTTGCTTTATCAAATTTTCATCAGTCGTTGCAAATCCATTTTTTTGGTCTTCTTTCCACCTGGCCTGTAACTGAATATATTGAAACCAAGTCTGAACAACCTTCTCTTCTCGCAAGAAACTATATGATTTCAAGCACCAAATATTCCTTTCCAAACTTAAAATTTCCTTGTAAGTAGTCTCATCATGTTTGAAACCAGCATGTATATTTTCTATTGCGTGTTTTGGGATTGCCCACAATGGTATCTTGCTGCTTAACTTATGTCTATACTTCTTCCAAACTCTCAGCAATGCCTGTCTTAAAATATGCATCCTAAACACAGTATCTACCTTCTTATCATACAACAAATATGCATGCCAGCCAAACAACAGATCATGGCCCTCAAGATTTAATAACCTCGATTGTGTCAAATTAATCCAATCACTTATTCCTACTAATGCAGCAGCTTCATAATATAATTTAAAATTAGGCATTTTAAGGCCACCTCTCTCACGAGTATCCTGCATAATCTTAAGTTTAACTCGTGGCTTTTTCCCTGCCCACACAAATTTATTGATACCACGCTGCCATTCCTCCAAATTAGAGTCTTTCTTAAGAATCGGTATCATTTGAAATAAGAATAAAAATTTGGGCAGGACATTCATTTTCACTGAGCTATAAATGTTAAATGAGGTTGCAGAATTTTGCACTTAAGGAAGCAGAGCTCTGTTATATCAGTTAATGGACTGTTCTTTGGCCTGAGAGGAGCTGAAAATAAATGTAAGCTTCTTCTTAATTGCTCGTTGAATCAATACATTTGACATTTGTTCAGAACTCTGCAGACAGTAGAAGGGAAGTAGTGTATGGAGGGCATGATGAGATTAGAGCAGGGATCTTCAATCTTGGCCCTTTTATGACTTGTGGACTTCAGCTCCCAGAATTCCTCAGCCAGGCACGCTGGCTGAGGAATTCTGGGAGTCCACAAGTCATAAAAGGGCCTAGTTTGAAGACCCCTGGATTAGAGGATTCGATTGATAGTATCCTGAAGGAATTGAATGAGGCAATGTAAGTATGGGTAGAATGTCTCCAAATCTCCCTGTAAAATGATTGGGTGCCCTCGTTTTTCTTTTCTGATAGAAGATTTCAGATAGCTTGGCATGTTGAGTGAGATTTTAAGCAATGTAATTTTAGAATAACAGAGAACAAAAAATAATGATCAGTACCAATTTCAAGTTACTGTAATTCCTTGTATGTCCAAATCAAGTATTTTCCTTAAAAATGTTTTGCATTCAATTGAAATGACTTATCTAAGAGAATTTTACCACTGGTTTTTGTACACTCAGATGCATTGAGCTAATGCGCAGCTTACTTTTTCATTGTAGTATTTATAGCTAAATGACTGAAAGTTGAAGACCTTCCTTCATAGGAAGCAGATTTAAAATAAAGATAACCTCTGTAACTCAAGTGCAATTACAGTGCATCTACTTTTGGTTAGAAATTTTTAATGTGCAATAGTTTCCTTCAAGTTGAACCAAGTTTCTGATGACTTCATGTATACATCCATGTAGTATTTTTGGCAGGAGTATAGAAGTGGTCTTCCATTACCTTTGTTGTGAGCATGCTTTTTTAAGTTCTCAGCCTAGCCTACAATCTTGATATTTTCTGGAGGTCTCCCTTTCAAGGAGTAATCGGAACCAACTTAGAATGATTTTTTGTCTCAGACCAAGGTTGCTGTCACCTGCTGAAACCAAGGGTTATAATAGCTTGCTGATAAATCAGGTTTTATATTTCCTTTCTGCTATTGTGTTCATAGGAAGCCATGTGTTTTACAGAACGTAATAAGGAATTTGAGTGAGGTGAATCATAAGTTGAAAATCCAATTGTTTTATGAGCAGCTTTGAGACCCTAAGTGGGACATAAGTATTCATGTCCTATCTGCCAATGTCAGTTGATAAATGATTGATCCTGTGGCCTGTATTCAGATTTTTTATTAACAATATATGCTTGGTCCATTCAGAGAGCATAATCTGCTCTCATTCTGTTGAATGATGACATCGCTGTCCAGAGTACAATGTGCAAGAAACACAAAAAAAATCCGATTAGTTCCCAAGCAGTGTTTATAGTACTGAATAACACTGTCTGAATAACACTGTCTCATTCTGAATAAGTGGGGTATCTTGAGTACCTTCCATGGAACAGCTCTTGAATGACTCCTAACAAAACAAGTTACTGATTTTCCTTCTTGATCATTTGAATCATGTTTAAGTTCCCCATTTCCTTTTTTTCCCTTTTTTAAAAAAAAGAATGCTTTGTTAATTTTCCTCTTTTTAAATGATTCTTGTTCAGAGATTTACTATTTTCTCTCAGAAGTTAAATTGGCATTGCCCTAGTATTGCACATGAAGCAAATTCTGGTTGAATGAAACTTACATGCAGTGTAACAAAAGGAAGGGAGGCGAGTTGGTCTTGATTATAAGTTTTTCAGATTTTTTTTTTCATTATCATGTTCGCACATCAGTAATGCTAGATATTTATGTACTAGGGTTTGAAAGATTTCTAAATATGCTCAGGCTTGTCTTCTGTATAATTGCTGTTGATCACATTCGTTTGGTCTCTTAGGTCTTATCCGCGTGGCCCTGCAAAAATTCCTGTAACTGTGTTTTGTTTTCTTCTCCTGCAACTGTTCCTTATATCTTGTCAACACATGGATAAAAATCCAGGAGAGGATGATGATAGATACGTCTTTGCTGTTAGACAGCATAAGTGGTTCATCAGAAAAAAGGAAAAATCCATAGTAGCCATATGCCCTACTATTTTCCTCTTGCAGTGAAAAAGAGATCAGCTGGATGTTATTCAACTTAATTTATAAATGCTGCACATTATAGTATAAAGATTCAGCATATTAGAATTGTACCTCATATCTGCTTAGATCAATGGCAGAGCACCCCCTGCAAAACCTCTGGCTGTTCTGCAACCTCATACCAGCTTTTCTTTGAAACTGTATAAAATGCTATTCAAGGACATTTCTCCTATGCTTTGTTTTCTGCTGGTAGCTGCCCATCAAACCCTTTGTTTCCCAGCTCATGTTTCATACTCATTCAGCTAGCTTCTGAAAATATCTGTGATCAGCAGTTGGTGAGGTCGAAACAAGGAAAAACTGGATTTGGTTTACACTGTGTTGGATATGGCTTGCAATTCAAACAGATTGTGCAGTGGCAGCACTCCAAAAGTATTAAGAGTTTTCAAAGAAAAGAAGGGTCATTTTTAAATTGTAAATTTTTATCACCAGCTTTCAGCTTAAAGAGTAAGTACCGTTTGCTGAAAAAGGAAATATGGGATTGGAAAGGTCTTCTCGGAGGTCTTCTGCCCTGAGAATGAATTCCCTGATCATTCCAGACATATAGATGCCCAATCTTTGTTTGTAAACTTGCAATAATGAAGCACCCATTTTTCCAGGAGTTAGGCTGTTCCTCTGCATAACAGTCTCATGGTCAGGAAATTACTCCTAATTTTAAGTTTGGAAAGTTTCTATCAATTGGTTCTTGTAATATTCTCAGACACTACAGAGAATGAATCCACATCCTCTTCCTATAACAGCCCTTCGAGTACTGCATTGAAAGACGACTATCTTGTCTCCCTTCAGCCTTGCCTTTCTTTTAGGCTAAGCATACACACTGTCAAGCCCCGTGGGCTTGACATACCAGAGGGGGGGGGGAAATGGAGCAGCAACGCTGGTGTCTGGAACACCACCAAACAGCTGGGAGGCTGAATCCGGTGCTGCCAATCAGCAGGCAGCCCCATGCACCCTCTGCGCCGCCATTCACCATCCACAGAGTGGATGCAGCACCGCCGGACAGCTGGGAAGCCTGTCAGCCCGCCTTCGGAGCTGCCGAGTGGTCAGCGGCCTCATGCGGCACCAGTGAGGCTGCCGGGTGGCTGAGGGCTGCGAGCCGAAAGCAGCAGCTCTAGAAATCACCATGACGGTGCCCAGGAGTGAGGCAGAGACTTACCTGTGGTAGAGAATAGCTCCGACCCTCCACTGTGCGGCGTCATCCAGCAGAGACTGGACGGCAGGTCAAGGGGAACCGGTCTGTCATGTCTGAGGAGACCAGGGGCTGGGGAGGACGCTGACGCACCGTACTTTTAACTTTTTCATAGAATTTAACATTTAAGCCCTTCACTATTTCTGTTGCTCTTCTCAGTACTCTTTCCAGGACCTCGGCATTTTTCTTGTATTGTCCTGATAACAGTTGCATACAGTATTTGTATCCAACAGTTGGAGCAGTCAAATCTGACAAGCATAGAAAAGATTATCATTTCCCATGATCTCAACATTATACGTCTGTTGATGTAACCCAAGATAACCCAAGATGTAACCCGAGATTTTTTTTGGCAATGTTTAATTATGAAGATCCTTTTGAACGATGAGTCTGTCTTCTGGATTGTTACTGCTGGGTCAATTATGGTCCGTTTTGTACTTGTCCACCTGATTTTTTCTAGCTACATGGAAACCTACATTTCTCCCCATTGGATTGCATTCTCCCTATTGGATTGCATTGTGTTGGAAAAACTTAAGTGCTTATGTCTGTCAAGATCCTTTTGAACCTTGATCCTGTTTTCTGAATGGTTAGCAACTTTGCAAATTAGCTGAATATCCCTTCTGTCTCCTCGTCTAAATTATTTATCAAAATATTGAAGCTCACTGGGCTGATGACTCTGGATCTGAGGTACCCCCATTATATATGTGTCTCTGTGAATACATAGCTGCATTAAAGACTATGTGTGAGGTATGATTATTCAGTCAGTCAGCTGTATATAATGGACACCTCAGCCATCTCAGATTCCAAAGAATTCATCTATATCTTCTGCTTGGTTGGGTGACCTATGGCACACTTCTACAACAGCTCATTGTTATTATTTCTTTTTCCTTTAATATCACTCAGATGCTTTCAGCAGCATTTTTAACCTTGTCACTTATTTCCTTATGCATAATATAATTGCCCTCTTCGCCTTTTATTGTTTCTTTTGAAGAATTTATATACTTCCAGCACTATACTATGTTACAGTGATAAATTCCATTCTGTTAGATTTCAGAATGTCGCATTTGCTTTTCCAGACTAGTAATTTGAGCTAATCTATTTGTTTATATATTTAACTATTTCTATGCCTCCTATCTCAGAATGTTCCCCATGTATGTTACAATATCTGAGCATTGGTGTACAGGAATCTTTCTGTCTTAGAGACTAAGTCAATCAACCTTTGCCACGCCTCTTTTCCTTCGGCTAGGAATCCCCATTCACGACTTAGGAGATGGTTCCCCTGTCCAGTGAAGGGCTTGGCCTTCAGATCCCTGCTCCTCCAAATACAGCTAGACCTCTGTGCCCAGAAGCCACATTCACTCCTACAGCGGCAGGGCTTCGCCCTCCAGATGCTCAGGAGACAGAACTATCAGAACGAATGCAGTTTCTGATTTCTCAGGCTATTGCCCAAGGCGTACCTTTGACCCTACACCAGAGAGCTCGACCTGAGTTGATAGCATCAGAGATTCCATCTCACAGCAATGTATCATATCTCTCCCAGGTGGAAGCAGCCACATACCAAGGGTCAGTTTCCCTCTCCCATTCCTCCGGGAGGAGAATTTCATTCATAGGGAACGAGGAGCAGAAAGAGCAGGGGATGTCAGAAGATGAGGACTTATCTCCTGATCCCCCTCCTTTCATAGGCCTGTTTTATCTGGCCCTCTTTAAATCCTTACTTCACAAGGCCAGGAGCACTGCTCAACTTGGTCCTGAAAGTGTCACTCAGGCTGAACCTTCCACCAGCCAGGGACCTACCAGTAAGGTCTTTTCAGAACCAATGTTTACCCAACAAGACATTCCCTGTCCGCCTCTTTTCTTCAATGTAGTCCAAAGACAACGGGGAATGCCTCGTACCTCTCCATCCCCAGGGGGTGGGGGACTAATAAAAAGTTATTTGATATGGCTCCAGCACTGTCAGAGGTGCTAGCAGTCCTCACGGTAGATGAGCCCTTAGCACCATGGGTTTCCTCCATCACTGTGTGTGGAGACATAGCGGAGGTTCTGGAGTCAGAAGATAGGAAAGCAGAGCTTATTTTCTGCAGGACCCATCAACCCTCAGCATGGGTGGTAAAGGCAGCTACATCAACTTCCTTTTTCACCAGAATTTCACTCCTCTGGCTTCGCCAATTCCAGGCTAGGGTCCCACCAGAAGAGGTATGGATGCACCAAGATTTAAGCAAAATTAGTGGCTGCATCACAATACATGGCTGAGTCATCATTGCACGTGGCCAGATTTTCCTCCTGGGCATTAGCATCTAATGTTACCTCCCACAGATTTCTGTGCCTCAGACAGCGGCAAGCGGTTGCTAGGTCCAAGTGGCAGTTGGTCTCAGCCCCTTACAAGGGAGGCCAGTTATTGAGAGAGGCACTAAACCCTTATCTGATTGAGAACAAGGATAAGCGTAAGGTCATGTTCTACTCAGGAGAGCAGACAGGGGAGATACCACTTATGCCCACAAGCAGTCCTTTCGTTCAACCGACACAGGATCGGAATTCACTCATTACTCCTGCCCTTATCCTCCCAGACCAGAACGTCAGTTCAACAGATCTGGTAACAGGGACAGCCCCAGCCAGCAATTTCAGACCAAATGGCCCTTTCGAGGCACGAGAGGCCGTCCTTTCAGAAGATCCAAGTGACAGCAAAGGTCCCTCTCCCATAGGGGGCAGGTTGGCGCTCTTTGCACACAAATGGGAGAACACCACTACAGATCTCTGGGTCCTCAACACCATCAGATTCAGCCTGACTCTAGAGTTCAATCCACCCCCCTGAGACATTTCGTCTCTTGCCCATCATCCAAAAATCCGGTCAAAAGAAACCTCATGAAAGAGGCCATTCGACATCTCCTGGGGATCCAGGTCATACAACCGGTATCAACAGGCAAAGGGGTACCCACTCCAGGTCCCTCATGGCCGAGGCTCAGTTATTAGGAACCTGGGCAGAAACCAACCTCTCGTCTCTCAAGGCGGAGCACATCTTGGGGGAGACGAACTGGCAAGCAGATTTCTTGAGCAGGGCAACAGTGGACCACTTCGAGTGGTGTCTGCACCCCGATCTCAGGGAGAGGTTCGGTCATCCAGCACTGGACTTGTTCACTACCCCGGCGAATTCCCAGCTCCTGAGATTCTTCTCCCGGTTCCCATCTCCAGGGGCGGAAAGGGTAGATGCCCTCCACAGCCCATGCCCCAGAGAGCTCCTATATGCGTTCCCTCCTCTCCCTCTGATCCAGGCAGTTATCCGGAAGATACTGCAGGAATGGGCAGAGGTGATACTCATTGCTCCCCACTGGCCAAGATGCCGACCTCGTAGGTCTGTCAATCTCTCCTCTGTGGAGGATACCCCAAGATCGAATCTCCCTCACCCAGGGGCTTCTACAACATCCAGAGCCTCAGTGGCTCCAGCTAACTGCCTGGCAGTTGAAAGGAGACTGCTAACAAAGGAGACCTACTCATCAGACGTTATTACCATGATTCAGGCTTCAAGACGGCCTGCAACTAATAGAATTTATGATTCCACATGGAAAAATTTCTGTAACTGGTGTGGGAGACAGCAATTACATCCAGCTACAATTCCTGTTCCAGGATTTTTGAATTTTTTACTGGAAGGTCTTAAGAAGGGCTTAGCGCCCAACACAATTGGCAGGCAAGTTGCTGCCCTGTCTACGGTGCTCATATATGGCAACTCAGAACCCTTGGCTCAACACCCCATGGTATGTTCCTTTATCAGGGGAGCAATCAACTGCAAACTGCCCATGGTTCACAGATATCCCTCTTGGGACCTGTTCAAGGTCTTACAGGCTTTCAGTTCACCTCCATTTGAGCCCATCAGAACCTCCACTGTACGGTTCTTAACACTCAAGATTGCCTTCTTAGTACCTGTCATATCAGCTAGGGCCGCTAGGCGCATCTTGGAATTGGCAGCATTCTCAATTAGAGATGACTTATGCTTTTTTTTCATAACCAACAGGGTGGTCCTTTGCTTAGACCCCTCCGTCCCCAGAATCAACTCATTGTTTCACAGGGTGCAGGAGATTGTGCTGCCAGATTTTTGTTCTGAGCAGTCCCATGATTTGGAACATAAATGGCACACCTTGGATATTCGTAGAGCCTTGTGTCGCTATATTAAGTGAACTGCCTCTTTTCGCAATTCTGAAACACTATTCCTTTCATTCCAGCCCTCTTCAATGGGTCAGAAAGTGACTGCCTCTACCATTGACAGATGGATTAGGGCTTGCATAGCAGGGGTGTACGAGACGCACTCCTTGCCAGTCCCAAGGCAAATTACCGCACACTCCACTCGCAGTGCTGCAACTTCAGCGGCGTGGGCGACACAGGCATCAATAGAAGAGATATGCAAGGCGGCGACGTGGTCGTCCCCTTCTGTTCTGTACCAGCTTACTACCGGCCCTGCAGAAAAGGCAGGGACAACCCCTTTACAAAACGGCAAGAGGCTGGAACTAAGCCTGCCAAATTTATTAACATAAAACAGAGCAAACAGAGCAAACACGAACCATGAAACGAGCTATTCAAACGGTTGCCTTCAGCAAACCAGCCCTCCCACACATTCCCCTTTTAAACAGTTCAGGGCGTGGCTTCTCTCTGCCTCCTTCCGAGGTGCCCCATTGCCTTCCTCTGTTTACTCCTGATTGACTGCCTCCTGCGTCGGGCGTCCTTGAACAGGGCCAGCTGTGGGTCATCTTCATCCACGCTGTCAGGCTCACACAGCTGGTTCTGCGTCATAACCAGATGGGAGGGGCCTGGCTGAGGGCTCTGCGGAGCCTCAAGGCTATCCTCAGCAAGCTTTCCAACACCCCCCTCCTCCTCCTCTGAATCGTCCAACCCAACTGCTGAACCCACAGGCTGACCCTGAATCACAACACCTTCCTCATTTGTGAGGCATTATAAGTTAGATAAGTTTGCCTCAACAGATGCTTCATTTGGCAGTGACAGATAGTGGGACACAGGCCCAGACTTCCTCCCGCCCATAGGGACAGAGGCTTTGCCACAGGTGGCACTCAGAGCCCTCTCTGTGGGCACGCGCACCACCGCCACTAGCAGCTCGCGCAGGTCCATTAGGCCACCGCTGCTGCCTGGAGCAGCAGCCCCGCCCAGCACAAAGCAGGCAAAACGTCCAGCTAGCTAGCTCGAGTAGAGGTGTTAGAGCATCGAGATGGCCACGCCTACCTGGCCACATCACCCAGTCTGCTGTGACTACCCTGGCCATGCCCACCCAGTGGGCCACACACCCCGCCCTCCCTGAGGGAAGCACAATGCTGATGCGGCCCTGGCACTTTGCAATAAATAAGTGGGTTTTGGGTTTCGGTTTGGACACTCGGTCTCTAAAAGGTTCGCCATCACTGGTCTAGAGGTTAAGGCACTAGGCTCGAAAGTGGGAGATATATATCAGTTTAAAGTTTTCAACAATGGACGGAGTTTTTGTCTCAGCTACATCCTACTTCAGGAGCCAATCACAAATCTTTTCCCTACTCTGGGATTTAAATTCTTTTAAAGAAGGTGGAAAAATAATTGCTTGGTATGAGATACAAATTTACCTACCAATTTCTTTCTCCAAGTTACCATAATAAGGTTTAAGTCAACTATCATCTAGGACACGGGCGGGAAACTATGGCCCTTCACAGTCTGTGAAACCACAACTACAGGTCCAACATGGCTGGCTCAGGGATTCTAAGAGTTGAAGTCCACAGGTTGTAAAGGGGCCATAATTGCCCACCCCGATTTAGGAAGTTAGCAATTTTCTTGAAATGTAATGGTGATTGTTTATGGGTTATATATTGAGAATGGCTCCTTCTTCATATTTAGACTCCTTGCTCCTTCAATTACTTCGATTGCTAACAAGGAAGATAATCAATCAGTAGCAAAATGTACAGGCTTTTATACTGTATAATCCCTGGAATCTCTGTCCTTGGGGTATTAACAGAAAATATATTTCTGTAAAATCAACTCGGGTGACATGTTTAACAATATATTGTTGAAATTTAACTCAAAGCATTGACTTTAGCTTTAATTATTGTTTCAAAACTTAAAAGTATAATGGACATTCCAGTGGAGCCATAATAGAATTTTTAGGGTCTGATGTTATTGTTAGCTACCAATTAAAATCTTTTTCAGAAATAGATTCCTGAGCTGAATGAATCGCTGGCTAGGCTAACTTAAATAAGGCTTGTAGAGGGAAATGAATTGTAGAAAAATAAATTTTATTGGAGAAAGCTATTGATGAAAATTAAGTGGAAAGATGAGGAAAAATTGAAAGTGCTTTGTGATCAATATTAGCATTATTTATGAATGCTAGTGGTTTAATTGGATAGAGTAATGCTGATGCTTCGCACAAAACCACCTCTTATGAAAAGGAAATAGATACTAGATGTTGTCATTAAATCTTTAATCCTGTTTTTCAGTAAGATCCTTTACTACATGGAGCGGACCTAAACTGAGGGAACTTTATCATTATTCTAGCTTAACATTTATGGTCTCCCTTTCTTTGGTTATGAGTTTTTAGAACAATGTCCCATCCTGGTGTTGACCAGGCTAAAGTATAATTAACTTCAGTTATAGGAAATGTCATGTTATGGAATGAAAATGTCCTACCTTTACCTGAGCTTATATTTCTCCTTGTCCATAGTTACTTATATCCATTCTTCCTATCTGTCCATATGAAAGAATATCCATAACATCACTGGGCTGGTGGTTTTTTGTGTGAAATGGGTTATTTATTTTCATGAAGCTTTGCTTTCATGAAATAGTTTCATGGAGAAAGAGAAGTGGCTAAGTTTGCAGCTTTGGATGAGATTCATGCAGAATGGGGAGCTTTTTTCTCATTGAGAGTTGTCCTCTAATATTGTACTACTTATCTTCACTATGACCTGATTGTGTCAGCTTCCCAGAAGCTATTGTTGTTGGTAAATATGGCAACAGCTATGCAATGTTAATGAGACAGGAAAATAGCCCTGTTTTCCTGTTGCAACTTCAGCAGACTATCAGCATTTTTTCTACATTTTAAAGAAAACATTTCTTGATGTATCATAAGGAGAGAAAATCAAGTGAGCAGACTTGCACAGAGAAAAGTGACTAATTAGCGTGTGAGATTTTGGAATGTATTGATTTCTAATGCAAATAATAATCTTCGTGCCAAAACTCTGAATAGATTCATGATTCTGAATTGTCATATATGTATATTTTCAGTTTTCAGATATTTGTTATAGGGCTGTGAAGAAACTGGATATAGATATTGTAGTTTTAGGCCTCATACATACAACCCTGCAGCACCAATGATGTTTTTTTAATTTATTAAATATCTACATACCCTTCTTCAGGAGAAATTCACATGGTTGGAAATATTGAATTATAACTAAGTTATGTCTAATAAGAGTATCACAAGAGATAAGATTGTATTTTAGCTGTGTCTATTATCACTGCTGATGACAAATGAACTTTTTTTACCCATAATAACTGTTTCATATGTCTTAGTACTTCTGATTATAGATTAGTCTGGTATTTTGTTGTTCCAAATAGGATTTACAGCAGTACATTTTACGTAGATGCGGGAGGGGAGGGAGTTGGTCTTCATAGTTAAAAAATAATTTAGAGACATAATACTGTGTTGAAACTTATTACAATATGAAGCCAACTTGAAATAAAATGTGCAAAATGTTTTACATATAAGTTTGCCTAATCTGCTTCATTGATCAGGAACAGTGGTTCTCAACATTTTCTCCACCAAGGATCCCCTTTAAATACCTTTTGTGGCCATGGATATGGCCACTGGCCCCGAAGACTTAACTCAAGATTTAAATCATAACATTTCTTCAAGCTTTCCCAGACCCTCTGTGACCACATTGCAGCCCCCAGGGGGTTCCGCATTACTACTGATCTAGAACTACTGATCTAAAATATACCTAGATTAAATTATTTGAGTTGTAGATCAGTGCATCAGGATACGGAAGAAGGCAGGTTTCTAGAATTATATGAGAGAAAGTAGAGAAGGGGTGATAGCTTTGATACTCTTACATCTCCAACAAAAAGATTCCTTGGAGAACCATCTCATAACTGATTGGCTAGTTGTTATTGTATATTATATATTAAATGTCTGCAGCTCCTGTGTTGGAAGATTCATTTTCTTGGTATGGACTATTTACAGCATGTTGGCAAATTAGAGTTCACAGCATTGCAACTGTTCATGTCCTGTAGAGAGAGATGACACAAATAAATAGTTCAATTTTTGGATAGCCATGGGCTCATCACACTTATTATTACCATCTGATTGGTATTTTGATTTTCAAATCATCCTTAATCCTTTAGCATTGAATTCTGCCTGGGGTAATTTTGAAACTTTGAACTGTCACCTTCTCTTTACAGTATGGAACTTTCCGTGTTTATTTCAGATGTGCATTTTAAAAATTCCTGTTTACATTTCAGTAAACAAAAAAATCTCCAGAGTTAAACATTTGGTGTTTTTTTTTACTATGATGTGACTTGTTATTTAACATGTTATTTAACATCTTTACCCTAATTTGACAAGCTTGCCCATTAGGATAGAGGCACTGTGTTTATAGATTTTAAAAGGGAAGAATAGTTTTAAATAAAATTTAGTGGTATTGAATAGTGTTCAGTATTAAATGAGAATTCTAAATTAATCATAACAGGACTGTATATTGAGGAAGATATTTTATTTAGGTGTTAATGTATGATTTGACAAGCTAGTTGGGAACCTAAACGAGGGTGACATGAGGATAACTTTATTTTCTGGACTCCCCGAAGCAGCTGATAGATTATTGTTGCAAACATACTAGAACATATGATCTCTTAAGGTCTTGTCCTAAAATTATTTTATAGAGATTGATTTTTTTAATTGGATAATTGTTTTATATTGTAGCTCAAAACTATTGATAAGTGTATTTTTATTCATTAATAGGACTCAATCTAGATTGGACCAAAAGCACCTAAACCAGAACTTCCAACTATAGGTCAGAGAGGTAAATGTGGTGATCCTGCCATATATATTTTTTACATGCACTGCATGTGTAAAGGTGGTAACAATGAGGAGGGGGAGGGGTTGTATAATGCAGTTGTGGTAACTTTCCTGCATTTTTTGACCATCCCTACCCAGATACCCTTTTACACAAAGCCAGGGAGACTAAGTGCCAGAATCTCTGAAGTGGTTGACAGCACTTCTCATCTGTTCTATTCTGCATGTTGGGAAATATATGCAAAAAAAAATCCTCTTTGTTTTCTTAGCAGAAATAGGCTGCACTTGTCTTAAGGGAGTCAGAGTTCTCTCTCTCTCAATTTACCCTCAGGCAATAGGCATTTTTAAAAATAATTTTTATTAAACAATTTTCCGAAGTTTTTAAAACTTCAGAAACATAGGATAAATAGAAAAACAAAAAGATTATTGAAGTGTAAAAGGAAAAGCAAACAATAAAAAATCAATAAACAGAAAAATCTAATGTGACTTTCAGTCTTCTTTGCAGCATTTACAAATGTAGCAGTTACCATCTCCATCCTCCCATATTGCATATCACAGTTTCCTTCTTCCCATAAACATGCCTTTTTCATCAATAAATTCCAGAATCAACAGTTCGTTTTTATTCATTTACAGCAAGAATTCTGTAAAGTGTTTCCAGTGTTTTATAAAAGTAGCTGTAGTTCCTTGATCAGACAAGTCAATTTAGCTATTTCTGGAAACAAACCATCTTTTCAATCCATTCCACTTCTGTAGTCTTCCATCTTTGTGTGTATAATAACTTTAATGCAGTTACCATATATAAAATGAATTGTCTATGAGCCTTTTCTAGTTGATCCATAAGTCCTAATAAAAGATGCAGTTTGACTTCCGGTTTGATATTGCGGCATGATGGATGCAGGAAGATGGGGCTTCGTCTTCCACGTTCGATTTTGCCCTGCTGGGGACCCTAAAAAAGGGTCCCCCAAAGTCGCCCCAAAGAGGTGCTGAAGAAGGAGGGAACCCTCTTTGATTGTGGAGGGGCAGCGGCCCTTCCGCTGTATCCAAGGAAGCCCTCCAAAAGGGTAGGGGAATGTAGCCAGTCAGAAGCTGCTGACAACCGAAGACAAGCAGTAACTAGCAATTTCTGAGCAACATGGATGGAACTGGGTTAGACTTTATCCTCTTTTTATGGCCCTAACTACTTTCCTGGAAAAAAATGCCCAAAACAAAGAATCCTCCCTGATGACAGAGGAAAGGGAAGTTATTGCCCTGCTCCCTCAGGAAAAGAAAAGTGGTAAATTAATTGCTTTGGGAGAAAACAGGAAAGTGCAAGATAAATTTGGAACTAATACAGATCTATAGCTTTAAAATTTGGGGACTAAAAGTACATTTGAGACTTTCTTTTAGAAAAAGTATTTGAAAGTTTGCAAAATAAGCTTGGATTTGGAAAGCTGGAAGACTGTCAACAACATCTAGTGGCAAATTATGGCACTACAATTTATTATGCTTAAGGGAAACTTAGCTTGAAGCCCAGACTCAGATAAGACTTTTCATTGTTCCTGGACACTTTCAGTTTTTTTTTCAGACTGCAGCTGGGAAATGGGAAAAACAAAAACACTTGAACTGCTTTTCTGGGTTGGGGACCCTGTTGGACTATAAAGACTACTTACAAAAACAAAATGAGTGTTCCATACTTAGCCTTAAATGGTAAAAAAATCATCTTCAACACTTGTCTCCAAAGCTCCCAGCTTGATATATCAACAAGAAAATGTTAATGAATCTCAGAAAAAAAATCTTTCCATGTTGAAATCAATCCAAGAGACAATTGTTTTATTTCAGGACGACACTAAAAATAATGCAAATGAGATAAAAGAACAATTTCCTAACCTAAATTTACAAATTCAGATAATGACTGAAAGAAGGAACTAATAACCCAGAGAACAGAAGGAAAATTAGAAGAAATAGATCCAAAGGAAGGAATACAGACAAATGAAAAATTAGAAGATGAAGTGATAACACCGGAAATGGAAAAGACATCGTACTTGTCAAGATCTCAGAACATATTTGAGGATAAGGAAGAAGAGCTGATCAAATGTTAGGAGAAATGCTGAATATTTACAAACAAGAAATGAAAAGAAAAACTGAAGGAGAAGGATGGAGGCTGTGGGTTGAACATTCTTCCAAAAACACTTCAACCAAATTCTTTTCCTCAACCCAAATAGTATATACAAAAACAGAGGAAGAACTACTTGATGATTTAAATGTACTGACTTGGAAAGTTATTTGGCAAAGGAAGAAAGCTAGAGTAAGACTGAAGAAAATTGAGGTTCTGACCTATTCGATGGGATATTATACTACTAAACAGATGTTTGAATATGGCTAAGAAAATAGATAACTGTTAGAAATAAAATTATTATAATTAGAAGGATATTTGTAATTAGAATATTGTTATGAGATGGGAAATATGAAAATTCTAAAAGGGTTTGAATAAGGGAAGCTTTTGGTTATCCAAATATAATTTATTATGAGAAAATTATAAACGATAGAGATATTTTGAACATTGATGGGAAATTAAAAAATTTTTAAAAACTGGGAAAAACAGGATATTGATTAAATAAATAGATTCTAAGTGCAAATGCAATTGATATATATTTTGGCTAGATATATATATATATTGGCTAGCTATAATACCAGAATAATGTGATGAAGATGTCTATATTTAATTGTATATGTATTAATAGTAACAAGAATTGTATTTGCCCAGTATGGAAAAATGCATACCACCGGAAGAAGAGAGGACCAAGGAAGCACTGGATGGTGTAGTATTGGACTAGACTGAGAAAGTTAATATATTCCACTGAATTACTAATAAACCCAGATAACACATTGCTTATTAAATGCTTATGATTGTAAAATTAGAAAATTAATAAAATATTTATTAAAAAAAGTTCCACTTTCACATGGATGTTAATTTTTAAAACTCTCTGTAGCACCATATGTATTTATATCCAGTATCTTTTCAGTTTTTTTCACATAAAATGTTCCTTCATGTTTTTCACTTTTCCAGCAGGGATTAGAAGTACCTTTACATAGCTTAGACCAGGGCTTTTCAACCAGTGGTATGGGTACCACCTGTGGTACATTGGCACCTGGCAGGTGGTATGCGACCATCCTAGAAAAGTGGTAGCGGGGGAGGGGAATGAGCTGAACCGGTGGCAGCACCACACAAGCCTGAGCGAGAGATGGTTGGAGCTGCAGGGCTGTCTGGGCTCAGCGAAAGCACCAGGATCAGTGCCAGGCTCCAGCTGGAGCTCAGAAGAAGCGCCAATTAGCTGGAATGTTGCAGCATCTCCAGGGTCTTCTGATTTACATTCAGATGCTTGGCAACTGATTCATATTTATGACGGTAAAAAAGGTAAAGTATCTGGGTGTAAATATGATGGCAAAAAAATTGAATTTGTATAAAGATAATTACGACAAAATGTGGAATGAAATTAAGAGAGATCTGGATATTTGGACAAATTTGAAATTGTCTTTGATGGGCCGAATTTCAGTTGTTAAGATGAATGTATTGCCAAAAATGTTGTTTCTATTTCAAGTACTTCCAATTATTGAAAAGTTGAATTGTTTTTTCATATTTATGATGGTCATAGTGTCCAAGGGTCATGTGAAGTGACCGAAACCTGCTGCAACCACCCAGCAGACGGGAATAAAAACCAAACACACCCCTACCTCCACTGCCAATTCTCAACAGAAATGCTCACAACAATGAAAACTTTGGACAGGAGGAAGAGTGCTGCCGGGCAGGCCGGTGTCTTGCTCAGCTGTGGCTTGGGGTGTTTTTTTTCAGTGCCATTATAACTTCGAACAGTCACTAAGCAAACTGTTGTAAGTCGAGGACTACGTGTACTTCATAACTTTTTTCTTTTTTTTCTTTTTTTGGTCAAGTTTTGACACCTTGCTAGA
This sequence comes from Vipera berus, assembly GCF_964194415.1. Classification (NCBI taxonomy): domain Eukaryota; kingdom Metazoa; phylum Chordata; class Lepidosauria; order Squamata; family Viperidae; genus Vipera; species Vipera berus. The sequence continues at coordinate 137,719,047 of NC_138202.1, forward strand.
CGACTGGTGTACTTGGATGTTGCCATATCCTAAAAGTGGTACAGTGGGTGAAAAGGTTGAAAAGCCCTCTTAGACAATTTCTTAGTAGTGTCATATACCAATGGGACACCATTTTAAAATAGTTTTCTTTTAATTGTGAAACAATGTGAATTTCAGACCTTTTAATATTTTTCTCATTAAACCTTGTGAATATTATAACCAAAAACCTTAATCCATTTTACCTTACACTATTTAACTTGTTCTTTCTATATTTCAAATCTCAACAAAAGTTTATTTTAGCAATAATGTATTCATAATTTATATGTAGTTCATTTTCAAATTCTATTGCATTACATTCTGTTCCTGGTACTTTTTTATGTATTTCTCTTAATTGTGCATATGTGACCCATTGAAAACTAAATCCCTTTACAATCAATTGTTCTCCTGATTTCATTTGAAGCACCCTATTTTTTTTTTGCTAGTAAATCTTTATGTTAGCCATTTGTCTTTATCTCCTGCTTCTTTTCCATAAAACACTTCTTGAACTGAAGCCAATAAAGGTATTTGGGGGCATAGCCTGGGTTTGTATTTATTCCATAGTTATTGTACCGCATTCCTAATGTAATTGCTACATTTGCTTTAATTTTATTATACCATCAGTAACCCAGTCTTCCAAATCTCAGATTTTCACCTTCTAAATCTAAAAGGCTTTTATTTCTTAATAACAGCTGTTCCTTTGTCCAAACTAAACTGCAGGCAGGAAAATACAATTTAAAATCATGTAATCCCATTCCTCTTTGCTTTACATCTTGGAGAACCTTATAATTACCTCTCTTTTTTTTATTTCTGCCATATAAATCCTGGATTATTTTTTTTTGTTTTGCCATTGTTTAAATAGTACATCAGTTCTGAAAACAGGTAGAGTCTTAAATAAGAACATTCTAGATAACTCATTCATTTTTACCATAGAATTTATTCTCAACACCGACAATTGTAATTTTTCCATCTTAATAAATCCTTCTTAATTTTATTCCATATTTTAATATAATTATTAGCTAAAATTTTCACTTTTTTCAATATGAAAACCAGTTTTCACAGAGAATTCTTTGGGGTCTCCCACTTTAATATTCTTTGTCAGTTTCTTTGTTTTTCCTTATTAATTTTAAAACTAGCCAATACACTCAATTCTCTTAGTTTTTTCATTAATACATCTATCTCTCCTAAAGAGTTCTCCAAAACTAAAATCAAGTTCTTGGCAAATGCTCTTAGTTTTTTTTAAAACTTTACATTTCATTCCAGCAATTTTTTAATCTTGACTTATATCTTTATTAAGAACTTCAAGTACCAGAATGAATAACAACAGAGAAAGTGGACATTCTTTGTTCCTTTCTCGCTTGGTCAATATTCCATTCAAACTTATTTATACTTTTTTGTCAAAAGCTTTCTCTGCATCAAGAAATATAATGGGATGTTTTTCACTGTTATTCCAAGTATTCTAATACATTAAGGACTTTTTTAATAGAGGTAGTCCTCGACTTACAACAGTTCATTTAGTGATCATTCAAAGCTCTAACAATAGAGAACAGCTGTGACAAAAAAGAAAACAATCTGGGCTGGAGACAAAGAGAGACTTACAAACTTCAGGGGGAAAAAACTTTTTTGAACTTTTTGGATTACAAATATCTACTTAACTGTGACTCCAAAGCTATTTGCAGAGGAAAGAAAACTTTGATTCTTGACCATCATGGAAAATCAGAGACTTGTAGAAAGAACTTATCAAGAAAAAATAAATATCTTTCAAGAGGAGACATATGATATGCTGCAACTAATTCAAACAACAATGATTTTAAACCATAAAGAAATCCAAAATAACTTTGAAAATATAAACCACTTCATCTCCAATTTAACTTTACAACAAAAAAATCCCAGAAAACAATAGAGAAAGAGCAAATAAAACAGATAACTGAACACAAATTTGAGGATAGAGACTTAAAGATGGAACCTAACAAAACAAAGAAGTATGATTTAACCCAAGTGGAAAACAATTCATAAGAAATATTGGACTTAGAAAAGACAACTTATACTTTAACACCACAAAATAAATTTGAGGATAAGAAAAAAGATTGGACAAAATGGACTGCAGAGATGTCAGGAGCACCACTAGAACTGGAGAGACAAAAAATGATAAGAGAAAAAGAGAGAAAAAGAAAAAAAAGATTTTCAACAAACATGAAAGGGTAAATGCCTCTTACAAAGATATTGTGCTTGACTTACCTTTTATATCAACTGTAAGGGGGAGGCTCAGCTAATCTCAATGTACACATGTTGTACTTTGACAATAAAGGTTTATTTATTATTAACACTTACCAGAATATGGAAAGATTCTTTGATTCAGCAGAACATACTGAAGAAAGATACTGGGCAAAAGAAAAAGGTTAAAGTGAAAATTAAGAAAATAGACGATGGAATCTATCAGAGAAAATATTTTAAAAAAGAAACACTTGTTTGAATATGGTTAAAGAAATAGAAAGATTTTGGTTATGAATTTTATTTTAAGAGGGAGGAGCCCTCAAGTAACATAGTACTCTCTTTTTCTTCTCTCTTCTTTATTTCTTGATATGAGTAATATAAAAGAGTTGGAATGGCTTATATAGGAAATGTTTTAGACATTTAAATGTGATTGACTTTAAAAAAATTACAATGGATTAAAAATGTTTTGAATAAGAGTTAAAAGACCAGATGACTAGATTTATTAAATGGAATATTTAAAGATTAAATATATTTTTAATTATGGTAAAAAAGAACAGAAAAATTTGGAAATAAATATGTATTAGCTTAGGGCAGGGGTCAGCAACCTGAAACAGTGAAAGAGCCACTTGGAACCGGTTCCCTCACAAAAGGAAAAACTGGGAGCCGCAAAAAATGTGTGCACATGCGCGTACATGCGCGCATACGCAGAACAGGGTTTGACTGAAGAGTGGAGCCAAGGCGAGATATGCACCTACCCTGCATATTTGAATTGATTGGTTGAACATTTTAGTCCCACTTTTTTTGGGGGGGACTGCACATGGCCGAGAACTGGGAGCCGCAGGAGATGGCTGAAAGAGCCGCATGCGGCTCCGGAGCCGCAGGTTGCAGACCTGTGGCTTAGGGGAAACATGGATTTTAAGTAGCATGCTATCTTTTTATTTTTCTTTACTATTATTCTTTTTTCTTTTTTTAGTCTTATTTATTCCTTAAGAAAGGTAAAAGTATTGGGATGGTTTACATGAGAAAAAATAGACTTAAATATTTAAATGTAATTAACTTTGAAAAAATCTTAACCAGTAAGAATGTCTTGAACATTGTGGGAAAAGCAAATGTAAACAACTGTAAACAGGATCTATGATGAGGCAACCAGAATGACTAGATAGAAAAGAAGTATTATATTGGTGTGATTATTATCCGTAGAAATATTAGAAAAAAAATCTCAATTGTTATCTACCAAATCAACAAGAATTATATTAATTTAACGTTGGCAAAAGAGAACATTATGGGAAAAAGAGGAAATCAAGTAAAAGCTAATATGTGGATTATAGATCATAGAAACTAACTGTTAGTGAATGTTTTTTAAATATAAATCCAGACAACACACTGTTTACCAAATATTAAGGTGACTATGTTAAAAAATCAATAAAATATATTATAAAAAAAGTTATAAAATGGGGCAAAACTCACTTAACAAATGTCTCACTTAACAACATAAACTTTGGGTTCAGTTGTCATACGTTGAGGACCACCGATTAACTCTCTCCTAGATTAAAAAAAAGTTAAGTCAAAACATTTTTCAGCCTTTTGGTTAAAATAATTGTGAACTGTTATAATCATTATTCAGTAATGATAGCCTATAATTTTTTTTTGGCAAATTCAAATCTTGTCCTTCCTTAAGAATCAGTGCTATGTGTGGCTCTGCCCAACTATCCAGTATCTTTCCATTATCTAAAATTGAGTTCATCAGTTTTTGCAAAGCTCATCTTCCAAATATTTATAATAAGAAACAAATAATCCATCTGAACCGGGGGTCTAAATTTATTCACCTTTATTTACAGCTTGACAATTTTTGCTTTTTGTTATTAATACATCATTTGGGGGCATCTATAATAATAATAATAATGTTGGAAGGGACCTTGGAGGTCATCTAGTCCAACCCCCTGCTCAGGCAGGAAACCCTATACCATTTCAGGCAAATGGCTGTCCAGTCTCTTCTTAAAAACCTCCAGTGTTGGACCATTCACCACTTCTGGAGGCAGGTTGTTCCACCGGTTAATTGTTCTAACTGTCAGAAAATTTCTCCTTAGTTCTAGGTTGCTTCTCTCCTTGACTAGTTTCCATCCGTTGCTTCTTGTCCTGCTTTCAAGTGCTTTGGAGAATAGCTTGGCTCCCTCTTCTTTGTGGCAGCCCCAGAGATATTGGAACACTGCTATCATGTCACCCCTCACCCTTCTCTTCATTAAACTACACATCTATTAACTTTGTTTGGTAAATTTTGTTTTTTAAAATATTTATGTGCCCTTACAGATGAATTTTTTCCTTTGTATAGCATTGTATAGTATTGATAAATTTTTCTTTGAATCCTTACATTATCAGCCTCCATATTTTTCTGATGTTGTAATGTTAATATCAATTTATTTTTCCTTTTTTTCCTCAGGCTATAAGCCATTTCCCAGCAAATAAGCCATATTTGCTGATTCAAAGTTCCTATTTTTGACAAAATTCAATTTTATTTCCATCTTTCTCACCATTAATATAGAAAGTTGACAGTACAGGAGTTAAATTTTTTTGTCCCCAGAGATCTCATTAGTTCGCCCTTTTTTATCTTTATATCATTTAGAATCTTTCACCTATTTTTCTAGTTCAGTTTATTGTTCTGCTGAATAAATTGTCCTCTTACCAATTCTTTGCTGGCATCCCATTCCATTTTAATATCAGTAACCTTATGAGGTTATTCTCTTTTTTTTAAAAAAAAGATTCTTTTTCAATTACAGTACTCTGTTAAATCAAGCTGTAGTCATATTTCATTTGGTATTCATGTACAACTTCTAAGTTTCTTCTTGTATATTAAAGTCACTGATTTATGGACACAGAAATTTGGCAATCTTTGGCAGTATTTCAACTTTGTTGACACAAGTGGCCAAACCTTTGGAAATCCAAAACATGTCTATTCTGGAAAAAGAACTATATCTTTCTAAAAAATAAGTATATTCTTTTGAGTCATCATTTTTATGTCGCCAAATATTGATAATCATTCAAGATTATCCATCATTTCGAAGAATATTTTGGTAACTTGCCTTGTATCATTTTAATTCCTTTGGTTAATGTTCTAGCTTGCTGTGGGCAGACTACTTCATTACAATCTCCCATTAGGTACCAATTTTTATATGACAGGTCCATTAATTTCCCCATACATCCATTGAAAAATGCAGATTTATTTTTATTCGAGCATAAATCCACTAAAGGATCTATCTTTTATTAAAATTAATCTCCACTCCCATATACCTGCCTTGATCATCAAATAATATCATTTTTGATATTAAGTACAATTTTGAATTTATGTACAAAACAACTTCTTTAACTTAAAGCAGCTGAGGTCTTCTCCCAAGTTTTCATTCACATTTTTAAAAAATCTATCTTATATGCATCTCTTGTCATAGAATGCACGGAACGGCATTCCAGCACCTTTTTTTTTTGAAGGGAAGAACCAGCTCCTTCTAAGCTGCCAGCGGAAGTAAAGCTCTGGCTCGGTGAAAGGAAGTTGCCCGGGGAAATTGGGAGCACTGAAGATCAACCCAGAAACACTTCCATGGCCCTGAAAGCAGATGCTCTTCTCTGCCTTGGTTCATGCCCTCCCCCTGCCGCCGCCGCCTGTTCTCACCCCCACGTTGGCCACCAGGGACCAAGACTGACTCCTGGAGTGAATCTCTTTGAGGGACCAGGCACACTCCCAAAGCAGCAGCGCCACCATCCCCATGGTCACTCTAGCTCCGGAGGAAGCCTCTGTGTCATCAGAGGCAGAGGAGGACAAGGTGGCAGAAAACATGCTGGCTCCGAACAAGCGCCCTCTCAAAAGCCGCGGCAATGCCATCCCCATCAGCTATCGCTGCTCACGTGATCTGCACCTCAGAAGCTCCCTAAAGCGGTCCGTGTCTCCTCCCCCCCCCCCCCGTAAAGGGCTTTCAACTGGAGCCGGAGTTGTGCATGAGTTCTGGCACCTTTTTTTCTTTTTCTTTTTTTTTCTTTTTTCAAAAACTGCTTGTAAACAAATTACATCCAATTTTAATTTCTTCAAATAAAATGTCTTCTTTTCTGGGACGTATTAGTCCCATATATATTCCAAATTAGGAATTTAATCTCAATGTTTATTGTATACATTTCAAAAAGTCTATTTGTGGCATCTAATGAAGTGGTATCCTCCACAGTTTCTGGAGACGCACATGAGCTAACTTGAATACCAGTGAGAATAATAAGTTATTTTGTGGTTGTGAGTCAAAAACTGCAATAATTTTCTCCAGTGAGAAAAGATCTTGCTGTGAATGATAAGGCACAAGGGTTAAATATTGGTTTATAGCAGGGAGCGTAGTGTCAGGGACTTAGTTACTTTCATGCCTGTATTGATGACTGCTCATTTTTTTGTGTTCCTCTTTAAAAAGGAACAGTATTTAATAATTGTTTTTAGTGATTTTTTTTGTCCAATAAATACTTAACTGTCAATTTACTATAACCAATTGGTTAATGATGACAGTAAACTTAAGTAGTTAAAAAGGAACAGTGGTTATTAAATGCTCAATTTACATTTTAAGAATATTGTTTTTTAATTCCGGGGAACTGTTTTCTGTGTTCTTGAACAGAGAACCATCTTAACTGTACCTGACATCTTTGCTTGTTATTATTCTGCGTAAAGAAACATGCATTGAAAGCAAGGAAGTCTCCAGAATAAGCATCTGATTATAAGAGTGGGGACGCGGTGGCTCAGTGGGTTAGGACGCTGAGCTTGTCGATCGGAAGGTCGGCAGTCTGGCGGGTCGAATCCCGAGTGCCGCGTAGCAGATTGAGCGCCTGTTACTCGTCCCAGCTTCTGCCAACCTAGCAGTTCGAAAGCACGTAAAAATGAAAGTAGAAAAATAGGGACCACTACGGTGGGAAGGTAACAGCGTTCCGTGAGCCTTTGGCGTCTAGTCATGCCGGCCACATGACCACGGAGACGTCCTCGGACAAGCTCTGGCTCTTCGGCTATGAAACGGAGATGAGCACCGGCCCCTAGAGTCGGAAACGACTAGCACGCATGTGCGGGGGAACCTTTACCTTTACCTTTACCTTATAAGAGTGGTAACAACTGCAACATTTGTTTTGAAGATAAGCTTTGACCCCTGAGATGTAATATGCTGTTACATGTAAACTTTTATCTCCTCCTTTTGAAAGCCATTTATTTCCTTTTTGAGAAAACCTTCAACACTATTATTTTGCTGTTTGATTGCAAACCACAGGACTAAAGGCATAAGCAATTTAAGGACTGAGCTCTCCATTTAATTGAAGGGTGAGTAGGTAAAGTTGACTTTTAGAGAGAATTCTGTAATATCTATTCCTGCATGTAAAGTTTCAGCCAAGCAGTAATGAACAGCTTGCACTGAGTATTGCCCTCACTCATCTTGTCACAGTACATAGCACTTAGAAGTGATAGATCTGTCTATCCTAACTTCTGTATTGCTGAATTGATTTACTATTTCTAGTGCCTAATTCTAGGCTCTCTGCATAGTCTGGGTTTATATGACCAGGGTGGGACATTGTGAGTTGTAGCACCAAATGTACAGCAAACATCTGGTCTCTTTTTTCATTATTATGTTTTATTATTCAGGAAAGAGCAGAGAGAAATTATTTTAAAACAATGACACCATAGTCAAATTTTCTGGAATCTTTAAGTCAGGGGTCCCCAACTCCAGCGGTCCATAGACCAGCACCAGTCCACAATCTGCCAGGAACTGGTCCACACAAGTGAGTGAAGCCCCATCCACACACACGGGATCCAGGCAGTGCTCAAAACCACATCCCCGGTCCACAGAAAAAACCCTCTCACCACGGAGCCAGTCCTTGGCACACAAAATGTTGGGAGGCTGTTGCTTTAAGTGATAATTGTATTGTCCTGGAACATTTAAAAACACTATACAGGTAGTCCTCAACTTACAACCACAACTGAGTCTAACTTTTCTATGCTAAGAAAGAGTTGTTTGGTGAATTTTGCCCCATTTTGCGGCCTATCTTGCCACAGTTGTTAAGTGAATCTGGATTCTCCATTGACTTTGCTTATTAGAAGGTTGCAAAATGTGATCATAAAAACCCAGGATACTACAACCATCATAAATATGAGTCCATTCCCAAGCATCTGATTTTGGATCACATGGCCATGATCACACAGTCATAAGCGAGCAATGGTCATAAATGTGAAAATGGTCATAAGTGCCATTTTTCAGTGCCACTATAACTTTGAATGGTCACTAAATGACCTGTTGTAAGGTGAGGGCTATCTGTACTATACAAATTATTAGGTTATTATTTGAATAATAAGCAGTTAAATTTTGACAAGCCATTTCCAGGATCACTTTAGTTGCCATGCAAAACCACCGGTATCTTCCAAATCCTATCAGCAATGACAGCACTTACCTGTTCAGGTAAAAATCATGTGCCCTGTCAAATTGCCCATTCTATATCAACCTTCCACCAGCAGTTATTGTAACATTAGATTATGTGAGATCAGATCTATTCTATTTGAGAATACAAAATTGGAAAAAAAACATTAGTGCTGTAAGTCTCGCTTGCTGCCCATGCAATTTAATTATATAGTACTTTGGAGACACTAGAGCGCATTGTCCTTTGAGCACCAAGAGATTACTAGCGAGTCTTATTTAGCTGTTCCTTTAATCATATCAGTTTTCCCAAGCACTTCATTGTATAATGAAGTAAAGTATGAGACAGCATACTTTGATGGGACTGATTATGCTTCTTTCAAATAATAAATTGATGATTTCCTAATCTGTATGCTATTTGATTTCTATGTTTTTAGTACTCCCGTGTTTCATTTTTGTACTTTCTAAATCCTTGCAACAGTAAACCTATTAAGGATTTTATGTGTTTGATCCTATGCTGTTCATTTCACCGCATTCATGAGGCATTATAATTAAATACTGTCATATACAGTTATACGTAGTGAATTTGGAGTTGCTGAATTGTGGAAAATTACAGTATATGTTGCTAACTACATTACTATCAATGGCCATTTCAAAAGCAAATCTGTTGATATTTAACATCCTGACCATACTAAGCTAACAAATATACATACATACATACATATATACATACATAATCTCATAAAAACTTGTTTTATTTAATTCAGCAAACCTGTATCACTTCAAAGCTTTAGTTGACTAAATTATACCTTTAATGAATTATAGTTAAGAAATGCAATTATCAGTTGATGTTTGCTTTTTTCTATGTCAGATTGGTGTAGAGCTTTGCCTACTTGTATTATGTAGTATGCATTAAATAATTGATGAGAGATAACATATATTCTGTTGAAAAAAGGTACAAGACAGGGATGCCCCCTATCACCATTATTGTTTGTTTTAACATTAGAGATTTTATTAATTAAAATTCGAGAGTCCTCTATGATAAAGGGAATTAAAATAAAACAGAATGATTATAGATTGAGAGCTTTTGCTGATGACTTGGTTGTGACAGTATCCCAACCGTTACAGTCGGTTATAGATTTGATGGAAATTATAACTCAGTATGGTAAGGTTTCTGGGTTCAAGGTGAATAGTAATAAGACTAAGAAACGGGACGCGGTGGCTCAGTGGGTTAGGATGCTGAGCTTGTCGATCAGAAGGTCGGCGGTTTGGCGGGTCGAAGGTAACAGCGCTCCGTGCGCCTTTGGTGTCTAGTCATGCCGGCCACATGACCACGGAGACGTCCTCGGACAAGCGCTGGCTCTTCGGCTTTGAAACGGAGATGAGCACCGGCCCCTAGAGTCGGAAACGACTAGCACGCATGTGCGGGGGAACCTTTACCTTTACCTTTATTATCTAAGAACTTATCTATGAGTGAAAGGGATATGTTATCTAAATTAACAGGTTTTGAAATAGTGAAAAAGGTTAAATATTTAGGAGTATATATTGCAGCCTCAAATGTAAAATTGTATAAGAATAATTATGAAACACTATGGTTGAAGGTACAAAGGGACTTAAATAATTGGAAAAAATTACAATTATCATTACTGGGAAGAATTGCAGTTGTTAAAATGAATGTTCTGCCAAAGTTTCTCTTTTTGTTTCAAATGATACCTATATTGAAAAAGGATGCCAACCTTGATCAATGGCAGAAGGGTATTAATAAATTTATTTGGGCGGGGAAAAAACCAAGAGTTAAATTTAAGATTTTACAAGATGCCAGGGAAAGAGGGGGACTCAAAGCGCCGAATTTGAAATTGTATTATGATGCGGTTGCCTTGACGTGGGTTAGTGATTGGCTTAATTTAACTAATAAGAGAATACTTCATCTTGAGGGATGGGATTTGGTATATCGATGGCATGCATATTTGCTTTAGGATAAGAAGGTGGACAGGGCTTTTAAATCCCATATTCTTAGAAGTGCTTTATTGCGTGTCTGGAAAAAGTACAAGTTAAATTATAAAATACCGATTTGGGGAATTCCTGGACACGCGATACAGGGCGTATCTATGGGAGTGAGTATGGATATGGTTTCTTATAAGGAACTACTTAGATTGCAAGGGAATGATTGGCAACTTAAATCATTGGAGGAGTTAAGACAAGAAAACATAAGTTACTCTTGGTTTCAATATACCCAATTGAAAGCTAGGTGGAAGTCAGATCAAAAGGTTGGCATCACAATTACAGATCAAAATTTAGTAAAACAAATTAGAGATTTAAATTGTGCACATATAAAAAGGATATATAATGCTTTAATTGAATTGGATTCGGAAACAATTGGTTAAAGACTGTATGATAAAGTGGGCACAAAATATTCAGGAACCAATTTCGTTGGACACCTGGGAGATAATTTGGGTCAGAAATGTTAAATTTACTCAGGCTCAAAACTTAAGAGAAAATTTTTATAAAATGTTTTATAGATGGCATCTGGATCCCAAGAAGTTGTCCAACATGTATCCTAATTTACAGTCTAAATGTTGGAGATGTTGTAGTTTAGAAGCTACCTATTTTCACATGTGGTGGACTTGTTGAAGTAGCCGAAGGACCACTCGGGACGACAGGCTACTTAACTAAAGGTTTATTTAGAGCAAGACAAAAACAGAATAACTCGCCCGGCTTTTATAGCCGGCAGCTGTCAGTGAGGGCCAATCAGGAACGTTTATTTTGGCGCCGCGTCTATCCGGACCAATCCGCGTCGTCTGCTCTTGACAGCTCAGGCTTCCGCATGGTCCGGTATTTTGACAGCCGCGAGCTGTCAGTGGTTGCGCCTGCGCCGTGCGGGGAACTTTGACAGCTGTCAAAGTTCCCGCGTGTTCTCCTGTCAGATTTGTTTCCCCTCATTGAATAGCCGGAATGATTCGTTAACCTATATATATACATGCTGTTACAGATATAATACACCCCTTACCCCTCCCCTGGAGCGTTTCCTCCCCCTTGGTCGTTGGAACCTGCCCATTGGTAGTCCTTTAGGTAGGCGGGGGCTCTTCGGTTCCGGTTGGAGCGACGTGGAAGTGGGGGGATGTCTGGTTCTGCCGGTAGTACGTTTCTTTGCCCCTCTTCCTCTTGGTTTGGTATTGGTAGCATTTCTGGGGGGGGTTGCAGATCCTGTCCTTCTTGTTGGGGTTCTGGGTTGTGTGGTGGCTGTCTGGGTCTGAGTTGGTCGATATGGCGGAGTAGATTGCCGTGAGTTTGTGTGGATATTAGGTAGGAAATGGGTCCTGTTTGTTTTAGTACTGTCCCTTGGACCCATTTGTTTTTATCAGTGTATGACCGTGCCCATATCATTTGCCCTGGGCTGAGTGTGCGGTTTGGATGGGGTTGCTCTTTTTCTTCCGGGTATGTGTCAGGATGTAGTCTGTCGAGCCGCGTTATCAGCCTCCTCCCCCATCTTAGTTCCGCAGGGGATTTGCCCGTTGTTGTGCATGGAGTTGCGTGTTGTGACATTAGGAACTGGCTGAGTCGCCGCTGCCAGTTCCCCTTGACGAATTTTTTTAACGCCTCTTTTGTGGAACGTACCATAATTTCAGCCATCCCGTTCGTCGATGGGTGGAACGGCGCAGACGTGACCAGCCTAATACAATTCTTCATAGCGAACATCTGAAATTCACGAGAGGTGAATTGAGGTCCATTGTCTGAAACTATGGTGTCTGGAAGGCCGTGTGTGGTGAATATTTTCCTTAGGGCTTGTATAGTGGCTCCTGATGTTGTTTTTCTGAGGGGAGTGACTTCTAACCATTTAGAATAGCTGTCCACTACAATTAGGAAACTCTGTCCCTGGATAGGTCCTGCGAAATCTAAATGTATGCGTGACCATGGGTTTTTTGTAGTTTCCCATTTGTGAATTGGTGCTTGGGGTGGCTCGTTCCGTGTTGCTTGACAGGTGTAGCACCCTCCCACATATCTTTCTATCTCTTTATCTATGCCAGGCCACCAGACATAACTTCTGGCCATAGCTTTCATCTTGACAATGCCTGGATGTCCTTCGTGTAAGATGTCTAACGTTTGATGTATGTTCTTATCAGGTATTATGACTCGATTTCCCCATAGCAGGCATCCCCTATGAGTAGATATTTCATTTTTCCTGTTAAAATATGGCTGGAATAGGGAGTGTGGGTTTTGTGCTGGCCACCCTGTTGTAGCCCATCTGAGAATTCTGCTAAGTATTTTGTCCTTAGCTGAGTTGTTAGCTATAATCTTTGCAGACAGGGGACAGTCTGGAAGTTGAGAGATTGCTAGAATCAGTCCAGCTGGGGCTGGGTCTGAGTCCTTGCTTTGAATTGGCAGTCTGCTGAGGCAGTCAGCGTGTCCTAATTCCTTCCCAGGTTTATGTATTAACTGATAGGAATAGGCAGATAAGAATGTGGACCACCGTAGAATTCTCGGTGAGAGAATCTGTGGTGTTGTTTTGTTCCACGTGAATATTCCCAGTAGGGGTTTGTGATCTGTAAATATGGTAAAGGGTCTCCCATAGAGGTAGTCATGAAATTTTTTAACCCCTGCGACTATTGCTAGGGCTTCTCTGTCTATTTGTGCGTAATTCCTTTCTGCTTTTGACAGAGTGCGTGAATAAAAGGCTATGGGTCTTTGTGTGCCGTCCTTGTATAAATGACTTAACACTGCCCCGATTCCATAGGGAGAGGCATCGCAAGCGATGCATATTGGTGTGTCTTCTCTGAAAAGGGTGATCGTTGAACTGTTACAAATAATCTTTTTTAATGATTGGAAGCTATTTTCATGTATTTTGGTCCAGGACCAGGCAGTTCCCTTGTCCAGGAGCCTATGCAGAGGCTCTGCGATAGTGGCTTTATGGGGAAGGAAGGCATGATAAAAGTTTAATAATCCTAAAAAGGCTTGGAGTTCTTGTTTATTCCTTGGGCTTGGCGCTGTTTGAATAGCCCTTAGTTTTTCTGTGGTGGGGTGGATGCCTTGGTCGTCTATTTTGTACCCTAGGAATTCTGTGGATGTGACTCCAATGGAGCACTTTTCCCGTTTAAGTTTGAGACCGGCTTCTCTGAGCCGGCTCAGCACAGCTGACAGTCTGTCAGCTAAGTTTGCTTCATTTTCTCCGGCGATGAGAACATCGTCGAAATAGGGGCAGACCCCGGGTATTCCCTTCAGAGTTTTCTCCATGATACCCTGGAAGATACCCGGGGCTGCCGATATGCCGAATTGGAGCCTTTTTACTTTAAAGGCACCGCGGTGGGTGACAATTGTCTGGGCTTCCGCGGTGTCATTTGTGACAGGCAGTTGCAAATACGCCTGCGTAAGATCAAGTTTAGCAAAAATGGCGCCGGAGCGGATGGAAGCAAATACGTCCCTTACCGCTGGCACCGGGTAAGCGTGGGGGCTGAGAGCTAGGTTGAGGGTCGCCTTATAGTCCGCGCATAATCTTATTTCCCCGTTAGGTTTAATAGGGGTGACTATTGGGGTCTCCCAGCTTCCCCCCTCCGTAGGTTCGAGCACCCCGAGACCTACGAGGCGTTCAAGTTCATTTTCTATTTTTTCTTTAAGGGCAAAGGGTACTCTCCTAGCTCTTATCTTTATGGGTTGGATTGCTGGGTTTAATTGTAAAGAGATGGGGGGACCGGTGTATTTTCCTAACGTGCCATCGAAGACGTCTGCATACTTGTTGCAAACGGCTTCTAGGCTGGGTGATTGAACTGTATTCACCCCCGTTATGGCGATCCCTAGAGGCCCGAACCAGTTCAGCCCTATCAGGTTGGTGCGGTTCCCTGGCGTTACTAGAACTTCTAAGGGACCCTTGAACTTTTTGTACTCCACGGCAACCTTAGCCCTCCCTTCCAGAGGAATAGGGGTTTTTTGGAAATCTGCTAGGTGGACCTGGGTTTGCCTCAGAGGAATTTTTCCCTTGCTTTGTCGGCAGATCTCCTGATACGTTCCAAATGAAATTAAAGAGACTGCTGACCCTGAATCCACCTCCATGAGGCAGGGCACTCCCTGAATTTTTACCCTGATCCTCACCTTTGAGCTTAGGCTGTGTACCCTGTCGATTGTTTCTACTAGGGCCCCTGGCGTCTTTCCTCTGTTGGCCCGGGTAGCTGGCCTACCTGGGGAATTGGTCTCCAGATCATTGATGTTGTCGCGGCCCCGGCTGCGGCACACCGGTTTGATGTGGCCGGTCTTCCCACAATTGTGGCACTTAGCGTTTCTGAACCGGCAGCTTCCTCGGGCATGATTGCCCCCACAGCTGGCGCAGGCGGCCCGTTGCTCGTAACGCGGCGGTGGCGGAGGGGGGTTCTTGGTTCTGCGGTGATCCGATGTGTCGCTTCTCCTCTGTTGTCTGCGTTCCATTTTTCGCTGGAGGGCTTCCCCGTCAGTGAAGTCCACCGACTCGTCGCTGTCGCTGAGCGTTGCGCTCTCTTGGTATACCGTCGCTGGGCTCTCAGGGGTCGTGGTGGTCGGTTTCTTCTTGTGGCTATACTCGTATGCCATGATTTCTCGGGTCAATTCTGCCAGGCTCATGTCGGGTTTGGATGTCAGCTTCTTCTGTAGCCTCTCATCCCTCAACCCGATCACCACCTGGTCTCTGATGCGGTCTTCTAGGTCAGGGAAGCAGCAGTTCCGCGTAGGAGACCTCTGTGATGGGCACCGGGCTAAACAGCCCAACGGCAGCGTCGTATACTGGGGGTCCGCTGATGTACAGTAGAGCGGCGGCCTTTGCTCTGTCGTCGGTGATTTTGCTGACGAGGAGAAATCCCTCGACTTGCCCCAGGTGTGATTGCCATCTCTCGGGATGGCGGGTATCGAATTCCCTCACACGCCCGAAGTTTGCCATGTCGTCCGGTCCTGGGTCGCTGCTTGGGAAGTTAAAACTTCCAGTGACAGCTCTTGCCGGGAACTCTCTTCCTCGGCCGTGACTTCAGCTCAGGAGCGATCCCATCCTCGTCGCCAGTGAAGTAGCCGAAGGACCACTCGGGACGACAGGCTACTTAACTAAAGGTTTATTTAGAGCAAGACAAAAACAGAATAACTCGCCCGGCTTTTATAGCCGGCAGCTGTCAGTGAGGGCCAATCAGGAACGTTTATTTTGGCGCCGCGTCTATCCGGACCAATCCGCGTCGTCTGCTCTTGACAGCTCAGGCTTCCGCATGGTCCGGTATTTTGACAGCCGCGAGCTGTCAGTGGTTGCGCCTGCGCCGTGCGGGGAACTTTGACAGCTGTCAAAGTTCCCGCGTGTTCTCCTGTCAGATTTGTTTCCCCTCATTGAATAGCCGGAATGATTCGTTAACCTATATATATATATACATGCTGTTACAGATATAATACACTTGTAGAAATATAAAAGCTTTTTGGATCAAAATTTGGTGGAACATTCAAAAGATTTTTAAGAGAAAGATAAAGTTTTCTCCGCAATTGTTTTTATTGGGTATTGTTGTAGATTGTGATGTTAAAGAAACTAATTTGATGTTGAATATGATAACAGCAGCACGGTTACTGGTGGGACAATATTTGAAGAAGGATAGTTTGCCTACTATAGAAGAATGGGTGTTTAAAGTTTCGAATCTTGCAGAAATGTCTAAGATTTCTGCATATTTGAAAGATCATTCACAGGAAAGATATATTTCAGTTTGGAGGAGATGGATAAATTATATTCAGAACAAATATGGGACTAAAAAGTTCCATTTAGCTTATGAGTAGATTTTAGTGGGATATTGTTATTGGTACTTTGTTTATAGTTATGTTAAAGGGGAATTAAAGCACATTATGAATTTGGTTAATTGTATATTATGCGTAATTTTTATTTAGAATATGATTATTGTAACTATAATCCTGTATTTAGCTCTGGGAAGTGGGGGGGGGAAGTGGGCGGGTTTGGGGTGGGGGGGGGATTTGGGGATATATTGTAAAACTTTGTTTTTGTAAAACTCTTTAATAAAAAAACATATATTCTGTTGAGAAATATGGTAGGTGTATAACCTTTAGGAGCCATTGCAGACTATAAGGGGTGTTGCTCATCTCTGGTTCAAGGGCCATTGAGCCAGTCCTCTGAAGATGTTTCCATGGTCATGTGGCCAGCATGACTTCACTTCCCACCAACGTGGTACCTATTTATCTACTTGCATTTGCATGCTTTTGAACGGCTAGGTTGGCAGGAATTAGGACGAAGATGGAGGCTCATCCTGTTGCACAACGCTTGGGTATCAAACCCAGGCTATGAAGCCCAGTGTCTTAACCACTGAGCCATCACATTGCCCTGTATAACCTATAATTATGTGAATAACTGTTTATTGTGTATAGTATGTAGGGAGTTTCAAAAAATATAGAATTGATCTAGTATCTGCCTCAAAATCTGTTCATTTTTAATCTGTATTTATTATTTAAGGTTCTGTTCTATTGGGGGGAAGCTGTTCATATGCAAGTACAAGCCTGTTAACCCAATGTTCAACATAATTGAATATTTTTTTATTGTTGAGAGTTGTGCTGTTGTTGAGCTTTGTGGAATATGTATCTGTAATGGCACCTATAGCAGTAATTTATCTTACTGAGAAAAGGATTTGTAGTTATTAAAACAATTAACAAATGCAGTTTTCCCGGTTCTCATCAAAGAAGCAAGTCTTCTTCCATATACTTCAAAAAGATACCAAAAGTCATTCTGATTATGCATGATATAACTGTAATAATTTTCTCTTGCTTATTATTTATTTAACAAATACACACACACACACACACACACACACACACACACACACACACCTTATATATATATATGTGTGTGTCCCATTTAATGAAAGCAGAGTACTTGATGCAATTCTTGTTCTATAATATTTATCTTCTAATAAATGCAAGTAATGTCCTAGGATTAGTTGCTGCTGCGGTTAAATTGCAAGAAGGAAAATCTGAAAGCACCCTGAAAATCCTTTAAAATAGATTTTAATTTTAACTTAACAGTTCATATGTAGCTTACCAGAGTACGAGAACCAGTTTGGTGTAGTGGTTGAGGCATCAGGTTAGAAACTGGAAGATAACAAATTCTGGCTCCGCTTTGGGTACAAAGCCAGCTGGATGACCTTGGGCCAGTCACTTTGTCTTAGCCCTAGGAAGGAGACAATGGCAAACCACTTCTGAAAAACTGCAGAGTATATAAGTAGAGTAAAAACGACCATAATTTTATGACATAAGTTATCACACTTTAAAACAAGGATCCTCAAGAGCAAACTGTCCACAATGTATAATAATATAAACATCCTTATATTAATAAGTAAAAGATACAGTACAGCTTCACAGGGACCTAATACAAAGAAGCATTCTTAGTGCTTTTATAAACTTAAAGAGATCTGATTTCAAGTATAATTATAGTGGGAGATAATTCCAAAAAAGCGAGACATGTCAGCAGTGGCTCTCAAAGCTTTGTAGCACATTACACATTACATGGTTTTGCTATCTCAACCCAAGGAGACCTTGGTGTTCTCTGAGCTTGGAGGTTTGCTTTCAGACATTTCATTATCTGATGGGGTAACTTGATATAACCTGCAATATATATAAATATCTGATAGAAACAGAAAGTTAATGACTATTTTCCTCTTCTGCTCCATGTGATGATGATGATTAATAATAATAATAATAATAATAATAATAATAATAATAATAATAATAATAATAATTTAATTTCTATACCGCCCTTCTCCTGAAGGACTCAGGGCAGTGTACAGGGCAATAAATACAATAAAAATACAATGTACAAAAGTTAAGAAAGAATTAAATATAGTAGCCCTATTACAGTAAAAAATAATAAAATGAATATTAAAATACCCCAAACCCATCAGACCAGGCCGGCTTGTTCAAATAAATAAGTTTTTAGGTCACGGCAGAAGGAGCGAAGGTCAGGAGCCATCCGGAGCTCAACCGGTTAACGGTTCCAAAGGTCTGGCACGCCCACAGAGAACGCCCTCCCCCTGGGGGCCGCCAGTCGACACTCTCTGATCAACGGCACCCTGAGAAGGCCCTCTCTGTGGGAGCGCACTGGACGAAGGGAAGTTGATGCCGGCAGCAGGTGCTCCCGTAAGTAATCCGGACCCATGCCATTTAGGGCTTTATAGGTCATCACCAGCACCTTGAATCTCACCCGGAGGGCAACCGGAAGCCAGTGCAGCTCGCGGAGTAGAGGTGTTACATGGGAGTATCGGGAAACCACCACCACCACTCGCGCGGCCGCATTCTGCACCAGCTGAAGCCTCCGAGTAGTCCTCAAGGGCAGCCCCATGTAGAGAGCATTGCAGTAGTCTAAACGAGAGGTCACGAGCGCATGAGTGACTGTACGCAAGGCATCCTGATCCAGATAGGGCTGCAACTGGCGCACCAGGTGAACCTGGGCAAAGGCCTCCCTAGTCACAGCTCCTATATGACCTTCCAAGGAGAGTTGCGAATCTAGGAGGACACCCAAGTTGCGAGCCCTATCTACGGGGGGTAATAACTCACCCCCCCATAATTAGAGGTGGAATAATCTGAATTTCCCGAGATGCCGGCACGTACAACCACTCAGTCTTGTTGGGATTGAGCTGAAGCCTGTTCCTCCCCATCCAGACCCGAACCGCCTCCAGGCAACGGGACATCACATCGAGGGCATCACTGGGGTGGTTTGGGGTAGAGATGAAAAGCTGGGTATCATCAGCATATTGATGATACCCAACCCCAAAACCACGAATGATCTCGCCCAGTGGCTTCATATAGATGTTGATCAGGCGAGGCGAGAGGACTGACCCCTGAGGGACTCCACAAACGAAAGGCCTCGAGGCCGACCTCTTCCCTCCTGCCAACACCGACTGCGAACGTCCCAGGATATAATATAATATATATTACTGTATAAATTTTTAACTAAACTAAAGAGGAAATTTGTAATGAAAACTATTAAAAATATGATCACATACCTGATGTGCCTTGATAAGTTTCTTGTCAATCCCTTAAAAAAGACATTCATTTCATATATATGAGTGAAATCATATCGTGGGATATGCTGTACAGTAGAAGATGAATGCTTGGCAAATTTTAATATCTAAATCAAAGCACAAAGCTTGTTTTTATAGTTCTTGAATGAAATGTATTGCACATTTAAATTCTCATTTTAAAAATATTGCTGCTCCACCAACAGCATAAAAGCAAAGCACAATAGATGAAATACTTATAGTATTAGTTCTTGCTTTGTTAAAATGTTGAAAACATTGTAAAAAGATGCTGCAGGACTAAAATCTGGGAGAACTATTAAACAAAAGACATTGCATAAACAGTGATTTAAACATTGTTGAAAGTGAGTCATATGCTGATTGAAATGCAAAATGCCTTTAGACTGTCATTCTAGCTTTGATTTTAAAGGCAAATCACTTGATTAACTTTAACTGCAGATTTGAGCCACATTAAGAATGATGAAAAATAGCTTGCAAGCTCCATTTCTAGTCTGAAATCATGCTACGCAGATAATTATAATATAAAATAGTTGTTCAAGAACCTAGTAAAATAAGTGATATCTAAATGCTTCCCAAATTTAAACAGCACTTTAAAGATTAATTTTTAAATGTGACCATCAAAGACATTGCCATAAGCACTTTGGTGGTATTAAGACTAAATAACAAACAGTTTGGAGCTGAGCAATAATGAGAATAAGATTAAAGAAGAATGATCAGAATCATAGAATAATACAAAGGATGCAAAAACTTGCCTATCAGTGGATGGGTGCATTAATGTCTTTGTTAGAAATAATGCAGAGTTTAATTTGTAAGAAAGCTCTAAGCTGGAGCACATTTTCAGAATTTTATTTAAAAGTGATTATGATGGTTTCCTGCTGATCATCCAGATGAAACTCTCTGGTCTTTTGCTGCTAATCTGATTAGACTTAATTTAATTTAAGAGTCAGTTGTTCCTTGCTCTTAGAGAATAACCGGCAATAAAAATCATTTCTATTCTGAGCTAACTTTCTGAATATATCATGAGCCAAAACTATTTTTACTGAGTAAAAAAAACCTCAGTGCAACTTACCCAAAGGCAAACCTTTTTCAATGGGAAAAGATATAAATAAGCCACCTTTGTCCCAATTGTCTTTTTCTAGCTGCACTACAGTATTGGATATTCGTCAGATCACTTCTATACTTCAGATAGATGATATATATGAGATATATATATACTCTCTCTCTCTCTCTCTCTCTCTCTCTGTGTGTGTGTGTGTGTGTGTGTGTATGTATATATGTGTGTGTGTGTGTATGTGTGTGTGTTCGTAGATTTTCACGAGTACAGGTATGTAGGGTCTTGGCGTATTCGGGTCTTTTCCCGTGTAAGATTGATAGTGTCTTGGCGACGTTTCAACAAGATCCCACTCGTCATCTTCAGGCTGGCGTCTTCGGCTTTGTGCTTGTGCGAGCAAAGCATGATCGGAGCTGCCCTCTCTCTATAAATATTGGTGGGGGGTGCTGGCTTTGTTGCTGTAAGCAGGTTGGTTGGCTGTATTGTTACATGTTGATTGGTTGATGGGGTTATTGTTTGTGGATTAGTCGGCTGTTTTGTAACATCCTGTGTAGCTGAGGTGTTGGCTGTGTGCCCATTAGTCTTTTGTGTTGTAACGACCTGGATAATGGAATATGGGGATCTTCTGCAACCCAGAAATTGACTTATGGTCCATCCAAAGATCCATTATAACCTGGATATCCATATGAATTCATTTAAATAAATAATATGCCTGAATAACTCCTTCACAGACCATTGCAACTATTTACATTTATGATATGAGCGTATAATTTCCCTGAAATGTAGGTAGATTATGTATTGTAATTATATTTCACATTTCAGGAGTGTAATTCAGTCTGTAAAGTGAAGCTTAGAAAAAGATTGCATAAGTTGGGGAAAACCCAAGATTCATTCCGAACTTATTTTTAGAGAAGTGTCAGTGAGATTTTTAAATACTCTTAAAACTGAAATATAAGAAAGGATATTAAGGAAACCTTTTTTATTATAATTGTTTTTCCTTTTGAAGGGTTTGCTTAAAACTTTTTTGATATGTCATTGTTCTTATCAAAACTGCAGTCTTTTACAATGAAAATGGAATGAAACTGAATGCTTTGCTTTCGTATCTGTTTAAAGATATGCCACTGTGTTGCTGTCATGTGAAAAAGCTCTCTGTAGAAATGAAAACTGAAAACATTGTTAAAATGATTTCAAGTTCTTGAAAGGTAGATTCTACAATTAGAGACACACATTTTTTTATGTCATTCCAAATACCGTCTCCACTCTGATATTCTTATTCATGACATAAAATAGAGAGTTGCAACAATTGCCAATTCATTGAGGAAATATATTGTGTACTCAGAGGTGGGGAGTGAGTTAAATAAACAAATATAAAGCCAACTGGGGGGAGGGATTTAATTTCTTTAAATCACCATATGCTTCTTTCCCCTTGCAGCAGCAGCTGGATGGAATTGAATGGAGAGAAAGCATGCTGACTAACAAGCCACAATCCGTAACTTCAGAATTGTGATTTGTGTGGCCTGCGTTGGGAGTTTGAGCTGCAAAATCTTTCCAAGGGACTCCAGAAGTGTTTAAACAGCCATGGCACTCTTCACTCCATGGAAATTGTCCTCTCAGAAACTTGGCTTCTTTCTGGTAACTTTTGGCTTTATTTGGGGAATGATGCTCCTGCATTTTACTATTCAACAGAAGACTCAGCATGAAAGCAGTTCAGTGCTTCGTGAACAAATACTGGATCTCAGTAAAAGATACATAAAAGCATTAGCAGAAGAGAATAGAAATGTAGTGGATGGCCCTTATGTTGGGACAATGACTGCATATGGTGAGTAGGTTTGAATAGATTCCTACATTAAAACTGCAATATTTCATGCCTTATTCAGTACCATCTGGCCAATCAACTCATCAGCCTATATATTTGAGGTTTAGAAATTCCTTCCTTCCTTCCTTCCTTCCTTCCTTCCTTCCTTCCTTCCTTCCTTCCTTCCTTCCTTCCTTCCTTCCTTCCTTCCTTCCAATACAGGAATAAATAATATTTCCTTTTATAACTCCTTTCCAGTTTCTTGTGCTAAATGTATAAGGATTTTTGTAAACCAGTCAGACACACAAAAACATGGTCTAGAGTACACAGGAATGTCCATCTCCTTTGATTTAAGTTTATCCATGCCACAACTTTAATGAAGTATTGCAATGAACATAAGTATATATTAATAATGGCTTGTATATCAATAACGTGTGTATTCATAGAGCCCTACTTTCTTGGTGGTTGTACAGATGAAAGGAAATGTCCATGTAAAGCACATTGGGCTCTTGGTGAAAAGGAAATACATTATGAAGGAAATAAATAAAACTGCAAAATAGATGTTGGATTTGATAATTATCTTCATACAAGCATTTTGTGGGTGTATATCTATAATAGTTTAATTGAGACAAAGGGAGATGTATCCAACTTTCTCTCTGCCCATTCAAAGAGTAAAATTATAAGGTTTTCAACATGAGATCCATTTTTATTTTTTCAACTTGTTATCTCTTAGGACTCCTGGTGTTTAACAAACAGATGTACATTACTTAAATATCCAGGATACATTTAAGTACTATATTAAGTACTATATTAATAAGTAAACAATTCTCCAAGCAAAATCAAAATCCAGTAGCAATACAAAATAAAAAATGGATATCAGTTTTCAGTTCACAAAGCCTTTTCACCATTGTTCAAAGCAAACACCAAAAGGCTGATTCAAACAGAGTCAGTGCAACAAATAAATGACACCTTCCTTCCCTCTCTCTCTTCTCTCTCTCTCTCTCTCTCTCTCTCTCTCTCTCTCTCTCTCACACACACACACACACACACAAACACACACCTACCTTAAAACTAGCACCTGCCTCTTGAAACAGTCATGTCAATTGGGTTGATTCTGGTAGAACAGTGTGGCACTAGAAATTGACTTAGATCTAGATACTTGTTAAAAGTAAGTTCAGGGCCCACAACAAAAGTGTGATATGCACCTGGCAATGTATGTCAGCTGACAAATGGATCACTGCATTTTAAAACAACTTGAGCTTCCTGATGGTCTTCAAAGGCTGTCCCATGGGGAACAGTAGTCAGTCGTCAAAGGCTGTCCCATGGGGAACAGTAGTCCAGATGGATGATGATGAAGACATGAATTGTACTGTAGCTAAGTCCTTCTGTTGCAGATACCTCTAGAACTGGCACATGATTCAGAGTTGTGTAAAGACCCACTTGGCTATGTTTATCATCTGCCCAATCAAAAGTAGTTGTAGAAGGAGATTCAAGTTGTGGGCCTGATACTTCAGGCCTTAACGAAAAGGGCTACAATGCATTAAAATAATACAAAATTTTAATATAAAATTAAAATCTTTATATAGTAAAAATAATAGGTTAGAGATTTCCCAAAATTCTGTTGGTCACTTACAATTGTTGTTATAACTAAAATAATTTTAACCAAAATTTGCAAGAAAATACATCCATCCTTTCATATTTGGTGCAGGGGCAGTTTTGAACTGAAAACTGTTGCGCTTTTATTACCACTCTTCTTTTGTAAGCAAGCTTTCAGAATAAAGAAATAATGGTAATAATGGTAATTTAAAGAGATAAATCAGGATGGTATCCAATCTCCCAGACAATTTTAAAAAATAAACCAGAAGAGGCAGAGAACCTGGCTAGGATCTCAGTGGTATTTGCTAAAGGAAAAAAATGCATTTCAACCATTGATTTTTCACACATCTCCCTCGGTCTGAAAAAGTAGCTGCAACCAGAGCAAAGGTAGCAGATTCCTGGGAATTTTAAATGTTAAAGTTGCCCCTCACAGCAAACAAGACTTCCACTTTTTCTGGATGTGGCATTGGTTTTTCTTCCTTTGGATCATGGATGTTTATAGCAGCCTGAATAGCGCATTCATATCATTGTAGCTCTTGGCAGCTGTTTATATTTATAATGTATACACAAGATTTCCCTAAGGTTGAATTTAGACTTTTGAAATTTAAGGAAAGTTGTGTGTTGCAGTAATTACATCTCTTTGTTCAGGGATGAATTTCAGTAGGGTATGAAAATGGGGAGGGGGGGGGAGAGAAGAGGAGGAACAGTACAAGCTAGTAAATGCCCAAGATTTAGCTAGTAACCAACTGGCTAAAGAATTATCATTAGGGAAGAGCAAGACAAGAGAAATTAATCTCCAATTCCTTAAATGTAGGTTTAAGTGGTTGTCCATAACAGGAAAGAAGAATCTTGCAGACTGTGGATATGAAGTTTCATTTATTTGCTATTTTTATAGAGAAATTTCAAAGTTTGGGAGACTTATATTTAAAAGCTGGCAATCAGCACTATGAGCTCAGCCTTTCCACTGTATTTTTTAAAAAGGTCAGGATTTAATTTTTGCCAGAGAGCTGCTGCTTTAAAAAAAAATCTTCCTTTTCCCAACCATATTGTGTAATAGCAGATACATAATGCTGCTAGGAGAGCAGCTAAAAATACATCACATAAAGAGCAAGAAACATTACGTGTTTAACTTCTTCCCCAATTGCTTTGATTTACACCCCATTTATGTAATGTATGTATATATGAATTAAAAATGTAAAATGAATGTTAAAAACAGAAATAAAAGTAATGCAACAATAGTATACATTATTTTCAGAAAACAGACATTTATACTATACTGACCTTCCCTAATTAGAGGTAGTCCTCAACTTACAACCATTCATTTAGTGGCCGTTCAAACTGAAAAAAGTGACTTATGACCATTTGTCACACTTACAGCCGTTGCAGCATCCCCATGGTCACGTGATCGAAATTTGGATATTCGGCAACTGGCCCATATTAATTAATTAATTAATTAATTAATTAATTAATTAATTAATTAAAAGACTTGTATGCCGCCCTATCTCCCGAAGGACTCAGGGCGGCTAACAACAATAAAATAAAATATTACTAACTTAAGAACTGCAGTGATTCACTTAACAATTGTGGCAAGAAAGGTTATAAAATGCGGCAAAACTTAATAACTGTCTTGCTTAGCAATGGAGATTTGGGTCTCAATTATGGTCATACGTCAAGGACCGCCTGTATACTGCAAAGGCTTTGGTAAGACAATATCAAAGTCTTTTAAGTAAGAATGAAGTTTAATAGAAGACTAATACAGTATATACTTCCTGGGGAAAGCCCCTCTTTCAACTACGGGATTTTTCATCATAAACACACATTTTGGCTATTTTCCTGCAGGCAATTATACTCTCTCAGATCCACTGGTCTCAGCAAAATCCAGCACCTACACTTTGGTTTCATACCGGTTGAAAGCTAATATAAATTGATCCAAGCCAAGAGTACATCTTCTACAAAGATGTACTTCTACAATCCTGGTTTAACTCGGGTGTTTCCAAACCTTCACAAGGTCCTGTATGGATTTTAACTCTCAGAATTTCTCCCTAGTGACCATGCTGGGTGTGAACTTCAGC
This sequence comes from Vipera berus, assembly GCF_964194415.1. Lineage (NCBI taxonomy): Eukaryota > Metazoa > Chordata > Lepidosauria > Squamata > Viperidae > Vipera > Vipera berus. The sequence goes on from NC_138202.1 coordinate 137,745,212, forward strand.
TTCCTGGGAATTGAAGGTCACAATCCTGCAAAATTTCTAGATTGGGAATGGTTACATTTTGCTCTGTCTGATTTTTTTTTTTGGAATGCTTTTCAAAGGAGTCCTATCTAGAATGGATTTCTGTAAGCATCTCGTGTTTGAAGCATTCATTCATTCATTCACATATTGCCCATCTCATTGTCAAGCGATTCTGGGCAGCTATATCTGCCTTTTTCAGGAAGTGACTTGGGTAGCCTATCAGATGTTGGCATCAATATTACATTTTAGCTTGTTAAGCCATAATCAATCCCACTCTACCCAGAGGCAGGGCAGAATTTTTACCATCTTTTTGAAATCTGTTGAATTGGAAGGCGAGTCTTAATAACATCAGTTTTACTGTATATACCCTGCTCTAAATCTCAGATGACATTTCCCCATTGTTTCACGCAGATCCTAAAGATTTATAGGAGTAATCTCCACAAATAAATAAAAGATAAAAGAATTCATTTTTTCCTGAATGTTAGGACGCTTTACCTTCACATCCAATAAAGATGCCAGTGTTACCAGACATGTTAAGAAGCTTTTAGAATGAATAGAAATGTGTAATGTACTCATTTTGTCTACTTCCTGCAAAAGTTCTTTTACAAAACTGGTATAACATCAAAACATTTCTGCTGTTTTAAAGGCTTATTTAATACAGTATGGTATGTTTGCCATCTTGAGTTACATATGAAAAAAAAAGGTGGAATAAAAATAAAAAAATAATCAAAATATTTCTGCTGTTCTAAAGGCCTTCTTCATACAGCTTTTAGAATCTGTAGAAAACCACAGAGGTGACTTTAGAGAAACTATATGGTGATTGTTAGTAGACATGAATGTAGCCCAAAAAAGAAGAAAGTATAAGAAAGAAAGATTGTGCCACTTTGACTCCCTTTGCTATATGAGGAGGAGAAGGGGAAATGTTGCTAGGATTTAAAATTTCTACGGGCAGTTTTCAACTTACGAACACAATTGAGCTCACAATTTCTGTTGCTAAGCAGGACAGTTTTCGAGTGAGTTTTTCCCCATTTTGCAATCTTTCTTGCCATAATTGTTAAATCATTCCAGTTAAGTTAGTAACACGGTTGTTAAGTGAATAGGGCTTCCCCCTTGGCTTCGCCGGTTGGAAGGTGGCAAAAGCTGATCACATGACTCTGGGACACTGCAACCGTCATAAATATGTGTCAGTTGCCAAGCATCTGAATTTTGATCATGTCACCATGGGGCTGCTTTAACGGACATAATTGTGAAAAACGGTCGGAATACACTTTTTTCAGTTCCATTGTAACTTCAAATGGTCACTAAACGAATGGGGTATAAGTCGAAGGACTGCCTGTTTTATGGCTTATTTCAGTAAAGTAGAGTTCTGGAGTCCTAATATCCCTGTTACCTGACCTGGCCTATATCAGAGGGCTGGCAGAGTGCAACCAGATGCCAATGGATAATCCCCAAGCAGGAAATTAATAGAGCAGTGTCTCTGCATTTGCACTATAAGCAGTGTCCTCTGCATCCAAATTCTGTCTGATTATCCTTAGAAACTTTGAAATAAGCCAGTGATGGACTTTTATAATATATAAAAGGTAAAGGTTCCCCCGCACATGCGTGCTAGTCGTTTCCAACTCTAGGGGCCGGTGCTCATCTCCGTTTCAAAGCCGAAGAGCCAGCACTTGTCCAAGGACGTCTCCGTGGTCATGTGGCCGGCATGACTAGATGCCAAAGGCGCACGGAACGCTGTTACCTTCCTACCGGAGTGGTCCCTATTTTTCTACTTGCATTTTTATGTGCTTTCGAACTGCTAGGTTGGCAGAAGCTGGGACGAATAACAGGCGCTCACTCTGTTATGCGGCACTCGGGATTCGACCCGCCAAACTGCCGACCTTCTGATTGACAAGCTCAGCATCCTAACCCACTGAGCCACCGCATCCCTTACTTTATAATATATAGGAAGCTTTAATTTCACACATTTTGGATAGCAGAAAATTAAAGTGTAGGCCATTACATGGATTTATTTACATCAGTACACATCATTTCCATGATGTCACTATCTAAATTGGTGCAGACAACATTTGTGCAATGAAGTTGTGATTCAAACTGCAGTGAAGCTGTGGTTTGTTGCAAGTGAAATTTGTTGCACTGAAGCCTAGTAAAATTAGGTTTCACTGGATAATTTTTACAAAACTGTCATCTCTTCAAGATGCTATTAAAGGATTCAGGTTCTGCAAGTAATTTGCAAGTGAGAAACTTCTGATTATATTTAAAAAATCCCGAGTCTATCAAACAGCAGAAGTTACTGGATAAAAGCATTTTGTTGACACATTGCACTTAGCAAACTTTTGAAAGAGTAGGAGGATGTTAGAAGAATTTTGAAATAATGTCCCTTCTAGTATTAAGGAGTTGGAGGATACATTACAACAGTGAAGTTTAATTACTTTTTATGTATCCTCTTGAATTCTCTCTACATATTTTACTGTATTATGATTTTTGCGTCCACAGAGAATTTAGGAATTACTTGGACACACAGACAAACATAATGGCAGAATCAATAGCAATAGTACTTAGACTTATATATTCCTTCATAGTACTTTACAGCTCTCTCTAAGCGGTTTACAAATGTCAGCCTATTGCCCCCAACAATCTGGATCCTCAGAAAGATGGAAGGCTGAGTCAACCTTGAGCCAGTGAGGATTGAACTGCTGACATTGGGCAGAATTAGCCTGCATTGTAGCCACTGCACCAGTACAGCACAGCTCTAGAAACAGATACATTATTTTAAAAGTGGAACAATGAATATTGCATGAAGAAAGGGCCAGATTCTGTCCTAACAGTTTAATTTATCAAGCTTAAGAAAAAAAAATCATATTCATAATTGTACATAAAACAAAGACAGCCCTGTTGTCTTTCTATGTAACAGGTTTTTAAAAATAATTTTATTTAGTTCCTAATGTTTATTATCTGGGTATGCTATTTATCATCTTTATATTTTCTGTGTAGAGTTGATATTTATTCTTTAATTAATTAAACAATCAGTCAAAGTTTCTCTTAATAGTTTAAATGCCTTCTTGGCCCACTTTTCCAATGATATTAAAATAGTAAAATGAATCATTTATGAGACATCCCAGCATGATGGCAAGTAGAGGTAGTCCTCGACTTAACAACAGTTCATTTAGTGACTGTTCAAAGTTACAGCACTGAAAAAAGTGACTTATGGTTTTTCACACTTATACAACCATCGCACACTTACAACTCTGGTCATGTGATCAAAAGTAAGAAGCTTGGGAACTGACTCATGTTTGCAGTATCCTGAGATCATATGATCACCTTTTGTAACCTTCTGACAAGCAAAGTCAATGGGGAAGCTAGATTCACTTAATAACTTATAACTGAAGTAATTCACTTAACAACTCGGGCAAGGAAGGTCATAAAATGGGGCAAAATTCACTTAACAAATGTCTCAGAAATTTTGGGCTCAATTGAGGTCGTATGTCGAGGACCACCTATAATGAAATGTTACCTAAGAACATTTTTTGTTCGTTTTCTGTTTCTGCTTAAGATCATTTTAAATAAAGAAGCAAACTTATTTGCTCCTTCTGTATTTGGAACAAGAAGAATTGGGGGAGGGAGAGGGAATAAATATATTGATATATTATACAGAGCCATAATCTTTCATTGTCCAAAACCAGCTTGGAAAATGGTGCTTTCCTGCTCCTGAATGGGATCAGTGCCATTGTGTATAAAGTGTGTCCTGGATGTTCCTCTTGCTGTTGGTTTTCACTTTCTAACCTTTCTGTTTATTTTGCAAGAAGGCACCTGCCTCTTTTTAAAAACTAAGTAGTTCCCCTTGTTTTCTCTCAACAACTGTTCTTTTCCCCCATCCCATCTTATCATTACGAAATCTTACTTATTTGGCAAAAAGGAAAGACTGCAAAATCCTTGAACAGACCTGCCTACAGGTCAAGGCTAACCTGTATAGGTGCTGGTAATGACCTATAAAGCCCTAAATGGCTTGGGTCCGGACTATCTAAGGGAACACCTGCTGCCAGCATCATCTTCCCATCGTCCTGTGCACCCCCACAGGGAGGGCTTTCTTAGGGTACCGCCGGTTAATGAATGCCGGCGGGTTATTCCCAGGGGAAGGGCGTTCTCTGTGGGTGCGCCTGCCCTATGGAACCAACTACCCACAGAACTTAAGACTGCCCCCGACCTTCGCTCATTTCGCCGGGACCTGAAAACTTGGCTCTTCGATCTGTTTGGTCCAGACTGTGGGGTTGTTAATTTAACTGGGTTTTAGATTTACTCTTGGGGCTTGAATTTAATTTAATTGTTTTTAATTTTTTGTATTCATGGTTTTAACTCCCCTGTAAACCGCCCTGAGTCCTACAGGAATAGGGCGGTATACAAATCCAAATACCGGTAAATAAATAAACCTTCTTTCATATCTCCCTAAATATCTTTCCTTCTCTGAAGCTGCTCTTTAGAACAAGTGTCCCAATTGTTGCCTTGTCTCATTTCCTGACAAGATTCTGTGACCGCTGTGAATGCAATTGCTTGAAAGGTAGAGGCCACCATCCTTAGAAACAGGCCTGTTGCACTGCTTTTGTCAGTCATGTAACATTAGTGCTTGTTTTGTAAGGCATAATAGCTCTGACACCCTGTACCAAGAGTTACATTCTGATTCTCCTGCTAAATATTACATATTGGCTAGAATTCGTGCTAACTTGTCCTTGAACGGAATACATTTAAAGACTATTGATGTGCCATGTTTCTCTTCACAAGGGACAATCATTTATTCTTTTTGAACCTGAAAAGAAATTTCAGTAAGATAGCAGATGCTAAAAGCTGTTCTGGAAGCAAAAGGTTTTCTGCCTTAATTCTGTTCGGCAAGGAAAATTAAATATATTATTGAAAATGACATCCTGCCCAAATTTTAACTTCATCTGCCTTGTGGTTTCTTTAGCTATAATTTTGTTACCTATAATTGTCAGACTCTTGGTTCTGCAGATGAAGTATCCAAGAATGGGAATCCTGACAAGAAATTTTGCTTGTTAGAAAAATCTCCTTTGGGAAATTACAATTATTGTCAACATGAGTTTCTTAGAAAAAAAATCATTTCAAAAATGAAGTTATTTTTGTCAAAAGCTTAAAAAAATCAGAGACATATGAACTCTACCATTTCCATCACCCCTGTTATTGTAATGCACAGTGGCATTGAACAGGTAATTCTCACTTAACTACAATAATTGCTGCTAAGCTATAACAGTGATAAAAAGCACAGTGTTATGTGACCCTGCTGCTTAGTGTTGGCAGTTCTGGCAATCTCAGGTTACCGTCATTAAGCAGGGACCATGCAGGTTGTTAAGACAGGGCCTCATGTTATTACATTTTCCAAGTTTCTGCTAACTTCTCCATTGACTTTGTTTGTCAGAAGTCGAAAGGAGAAGTCACACAAATTGTAATCATGTGACCATGGAATGCTGTAACGGTTGGTTAATCTGGGCCAATTGCTGAGCAGCCAAATTCCCCTCATGTGTCCACAGGGTTACTGTGACGGATGGAATTTCAAGGACCGTTTTAACTATCACTTATTCAGCGCCATCACAAATTTGAACAGTTGCTGAATGAGTGATTGTTAAATGGCCACCTGTATTACCATCCGCTAGAGACAATTAATTGCTCACAAACTGGTAGATGACTTGAAAATAAATGAGTTAAAAACACGATTAGTAAATGTTTTATGTTCAGAGATATATGAAGTAACTTGTCTAGTAGGGCTGTGCAAAGCCTTTGAACGAGGTTCATCATGATTATGAGAGCATAAATAAAGCCCCTTTGAATTATGAAAGCAGCCATGTCTCCTTTATTTTAAACGGACCTTCATTTTGATTTGAAGAAAGCCAAGCAAAGTGGAAGCATATTTAGAGACAGCTGAAACCTGAAAACTGCATGCATGGAAAATAAGGAGCCTTTTTTAACTCTTAGAAAAGAAGGGCTTCATACATACTACTTCACATTCTGAAAAAAACTCTTCCAAAAACTTTGCACAACCCTATTATGCGCACATCAGTAGAATGAAATAAGTCACTGCTGTCACTGCATGATGAAAGGATTGGTGTTTGAATGTATAGTAAGAAATGGTACTATATTTGGTTCCGCTTCAAATAGTAAAGCTATGATTTTGTCACAATACATCACATATAGAAAACATGGATTGCCATAAATGATAATGCTGTCTGCACATGGTCTTTAGCCTCACATAAGTCAATAAAGTGAATTGGGGACTTCCAGGAAGTATAATAATTTGCTTCAGTAATACGTAATATCATTGCTTTGAACCGAATAAAATATTGAATAGTTCTTTGTTTTATATTTTCCTTTATAAAGCTAATTGGTTTTATTTGCTTTCCTGATTTAGATTTGAAGAAAACTCTTGCTGTCTTACTGGATAATATATTGCAGCGTATTGGGAAGCTTGAGTCTAAAGTTGAGAACCTTGTAATCAATGGCACAGGTGCAAATTCCACAAATAGTACCACCACTGCAATTCCTAGTTCGGGAGCGGCTGAAAAGCTGAATGTTGCAGGTAGGTCTGAAAACTCTTCGTTTCTGTCCTTTAATTATGAACTATATAGCATAATATAAAATAGTCTAAAAGTAGATTTTATTATTATTATTATTATTATTATTATTATTATTATTATTATTATTATTATTATTATTATTCTTAAAGGTTCAGGGAACGAGGGGAGGGGAGAGGAGGCTAATTAAGGATGGTTCCTCAATTTCAGTTCAGTGATCATTCTAAATTACAATAACATAGAAGGGAGTTACGACCTGGGTCCAAAGTTACAGCTGTTGCAGCACCTCACAGTCACATGATAAAAATTAGGGGTTTGGGCAGCGGGTAACTGTGATGATCAAGTCAGCAATAAGGGGAGCCTTTCCTGCAGATGGACCTGGCATTTAAAAGCAGTAGCCCAAAACCTGGGCCACTGTTTGTCTGCTGACTAACAGGTAAATAGTTTGAGCTCGGGGCCAGAACATGAGACAGATTAAGACATTAGGAGTGTGTTCCTTTTGAGTGGCTCACTCCCTTATTTCCCAACCATTGTATCTCCCCATATCCAACACCACTGAGATACAGTGCCCCACCCTATTCACCCCTCTAGTTTTCTTCGTCCCCCATCCTCAGCTTCCCATCTCAAGCTAAAATGAACCCCCCGCTCCAAACAACATACATCACAGCTAGAAGTAAAACCTGACAGCTGCTATAGCAGCACCTCTCAGCCTCCTCACTCATTTCTTCATCTGACCCCCTAATTAATCAGTAGAAAGAATTAATCAGTGGAATGGCTTGCCTCCAGAAGTTATGAGTGCTCCAACGTTGGAGTTTGTAAAGAAGAGATTGGACAACCATTTGTCTGAAATTGTATAGGGTTCCTACTTGAGCAGGGGTTTGGACGAGAAGACCTCCAAGGCCCTTCCAGTTCTGTTATTTGAATTGCTCTCAGCCATGCTGCAGGGAGCCACTTCCCCCTGGTTCTCATCCAGAGAAGAGGATCTAAGTACACTCTCCTCACTCTCATCCCAGGATCCCCAGAGAAACCTCTTCATAGTACAAAATCATGTTATTCAAAACAAAGTAGCCCAAGACTGGCTTCACACATAGCTGAGAAGATGAGGTGGCCATGCAAAACTTTCGGCAGCTGAGGAAGCCAAATACACTTCCTAGAATGCCACTGCCTCAGCCACTGGCCATCCACCATGTAGTGCAAATTCATGTAGTCTCCGGCATCCAAGAGTCCAGGGCTTCCATTGTCTGAAGTATAGACAGAAAGTCCAGCAGCAACCTATCATCCTCCACACTAATAGATCTTGCTGCTGGCCTTGATAGAGGACAGGAGAGCTTAATTTCTTTGCTGCCTCCATTATTGACGGGTCCTTGGTACTCTCTGAGCATGCTTGTTTTCTTGCAGACATTTCCTTAATCAAACTACGTAACATCAGTGCTAGTAAGGAGTGGGGTTCTTTTGTTCTTTTTTGGGCTGGATGATTGTCTCTTTTGTGTAGTCTGTAGATGTTGTTAATGTCTATGTGTCTATTGATGGCTTATTTGTCAGAGTGCTGGGCTTCTAGAAATTCCCTGGCATTTTTGGTCTTGGCTTGGTCTAGGATAGTCATATTTTCTCAATTGAAACTATGGTTAAATCTGTCTATATGTTTCACTTATCTTTACCATCTTGGATATTGATATAGTATATGAAAATAAGTCCTGGACTAAATATTTTCTTCTTAAAATGAAGATACGTTAAGGGGAAATACCTCATATCCATATTACTTAACAACAAAATAAAGCAGTAAATGATAGTTTGTTAAAGGACACGCTTCCTTGCTTCACTTTATGTTTGAATGGCCAATACAGGTAATATACAAATTGTAAGCATTTTATAAGCAAGTTGTGAGCAATTCTTATCTACAGGTTTGGAATTAAGCCAATGTAAAGATTTTTTTTCCATACCTGCTAATTTGTAGTCTATTAGTTCTTGGGCTTAAATTCAAAACATATGCTTTATAAGTATTTTGCTTCTGAGAGACTTGCAAGTCAAATATTTATCTTTGGTTTAAGGCATAATAATGTCTCTTAAGTAAAGACTGGTAGTGCTTGTTGGAAGTTGAATTTTCAACTAAAATATTTCAGTCATTTTCATTGTACATTCTGAAATACAAGCATTTGTTTCCTTTTTTGGTGTTGTTCCATAGTCTTTATCTATCCTATGTAAGTGGCAGATGCTTCTTTTTAGGCAAAAGTTGTTCAAAACTTCTCAAGCCAAAAGATGAAACTATATTATGAAATGCCTTCCAAAGTAATGTGAACCTGGCAGCTGTAATATTGTTTTAAAAAGTAATAAGGGCGTAAAGAATGAGCAACATTTTCAGTTTTGCATTGTATTTCCTCGGGGCTATCTCTCCCTAGTTACATCCTGACAGCTGTTACAGCTGTATGATTATTAAATTAATATCCTGCCTTTCATGTAGGATATAAATGCAGTGGGGAAATACATTTTATTCTCCCAACAACTTTGTAGGTTGGCCTATGAGACAGGGAGTATCCTAGTCCTAGTGTGACTCATGAGTTTCATGATTGGGTGAGCACTTAAAACTGTCTGTCTCTTGTTACAGTCCAACATTTGAATCACTATGTCACACTGTCATTCCCTTCTTTATTTGTTTTTTCCTTCCCAGCATGTGTGACATGTGGTAAGATACGCTCCTTCCTTGCATGTCATTTTTTCCCCTCCGCTCTTCTAATCACTCCTGTTATCTGTAATGGAATCAGGCCAGAATGACAGTCCTCAAGATCAATCATATTCCCATATCTCATGCACATTTGGTGAATATTGGGTGAAGATTTCCCTTGTCCAATTCTGTCTGTGCTCATCTCTGTTTCTTGGCTGATGGAGCCACCTGTCCAATGACATTTTCCATGGTCATGTGGCCAGCATGACTATGCGCCAAAGGCACATGGAATACTGTTACCTTCCCACCAAACTGGTACCTATTTATCTACTTGGATTTGCATACTTTTGAAACTATTAGGTAGGCAGGAACTGAGGGAAGTAATGGGGGTTCTCCCCGTTGCACAGCACTCGGGACTGGGCTGTCAGTTTTCCAGCTGATAAACTTAAAGAGTCTTTAACCACTGAGCCATCACACGTCCTGGGACCAAATCATAAATCCAATGAATAAGAAGCTCTACTTAGAAGCTTAGCAAAGCTTAGGAGGAGAAGCTGCTGGTGGACAGAGCTAATTTCTACACAGGTAGGAATCCCTAAAATGTACGGCATCATAATGGAACAGCCTAAAGCAGGGGTAGGCAACCTCGGCTCTTTTATGACTCATGGACTTCAAGTCCCAGAATTCCTGAGTCAGCTGACTCAGGAATTCTGGAAGTTGAAGTCCATGAGTCATAAAAGAGCCAAGGTTGCCTACCCCTGGCCTAAAGAATACTAATAAAAGAATTCAGGAAATAGGGAACTTTGAATCTCAGTGACTTTAATGGGAATTTATTTTATGCTTTGTGATGTGGAGACAAGCTGAAACAGTAAAGAGGATAGTATCCTATTTATCTTTTCTGCTTTGGCAGGGCTTATCCACACCTGGGCTACACCAGGGAAAGGAGGAGAGTTATCATTATATTTCTAAGAGTTTTTGAAGATTTGCAACACAGAGAAAGGAATTGACATTTGTGATTTCCCTCTGCCTGGTGGTTTTTTTAAGGTTTATTTTCTTGAAAGTTTAGAAATGGTATATGTCAGTCCAAAGAGAATCTGGATAATTTATCAACTTGTGCTAGAAGTGGATGGCCAGAGAGGCACTGTAGGAAATGGGGAAAAGGGAAATCTTATTGTTTCTCCCAGCTTGTGGCAGAAAACCAGTTTGGAAGAAAAAAGAGGAAACTCTTAAGGAGTAATTGTTTTAAAAATTATGAATGGAAATAATGTTAATTGCATTAAAGCAGTGGTCTTCAAACTTGGCCCTTTTATGACTTGTGGACTGAGGAATTCTGGGAGTTGAAGTCCACAAGTCATAAAAGGGCTAAGTTTGAAGACCCCTGCATTAAAGGATATTGATTTTTGATTTTTCTTTAGAAACATGGTTGTTCTTCTGTGTAGCAAAGTATAATTGTTATGGCCTCTGTCCTATTTACCATGTCTCAACAATCTTTTTTTCCCTTGGTTTCTTGATTTCTGTTTGTTTTTTACTTGTCAGTCAGTTTGCTCATTATTTTCCTGGTTGCCACAAAGTAAAAAAGGAGCGTGGTTTGATTCAGGTTTGTGCTGCATCTTGCAATTGGGTGCTGTTGTAATTCAGGTTTAATTAAGAGGGAAATTATGCCTAATTTTTCTTTATAAATAAAATCACTATGTTGTGTTAGTTATGATACATTTCATTTTCTTAAAATGATGACATTTAAGTGTGGTGTATTTAATGAACTTTTCTGGCCTTCTACTAGAACTGTGCAGCAATCTGGGAGGGAATTATTTGGAGCCTGAAGTTGGGGTCAGTGGACAACCCAATTTATCACAATGTGTAATGAGATTCTGCGTGGATCTTGGAGTCATATATTTCTAAAGGCATTCAGATATCTAGATTTTTAAAATGGTTAAATAAAGATTAAACATTCTGATAGATAGATAGATAGATAGATAGATAGATAGATAGATAGATAGATAGATAGATAGATAGATAGATGATAGATAGATAGGATATATAGGATATAGGAATGCAAGATAAAATACATTGCATTCCCAACAATTTTTCCACAGGGTACTGTGGAACACGTTCAGCTAAGAATTAATGACAAGCTTAACTCGAACTCACTCACTTCTTTAACAGTTGCATCACAGCATAGGCATAGCAGGAAAGGAAGTGTCAGAGGCCCAGTTGCTGATTTTATTCAGATCTTGATTGTGGAATAAAGATCTGAATAGAATAACCTAAACAGTCTGTTTCTGATATGTTGTGCTCCATGTGAGTTCATTATTTGTAAGGTTTTCTGATTTTTTTCCTTTTTCTTGAGATGAACACATCATTTCAAACTATGCATCTTGGGAGGATGGTGGGGAAAATAGATGATTGTGATATATTTAACTTATTAAGGGAACAAAGAAGGTGGGATGAAGTGGACAAATTAAGCCTGTCTCTGTCAAGATATATGAAAAATAATCATTGTTTTGTTGAATTTTTTTACATAAGTTCTTGTGCTCTTTAAACTGTATAGAAAGTAAGGGTGTGTTGAGTGAAAAAAGAGAGAGATTTCTGTCCTTAAAAAAAAACCTTGGTGATTATTATAAAGAGACTTTACACTTACTTTCTTCCGTGACAGAAAAATGAGTCTGCTGCAGACTTCTTGTTGAATTATTTACAGATCATCTACTAAGTGACAGGCATAGAGCTCAGCCAAATTAGTAATTATATATAGGTTTTCCGTGTTTTCTAAAATGTTAGCTGTCCAGATTAAGTTAATTAGGCACAGGCTTAAAGGGGATTGTCTTAATTACTCTGATAGTCTTGGCAGTTATCATGGCTACTACCAAGGTCTGCTTTCTCTCCTGCTATCCCTGTAGTTCCAAGGCCTTTAGCATCCATAGATTTGTCTTCTATAACCTGGATATCAGATATACTGATGTAGCAGTTGCCAGAAATACTATGGTACTGTGACACTGCCTAGAAATTTTGGAAGCTACAGTGCAATCATATCTGGATATACCAGTTTGGTATATCCAGATATCATAATTCTTCCGTTATGAAGTAATCCATTTGTGTCAGCCACTTGAGCTTTGACATAAGTAAATAAGTTACACTTGAACTTAACACAAACATGTTACCTTCTTGATTTTATTTATTCTGCTTTTATATTACTACATTCAGTGAGGACTCACGGTGGTTTTAATACTATATAGTAAAACAACCACACAACCATCAAATAAAAGCGGTGTATGATTAAAAATGTACTATTGGACATAATCAACCAACAGTTATTTTAACTGTTAAAATAATCTTTTGAACAGTTTTTTTTCACAGTACCAGGATATTTGGAGATAGGTTGCTATATGGCTTTCTATGGAAAGGTTGTTCCAAAGGGTTGGAGCCATAACTGAGAAACATTGGCTTCAATCTTTAAAAATTCCCTGCAAAGGTAGCCCTTGATGTCCTACACAGGATGTCCAGAACAGGTGGACGGGTACTACTTAAAGGAAATAATCCTGCAAGTACCTGGGCACCAAACCCTGTAAAGATTTATAGGTCAAAACCCCGTACAAGTAGTTCTCGGCTTCCAACAGTTCATTTTTTATTGAAGTTAAAATGGTGGTGAAAAAAGTGAGATGACTGTTTTCCATACTTACGAGCATTGCAGCATTCCCATGAACAAAATTCAGACTCTTGGCAACTGGTTCATCTTTATGACTGTTGCAGTTGTCCCCAGGGTCATGTGATCATCCTTTGCAGCCTTCTGACAAGCAGAGTCAATGGGGAAGCCAGATTCACTTAACAAATGTGTTAGTAAATTAACAACTGCAGTGGTTCACTTAACAGCTGTGGCAAGAAAGGTCGTAAAACGACCTGTTGTAACTCACTTAACATGTTTTAATTAGCAACAGAAATTTTGGACTTCAATTGTCATCCTAAGTCGAGGACTACCTGTACTTTGAATCATACTGTGATAAGATAAGATAAGATAAGATGATAAGATAAGATAAGATAAGATAAGATAAGATAAGATAAGATAAGATAACCTTTATTGTCATTTTTTTTACTGTGGGTACAACGGCACACATCAAAAATGAAATTTATTTGCCCACTTTCAAAGTGAACACATACGTGACACACATACATGGACATCCTATATACAATATATGTATAGACCCACACCCCTTCATACACATAGCAAATAAATATTAAACACTGTCCATCTTGAATATATAACAGAAGGAGGAAGCTTGAGAATTCACAAGTTTTAATGCTGTATGGAATGAATGGCTGAATCTGGATGTTGTGCTTCGGATACCACAAAGCCTCCTCTCAGAAGGTAGCAATGAAAACAGGCCATGAAGAGGACGTGTAGTGTCCCAGACAATCTTACGGACCCTGATCAAGCAACACTTCTCTGCTATGTCTTGGATGGGAGGGAGGGAACTGCCAAAGATCTTTTCAGCCATCTTCACCACTCTCTGCACCGCCTTCCTGTCTGAAGCAATGCGTTAACATTGCATTGAAATAGAAGCTCTTCACAGAGCTGGCTGCTGCATTTTGCACCTACCTCCAAATAACCCTGCAAAGTCAGGCATGGGCTGTTTCAGGCATCTCCTCCAGGAATGGATGCAGGAGATAAGACTGGTATGGTTTCCACCTCCCTATCTGGCAATAGCTATGACTTTACGAGGCCTCCCGAGATCTGGACCTGCTCCATCAGGAAGTCTTCAATTTGTGTATTGTCATCTTGTTCCTGTTGCAAGTTCAAGATAGTAGAAACACCAAGCAAGTTGCATGTACATAAATTCCATTTAAAGAGTGCTTCATTATAAAAATAAGCTTTTTTATTAAAAGGAAACATGAGTTAACACTTTTTTTTACTTCCACAGCTATCTTCTCTCATCTTCCCAACCCCATGGTATATTTAAATATTTATTTATATTTATATAAATTTATATATACTGTATTATATATATGTTTATATAATTATATATTTAAGAGCTTAAAAAGGTGATTCCAAATATTTGGGTTGACGAGAGTTTTCACACTTCAGTAACTGTCAACAGAGCTACTATTAATAGAGCAAACCAAAATTAGATATTACAGGGCTACAGAGAAACGTTCTGCTGAAAAAAGTATTTTAAGAATAGAGTTTGGTGCAGCGGATTATTGCTTCTTTACCGTAGTTATTGCTACACAAGGATTGAAATAGTCTTATCTGCCTGCTTTAGCTATTGTTTGCATCACATTTTCTGTCTCAGTTCAGACCACCTAGTTCCTGGTGTTACATGATTTATCAAGCATTCCTGCTAAGCAGAAGGATACATGGCTATAAGCTAATCATGCCTACTCCGAACTCATTTCCATATCATACAAATTAACAGAATCCATATGATAGGGATTGAGCTTTGTCATGTGTAACAAATATAACCGCTAAAAACTTGCCTAAAGCCCTTGGGGGCCCATCAAATTATATCAATGTCTAGTGATAAATCATTATAATAGATTTTTTCTCATTGTCAGGCTAGGGGGAAAAAGAACTGTTTATCCAGATGAGCTAAATAAAGTGGTCTGACTGTGACAGTGGGGTCAGCTTCTCATTACCTCACTATAAAATTTCTGCCCAGTCAATACCAGTACAAGAGTGGCACAAAGTATATCTTGGTTTACTGTCTTGTTTGTTGTCATGGCAACCTTGAATTCCTTAGTTATTCTGGTTAAAGTTGTCATAACATGAAAGTTGCTATCGAAAATTGTTAGGCTGGGAATCTTCAATATGTCCAACGGGTTGCCAGAATTTTGGAATCTCATCTGAGTTGAATAACAAAATGAGAGAAGGTTTTGGATCCTATGGTTCTTACTAATATCCACTTCTGTCTGTTTTTACATATGTAATAAAGTACTTTTTTAAATGGATATATCTGTTGGGAAATCTCATTTTAATTTTAATGGGTTTTGAGCCTTTATCTAAATTTCTTACTAAAATTGTCATCCAGACCTTTGACTTCCATTAGCTAATTGAATGATAGCTGTACTTTAGTTTAACGAATAGGTTAATTGCATTTCTGGTTAAAAAGTTAGTTGTGCTTAATTATAAATGATGAACAATTATTTCCATTAATTCTTAATAACCTCTCATGTCTGAGCACATTTGATGCACATTCCATTTATTATTCCCTGATTTCGTGGCCCTTTTCCAATTTCCCAGCAGAGAGATGAGGAAGAAGACAGTGCTGCATTTTTAGAATTCGATTAGTATCACAGTGATGATTCATCCTCACAGTCAGTTGAGGTGGAAAAAAATGCTAATCTATTCTCATGTGTTTAATATTATGTATTACATTGTGTTAATTTTTCTTCTTCAGATCTCATTAATGGAGCCCAGGAACAGTGTGAATTGCCTCCTATGGATGGTTTTCCTCACTGTGAGGGCAAAATAAAAGTAAGCCTCATCTATTACACCATTTTTCTGGATGTATTCATTCTCCTATGTTTTAATGATCCCATTTCATCTGGCAATCTGTTAATTGATCAAAAGACAGGTGGAAAAAAATAATTTTCTCTTAGCAATAGGTTAGATTATGTGAGCATGGTGACTGAAGCAAAGTATCCACTAATTCATAAGTTATTGATCCAGATGTCAAAAATAATGCTGCAGAACTCTTTATGAAGATGTTGAGTAGTAACATGTTGCAGGTTGCAGTTATATATGAAGGGCAAGGATAAAAAGAGCTTCTCTACGTGGGAGACGGGTGGTTAAGAATTTTGATATAAAAAGATAGATAGATAGATAGATAGATAGATAGATAGATAGATAGATAGATAGATAGACAGACAGACAGACAGACAGACAGACAGACAGACAGACAGACAGACAGACAGACAGACAGACAGACAGACAGAGTACATACATACATACATAAAAATCTAATAAGTTTCCAGTCTCATTTACCGGTACAAATCTGGTGGGATGAAAACTCCATATAAAAATGTAAACTTCATGCTACATAGATGGATAATGATCATGGTCTCGGTGATTGTAGAAATAGGGAAATAGTTTTGACCAGTAGTAAAATTCCTACAAATTATATGAATTATCCTTATAATTGAAGCTTGCATTGACCTTGTTGATTCAAAATGCTGTGGGAGCAGCCACCTGAAACTTGGTTAAACTGTGTAGTTAGAATTGTATCCTAGGTTCATAAGAACCGTAACCTGTTGTTTGAAGGTATATGCATTGTTATTATTATTTGTTCTTTCCTTTTTAGTGGATGAAAGATATGTGGAGATCTGATCCTTGTTATGCAAGTTACGGTGTTGATGGGTCCACATGCTCATTCTTTATTTACCTCAGTGAGGTCGGTAAATTTTTATTTCAACCAATACATTAAGATATGGTGAACTTTTGTCTCTATCTGAATGCATCTGATAAACTGATTGTACTGTGTAAAAACTTGGAATATAAAAAATTGCTAGTCTTTAAAGTAGAAAAGGGTTTTTATTGCTTATGCTGCAAGAAAATATTCCTATGAAAATGACTCTAAGCCTTATTAATTTAATAGCATGAAAGTACTGAAAGTTTTCAGTTTGCCATGCAAATTTCTTTCCCAGAGGAAAATGACATCTTCTCTTTTCAACTAATTATAACTTGTCAATATTTGCACCCCTATAAACTGTGTTTACTGCCAGACAGAACTCTGCCAGTCTTTGAGGAAATGCTTTGCTTTCATGAAGGCTCACTTTTTTTCCCCAATGTGGCCCCTTTATTTTTGCAGCATCATAAAACAGCCACCTTCCTTTGTCTGCTACAGCTGTCTTAGCCAGCTGAAAGTGCCGAGTGGAATACAAGTAGTCCTCAACTTATGACCAGTCACTTAGTGACCATTCATAGTTACAATGGACCTCCCCGGAGGTACTTACGACTTGGTTCTGAAGTTCCAACCATTGAGCAGGGGAACAATCATGTGACAGAATTTTGGGCACTTTGCAACTAGCTGCCAAACCCAAGGAACCAAGAACAACACGAGAAATTACTTCAGTGTAGTTTCTTTACTGATGCAGGGTCCATTACAGTCATAAATTGAGGACTACCTGCATGACCAAACTTTCTCTGGTCAAAGGCTGCTTTTGTTGGTAGTTGTCTTCTGAAATACGGTCAACTATAGTTCCAGAGTCAATACAGTTCCTTCCTTCCTATTGCATTTTGACCAATGGCCAATTTAATTCAAGTATACTGTATTGAATAAAAATAAATGCAGTTATTATTGCTTTTGTTAATTATTGACTTAGAGTATATGTGCACAGTAACAATTAATAATTGATAATAAAAGAGCCAGAGTTAATGTTATAATTGTTACTGTAATATTTATGGCTCCTGCCTGTGAATTTTTTTTACTTCCGTCATTGCAGTAGATACATTGGCCTATTAAACTACTTTAATTTGTTTCAGATCATTCTTCCTCCTTGTATTATATTGCTTTCTTATTATTTCTCTTATACTTTTCCCTCAAATAACTCGGAATTCACATAGGCTTGTTTTAAATCTCTTGGGGATTAGATCAGTTCTCTTATCTCTTAACTTATTCCAGTAACTGCAACTATATCATTCTGTCTGTGGCACTGTCGGCTATAGACAGCATAGACCTAATAAAATCAGTTTGATCCCAGAACAACTTATGGGAGACAATCACTAATAGAAAAGAAGGCAAAAACAGTAAAAAGTCCAGAGAGTACACTTAAGCACTTATTTTTGAACGCTCATCATGCTTGGTGAAGCTTTCATCATGCAGCAGTGGTGCTGTCATCTAAATAAGGTAGGAAACTATTAAGATAGCTTAAGACTTACAACCATCCATTTAGTGGTTGTTCAAAGTTACAATGACACTGAAAAAAGTGACTTATGCCCACTTTTTACACGACCTTGGCAGCATCCCCATGATGACATGATCAGAATTTTTGGCACTTGGCAACTGGCGTGTATTTATGATGGCTGCAGTGTCCTGGGGTCACTTCATCACCTTTTGTGACCTCCCGACAATCAAAATCAGCAGAGAAGCCAGATTCACTTAACAGTTGTGTTACTAACTTAACAACTGCAGTAATTCACTTAACAACTGTGGCAAGAAAGGTTATGAAATGGGGCAAAACTCATTTAACAACTGTTTTCACTTAGTAATAGAAATTTTGAGCTCAACTGTTGTTGTAAGTAGAGGACTTACAGTGTGCAGCAGCCGCCAAAAAAGCTAATACAATCCTTGGTTGTATTAAACAGAGGCTAGAATCAAAATCAGGTGAAGTATTAGTACCGCTTTATAAATCCTTTACAGGGACGCGGTGGCTCAGTGGGTTAAGACGCTGAGCTTGTCGATCGGAAGGTCGGCAGTTTGGCGGGTCGAATCCCGAGTGCCGCGTAACAGAGTGAGCGCCTGTTACTCGTCCCAGCTTCTGCCAACCTAGCAGTTCGAAAGCACGTAAAAAATGCAAGTAGAAAAATAGGGACCACTACGGTGGGAAGGTAACAGCGTTCCGTGCGCCTTTGGCGTCTAGTCATGCCAGCCACATGACCACGGAGACATCCTCGGACAAGCGCTGGCTCTTCGGCTTTGAAACGGAGATGAGCACCGGCCCCTAGAGTCGGAAACGACTAGCACGCAAGTGCGGGGGAACCTTTACCTTTACCTATAAATCCTTAGTAATACCACACCTGGAATACTACGTCCAGTTTTGGTCACTACAGTACAAAAACGATGTTGAGACTTTGGGGAAAGTGCAAAGAAAGAGCAACTAAAATGATTTAAGGGCCTAGAGACAAAAACATATGAAGGCCGGTTGCAGGAATTGGGTATGGCCAGTCTAGAGAAAAGGAGGACTAGGGGTGACATGATAGCAGTATTCCAATAGTTGAGGGGCTGCCACAAAGTAGACGGGGTCAACCTATTTTCCAAAGCATCAGAAGGCAAGACAAGAAACAATGGATGAAAGCTAATCAAGGAGAGAGGCAACTTGGAATTAAGGAGAAACTTCGTAACGGTGAGGACAATTAACCAGTGGAACAACTTTGCCTTCAGAAGTGCTTCATCACTGAAGGTTTTGAAGAAAAGACCGGACAGCCACTTGTCTGAATAGGTCTGGGTCTCTTGCTTGAGCAGAGGGTTGGACTAGAAGACCTCCAAGGTCCCTACCAGCTCTATGCTGATTGATTGATTGATTGATTGACTCACTAACTGACTATCTGTATTGCCTCTAAACCTAAAACCTCCATAGAATCACAGCAATTAAAATAATCGCTCAGCCTGAAGCAGCAGCCAACTAGCTTTGGCTGCCTCATTCCTGAGCATAGCACAGAATCCTTTTGTGTGGCTTTTCCAATTACATACTAATAGAAGCTCAGCAGCATTCTATTTGTTGTGCCCTAGAAATGCTAAAACCAATACTCTTTCCACGGTTATGGAATTTCACACAGAGCCACATATTAGTTTTTGCAAGTTCCTATGTGTTTTGCAGACACTGGGTTGACAGACCACCTCTGTTTTGAATAGTGGTGTACGCTCATTTGTTCCGAGTTAGTGTCTCTGCGTGTTACAACAGGACATCGTTAACGCTTCAGTTTGTCCCAGGTCGTACATAACGAATTTGCTGTTAGTTCTACACAACACCAAAGTTCTACTTACAGCAGAAAAGGAGAAGGAGCAAAGAGTATTTCAAGCAAACCTTAGGGTCGTTTGAAAGTAGTAAATGGCCTCACATTTATTTATTTTTTAAAAAGTCAGTGTGAGCTTGTGTTGAAATATAGTCAGGAGTCATAGGTACTGTAGCTGCTTCCCAGAGAGCAAAGAGGCAGCAGAGCTTTGGAATAGGAAGAGGTAAAAATTGATTCTTCCTAGCAGTTCACAGAGTATATCTATAGTTATACAGATAGTTAAGGGGATGCGGTGGCTCAGTGGGTTAGGACGCTGAGCTTGTCGATCAGAAGGTCGGCAGTTTGGCGGGTCAAATCCCGAGTGCCGCGTAACAGAGTGAGCGCCTGTTACTCATCCCAGCTTCTGCCAACCTAGCAGTTCGAAAGCACGTAAAAATGCAAGTAGAAAAACAGGGACCGCTACGGTGGGAAGGTAACAGCGTTCCGTGCGCCTCTGGCATCTAGTCATGCCGGCCACATGACCACGGAGACGTCCTCGGCTTTGAAATGGAGATGAGCACCGGCCCCTAGAGTTGGAAACGACTAGCACGCATGTGCAGGGGAACCTTTACCTTCACCTTACAGATAGTTGTTTTAAGCCAGCAAGATTCTACGTGAACAGCAATAAAGAAACTACTCAGAAGTAACTCCATGTGTCATTCCTGGTTTACAGGGGCCTGACAGAGATAACTGTTTTATCAATAAAAAGTCTTACAGTGATCATTGTTTATTGTAAGCACTGGAGTTTGGATCTGTTTGTTGCAATGTATAGTTTTTTATATAAATGTTTTGAGCAGCTGCAGTTATTAACTGGATACTGCAATGGTTCAGAGATTCCACATAGTTGGCTGTGAATTGACCTAATTATGCATGATGAGTGATAAATCATTGATAGTATGCTGAATGGCTTGTGCCTTCTTTTTCTGTGTTGCTTCACGTGTTGAGATTTTGGTAGTGGGGGCAAGGTCATTTTTCCTTACCTTTTGTCACTTTCCACTCTGGAGGGATCTGAAGCCAGGAGAAGCAGTAAAGTGTCTGAAAGAAGGTTTTTTTTCCCCCAAACCATTTTTATTCCTCCCCCACAATTAAATGAATGAGCAAAAGTGGTTTTAAAAAACCCCTCCATTTCCTTCTAAATTTTAAGGTAGAAAGGTGTTTGTTTTTTCTCTTGCTGCTAAACTTTCAGAAATTTTATAGCTTTCCCTAAATAATGGGATACAATATCTGGAACATATTACCCTGGAGAATTCCCTGTTTTTAAAAAAAAGATTTTTATCCCAAACATTTTGTCCCAACGTTTGATATTTCTTCACACTTGTTTAATTCCAACTTCTACTTCTTTTAATCCAGCATTTCTCATGATATTTCTGTATGTAAATGAAATAGTTAGGTTGACACATTACCATGGTTCTTTCCTATTTTTGAACCATTTAGTTGCTCCATAATCCCTTTCAATTATTGTTTTTTGGTCCACATATAATTCTTCATTATATAGGTGGTATACACATGTTTAACAAGGATAGCCTGATTTGTTGCCTCTGCAGGAAAAAGTCTTAGTATAATTGAAAAAGGGGAAAAATGCTTTTGTGTGAAACTGTCTTGCCTTTTTCATTTAATATCTCTGGGGTGATCAAGTGCCTTTGCTTCTTCTGTAACTAAATCCGTACCTTTGGTACTTTTCCTTTCACAAATGGTTGAAGTCTTGACTATAATCATTAGAATTATTTTATTAGCATGTAAGTGCAACTTGCTTGTTAGTCTGAATATTATTCAGCACTTGGGTTTGTGAGTGTTGCTATTTTGGTACCATTCAATATGCCACTCTTTGTGTTTTATTGAAGATTAACAATGGTTTGCTTTCTTGATTTTTTTCATGCAAACCTATGTTAGAAATGGTGTGTTGTGTTATGCTGAGTGAACACTTGTTCGTTTAATACTTTTTATCTGCTGATAAATCATCAGCCTTGATTGTAGATGACACAGAATATTGTATGTCATGACTATGTGTAGCTCTTTAGTTACTTTATTTTTGTATGTTTTGCGTCAGCCTTGAAAAGATAAGAAGTTAGCTTGTTAATATCTCCCTCACATTAAAAACTATTCCTGGCATGTAATTGTAAATGTTGTTATCAATATCTTTTTATAACATAAGCATATTATAGAGAATACAATAAACCTCTTTCACCAAAATGAGAAGTGTGATATAACTGTGATTGAAAGGGGTTTTTTTTTAGATCAGTCAATCTAGATCAGGGGTGTCAAACTCAATTTCATTGAGGGCCGCATCAGCATTGCGGTTGCCCTCAGGGGGCCGGGTAGGTATGGCCAGGGTCGGCGTGGCCTACTGGGTGGGCGTGGCTAGAGTGCATATGGCCTACTGGGTGGGCGTGGCCAGCTCTACATCGTACGCATCAAGGATGCCTATGGGGGCCTGGGCAGGAGTGGGACAGATCTGAGGGTCTCTGGCAGAAGGAGGGTCTCTGGGCCAGGGCCAAGGCAGTGGGTGGGGGCCGTTCCCTCACTGTTTCCAGGATGGCTTTGCGGGTCACATGAAACCACTTCGCGGGCCGGATCCGGCCCCCAGGCCTTGTGTTTGACATGTCTGATCTAGATCCTCCTAAGTTTGGCATGGAAAAATTAAAATATTACTTTTGATTAACTGCAAACATATTATAAAATAGGTTTATATCATAATTCCAATCTGTTGGATTTGCTTTGAGAAAGGAGTGTAAATAAAGTTAATCTCCAGGAATATCTCTGCCTATATTTGCCTGGACACAATGGTCATCCTTGAAGCCCTACCTCTGGGCATTTGCATTAAAAGTAAAATTAGATGCGTGAGTACAAAGTGGGGGAGCACTCATAATTCTCAGACTACACTTGTGGGTACAGATAGTCCTCGACTTACAACAGTTCATTTAGTGACCGTTCAAAGTTACTGCAGCACTGAAAAAATTGACTTACAACCATTTTTCACACTTATGACAGTTGCGGCATCCCCATGGTCGCATGATCAAAATTCAGAAGCTTGGGAACTGAGTCACATTTATCACCATTGTAGTGTCCCGGGGTCATGTGATCACCTTTTGGGATCTTCTGACAAGGAAAGTCAGTGGGTTAACCAGATTCACTTAACTGTAGTGATTCACTTAACAACTGTCGCAAGAAAGGTCGTAAAATGGAGCAAAATTCACTTAACAAATTTAGCAACAAAAATTTTGGGCTCAGTTGTCATAGGTTGAGGGCTACTCTATTTGCTGTAGGATATCATAAATAATGCCCATATTAATGTGATTTTGAGGCCATGCCAGGCGTTCTTCTCTAAGTATTTTTGTAATTTTTACAGATAGACTTTATTTTAAATGTACAAACAATATGCAATAATCACTTTTATGTTTTATAATGTGTGGTATTATTGTTTGAATTTTTATTTTAATAGATTGATAGTCCATATTGAGAACTTTGGTTATTGGCCCCTTAACAATTGTAATAGTAACAGAGAATAATGAAAATGGCCAAATAATTAGCTAGTGTTACAAACTATCACTTGTTTGACATGTAGCCTACTTTACTATAAGCTCTGATAGAATAAAACTAATTAGACGTTGGACAGAAACGGCCAATTAAATTGTCATCAGTTATGCTGCATTTTGTCCTGTGTACCTTTTATTGGATGTTAGCTTCCTATCAGATAAAGTTCATAGAAAATGCTAAAAACCTAGTTCAACATTATGTATGGATGCAGTTCTTTTCCAAATTAATTTTTATTAAAGGAAGTTTTAACTGAATAAATACAAATGGAAAGGAAAATTAAAAGTAAGTAAGAATTAAATAAAGACAAAAAACGAAAGAGAAATGGGAAAAAAATATAAAGGAGTGGCTTTACAGTTACAATCTGCCATAATTTATTACAATTGTCTGTCTGCTAATCCCAGGAAGAAAAGTTCTGGTTTCAGATTAATAGTAATCTTTAGAATTCTTTGTATTATTTTACGCACCAAGCATGATAAAATAACCTCTCATGTTTTCACATTGCCATGTACAGATATGCTTCTAAGTGACTAATAATACCTGCATTAATTTCATAGGTCCCTTACAAAACCCATATCAAGCCGTACTACTTCATTTGTTCAGGTGCTGTCTTCTGGCATTATGCTGTTGAGCTGTTTGGCTTATTTGGAATTTTAAAAATATGTAGATACCCTTCCAAGATATAATTTTTGTAAGAAGAAAGTACACATTTATTTGTACTACATTATTTTAATAGATGAATAAATATTTTAGTATATATTCTCATTCATCCATTAGGACGCATAGGCTTAACTTGCCATTTCATACTTAAACTTTGTAAAAATCATGTTATTTTTGGTAAGGCTTAGATATATATGTATATAAATATATGGGGCATTTAATCCCATTGGGGCATCATTTTTCATAATCTCCTTTCTTGTAAAATTTAGTTTTTCTTTTCTTTTTTTAGCAGAGCTTTGTGCTTCACTGCTAGTGTGGTTATGAATAAGAACTAACAATTTTGAAAGGCTGCCTATTTTTTCTTTTCTTTTTGAAACCTACGGTACAAGCTAGAATATTGGATGACTGACGTTCTGGCTAAAAGCCATCTCTTGAATTACAAAGGGCTAGTACATTTCCTTATTGTTCAAAAGTACTGGGTCACCTGGTAAAGATTGACACTTCCGCTACAAGGAAATGCCATCATAATATTGACCACAAATTATTCAGCAAACATACTTAATCCTACCTTTCATTTGTACTTTATGGTAAGCATCTATAGATGAAAACTATGGTATTAGTGATTGAAAGCACAAAAGGAAGTTCTTGTATCCAATACAACAGTGTGGATATATGAATTAGTCTGAGTCACTTAAAACTGACATTTTATATGACTATTCACTAAAATGGACAGTGGTGGAGAATTAACACATTATGATATGGCTGAAAGCTGAATGCTAACTATTGTGGCTATGTTTATAGTAGTTTGGGAGAAATAGAAACGAATCAAACTAGAAATTTTAATAGTAAGAAATTAGTTTTTGAAGGGGGAAAAATCTAATATTAATATTTTTTTTAACTTCATCACTAGTGGAAATCCCCCAAAGATAGGGATGCTGTGCTGATCTCCTGTAGCTTTTCCTTTAACAAATTGAAAACAAACAATATTTAATTGTAACATTAACTTAATTATATGTCTTCTGTGCTGTTGCTGTGCCTACTTAAGTTTCTCTAACAGAAGAGCTGGATCTGGTGTGAAGGTTATACGTTCAGTTTATCTACATCAGAATAAAGTTCTATATGACTCAAGGAGTTGTATCTGTGCAAGTAAGCACAATCCCATTATAACATTTTAATAACTGAATATTCTTTCGTGAGAATAATTATTTAAATTTGAACAGTTCAAAAGCAAACATGCTGTTACAATTGATCAACAATCGTCCTTAATGGAGATTTTTTTTTGCTCTTATTTGTTTCATCGTGGAAATAGCTCTAACTAACCGGACAATATTGATGATTAATTAATTCTAATAAAATATGCGGGATTTGGATATTATCCACAAAGTAATGTTATATGAGAAATTTTAATACTGGCTTTGTTCCAAGTTACCAGATCAGTTCCTTCCCAAAGTTTCTCAGTTTTCTGTTGCTTGTGGGCTTAATCTCCAGAACACTTTAGCTATCATTTTTTACATGTAAGAACATTTTCCTTTATTCAATCTTTGTTCAACATTACCAGTGCAGACACTGCTCAATCCAAGGATATGCTTGATAAGCAAAAAAAAAAATTCTTGGAAAAAAAAACAGAAGTAGAAAGCATGTGAATTTAAGTAATCCTTCATTTAATCTGGAATGGCTTTCTTTAGTTTTCCCACAGCCGTCCATGGATGATTAGATATCTTCCATTTCAGCACTCTGCCATCCCTGTACTTTATTTCCAGTTAGCAAAATTGGTTTACCCTTTTGCAGCATATATATTCACCTACTTCTTTGGTTTTTAATTTTGAATGCATTATTTTCGGGGGGGGGGTTATATCGAGATTAAAAAAACCAAACGAAATTACTTTTTTTCTAGGAATAAAACCACAGTCCAATAAAGAAATATGTGATATTAATATTGGTCTGCATGGCAATTTATATTGAAATAAGCTGAAATAATTTTTACACAAGGCCTTTTAAAGACTCAAACGACCACAGGCAGAATGAATATTCATTATTCTCTGTCACACAGACTTATTCCTCTTATATGTCACTTTTTCTCTCTCTTTTGAATTCAAATATTTCATGACTGAAAGCAAACCCAAATATTGAAATAATTGAATGGAAAGAAGGACAATATACAATATTACATCACTGAGCCTTTCCAGTTCTAAACCATGTTTTGAATGGGCTTTTTCCACATAGCCCAAAGACTCTGTATGTTTTCCTCTAGCATGTGAATATTGAGAAGGTGAACATTAATAGTGAACAAGAACATTGTTTAAATATAACATTTATTTCCCAATAGTTCGTTGGTTGTTCTATCAGGAATTAGATTCTCTTCTAATGATTTCTTACTGCATAGTAAACAATTTATATTTGGATGTATATTTGGAAATCCTTAGCTCTTGGTGTATAGTTTCATTTTGTGGATAGCATTTTAGGCATTATTTGATAACAAAGCCAGCAGCCAGTTTTTGAATTTGAATACCCAGCCCCAAAGCATTTGAAACTACATGAGGGTGAGTTCTCATGTACTCAAAGAAGTTAACTCAATATCACATCTAGCTGTTATTGTAACACGACAAAGATTAAAAACAAGCCGCCTCTCCCAAAAAAGGGGGCAAGTCAGCCTACTGCAAAATTCAGGCAGCACAAAGAATGGGAAAATGGAACTTGGCTGTCACTTTTTATAGAACTTATATTACATGCATGCAAGTCACTGGAATTTTTTCATAACGGCTTCCTTGCTTTTCTTTCAATAAAAATTCCTTATCAGAATTTCCTGGGTTCTTATATGCTTGTTTAATTGGCTCCAGTTTAGCCTGCCAGGCAAAAAATCTTATCTGTGATGCATTTTGTGAAATGCATTATCTTCATCTCTAAAATGTTAATACTATTAATGTTACCATGCACTGTGTGGCTTTAAATTACAAGAAGACATTTTATTAATCTTTTGGGACATTTACCATTGGCAACCTAGAGAAGCAACCTAGAACTAAGGAGAAACTTCCTGACAGTTAGAACAATTAACCAGTGGAACAACCTGCCTCCAGAAGTGGTGAATGCTCCAACACTGGAAGTTTTTAAGAAGAGACTGGACAGCCATTTTTCTGAAATGGTATAGGGTTTCCTGCCTGAGCAGGGGGTTGGACTAGATGACCTCCAAGGTCCCTTCTAAATTATTATTATTATTATTATTATTATTATTATTATTATTATTATTATTATTATTATTATTATTATTTAGTTTAATCAGTGGAAATGTCAGCTTTCTATGTGGAATTAAATTGGCCCAATAAAACAAAATTTTGTTGCTTGTAAAAGATTGAATTATTTTTAAGACGTTGTCAAACAAGGTGGAAAAATTTACATTTGGAGTTTAATATGGATATTGACTTGAAACAAATTAAAGTTGAAACTTTGTCAGTGAACAGATTACTTTTAATTTACCTTTAAGTTAAACCCACTTTAATAAATAGATCCGATTAAACCTCAGATTGTAGGTCTACCTTTACTTCTGACCAATACGTAATTAATATATATTTTTATTAATAATAATACCTCCAAATCACAAGACCTTGGCTTTATTCTTATTCTTCCCCTCTGCAGTTTGAATATAAAGTATAAAAGATTAAAAAGAGATTTTCCTAGACATCCCAGCCTTTGAACTACCCAAGGAACTGAAAGGGCAAAGTTTCGCTGTTGGGCAAGCTTCCACGCCAGTCACCTTTCTTTCCTCTCGCTTCGCCTCTTTTTAACCTCACACTCCACCTTCTGTAAGGGAAAGCAAAAGGCTCACTCACCCTCTTGTGAAAGATGGCCTCCATGTTTATGTATCTCCCACTGCCACCATTGGCTTCCACACCACATGGTCCGACCCCGAAAATCAAGCCACGCTCTGGCTGCAGTGCTCCGGCGCCTTATGGCTTCGCCATCGGGACATTTTCAAAAACAAACAAGGATAGGAAGGGAAACAATAGGAAAAGAACGCAACTCTGGAAAATCCATCGAAAAAGGGTGTCATTCTATGACAAAAAAGCCCTACTTATATGAGCTCCTTCTAAAAGATAACCAGTTTATTGAAGGACAGAAGAAACCTTTAGAGGTGAAGCTATTTCCTGTATCTTTTGAACTTCATTGCTGTTTTTGCTGTCTTGCTAAAAACATTTATTTCACCTGCTGAACTTGTTCTGTTATATGTGCTATTAAATGAGGATGGAATTGCATTAACAAACTACACTGTTGGTCATTTTACTGGATTCTGAAGCTGAACCTAACATTTTTGCAGGTTGAAAATTGGTGTCCTCGTTTACCCTGGAGAGCAAAAAATCCCAATGAAGAAATGGATCAGAAGACAATGGTAAGTCTTACTCACATTTAAAATTGGCTTTGGCATTGTTTTAGTTTTTACAAAATAGATTTCTCAATGTTTCCACTAAGAAAAGTAGTATAGATACTAACACAAAGAGTTAGTCCACCCTAACATCTGGTATTCTGATAATGGTCTGCCCTATCATCCCCCCTCTCCCCCTTACTCTGCTGGAAAATAGTATGTGGAAAATAAGTTTTGAGGGAAAAGGTTAAAAAAAATTTAACCATTCAGCAAATACTTATACTCATGGCTCACTTTGTGATGACTGGATTTACTGAATTTGCAAAAGGTATTTAAGATTTAAGTTCAGAATCTTTATTTGGTGAACTGTGAACTGTGTTTGGATGTGACATATCTTCACTAGAATTTTGATAAGTGAGGGAGCCAAATAAGATAAATCAGGATTTTTCAAGGATCAGCAACTTTTGTGTTCCCAAGTGCCATTGCTAGATTTTAGAAAGATCTTATATTGGTATTCTCATGTGAAATGTTGAGAGATTTCATATTTCATTTAGGAATCCAGGTAGATTGTCTGACACCCATGAGTATTGCAAATATTTTTAACATTAATTTCTATTTGTTTTAGTGTTAAATTTCTGCTTTATACTTTTGAATTTTGAAACATCTGTATGTCCCTTTAATGAAAATGAAACAGCAACCTCTCGCCTTCACAAATACGCATAGGAAATTTTGATTTTGCCTTACCACTGATTTTTAAAATGTATTATTTAGTTGAAGGCTGAAATCAGAACCAATTTTGATTTGCTGTACAAAATAATGTCGAGACATGAAGAATTCCGGTGGATGGTGCTGCGAATAAAAAGGATGGCTGACACTTGGATAGAAGCAATAAAATCACTTGCTGAGAAGCAAAACTTGGAGAAGAGAAAACGAAAAAAAGTGAGCTCACTACATAAAATATATTTTTACATTGTTTAAACTTGAAAAGCACATTGCAACTTCAGGGAAGGGAAGTCCCTTGACTGGAGCTCTGGTTCTGTTGATGAGATGGACAGGTAGTTTATCTAGTTTTCTTGGCAATAACAAACTCTGTGTCTGTTTGATACTTTGTAGCCTCCAATTAGGCAAAATGATGCATCATAGGGTATATCTTTGTCTAACTTACAGAAAGTTGGGGCCCTTTACACCCGAGGGACTGAAATTTGAGAAAGTAGTTGCTGCTTCAGTTCTGTGGGCTGTTGCCATTTCAGTGGCCCTATCACAATACGGTCATGTGACCTCATTTTCACCATTTCCTGATACCTTTAAGATGGACACTCGCACAGTCCTTCCCTTTCTTTCCCACCCATCAGCAGCTATTTCCCTGCTTGCTGGGAAGGGAAGGGAAGGAAAAGGGGAGTAACGAAGGAACCTCAACATACCTTTTCTTGCCCACACTGCTCCCATCTCCGTCCTCTTTGACCCCAGCCACCTCCCATGCAATTATTCTGACCCAAGCTGCATCTCTTATGCTCCCTGCTCCCCCCTCCGCACATCCTTCCTAACCTGTGCTGCCTCCTGCACATCCTCCCTGAGCCACATGGCACCTCAGCATCACCATGCTGCCTTCCAGATTTGGCCACCCAACTCATGTCAACATCTTTCAGGAGCCTTCCCTGACCGATGTGGCCCTTCTCGTGCACCCACGCAGACTCGTTCCACCCCATGCTGTACCCCATGCACTCTCCTCAGCCCATGTGACATCTGTCTTTGCAGTCTAATGCACCCAAACCATGCTGCCCCCTGCAGATCCTCCACAGACCGCATGGCACCTCTTGTGCACCTGACCTCCGCAGCATCCTCACATGTCCACCCCAACCAATGTGGCCTCTCTCATACGCCTTTCCTGGCTGATAACACTTTTTCTGATCCATGGCGGAGGGAGGGAAGAAGGAAGGAAGGAAGATTTGTGAAGTTTCTTGCCAGTTTTCCACAGGCAAACTCAATGGGGAAGCTGGCAGAAAGCTGGAAGTTGCTCCCATTCTCACTGCTTTTGTTGCCAACATGTGGCGATTCTGCTCCATTCTTTATATGTGGAAATATCCCTGAGATGAAGACCCAGTGGATTATGGGTTGTCTGGTTAATTACAGCTCTGGATTTTCCTGGTGGTTTCGTCTGTATGTGTGCACGGGTGCTGTTTATTGTAATTTTATCAACATGGAACTGTCTTTGAAGACCACCCACAAACTTCAACCGGTACAGAATGTAGCAGTTTGTGTACTGACAATGTTGAAGTGTTCACTTGTAAAGCCTGCACTGCAGGAACTGAATTGGTTACCAGTTTGTTTCTGGATGCAATTAAAGGTGGGGGTAATAACTTATTTAGGTTTTACATGCCACAGGGCCTGGGTCTCTATGAGATCATTAGCTTCGATTAAAATCTGCCTGCCCAGTTTGAGTCAGTAGAGAATAAACCGCCTTGAGGAGCAGAAAGAACTGATTTGGAGAAAAAATATTTGTGGCTAAAGCTTTTCTGCTGCAGAACTGGATATCCTTAGAAATATGAAGAATAAATAGGAAACATCTTCATTAATAAAACTGCCAGAA
Source organism: Vipera berus (assembly GCF_964194415.1). Lineage (NCBI taxonomy): Eukaryota > Metazoa > Chordata > Lepidosauria > Squamata > Viperidae > Vipera > Vipera berus. The sequence continues at coordinate 137,776,289 of NC_138202.1, forward strand.
ATGATCATTTAAATGGGCATTCCAGGATTGAATGGGTGTGAAAAACTAAGATGTGGATGATGCTAACTTTTTAGTTTTATGAAGGCTGATGAATAGTCCAGATGATTGGACTACTTTTTAAATTTATATTATGATATTTACATATTCATAGTCGTATTATTTAAGAGTACCAGTTTAATGTAGTGGTTAAGGCATCAGGCTAGAAACCAGGAGACTGTGAGTTCTAGTCCACCTTATGGACGAAGCTAGCTGGTTATCTTGGCCAGTCACTTTCTCTGAGACATAAGAAGGAAGCAACAGCAAAACTAAAAAAAATCTTGCCAAGAAAACTGCAGGGACTTGTCCAGACAGTTTCCAAGGATTGAACATGATTGAATGAAAGGGGGTGGGGGGAGAGGGAGTGTTTTATGTTCTTTGTTTTCCTTGTGAAACACTTACATTTGATTGATTGAAGTGCACCTAATAATGAATGAATAAATTTATATATTCATTCATAAATATGGAGCTATAATCTTTAATGTTTTCAGCCAACATAGTTGTAGAACAACATTTGGGAAAATGGTTGGGAAATTGGATCCTGTGTGTGATGTCACACGGTAATGCTTAAGATGAAAAGTAATAATGAAAACTTAAACGTATAAAATATTAACGTTAGTCCTTTTGTACAGGTAGTTCTCAACTTACAACCAAAATTGGCCTCAAAATTTATGTTGCTAAGCAAGACAGTTGTTGTGGAATTTGTCCCATTTTACTAGCTTTCTTGCCACAGCTGTTAAGTGGATCCCTGCAGTTGTTAAGTTAGTAACACGGATGTTAAGTGAAACTGCCTTCCCCATTGACTTTGCTTGTCAGAAGGTCACAAAGGTTGAGATCACCTGACTCTGGGGCAATGCCACGGTCATAAGTATGAATCAGTGGCCAAGCATCCAAAGTTTGATTGTGTGTCCATGGGGACACAGTGATGTGAAAAATGGGGATAAGTTACTTTTTTCCATGCCATTGTAACTTTGATCAGTCACTAAACAAATGGGTGAGGACTACCTGTAGTGGAATTGAAGGAAAATATATATAGTTTTGTCACTGGCCAAAGGTCTAGGGTAGAGTCATTAAATTATCTATATGCATACTAAAGTAAGGAAACTCATACTAGAAATTGTCAACAGTTGGTGCTGAAATTGTTCCTCATTGTCCCTCTTCCTTTCGCAGGTCCTTGTTCATCTGGGACTCCTCACAAAAGAATCTGGATTCAAGATTGCAGAAAATGCCTTCAGTGGTGGCCCGCTTGGCGAACTAGTCCAGTGGAGTGATTTAATTACATCTCTCTATTTACTGGGCCATGACATAAGGATTTCAGCTTCCCTGGCAGAACTCAAGGAGTAAGGAGATTATAATCCACTTTAAAAGTGCAGCAGCAACACCATTCTTCTCAGAGTGTTCATTGTACAGCTGTAATTTTGTGAAGGGGAAAATGAAAGTGATAAATTCCCTAAACAGTGAAAAAATTAGTTTCATAAGCTAAATATATGCATCATGAAACAGATACACTTTGTATACTTTGTAGCTGCTTCTTCCTGAGTTTTGGTTAAATGAATACTAGATGATTCAGACTATGCAGCTTTATTCCCTATCATTACAGGTGTGTTAGACATCTGCAGAAAAACTAAATGGGCTTAATTGGTTGCTTTTTCTTTCTTAAACGAACTTATTTCTTAATAAGAAACTTGTTATGGATAAATTGACTGTAATTTTGGTGAAAATACTTCTTTTGCTACGATTTTGATCTTTTTTGATAGTCTTATTGCATATTATCCATAATTTCTAAATTTAACCGATTTAGAATATTGCATTGGAAAAGCTTTGAGAACACAGATTTTGTTGCATTGCCCTGTTTCACATTAGGGACTGTTTAATAGAAGAAATTTATTATGTCACATCAATGACTATTATTGAAGGTAAAAAGAAAAGGGAATGCCACTGGTTAGATGGTGTCATCAAGGCAATGAACATGAACTGGGGCAAACTCTGGAAGACATGTCTGCCACGCTGTCACTCATGGAGTCATGAAGAATCAAACATGACTTAGCAGCTGAATAGCAACAAATCAATGACTATTACTGATAAGGCCACAGAACTGTTGAGCCATTCACACACTATTAAAGCAAACCCCAAAGGCGTTATATCCTGCTTTCCTCCAAAAGAAGACTATAGCTGTCACTAGAATCTGCCCTTCTTTGATGATATAGAAAGAGTAATAAAAGCAAATGTCTGCAATGTTGACTTGAAAAATTAAAACATTCATTCTTCTTGTATAAAAAAATGTTTGGTCTAGGGCAGGGTAGGCAACCTCAGCTCTTTTATGACTCATGGACGTCAACTCCCAGAATTCCTGAGCCAGCTGGCTGAGGAATTCTAGGAGTTTTTTTTTATTTATTTTAATTATTTTAATTCCATTTATATCCTGCCCTTCTCCGAAGACTCAGGGCGGCTTACAAGCTTAGCAGTAGCCTTCATTCATTGAAAGGGCCTTGGTGGAGCAGTGGGCTAATGCCTCCTTAAGTAACACCAGCTGCCTGCAATTAGTGCAGGTTCGCATCCCACCAGGCTCAAGGTTGACTCAGCCTTCCATCCTTCCGAGGTAGGTAAAATGAGGACCCAGATTGTTGGGGGCAATAAGCTGACTTTGTAATAATGCCGCTTGGGGTGTGTGTGTGAAAAGCCCTAATAAGCAGGCATTTACATAGAATGAAGGCTACTGCTAAGTTTGTAAGCCGCCCTGAGTCTTCGGAGAAGGGCGGGATATAAATGGAATTAAAATAAATAAATAAAATAAATAAATTCTATGTATATGCCTGCTTATTAGGGCTTTCACACACACCCCAAGCGGCATTATTACAAAGTCAGCTTATTGCCCCCAACAATCTGGGTCCTCATTTTACCTACCTCGGAAGGATGGAAGGCTGAGTCAACCTTGAGCCTGGTGGGACGCGAACCTGAACTAATTGCAGGCAGCTGGTGTTACTTTAAGGAGGCATTAGCCCACTGCTCCACCAAGGCTGAAGTCCATGAGTCATAAAAGAGCCGAGGTTGCCTACCCCTGGCCTAGGGAATAAGGAGGTAGGCAAGCAGCAAGGAGATTATGAGTTTTAGTCCTGCCTGAGGCATGGAAGCCGGCTGAGTGACTTTAGACTAGTCAGGCCGAGTCACTCTTGGCTCAACTCATCTCACAGGGTTATAATCGCCGCCTTGAGTTGTTTACAAAAGTAATAAAGCCAGGATATATGAAATGTAAACAACAACTCTAATGAGTTGTACCAGCAGGGTGTTTTGCTTATCAGGTTATCAAACGTTATTTCTCTCTTGTACATTTTTTGTATGAGAGTCTTATTATTTTATATATTAATCATTGCAGTTTTAGAACAGATAATTTTGTGGATTAGACTAACTACTTCAGGAAAATGCCTGAAACTTCTTAACCTTCAGATGTAGTGCTCCTCCTCAAGAATCTTGCCTTTACTTCTCCGTTTTGTCAAGGCTTGTAAAAGGAATTTTCCTTAATTTTTCCTCTTCTTTTTTTCCCCTTCTTTTTTTCCTTTTTGGCTAGGATTATGAAGAAGGTAGTTGGTAACAGATCTGGCTGTCCTACCCAGGGCGATAAAGTGGTGGAGCTTATTTATATCGACATTGTGGGGCTCACTCAGTTTAAGAAAACTCTTGGGCCATCCTGGGTTCATTATCAGTAAGTATTTGTCCTTTACAAAACAATTCTCTCTACAGGTAGTCCTCAACTTACAACCATTCATTTAGTGATCAAAGTTACAATGGCACTGGAAAAAGTGACTTACGAGCGTTTTTTCACACTTAACAACCATGGCAGGATCCCCTTGGTCAAGTGATTAAAATTCAGGTGCTTGGCATCTGGCAGGTATTTATGATGGTTGCAGTGTCCCAGGGTCACGCAACCGCCTCTTGTGACCTTCTCACAAGCAAAGTCAATGGGGAAGCCAGATTCACTTAACCACCATGTTAGTAACGTAACAACTGTAGTCATTCACGTAAAAACTGTGGCAAGAAAAGTCATAAAATGGGGCAAAGCGCACAGTGGTCTTGCTTAACAACAGAAAGTTTGAGCTTGATTGTACTTACAGTATAAGTCGAGGGCCTCCAGTATTAACTAACTTTTTACTTCTTTCCATACTTACTCTTGATCCTGACATTTTCATCTCTCTCTCTCTCTCTCTCTCTCTCTCTCTCTCTCTCTCTCTCTCTCTCTCTCTCTCTCTTCACAAGCAGCTTTCACACAGAGCATTTTGAGACAGAACAGAGAAGAAAGCCTCTGTTTACATACCTGGCTCAGTGCTTGATGTATATTTGCTGAGCTTAAACTAGGAATCTTTATGGATGAGCAGCTGTTTGCACACAAAAGCATCCTTGTGATTCGAATATTCAGCTACACAGATGGCTTTATTCTGTGAAGCTGCTTCCTTTACAGATACTCGGGTGAAACCTAGGTCTATTACTTAAAATATTTTTTTATGAAAAGCAGTGGACGGAGTTCTTTAAAAGCATTAGCCACAAGTTGAGTATCTGCGTTGGTTTATCTGATTTCTCATTTATCTTATCCTCCGTAATGGATAGAAACAGCCTTCTTTAACTAAGCACTCATTGGGAAGGCTGAGTCCACAAATTCTAAAGTCCCCAGCCAGTATATTTGCTGCTTTCATTAGCTGAAAATTTTGGGCATTAGCTGAAAATTTTGGAAATTGGAGTTATATTTCACTGAAGGGCTTCCATTGGGCTTCCTGGGTTCATTGTCAGTAAGTATTTGTCCTTTACAAAACAATTCTCTTTATAGGTAGTCCAACCATTCATTTGGTTACAGTGGCATTGAAAAAAGTGACTTATGAATGTTTTTTCACACACTTAGGACCATTGCGGCCTCTCTGTGGTCACGTGATCAAAATTCGGATGCTGGGTTATTGGCATATATTTTATGTCGGTTGTAGTGACCCCAGGATCGTGTGATCCCCTTTTGCAACCTTCTGAGCAAAGTCAATGGGGAAGCCAGATTCACTTAACGGTCGCGTCACTAACTTAAGAACTGCAGTGTTTCACTTAAAAATGGTGGCAAGAAACGTAAAGTGGAGCAAAACAACTGTCTTAACTTAGCAGGGGAAATTTCGGGCTCAATTATGGTCATAAGTCAAGGTCTACCTTTTCCTGTCTTTCGGACCATCCATTCCTTCTGAGGAAAAAATTAACCTGGCTACTGTACTCTGTGCTGGTGGCTGCAGAGCTCCAGAACGCATGTCTCTTCCCACACCTCTGGCAAGGTTGCGGCTTTATTGGCAACTCTGCCAGGCTGACGCTGGGGGAAAAGGCACAAATGGAGAAGGAGCTTAAGAGAACACACAAGGTGCCTGCAATTTTGTTCAAGCACCTTGCTGTGTTCGCACAGCGCTTTTCTGCATTGTGCCAACACAAATTACACTGTGTTTCATTTTTATAACGTACTGTTTCTAATACATTCTGTTGCGACTGTGCTTTATTTTCCCTCCTAGGTGTATGTTACGGGTGCTAGATTCCTTTGGCACTGAACCAGAATTTAATCATGCTCACTATGCCCAGTCTAAAGGCCACAAAACACCATGGGGGAAGTGGAACCTTAATCCGCAGCAGTTTTACACAATGTTTCGTAAGTCGGTCTTGTCAATAATATAACTCAGTGTCAGGATAATCCTAGCAATTTTAAAAATGCAAAAAAAATATGTGTTTTTAAAGTAAATGGGGTCTCCCATAATAATCAACTCAGTTCTGAAGAGTTGGTTTCTAAAATATTTCCAGAAATAAAAAAAGCAAGTTTGATTTAGCTCCGTGTGTTTCTTAACAGCGTATTCAACTCATGCATTGTTGCTTGATTCAGGTATTCTTTCTGCTCCTCAAGTTCCACGGTAGTTGGAGACTTAGAGGAATTAATTATGGCACCAGTACAGCAGTTTTTTTCAGGGATTTGAACAAGTGCAACTTATAGAATAAGGAGTTTGACATTTTGTCCTGGTATTCTTTTCCAAAAGAAGTTGCTTTAAATAATGTTAGATTAGTTTCTTATGACTTTAAAATAAATGTAGTACAAGAAAGAAAGAAAAAAATCCTTTATGCATAAGAGAAAAATCAGAGAATGATCAATAGGTTTACAAGTATTTCCTGTTAAAGATGTAGCTCAGGAGTTAAAACTAATTCATATTTGGATTTGTGTCAATGCAACTTCCAGACATTTACAGGCTGTAAATTGTTTTTTTTGCAAGTGTTACAGTGAATGATGCACTAATACACTTTTGTTGTTTAATTTGCAGCTCACACTCCAGATAACAGTTTCCTTGGGTTTGTTGTGGAGCAGTATCTGAATTCCAGTGACATCAAACACTTCAATGTCATTAAAAGGCAGGATCAATCACTTGTTTATGGAAAAGTTGATAACTTCTGGAAGGTGAGTTGCCAGGCTAAGCAAATTTGTTTTGGTTGAGCATAAAACACAAACCTGAAGACTTTTAATTTGTTGATACTTTTTAAGAGCTTTCTGTCCAAACTGGCTCTTTTATCTAAAATCTTTTTATATTTATTTACTTATGGTCCAAAGCCAAGTCACATAATTTAAAACTATAGCATACTATTAATATATGCATAAGTATATAACACACACACACACACACACACACACACACACACACACACACACACATTAAAGGAAGCAAACCCCATACATTTACAGTTGCTTATATCTAAAAAAAATTAAATACTAAGTCACATTATGCTTTAAATATAGTTATATCTCCATTTATATATTTGTTTTCTTCCTTATTTGTGAAGATTGACCATTGGCTTTAACATATATATGTCCATCTATCAGTGTCCCGTCTGTTTAGCAGTTTCTTCCCAAATGTTGTCTAATTTTTCCCTATTACATTTTGGGAAAATATATTAAGATAGTTTAATCAGCTCAGTATTCTGTAGAGTATATTTATTGATTTTGCTTTTGTAGCTGCTAGAATTAATGAAGTACAAAAAGATCTTTAATGTTGATAGTACTATTTATTTTATTGCTAGATGTTTTAAAATTTTTCATTTTTCCTCCCCAAATCAATCTAACATATTTCTGTAACAAAGAGGAAAGCATAAAAAAATCGTGGTTTTATTAAAAGTTTGCAAAATAGTCTTTCCTAACCAATTCTCCAGATGTACTGTAGTTCAGTTTCTATAATTTCCTTCCAATTCTGTAAGTATGGAAAGTTTCACATTAGGTATCTGATGTAAAAAAACAACAACATTCTTCTGTTAAATCAGTTCTGTTGTTTTAATTTAATTCTTGGAAAATAATTTTTCCAGAAGCTGTAGTATTGCTCTAGAAAGAAATAAGCAGATTTGAAAAGTAATGCCGGAAATGGATTTAGGCTTGAGCTTATCCCCTTATAAAGTTTTTAAAAGTATATTATTAAGAGCTATAATTAATTTATTTTTCTATTCATCTTGCTGCATTAAATGTTAGGAAACTATTTTAATTCACATGCTGCCATTTATAATGTTTATTTAATCTTCAACCAACCGTTAGACATGTATGTCTTACTCTGTAAGAATAATTATAGAGCAATTGAGAATATACAGTTACAGTATTGGACAATTCCAGCTCTGTCACAAGGCTGACAAGAGTGTTAAGTTCTTTCTAGGCCAGACATGTCAAACACAAGGCCCAGGGGCCGGATCCGGCCCGCAAAGCGGTTTCATGTGGCCCGCGAAGCCATCCTGGAAACAGTGAGGGAACGGCCCCCACTGCCTTGGCCCTGGCCCAGAGACCCTCCTCCTGCCAGAGACCCTCAGATCTGTCCCACTCCTGCCCGGCCCCCATAGTCACCCTTGATGCAAACGATGTAGAGCTGGCCACACCTACCCAGTAGGCCATATGCAATATAGTCACGCCCACCCAGTAGGCCACGCCCACCCGGCCCCCTGAGGGCAACCGCAATGCTGATGCGACCCTCAATGAAATTGAGTTTGACACCGCTGATCTAGGCCAAAGGTGAATTGAACTTTGGAATGGTATCCTTACTTTTAGAATGGATTATGATTATGATTTAAAGTTCTTGTCCCCTTTTTTCCTCCCAAAAAATCTAACTTACCTTTTAAACTTCTTTCCTTTGGGGAAAACACAAAATGATCTGATTGGTTTGTTGGGTTGTTTTTTTTTTAGAATTGACTTCCAAGTAAATCATATAAATAATACAGCATGCTTACAAGGTAAAAATATACAAGGAAAAGTTTCATCCATGCCTTTGTCAATCCATTCTGATTTTGCAATTTACTGATAACAGAATTTCCAATTATTCCCTTTCCAAATTCTCAGGATTATATTTTTCTGCTAAAATTGCCTTTGGAGAGAGAATTAAAAATCCCTTTTAGCCTTTGGTCAACCAAATAAGTCTTATAAAGAGGCACTTTTAAGTAAAGGTGGAAATAAACCATGAAATAATGACAATTACATACATGATGATAAACAAAGATGTTTTTTGTGAACGGAAGTTTATTATAGTTCCCAAGAAAATTGATAAAGCAGATATAATCATTGCTGTTCTGTAGATCTAATCACTGCTGCTCTGTGTGTTTAGTGTTGGAGAATTTTTTTTAAATCTCATGCACCTAAGCAAGTAGGGATATTTCACTTTGTTCTATGAATATACTAGCTCATTCTCTGTTTCTAATCAACATGTATCAAAAGAGTTTCTTATGCTCCTGGGTTTTTTTTTAACTTTCAGTAGTGAAAAAAGACCCCAGTTCCTTAATGTTCCCTTAATCCTTGGTTTATTATTTGATTCTTCACTGAAGAAACTTAAGTACATTCAGTTTTTTGGGGGGTTCACTTAGTCATAGTGTTGCTTACTTAACATTGATGGACCTCAAATATGGCACCATTCATAAATAAGCAATCTAGTGTGATTTATGATATATCAGTTTGTGAATAAGTGACATATTCCCTGCTCTTTCCTCTTACTCTATTTACAAATCTGATATCTTAGCTTAATTCATATTTTTTCTGTGGAATACATCAGAATTGAAAAATTGTAATTTATGGGAATAGAATAGAAAATGAGGCAGGCTAAAGATGGATGAGAGTGAATTATCAAATCAAGAATGTTATGTTGTTATAATCAGCCCAACTAATTTATTCCTTTGTCTGTGTTCTATTGCTTCATTAGGTCAGTAGGTATTTTTGGATATGTTGTGAGGACATGCTGAGAATGCCATAATTATGATGTTCAGCTTCTGCTGCATTCGTATATAATGAACTCTAAAATTGCTTTATGGTTTAGAAATAAAATTATCTGCCTGCAGTTTCCTCCTGTACATTTTCAGAGCAGTGTACAGAAATGTATTCTGTAAGTGTGGAATTGTTATCTTCTGCAGTATCCTCACATGAAACCTGGACACTATGGTATATTGAATCTACCAAGTATTTATCTAGCATCCATTTATCAGAATTTTGCAACTCGGCCCAAAGTATGCCTAAGAACCTCCTTATGTAAAAAATAAAATAGCCCAAGAGGAGATTAAAGTGTATATTGTTATATAAATGATTAAGGATTTGAGTATTAAGTATATTGATTTTTAAAGAGGATCCCGCAAAAACAGATCTGGAAAATGTAGACAAAATTGTACTGTTGTTCTAGTGAAGACCTGCTTTTGATACTTACTTGTATATAATCTGAACACATGTATTTTTTAATAAATAACAGGACATAGTTTTAGCTGCTAAGGCTGAAAATTATATTATTTTACTTTTGCTCCCAAGTCACAATACCTTTTTTTGTTAAGGATCATTTTATACTTAATATCTGTTTTATTTTTGAGACATTTAAACATAAATTATGGGCACTTGCCCGTTGTACTCCAGAAGATTCAGGCAATGTCAGCGGTGCAGTTATAAAGAATAGGGATTTCTTAATTCTAAGAAAATTTTCATTTCTCTAAATGAAAAAAAAAGACCATTGTCACAATTCCTTTAAGGATCTTAAGTGTTAGCAAAAGCTTTTATCGCCTCAAAATATGGATATAAGACAAAGTGCATTTTAAGTTACGATGAAACTAAAATGGTTTATTTTATTTATTTATTTATTTATTTTATTATATTTATATACCGCCCTTTCCCGAAGGACTCAGGGCGGTTTACAGGGTGATTAAAAGAAAAAATACAAAAGTTAAAAACAATTTAAAAATTATATCCGTCCCTGAACAAATAAAACCCCAGTTAAAATTAAAATTAAAATTCTCAGCCTGGGCCAGAGAGCTCGAAGAGCCAGGTCTTCAGGTCCCGGCGGAATGAACGGAGGTCAGGGGCAGTCCTAAGCTCCACTGGCAGCTGGTTCCAAAGGGCAGGCGCACCCACTGAGAAGGCCCTATCCCTGTCCACCGGCAATCTCTTACCGGTGGCACCCTGAGAAGACCCTCCCTGTGGGAGCACACTGGACGAAGGGAACTTGATGCCGGCAGCAGGTGTTCCCTCAGATATTTTGTTCTGTTGACAATCCTATCATTAACATTCTTTGAAAGAATAATCAATCTGATCACTCTGGAGGATACACACACACACACGGCACATAATGAGACGACTTGAAATCTTAATTTTTATCGATGATCCTTCCATTTGTTCAGTGGTTATTTTTCCCCAGCTGGTCCACATGGACAGAGAATTTGCTTCATTTTTCTCTATGTTACATGTCTTCTAGATAGAATACAGTGCTTCTTCCTAGACTTCAAGAGGCATCTGAAATGTCTCAACTTTTTTCCTAGTGCCTGGCTAAGTGGTTAAATAAAGCTTTGCTGTAAATTTGCTGAACAGGAATATTCCCCGTCTGGAATTATATTGGAGAATGACATGAAATTAACACCGTATGTTTGTTTAACTTCGCAAGTTTTGAAAAACAGTTCTTTCTTGCAGGACTACCTGTAACAGTTAAATTTAACAAATAATTGCACACAGGTGCTCTATGTTAATTCTTCAACCTGATTTGCATTCATTTTTCTTTCTTTCTTTCTAGGATAAAAAGTCTTACTTGGATGTCATTCATACCTATACAGAAGTTCACGGAACTGTCCATGGCACAAGCGCTGTCCACATGCCCAGCTATGTTAAGAACCATGGGATTCTCAGTGGCCGAGATTTACAATTCTTGCTGAGAGGAACAAAAGTAAGTTAGCTATTTTTTTTTCAAAGTCTAAATGGGTATGATCCAACTTATTTTAAATTATTTTATTCTTCCCTGTTTGGAACTCTGTCCTCCTTGGCTAAATCATATGTTCAATTCCAAAAAGATTCTTTCTAATATACAGAAGGGTGAACATAGCATCTGTCTGCAACTTTTTAAATGACCAGCATCTTTTCTCAGGATCACATAGCCATTTTCTGTAACTATACTGTGTGATCTTGGAAGAGGGAGGGGTAAATGTGGTTGCTTTAAAGTTCTGCAGTTAGATGTTAATTTGTGGGCCTTTACATCCAAAGCATCTTTGGGGGATCAAATCCAAAACCCTATTCCATAATAACCCCATTGTATTTCATTTTTTCATTCTATCAGGTAATGTAGTACAGAGGTCCCCAAACGTTTGGGTACCAGGGCCTGGTTCTGTGGAGAGAGGTTTTTCTACGGACCAGAGGGTGCATGGTTTTGTGTGCTGCTTGCATCTTGCAGATGGGGCTTTGCTTGTTTGTGCAGACCGGTTGCTGGCATGCCGCGGACCGGTACTGGTCCACGGACCAGGGGTTGGGGACCCCTGTACTAGTATTCTAAATATATCCTCAGTTCAACTGTCTTTTCAGTCAGGTGCCTTCACAATTAACTCCGTGCTTAGGAAAGTTGTAAGTTTCTCAAATCTTGGTATTTTTAAACAAATACAACCTTTTTTTTTAAAGTGCGCTAAGAACATTGAAATGCCTTGTTTTGACTTTAAAGAATCCAAACAGCTTCTAGGCACTTGGACTACATTGTTATCATTGGTTATTAATTCGAGAGGCATCGATTCCAGAGTTGGAATTGAAGTTGAGTATTATCAGCTAACAGATGATGCCCCATTGACATGTTGACAGATGACCTGTCACTTAGTTCAGGGCTTTTCAACCAGTGATACGGGTACCACCTGTGGTACATTGGCACCTGGCAGGTGGTATGTGACCATCCTAAAAAAGTGGTAGTGGGGGGAAGGGAATGAGGGAGGGGAATGAGCTGAACTAGTGGCAGCACTGCACAAGCCTGAGCGAGAGATGGCTGGAGCTGCAGGGCTGTCAGGGCTCAGTGAAAGCGCCAGGATCAGCGCTTCTTCGGGGCTGTCAGGGCTCAGTGGAAGCGCCAGGATCAGCACCAGGCTCCAGCCAGAGCTCGGTGCTGATCCTGGTGCTTCTGCTGAGCCCAGAAGAAGCATCAATCAGCTGGAATGTTGCAGCATCTCCAGGGTCTTGTGATTTATATTCAGATGCTTGGCAACTGATTCATATTTATGACGGTCACAGTGTCCCAAGGTCATGTGAAGTGACCAAAACCTGCTGCAACTACCCAGCAGATGGGGGGGAATAAAAACCAACCACTCCCCACTCCACCCCCACTGCCAATCCTCAACAGAAATGCTCACAACAATTAAAAGCTCGGACAGGAGGAAGAGCGCCGCCGGGCGGGCAGGCAGGTGTCTTGCTTGGCTGTGGCTTGTGGGGCACTTTTTTCAGTGCCATTGTAAATTCGAACAGTCACCAAGCAAACTGTTGTAAGTCGAGGACTACCTGTACTTCATCACTTTTTTCCTTTTTTTTTGTCATCAGGTTTTTGACACCTTGCTAGGCAACTGGTGGTACTTGGATGTTGCCATAACCTAAAAGTGGTACAATGGGTGAAAAGGTTGAAAAGCCCTGACCTAGTTCATGTAGTTGTTGCCTAGAAGAAAGGAGGGCCTTGTGACACCCCACAATTGAGGAGCCTAAGGGGCCAGTCTTTCTCTACCATCAATGACTGGAACTACCCAGTGGTGGGACTCAGCCAGTTCGCCCCAGTTCAGCAGAACCAGTAGCTAATTTTTGGTTGCCCAGGCCCAGAATGGACTTCCAGAAGCGGCATCCACACAGAGAACCGGTTGTTCACATATTTGAATCCCACCACTGGAACTACCCCAGTTAAAAGGAGGAGAATCCTTTTGGGGTCATATTTATGACAGTTGCAGTGTCCTCGGCTCATCGGGTGATCCCCTTTTGCAACCGTCTGACAAACAAAGTCAATGGGAAATCCAGGTTCACTCAACAACCAGGTTTATTCACAGCTGCTGTGATTCGGTTAAAAACCGTGGCAAGAAAGGTCACAAAAACGGGGCAAAATTCACTTAACAAATGTTTCACTTAGCAACAGTAATTTTGGGCTCAGTTGTGGCCTACCTGTAGTTGACGGTATTCAGGCCTGATAAAATGACAACTCATCGAGAAGGACCATACGCTCCCTATCCTGGTTTCAGTAGAGACCATTCACCAATTGCAGTTGGTGCTCTATTAACGCCATACTGGGCCAGAAGCCTGAGTGAAATAGGTTCAGTAATATCTTTATTCCAGGTCCTTCTGCAGCCATTGCCCCACCACTTTCTCATCGGCCGGGAGATGAAGGCTAATCAGACGTTACCCAGAAGCAAACGCTTCTTGAAAATAAAGCACACCACTGCCTCCTTTGGGGAGGACAATAGCACCCCTTCATTCAGATATGCATTTATCACCACCCTGACCCAAGCCCCCACCTTTCATCTTCGGAGCTTTTCACCTATCGGGAAGAGAGGGGTCCCTCCAAAGTAGCAGAGCCAAAGCTACAGAGAACCCCATTCGCTTCCTCAGAACTCCCGGAGTAAACTTACTGCAGATAATCCGCAAGACAGTCTCCTCTTTGGGATTTTCCCAGCTGGCATTCAGCTGGGAGTGGATCAGAGTGATTTTGTCACCTGGATGCCTCCAAAACTCCTCCAAGAGATTATATCCCCACCCATCCCTGTCCTTCCTTAGTAAGGCCTGGGTCATTTAAAAAAATAGATGCATTAAGAATAAATATATATATATTGACTTTCTGCCTCTCGATTAGCAGAGTGTAAGACACAGGTGTCAAACTTGTCGTGTCATGTGATGTGTCATGACGTATCGTGACTTTTTTTTTGCATTGTCGGAGCTGCGGTCGGCACGGCCTCCATATGATGCAACCGGCCTGCGGGCCAGCAGTTTGACACCCCTGGTGTAAGAGAACCAATTGCTCAAAGAGGAAGCAAACACTGGCAGTAAACATTTAGAATTTCCCTTAAGGAAAGTAAGATGAATTCACAGATGGAGGAGAAACCTCCAGAGTAGACTCCAAATTAGAAAAAAAAACATGTTCATTCCGAGTCCAGTTTATTCAGCTATTGCAGTTTTTGATTTTCGTGCCATTGAGGGTCACTTCTATGACGATCTCTGCCTATTCATTTCCTGAGGTTCCTGAAATGTCATACAAAGTAACCATGGTGTTCCTCTGAACATCCTAGCAGTTTTCCAAGATGACGAAAGAAAAGGGGGGGAGGGAAACAGATCTCCTTGTTTTTTAGAACAATTTTGCGTGACTTTCAGTATGGCCAGGAACATTGGGAAACCACGAATCACAGATTTCTTTTTTTCCTGTTTGCATTCATTTTCTTTGAAATCCTATACTTTAAAGCTTGGAAGCGGCAAGTGGATAGAGTTTCTAAAACTCCCCAAAAAGGAATTTAGGTCTTTGGACTAATTTGGACCCTGGATAGTTTGTAATTTAACCCAAACACAATCTGGATGAAGTTCTAGTTTATCCCTTCACAGCATGGACATTACTAATAATATTTTGAAGATTTTGTATTACGTAAGTTGGCATGGGTTTCATTCATTCTAAAAAGTCACGCCTGCCGCATGACTAACAGGGTTTGCTTTTTTAAAGACACTGTATAAACAAAACCTTTTCATTTAAAATGGAAGTTGTGCATCAATGTGATACCTCAGGTTGACATAGTGAATAATGTAGCAACTTCTAAAATAGGATTTTTAGTTTGTAATAGTTTTAAAGTGACAGAAGAGCAGTTAGGTGTATTTATAGTTAAATGGTGACAGAAGTTCTTGATTGGCAAAGCTCCTGGATTCAGTGGAAAGGAGATTTTCTTTAACGTATTGACAGTACAGAAGAGAAAAGAAGTAACAAACAAAGAATGTTTATTTAACCAAGGGTATTAATTTCTGTACCTAATTAAAACCAAATCAGCAGTGAATTGTTGGTGACATTTTCATGCCCTTCAGTCATATTTCCATTGCAGTTA
Source organism: Vipera berus (assembly GCF_964194415.1). NCBI lineage: Eukaryota > Metazoa > Chordata > Lepidosauria > Squamata > Viperidae > Vipera > Vipera berus. The sequence continues at coordinate 137,791,655 of NC_138202.1, forward strand.
ATGTTTTTTTATTATTTTAATCAGACATTTCCGTCAAAAATTCAGAAGTGGATAATGGGTGCGGCTGCATTGGCTCTTGAAGGCAAATAGTTTTGGGAGGGATAGTAAGGGCTATAGGCCACATGATCAGGAAGATTTTAATGTGTTTGAGCAACATGGTGGAACTAAGGTAACATACGACATACGACCGACAATCTTTGCTGGCATGGCAAGTTTCTAGTTGTTTTGGAACTGTTGGTGAGACCGTTAAAAGTCGTTGGCACTGTTTGAATTTGTTCTACCAGCAGCAAGATCTGACTGCTGGCCCAGTGATGGATTGTATTGCAAATCAGGGCTGTTTCCAGAGGAGGCAGAGGAGGAGAGGACCTGGAGCTTATGGAGTGAAGGAACTGGATGAGGCTGTCGGCAGGCCCAGAGGAAGAGAGAGAGGCTTTTGGAGGAGTTGGTGGCAGCAGCAGCGTGCTCCAGGGGCGAAAAGAAGCAAGGCCTCTTTAAGGAAAAGGTGGAAGAGTCAGGATCAGAAAAAGGAAAGAAGGCGAGGTTGTCAGAATACAAGCGAATTTGAGGGCTAATCCACATGGAGCCCCATTTCCATCTGTCCTGTTTGCCATCGTTCACTCCCTAGAGACTAAAATGGACAATGTGAAATTTGAGCGGGCCACGAACAAGAAGTATATATCGGAGGTGGTGACCCTTTGAGAGCTGTATGCAACGAAATTTCATTTTGATGTATGCCGATTGGTGTACATTCAAAGTGACAATAAAGTTATCATTATCATTATCACAGTGTTACTTAAACCAAGGAAGCTAGAGACAGAGATATAACAAACTATTCTGATCTACCTACCACTCTGCATTTTGTTTTGGAAGTATTCTTTTAAAGTCTAAACGTCATTCTTGGCCTCTTAATAAAAAAATAGCATTATATAGCAAATAAGCATTATGGCGTCTCACAATTAGATGATAGCTATCTCCTGTGGCTTAATCTGTTTCTTCACTCCAAACTTTTGTAGTATATTAGTCTTCAGAAAACAGTTTAAAAATGTGTTAGAATGCCAGTAATAATTCTTGCATTTCCTGTTTATAAATCATTTGTGTTTTCCGTTCAATTCTTTTGTAATGCATTAATTTCTAAGAATAGCTTTTTAATACAACTTTCCATGCTGTGGATAAATTCACATTTTTGTGAACTTTGCTGCCACCTGCTGTTTGTAGTTGGAACTTTTTTGACTCCTTGAGTGATACGAACATTTAACAATCCAATAGCACTGGGGTTGACAGTTGACAAAAAATGGCTTAAACAATTAAATTAAATTGTAAACTCTGCACTCATATGAGTTTGGGACACTTTCCCAAATACATTTTAAATCAAACTGATCTATTATAATCTATTGCTCTTAATTAATTTCATATATGTATTCACAGATAACGGGAATATTTTCTGCCTGTTTCAATTCTTATACTGTTTAATTTTTTATTTTTTTACAAAGCTGTTACTAAATTCACAAAAAATACAAATTCTTAAAGATCACTCTGATAAATTATGAGCCAAATACAAACTAAGTTAGCTTGTACTAAAATAGACATCACTCTACTGTAATTTCTAATCTGGGCTAGATAGGATTTAGAGCTCATTGTTAATGAAGGACCCAGTCTGAGCCCAGAGTTTAATAGCAGTCCTATTTTGATGTTATTTATAGACATATTTTAAGGCTATTTTTGTATTGAGCAACTGAAGCTGCTTGGCTGAATGTTTTTGTGAAGAGGTTTTAACACTAGTAGTACTGGTTTGTTACTTGTACTCGAGTTATCTTCTGAAATAATACAACCAAACAAAGCAGACTTCTTTCTCGTCCCAAAAAGATGGCACTGTCCATTCTTGGAAGGTTGTTTTTTTGAAAAGATTTAGGATCTCCCCCTTTTGCCATCAAGTTACTTTTAGCTTGACAACACTCTCAAACCCAGCCAAGCTTAACCTAAATCCTGACTACCTTAAAAGCCTCTTTCTGACAGCAAAAGCAAGAAATTGCAAAGGATTTTGGAACAGAGTTTGCAAAAGATGATGAAAGGTTTGGGAGAGAAATGATTCTCATTATTTTTCAGGTTCTCAGTACTGTTCAAAAATACAGACTTGGATTCAAGCGAGTTTCCTCAAGATGATGCAAATGTAGAAAGACCTAAATCAAGAGTTTCTATTTTGCAGCTTTTTGTGGGCCTTGGCTTCCCATATGAGGGTCCCGCACCTTTGGAGGCTATTGCAAATGGATGTGCATTTTTGAACCCGAAGTTTAATCCACCAAAAAGCAGCAAAAACACAGACTTCTTCAAAGGCAAGCCAACTCTTAGAGAGGTAAGTTTTTATTTGTAATTACTGTTGATTAGATATGTGAACAGTGTCTTTGAAACACATCTTCAAACACAACCCTGTACTGAAATACAATAGTTTATTGTTATCAGGCCATGCTATTGACAGAGTTCAAACCAGAGAACAAATCCCAGATAGAGAGAGAGTGAGGGAGGGAAAGAGAGAGAGATTTTGAGAGATTTTACTTTGCAAATGGTTTTTAATCTGGTTTTTAATCAGGCAGATCCAGCAACAATTACCATAATTGGTTTCCATCCCATTGAATCTTCTTCAATAGACATGATGGAATTGCTGTTCAACAATTTCTTGAAAGCTAGTTTTGATCACTCATGCTTTAAAGAACCACTTAAGGCTTAATGCCCTGCCTCAACTACATTATTAACTTGCCCAGATATTAAAGCCTACAGAAGCAGCCATATTGAGGTTATCTCTGTTCAAGACCTATTTATTGGATAAAGATAGTTGTCTTGTTTCGTCATAAATTACTGAACAGATTTCCTTCAAAGCTAAGGTTGGCCCCCAGTCTTTTGGCTTCTTGGTGACAAAGCTAGGAATGACACAAAGCGTTCAGGCAGACCATGTCTGGAGTGAACACATGTTTTCTTCGGGGACAGATCTATAAAAAGCCATATTTTAGGTAGAGGTTATCAGAGTGGGGGAAAAACAGAAAAAGGTAAGCCCTTGGCAGTAGTGTTTTTTAAATGGTGACAGCTAAGGGAAGTGCAAGAGAAATGCAAAGAATGTTTTGGAGGGGTAGGGAGGCCCACTGGCTATATGCCATCCTTGAATTCAAGCATGGTGACATCTCAGTGGATAGGGAGGTATTGAGCAGATCACTATCTCACAAGCCATGCAATAGAAGGCCAAGCCATGTCCTCCCTACCTTAGAAGATTTATCCAGCTTTGTTTTCAGCTAAAAACTGGAAAAAATCAAGAAGTTCTGGATATAAGTTTGGCTGGGCCACATTGTGCCCAAAAAGGTTCCTTGAACTACTAAGCCAACTGCAGGGACTTGTCCAGGCAGTCACCAGGAGTTAAGACTGACTCAAAGACACCATGTTAAAAAAAATGCACTCCTTAAAATTATTTGCTCCTCATCATCTTTCAGGGCTTCCTAAAAGTATGGCAAGTAATTTTTTTGATAGTCAGGATTTCAGAAAGATAATTAAAGCCTTCTTAATATACAATTTTGAAGGTTACTAAGTGAACCTAAGCTGTAAAAATATGGCATTTCTCTTCCTTTTCTTCCAGTTGACATCTCAACATCCCTACGCTGAAGTCTACATTGGGAAGCCTCATGTTTGGACAGTAAATATTAATGATCTTTCTGAAGTGGAAAAGGCCCTGAAAGCAATTCTGAGCCAAAAGGTTAATAAAGATAATTACTTTCTTAATAAGTGTTTTACAATGAAATAAAACATGGTAGGCTATATTGTAAGGAATTATTATGGAAAAAAAATCTTTACAAAACACAAGATAAACATTCTAGAAAAGCTTATCTGTAATATTATAAACCCAAAAAAAGGTTGGAAGATGAAGTAACATTAAACTTTCGTTATGAATAAAAATACCTTAAATATATTAGTAGCAAGTAACATAGAATTTGAATGTAATAATTTTAAAATAATATGAATTACAGATAAGCCTTGCTTAAAGGTAAAGGTTCCCCCGCACATGCGTGCTAGTCGTTTCCAACTCTAGGGGCCGGTGCTCATCTCCGTTTCAAAGCCGAAGAGCCAGCGCTTGTCCGAGGACGTCTCCGTGGTCATGTGGCCGGCATGACTAGATGCCAAAGGCGCACGGAACGCTGTTACCTTCCCACCGTAGTGGTCCCTATTTTTGTACTTGCAGTTTTACGTGCTTTCGAACTGCTAGGTTGGCAGAAGCTGGGACGAGTAACAGGCGCTCACTCTGTTACGCGGCACTTGGGATTCGACTCACCAAACTGCCGACCTTCTTATCGACAAGCTCAGAATCCTAACCCACTGACCATTAATTCGGCGACCATTTAATTAAAATGCCCCCCCAAAAAACCCTTTACAGACGATTTATCACCACATATGACTTTTGCAGCATCCTTCAGTCGTGACTGCCATTGCATTCAGTGTGCATTATCTTGTGCCTGATGTGTGTGGTATTTTTACCTCACTCCTTTCAGAACAGAGACATTGGAGAAAAGGGGATTGCAAGAGAGTAATCTGATCTTCTACATAGCCCATGGCTGAGAGCTGTGGGCACGCTATACAAACAGCTTACAGTACTCTCCTGAAAACTCTTCCTCTTTTATACTCTCTGCTCTGCAAAAGGGAAAGGGGGGGGAAGCAAGGGGTTTCTGGAGGCCATCTCTTCTTTGCCTGGCCCCTCCATCTCCCCACAGAGTGGGGAGATTTCAAGAGAGTATGTTGTTCTTCCAAAGGGTGGGGGAACCCAAGTATTCCAAAGGCAAGACAGTAAGTATTCCAAAGGAGGCAAACAACGCCAAAGGTGTGAAACTGAGTGGTCTTGTCTGTTTCCATTCAAAAAGCCCAGCTGCAGTCATATGACTTCCCACTTAGCAACCACTTTGCTTAGCAGCGAAATTGCCAGTCCCCATTAAGATTATTAAGTGAGTAAAATCTGTAGAAATAAAACAAATACCAAGTACTTTTCCGTTATGTGGAGGAGTTGCATTGGAGGAATATGTGGGATGGCTTTTTTAGTACATTGATAATTTTAGAGCGGGGAGGAGAAATACTCATCTAATATCACATTTTTATATAACTTCATATAGCTCTGCACAAACACCTGTGTTTTCTCGAGAATAAGACCGGCTCTTATCTTAATTTTTGCTCCAAAAGACACACTAGGGCTTATTTTCCAGTAAGGTTTTATTTTGGGGGACATACGGTACTAAATGCGTCTGTCTGGCTGACGATCTTAACTGGGTCTTATTTTGGGGGGTGGGGCTTATATTACGAGCATCCTGGGAAAAAATCATGCTAGGGCTTATTTTCTGGTTGGGTCTTATTTTCGGGGAAACAGTACTTTTAACTTCAGGGGTATTTATTTAAGGGAAATAGTACCACATTATGCACTGAAAGAAGTTGCTACAGTATTGAGGACTAGATACTTAGAATAAGGGTATTAAGAGAAACCTTAAAATTGTAAAAGAGATTCTAATAAAAATATTGGATTGCAAATAACCGTTGCTGTAATACAGGTAGTCCTCCACTTATAACTAATCATAAAGTGAGCATTTGAAATTACAACAGCACTAACCCGAAGTGACTTATGACTGCTTTTCACGCTTACAACCATTGCAGCATCCCCATGATCATGTGATCAAAATTAGGGCACTTGGCAACTGGCACAGTTGCGCTTTCCCAGGGCGATGAGGTCACTATTTGTAACCTTCCCAGCTGGCTTCTAACAAGGAAAGTCAGTGGAAGAAGCCAGTTTAACGTAATGCCTGCATGATTCCCTTAACAACTGCAGCGAATGCTTAACAACTATGGCCAAAAAGGTCATAAAATGGGGCACAACTCACTTTAACAATTGCCTTAGTGGAAATTTTAGGCTCAATTGTGGTCGTACGTTGAGGACTATCTGTATTTGCTGGGCATTCTTGCTTTGTTGGGAACCAGAATATTTCCAGTGGGGGGAAAAAGTGAATTATACGTAGGAACGATAGGCTTCTCAAACCATCTGCTTTTTATGTGCATTGGAATTACAGCTGACATAATTCCAAGCTACATGACTGACAGTAGTAGAAAGTGTAATCCCAAGAAATCTGGGACTTACGGGTGTAATCCAATATTACTTAAGTGAACTTTAGCTTTCACGGTGGGAATGCCTTTTGTTATCTTTCCCCTCTTCCCAAAAGATCCCAGTACACCTAAGGCTGTATGTGAGTAAAGAGGAATTCCTCCTGTTGGCAAATGCCATGCCATGCCATCAACTCTTGGTGATCACTCAGAACTTGCTAATGAATTTAAACTGAGCATATGTTCAACTATTTAGCAGAGTGATGCATCCTCGTCCTGTATTGCACAATTGAAATGTATTTATATTACTTACATACAACAGATCGAACCTTACTTGCCTTTTGAATTCACGTGTGAAGGAATGCTTCAGAGAATGAATGTGTTCATTGAGAAACAGGTATGGTTTCTAAATCAATTCTATTTCCTTTGTTCATAAGCATGGAACAATTTCACTTTTAGAAGGAACGCATACTTCCTAATTTCTTTTTAATTGAGTTATTATTCAGCACCAAATACCTATTAACCCTTAACTGTCTTCTGTGAGCAGTTGATATACTGATCCTTTCTCTTCCTTTATTTTGAACATATCCCCAAGATTTAAGAGAGGGATTCACGGAAATTTATTCCATTCCTGCACCTCCTCTAATCAGATCTCTGTCCAGGGTCAAACTCACCAATGGAATAATATGCTTTCAAAGCTGTTTTCCCATTAAGAAAATGCATATTGATTTTTGACATATTGAATTCTCTGATTCAGTTTCCCCTATTAAGTATTGATGAATAATTGCAAATATTGAAACCAATTACACACATTATATCCTACTTTAGATCCAACCTTGACTGTCTAGTTAAGCTGTTTTTCATTTGCTAATATTCCTTAGCTTCAGATGTTAATAGCGTATAGATTTATAGTTTAATATTTGTGCTGTACTGTAGACAAAATACTAATAATTTATGTGCCCCAAATGTTAAGTAGAGTCATTATATATACTAGATTTCTTTCCTTTTTCTTTAGAATCAAACAATATGCTTTCTCGGATAATACCAAGAGTCAAAACGTAGTAAGCACTGTAAAGCAATATTTTGCTCAATATAGTTCCATGTAGGACAATTGGTATTGCACCAGTTCTTTTTTTTTATTAAAAAGTTTTAACATACAATTTTCCCTTTAAAAATCCCCCCTCCCCCTCCCTTCTCCCTCCCCCCTACCTCTCCCCCCTCCCCCCCCGACTTCCCAGAGCTAAATACAAGGTATATAAAAAAAACAATCATAAACAACCATATACTAACATCCATAAACTATAAAATCCATCACTCTCTAGCTTATATAGGATAATATATATATATATATTAAATATATATAAAAAAACAAAAATAGAAAAAGAAGAAAAGAAAGAAATCCATTTTCTCCATTCCATAATATAACGTTCTTGCGAAAAATCTTAGGCCAAAATCTACACCATCTCTGCCAGGTCAAAAATCTTTGAAGTCACTCTCCTATAATCGGCAGTTCCTCTTTCTTCCATTACTAAGCTATCAAAAATCTTGCTGCCGTAATTAAATTTCACATAGTTAGTGTCCACAACCGTAACGTCCGTAATTATCCCCAACAAAAACAAAAAAAACAAAAACAAAAACAAAAAATTTGCGAACAAAACTTTATCCTTTGCTTAAAAATCTTCTACATATTCCACCAAATTTTTATCCAAAAAGCCTTGATCTTTTTACAAGTCCACCATACATGAAAATATGTAACATCTTCATCTCCACATCTCCAACATTTTGGCTGATAGTCCAGATACATACTTGCAAACTTTTTAGGATCTAAATGCCATCTATAAAGCATTTTATAAAAGTTCTCTCTTTACGTTCCTAACCCAAATCTTTTCCCACGTGTCCATTGCGATAACTTCCTAGATATTCGTTGTGGAAGTTCCATAGACTTCTGCTGGTCTTGCTCTTTTATTATTTTCTTTTTGATCGTTTTAAAGCAGCACGCGTCACCCTCCGCTCTCCAGGATCATCCAAAGAAATTGTAGCTTGATCTCCTCCAGCACCATTCTCCTCTGTCTGTCCATCCTCAGTCTCTTGATGTTCTCCTTCTCCAGATCCCTTTGCAGCTTCCAGAAGTGATAATGAGGTTGCTTTTAAAACGTTATTATAAAAATCTCGCGCCTGCATCACAGTAATCAGACGGTACCTTTTACCTTCATACATCACCATCAACCCAACTGGAATCTCCCATCTGAACCTTATATCTCGTTGCTTGAGCTCTTGCACGAGGAATATAAAATCCTTCCTTCTCCTTAAAATCTTTGGAGGAATTTCTTTTAAAACCAAAACTTCTTGATCAGCAATCACCACTTTAGAATCATAGGCAACTTGTATAACTTCATCTCTAATTTCCCTCTTAGTAAAATAAACCACCACATCTCTAGGCAGCTTTCTCTGTCTTGCAATCCATGAATTCACACGAAACACTTTATCCATACCTCCCTTTATTTCAGATGCTGGCTGATTCAATACCACTTCCAGAGCCTCAGAAATCAGCTGCTTTAGATCTTCCTTAATATTCTCTTTTAAACCTCTAATTCTAACAGCAAACTGCATCTGGTAATATTGAGCAAGACTCAATTCTCTGTCCATTTTGTCTCTTAAATCTTCATTCTCCAGTACTTTTGCTTCTAATATGGCATTCTTTTGAGTCAAATCTTCCACTTTTTCCTCCAATTCTTCCACACATTCAGCCACTTTATACACTGAGGACAAAATGTCTACCTTCATCACCCTGAACTTCTGTTCCATCCTCTCTTCCATTCTCTCCTCCAATTTCTCCAATTTCGCCTCCATCTGTGCAAATTTATCACCCATTGATTCCAGAATTACCTGGGCATGTTTTTCAAGAGCATCTTGTAAATCCTTCGATGTCAATACATCAGGAAGATGCAACGCCTGCAATGATGATTGTTGTACCGGAGAAGTTCCAGCACTCCGAAGAGTTTTTGAGGGAGGTTTAGCCGCCATCTTTTTCACTTGTGACGCACTTTCACTTTAAGTTTAAAACGTCCATCAAGCTAGAGAGTAGAATATAATAATCCTCTTCACCTTTTCCTCTTGTACCGCTCTGCCTGCTCCTTTTATTCCATAGTCCTTCCTTCAGGCAGGGGTGGTCGCAGACGCCTGGCTCTGCTCCATGAAGTCCGGAGCAGAGACGCTGACCAGCTGGGAGCCACCCAGGCTACGGGGGAGTTCAATCCTTCAGCCGCCCAAGCTACAAGCTCAGGCGGCCCCGGAGAACTCAACCCCTACCTGGGGCCTCACCCCCTCCTCTTCTCCCGAGGAGGGGGCTTCAAATTCGCCCGAACAGCTGATCGGCGCTGTTTCGGGCGAAAATCACTCAGCTGAGCCGCGGGCAGCCCGGGAAGGCTGTCTCCGGCGCCGCGCAGCCACCGGAAGTCGGTATCGCACCAGTTCTTATTAGTTGTACTCAGTGCTTTTTTTGTAAAAGAAAAAGGTGCCGGAACTCACACGTCATACAACCTGCCTTGCCTACCCTACAAGGTTCCATCCAAAAAAGGTGCCGGAACTCCGTTCTGAGCGTTCTATGACAAAAAAAAGCCCTGGTTGTACTGTATACAATTTCTGCACATGCTATTATCATTCAAGCCAGAATTAGAAAGTAGATCTGCTAGTGATTCAGCTTTATCTCGATCTCTGCATTTTCCATATGTGGAAAGTATTTGTTTTTGTAAGCAGTCATTCTGCAGAATTCAGTAACGCCTTGTTTAGCAACAGTATCTTGGGAGGGGAAGCATAGAGAAATGAAAGGCTGGTGCTACAGAAATAGCAATAGCACTTAGACTTATACACGGCTTCACAGTGTTTACAGCCCTTTCTAAGTGGTTTACAGAGTTAGCATATGACCCGGGTCCTCATTTTACTGACCTTGGAAGGATGGAAGGTTAAGTCAACCTTGAGCCAGTCAGGATCTATGAGATCGAACTCTTGGCTGTGGACCGAATTTGCCTGTAATACTGCATTCTAACCATTTTGCCACCATGGCTCCAGTTGTGTTGTCCCCATCAAATTTTTAAAAAAATCAATTGAGGTTGTAGCCAGCAGAACAGTATCCCAATTGAAAGATAAGTGCTGATGAGATTTAATCTGCCCATTAGGCAAGAGAGATTTGTTCCTAGAAGGAAGAAGCAGGATTAGGATAAAATTTTCTGGCAATTGTAAACAAAAAAAAGCAGAGGAGGGCATTTAGCAGCTTTTGATATTCCCAAATAGTCCTTGGAAACTGGGATAAGAAAGCCTGCTTCTTTTCTATAAGGAAATATTTGGGCAATTAGAGTAATAGTGAAGGTTGTGCACAGTGTTGCAGATATCTGCTGTGTTGTCATTGTTGCATGATTCAAGGCAGCAATATTAATTTATTTGCAATGACTGAGAAATGAGTATGTAGGGTTAGGCAAGACCAATTAAGCATTCATTGTGGATTGTCAGTTAAGTAATGTCTGTCTAAGAGGCTAAAATATTTCAGTGGAGTAAAACTGTCTCTGTTTTATCCTTCAAATTTCCCAGCTTGGAGAACTGGGTGTTAGACCTTTCTTTATAAGATGGGCTTTGAATTTTGCCAGTTTTCTTCACATTCTGTCTGATTATATATGTGCTATATAAAAAGCAGACATGTCAAACACAAGGCCCGGGGGCCGCGTCCGGCCCGCGAAGTGGTTTCATGTGGCCCGCGAAGCCATCCTGGAAACAGTGAGGGAACGGCCCGCACTGCCTTGGCCCTGGCCCTGGCCCAGAGACCCTCCTCCTGCCAGAGACCCTCAGATCTGGCCATGCCCACCCAGTAGGCCATACACACTTTAGTCACGCCCACCCAGTAGGCCATGCCCACCCAGGCCACACCCACCCGGCCCCCTGAGGGCAACTGCAATGCTGATGCGGCCCTCAATGAAATTGAGTTTGACACCCCTGATAAAAAGAATAGAGATAAAAATTATTTTGGCTGGCTGTGGTATTCCCTGTTGCTAAGCAGGGCAGTCTTTCCAGCTTTTTGTATTTATAATACTCCCTTAGGAAATTATGGAAATACTCATGTGTCATTTCAGGATTTCTGTCATGGCCAAGTGATGTGGCCTCCGTTAAATGCTCTTCAAGTCAAAATTGCCGAAACCGGAAAATCGTGTAAACAGGTTTGTCAAGAAAACCAGCTCATATGTGAGCCATCTTTTTTCCAGCACTTGAATAAGGACAAAGATCTCTTGAAGTAAGTGTGCAACGCAAGGAAATGGTGACATGTTCTTTTAATCTGAAATGGTTTATTGAAGAACTACTGATAGGCAACTTTCGCTCTGTAGAGATATTACAAAAGTGGTTATGCATATCACACAAGGAGTGGCCACAAGATTCCCCTTAAGCCCTTGCACTCGTGAGATAGGTTCAGATTCACAGGCTATTAGTATCCTGGACTGTGCAGAAGCTACCCTGCCTTCAACTGTAGACATGAATATGTCCCTATTACAGCCCTTTGCATTGTACACACCACAGCTGTAACAATCTGGAGTCCCCCCCCCCAGTGTCAGTTCTCTGGAGACGTGGTTATAGGTTAAGAAGCAGGCCTGTGTACAGATAGTCCTCAACTTACCACCGCAATTGCTTAGCAATTTCCATTGCTAAACAAGGCAATTGTTAAGTGAGTTGTGCCTCATTTTACAACCTTTTTTGCCACAGTCAATTAGTGGATCACTGAAGTTGTTAAGTGAATCCTGCAGTCATTGAGTGAAGCTGACTTTTCTCATTGACTTTGCTTTTTGGAAGCTGGCCAGGAAGGTTACAGCCAGTGGTGGGATTCAAATATGCGAACAACCAGTTCTCTGTGTGGATGCCACTTCCGGAAGTCCACTCTGGGCCTGGGCAACAAAATTAGCTACCGGTTCTGCCGAAGTGGTGCGAACCGGCTGAATCCCACCATTGGTTACAGCTGGTGCTCACATGACCCCCCCCAGGACAGTGCAACTGTCACAAATACACACCTGTTGCCAAGAGCCCGAAGTTTGATCATGTGACCATGGGGATGCTGCAGTAGTTGTAAGTGTGCTTAGATGATTCCATCGTTGAGGTTGCCATTTTTTATCCCCTTTGCCTAGGCCAGGGGACTGCAACCTTGACAACATTTTAAGACTTGTGGACTTCAGAGGTCAAGGTTGCAGACCCCTGGCCTAGGACTTGCTTATTCATTTTTACAATATTTAATTTTTGTGGATTTTTATATTTTTGATTTTTATGTTTGTTGTTTAATTTGATGCTTGCCCCGAGTTTCTTCTTATGAATTGGGCAGCTAAATAAATTTGATTAATAAACAAGCTATCCTAAATAGAGAATTTTCCCAGTAGGCTTATGTTTGTCGACCTGCAGCAAGACATTCATTTTCAGTTTTGGAATTATTGACTGTTCACTGTAATTTACTGATACATTTATATAGTAATTCATAAGGAATACTTCTGTGTGCATTAAGATTACTTTTCCCCACTTGGAGTTGTTGATCTGGGAAGTAGATCAGTATAACTGCAGTTGGGGAAAAAGCAAAACAGCTGCCCTCTTTCTACCAGTAATGTCAGATTGTGCAAGCGTGAGGGCCCTGGGGTCCTCCAGCGGTTGTTGAGTGGCAATTCCTAACGGTATATTGGCCATGCTGGTTGCTGCCAGTGAGATATACAGGAAATCTTTACTGTCCACTCCTGCAAACATGGCGCAGTGCTCTTCAGGCTTCAAATCCTAAAGCAGGGGTCTTCAAACTTGGCCCTTTTATGACTTGTGGACTTCAACTCCCAGAATTCCTCAGCCAGCATGCCTGGCTGAGGAATTCTGGGAGTTGAAGTCCACAAGTCATAAAAAGGCCAAGTTTGAAGACCCGTCCTAGAGGAACAGTTAACATAACATGATATGAAAGTTTGCCATTTAATTATTAAACCACAGGATGGTTGTTGTAGGGAAAACAGGAGGAAGAAGAAGTATTTGTTACCTTGAGCTATTTGAAAAATTATAAGATAGATAGATGATAAATAGAGATAGATAGACAGACAGACAGACAGATAGATAGATGGATGGATGGATGGATGAGAGAGTGGGAGAGAGAGAGAGATAACAGATAAATCAGCAAGGAAAATGGGTTTTGCACCAGTAGAAAATGTACCACTGAATATTATCCGAATTGTTTGTACTACAAAATGATATATGTAAAATATAGAATTAGGAGCTCATGGGATTTTTTTCCCCCCTTCATTTTCCAGATACAACATTCAGTGTCATACCGTTGAGTCTGCAAATGATATTCTGGTCCCATCGTTTGATGAAAAGAGAAAACACTGTGTTTTCCAAGGCGATCTTTTGTTGTTCAGCTGCGCAGGATCTCATCTAAACCATAAAAGGATCTGCCCTTGTAGAGACTATCTTAAAGGACAAGTTGCACTATGTAAAGACTGCCTATAGCAGGAAGTTAAAGTGACTTTTCAAAGTGGCTTGGAGAGAGCCACACTGTGCACTTTGCTACTGCAGACAAAACGGTCGTCAGAGAGTAGAAATCTGTCCTGAGAAAGGGACAGATGAGTGATTTAAATGTTTAGGGGCGGGGAAACAACAACCCTGAACTCTTTTATGTTTTCGTTTTTCGAAGTGAGCTACTTCCAGCCAGAGAAATTTCTTTATTCAAAGACGTGGCAAATCAAGTCCCAACTAAAGCTTGAGATACATTGAGGTTTCTTCCCCAGTGATTCCTCACGATGGACACTTTGTCAGATATCACTGAACAAAATATCAACCTGAAAGGATTGGATAGTGCAGAAACGACTTACCATAGGTATGTTAAATGGTGGTGCTGTTCCCGTCAACAAGGCCAGGCAGCTGCTGAATAGCACCACCAGCTCTTGGTCACTTTCTGGCCTATCCTAGCCTCATTCAATGGACTTTCTCCAGCATCACTGTTTGAGACGGTCATTTAAGGGAATCCTCCAAACTAAGATTGGTGACTGACAGACTGACGGATCCTTTAGGCTCTATCATGGGTTATGATTGTGGCAGTAATCAGAGTCTGAATAGTCACATAAACACCCAATTTTTTTTATTTTTATTTTTAAAAAAACAACACTTGTTTTCAATTCTGTACTCCCTTTCTGACTTGTCCAAAGGTTTTGCTTAGGGTGTTAGTTAGGAATACTATGTAATCATTGGAGATAAAATAGTTTCACTGGAGCAATATTTTTATTTCTTGAATTTGCTGTAAGATAGCAAAACAGTGTATAAAATAATGAAAATAGGAAAAAAAAGACCATGATACATAGCGGAAGAGTGGTCTGTCCTGGTATCTTGTAAGGATTTATAGAGCAATTATGGTCTGCAAATAATGGCCATGAAAAGGGGAGTTTATGTTTTGCAGCCCTTGTTAAAAAGTGGATATGTAGAAATAGGCCGTTTATTTTTTAAAATTGCAATTAATCCAGAATATGGAACTCAAACATTGTTCATAGACAGGATAATAAGCTGTTCGTTTAAAAAAATGCACGGTATTTTTTTTAATGTTTTACTCTTTTTTTAGCACAACTGACACATCTTTAAATGCACTGTTGATGGGTAGGAAAAAAGCATTCAATTGAAAATGAATGTGTTATCTTTTTTTTAATTAGTTTGGGAGCAGGGGGAGAAGGGAGGAGACTCTTGAACCATTTGCAAAATCAAAACTATTATTTCCCTCCTTTGTAAATGTTAGTTAATTGCTATTTCTACTGATAGAACAATATGCCTGCTTTTAATCTTTTGTAATCTATCAACCCCACTACTTGATGCATTATTTTATATCTGAAAGTCATTGCATATCTCTTCACTTGCTGAAGACCACAAAAGAAACATTTTTGAACAAATTGCCAAGTTGAAGTTTTAAAGTTGATTTTTCAAAAAAAAATCAAGTTAAAATAACTTAAAATCTCTGTGAACATAGTATTTACAGAAGCCAGTTATTTATATTAAAGGACATATTGCCAGATCTGAATAAAATCTGAAGAAAAATGATGTTTAAAAAAATGTTTACATTGTATATTCAGAAAACTCATTTTGTAACAAGAAATATATTACCTAAATTGAAACGTGTAGAATTAAAAATTACTAAGGATTGAGCTAACCTCAAAATTAGGATTCACTGAATATTGTAAACGTTACTTTCTTGGTTCTGCAGAATGTAACTCTCGGGATCTAAGCATGTGTGTTTTTTAGGTTATCAAACCTAGATAATTTCTAAGGCCAAGAATTATATGTATGTATATCATGAGTTCATCTGAACCCACAGACTTAGCACTTCTAATTGCTGTAGCAGCAAAAGAATTTGATATTTGTGCTGTAAATACAACTTTGTTAATGTGTTCAAATTAATTTATCCTGCGTAATGGTGGACTGCTTTAAGTCCAGTATTTCTTTTCCAGAAAAGCTAACAATAAAGCACGAATTAAAAAAATCCAGGCAAATTTTGTAGGAAAGAATGGAAATGATCAGAAATCAGATCTGCTTGGAATCTTTCCTTCATTATTATTGTGGATTTTATATTCTGATGCTGAATTGTCAATGTGTGCCTGTGTGTCTGTATTCATAAATTGCTTCCGAGAGTAATATTATATTAACATCCAAACAAACCCTGAAACCTAAAATGGGTTGTTGGTTAGTCCAATCAATAATTATAAACCTTCATTCAGAGGTAGATTTGCTAATGGATAGATAGTCTTGTAGTTCAACATAGATGTATACATTTGCTGAGAGAGAATGGTTAAGAGTTATCAAATGACAGGGTTTTTTGGGGGGGAAAGTAGAATTATTATAGTTCTTATATTTTTGCAGTACTTGTATCTCATTGAGAGTAGGGTCAGACTTTAAATAGATTCAATTCCATTATTTCATAGTTTATTGAAGTTTTTTATGACAGTAAAATGGTGTTGATCCTTGAAGGAAAATTGTATATCAGGCCTTTCTGTTGGAATTATATATTTATTTACTATCCGGATTTGGTGGAATAAAAGCATTTTTCCGTGGGAAAACGTCTATTAAAATGCAGATATCAACAAGTCTAGTTCCATTGAGCACTGCTTTATAAGCTGAATATTAAGGAGTTTGTCCAAGATGTCATTAAAATTACACAGATTTATAGTAGATGAACCTGTTAATTCCTTCTTGTTTCTTAAAATAGAAAATATAGAACCAACTGAAGGAATGTTTGGTGGAAGACAAGCAGAACTACAACAATTTCATCATGCAAATTTAGGGCTAGTTCAATTATTAGAAATAAACATGGGTGAATGAATTGGATATGGATCAAAAAATAAAAAAAGATTAATCCTAAACTATAAATCTTCATTTGTCAAGAACATTGTCTTTATTTTACACATTTGTTTGAACTGATATTTTTTAAAATCTGTGAGATTACCAAAACCTGAGAAAGCATTTGCATAATTTATTTTAAAAATAACATTAAAAGTTTGCCTTTGAAAGGTAAAGAATGAATACACTGTTTAAAAATGCCAATAAAAACCTCATTTATTTCATATATGCAAGTTGATTTGTACATCTATCTATAGCTCTATCTCAAAATATATTTTAAATTGTCTCTTTTGTAATTCATCAATACACCTATAGTTGTGGGTTGCGTTTAATTTTTCCATGGTGGTATCTATTCTGATAACATTAGTGCCTTTATTTTTTTATAAATTGAATTTTCAAATAATGGCTAATTGGAATATGAATAATAGAACTAGACTTAAGGAATAATAGACGTAACAAAAATTACTTATCTGGGTTTCAACGAGGGTTTTCTGGAAGAAGAAAAAAACCCAGTAACGTGAACATGGAAAATCTATTAAGTCACAATCTCTGGTCAGCGTTATTTAGAGGATCATTTACAGCAGGACAACCCAGCCCTGGATAACTCCAAATGATTTCCTCAATGTACCTGGGTGATTGACAGTATAATTCGTAAGTGCCATAAAGTGTTACCAGTTATTAAATCCACTCAGTATTGGGGAAAAGACTGCAGTAGTGCTTACACTATTGAAAATATGTCACATTAGCTATAAAATAGATAACTTTTCCTTCATGTATTTAACAATAGTAAATATTCTGGGTGAATTTCAGAAGACCTGAAACTGAATCATTTCTTTGTAATGTATGATGTTTGCATCCAAATGTTGACTTCAGAAATTTCTGGAACATATGCAACTACATTTAAGCAAAATCACTCATCCACATGTAGATGAGTAGAAAGCTTGTATTATGCTGTTGGTCTGCTCCACCCGGTATAGCTGGAATCATTGGTTCTGGGCAGGCACGTTTGCTAACCTTGCCTGGATTTTGAACTGAAAATTGAGATAGCCATCACGTTTCTTATTGCAGTGCACAGATTTTCTAACACAGAGACAGTAAAACACTTCTCAAAAATTACACTTGGCTCCAAATGTAATTTATGTTGCCAATAGTTACAAACTATTTTGTCATTGCTCGGTTGGAGACCAAGTTTAAAGTCCATGAGTTTCGTGGTATAGTGCTGATGTACTGCACCCTTTCTCAATCATTTAGGACTTGTAAATATTGCAGACCTTGATTTAATAATGGTTGCTAGTACTAATTCATGTTCTTTGTATTTAACCCAGAAACATTAGAAAAGCAAGAGCGATTATCAAACAACAAATTGCAGTTCCATTAACAAAACAATATATTAAGTGAACTGGGCATAAATACGCTACTCAAGAAATGTACAATAGAATATGCTACTGAAATTAAATGCAAACGTACATTAATTGAGGATATAAAGTTAGTTTGTGTATCCAGATAGTAAAGAAAGCAACTTTGATAGGAAAACCAAATTGCCCAGTATTTTCAGTGAAAATACCAATGGATTATTTGCACCTTGAGATAAATGTCCCTCTGTATTCTTTTCAAAACTGACCTTTTGTCATAATTTCTTGTTCTTTGTTTTTACAGTTGGTTCAACTCTGAAATGTAAAACACTTCTAATAATTCATAATATAATATAAAACCATGTGCTACAAAATGTTTCCCTAGAGCTTGTTTCCCACATGGCCCATTAAGGTTCCCACTCATCTGGAGAACGAGGTCATAGACCAGGGCTTTTCAACCAGTGGTACGGGTACCACCTGTGGTACATTGGCACCTGGCAGGTGGTACGCGACTATCCTAGAAAAGTGGCAGCGGGGGAAGGGAATGAGCTGAACCAGTGGCAGCACCGCACAAGCCTGAGCGAGAGACGGCTGGAGCTGCAGGGCTGTCAGGGCTCAGCAGAAGCACCAGGATCAGCACCAGGCTCCAGCTGGAGCTTGGCGCTGATCCTGGCACTTCTGCTGAGCCCAGAAGAAGCATCAATCAGCTGGAATGTTGCAGCATCTCCAGGGTCTTGTGATTTACATTCAGATGCTTGGCAACTGATTCATATGTATGACAGTCACAGTGTCCCAGGGTCATGTGAAGTGACCAAAACCTGCTGCAACCACCCAGCAGGGGGGTGGGGGAATAAAAACCAAACACCCCCACCACCACCCCGCTGCCAATCCTCAACAGAGATGCTCACAACAGTGAAAACCTCGGACAGGAGGAAGAGTGCCACCTGGCGGGCAGGCAGGCATCTTGCTCGGCTGTGGCTTGGGGGGGCACTTTTTTCTGTGCCTTTGTAACTTTGAACAGTCACTAAGCAAACTGTTGTAAGTCAAGGACCACCTGTACTTCATCACTTTTTTCCTTTTTTTTTTTTGGTCATCAAGCTTTTGACACCTTGCTAGGCGACTGGTGGTACTCGGATGTTGCCATATCCTAAAAGTGGTACAATGGGTGAAAAGGTTGAAAAGCCCTGTCATAGACTACAGGGGAAGGGAGAATCTGCTTCTCATAATATGCCTTTTCATTTCAGAACTTTGTTCATGGGATGACACTAGTAGTTCATTCATTCCATCCTCTGTGTGCCTGAGTTCATCTCTGTTACTCTGTTAAAATTCAATTCCCAGCCTCCTGCACAAGAAAAGTCTCATAATTGTTTGTATGATATTTGGACGTGAGTTCTGCTTTGCAAAGACTACAGTGACGATGACAATGACAAGAGGAACACACATCTTGCTTTAAAATGGCTTTATCCCTTTTCAGGTAATAATAATAATTTACTAAATTATTCAGCTCTGGGTGGCTACATCAAAGAAATTACAATAAAATCAATAAAGGTGAACGATAAAAAATGGCAAGCGCAATGAAGTGAGAACTGGGTGAAGCATTTTTGAAGAACCAAGCATTGTGAATCAGTAAATCTGTATAAACTGAAGAGGCGGATCCAGTTTCTATT
The DNA here is from genome assembly GCF_964194415.1 of Vipera berus. Classification (NCBI taxonomy): domain Eukaryota; kingdom Metazoa; phylum Chordata; class Lepidosauria; order Squamata; family Viperidae; genus Vipera; species Vipera berus. The sequence continues at coordinate 137,811,147 of NC_138202.1, forward strand.
TCTGCTTGGTTCTTCCATGTAACTATGTACAAATAAGGAATCATAAAAAATTCTCTGGATTCTAGAATTAGCATCCATCACAGCAACTTTGGGTGGAAAAATTATGTATTTCTACTACCTGTGAATAATTTGAGGCACACCATCAGCCTACCTTTGACTATCTTCAAGGTGATAGTTAATATTACCAATAGTTCTTGAAGCTCACGGAAGACCCAATTATCATTTAGAAATGCTTGAAGAGTTTATTTTTAATAGTAAGGCTTAAGCAGATACTTAAAATTGTAGTTAATGTATTTTTAATTGGGCTTTTGTCTATACATTTAGGGGAGAAATTAAGATAGGCAAAGCAATTAAAATATGGATCACTGTATAAAATACAACTGGATGAGGCACACATGCTTCTGACACAGTAAAAATTGCTTTGTTCATTAATTTTAAGTAACATTGACATTCTGCTTCTAATATCTATTCACTGGAGTTTTATCTAATACAGATCATGAATCCCTTTATTTTTAAAGCTGCAGTAGCTGGATGTTCCTACCATTACATTAGGGAGTTTGTGCCAGATGTTGAAAACTTCATCTTATTAACTGTAATTGACTTTAATTTTAATTCTATTCCCACTGCATCACATTCTTGTTCACCAAGAATTCACCTAGGCTTTAAAGGTATTGTGTAATAAATGCACCGTGTAACAACTATCAACAGAAGGTTAGGTTAAATGCAATTTTATGTGCTGGCCTCAAAATAATTAGCCATATCTGTCAATTCACAAATCTCAGAAATGTTTGTGTGTGCTTGTGTGGAGACAGATAATTGTGACATTGCTTTGAAGTGGAAATGCCCACTGAACATAAAAAAGAAAAATCAACCCCCAAACTGCTATTTAATGATATAAATGATATAAATAGCATGTCTTCTTTTATTCACTAACCAATAGGCCATTCCATAAAATGAGACAATTGAAGCGTATGTTCCCTGCAATTATTTTTTTAAAAAAAACTTCTTTCCTAAAGAAACATGTAATTTGGATATTATATAAATGAGGTTACTAAAATTGTAACAACACAATTACATCCAAGGACTTAGTGTATAAAGGGTGGCCTGGTTTGAATGGAAACAATGATTTGGGAATTACATGTTGTATACTTGACTAGTAGAATGTGAAGTGGGCCTTAGAAAAGCTGAGCAACAACAAAGCTAGTGGAGGTGACAGTATTCCAGCTGAGCTATTCAAAATCTTAAAAGATGATGCAGTAAAAGTGCTACACTCAATTTGCCAGCAAATTTGGAAAACTCAACAGTGGCCACAGGATTGGAAAAGATCAGTTTACATTCCAATTCCAAAGAAAGGCAGTGCCAAAGAATGTTCAGACTATCGCACAATTGCACTCATTTCTCATGCTAGTAAAGTTATGCTTAAAATCCTACAAGCTAGACTCCAGCAGTATGTGGATCGAGAACTACCAGAAGTACAGGTAGGATTTCGAAGAGGCAGAGGAACTAGAGATCAAATTGCCAACATACGCTGGATCATGGAGAAAGCTAGAGAGTTCCAGAAAAACATCTACTCACTGGAGAAGAGCCTAATGCTGGGAAAGATTGAGGGCAAGACAAGAAGGGGACGACAGAGAATGAGGTGGCTGGATGGAGTTACTGAAGCAGTAGGCGTGAGCCTAAATGGACTCCAGAAGATGGTAGAGGACAGGAAGGCCTGGAGGAACGTTGTCCATAGGGTCGCGATGAGTCAGACACGACTTCGCAACTAACAACAACTCTTGACTAGATTGCATGAGTTGCTAGTACCATCTATCCAATATTATTTACACTTTCTCAAACTTAATTAAAATTGAGGAGTGCTCTAATAATATTTTGCACAACTGAAAATATTCTTAAAAAAGAAACTAGAGAAGGTAAAGCTCTTCATGTGAATTTAAGAATTCCATTTTCAAAATATACATTCCTGGGTTTTTCTCATGTCTAACTTAAGCAGGTGCAAATTCCTACATCTGCTTATTCTTACTAGTTGCTTGTCTACATAAACGTCTCAATAAATCTAATTGCAGTGGGAGAAACCATCCAAAAACACTGGGTCTCTGCAGGCATAAATTACAATAGCTGTACCTCATTGTGAAGCCTGTGATAGAAATAAGGTAGATAGGCTTGTTGTGTTGTTGTTGTTAGCTGCGAAGTCGTGTCCGACCCATCGTGACCCTATGGACAACATTCCTCCAGGCCTTTCTGTCCTCTACCATCTTCTGGAGTCCATTTAAGCTCACGCCTACTGCTTCAGTGACTCCATCCAGCCACCTCATTCTCTGTCGTCCCCTTCTTCTATTGCCCTCGATCTTTCCCAGCATTAGGCTTTTCTCCAGTGAGTCCTTCCTTCTCATTAGGTGGCCAAAGTATTTGAGTTTTAGCTTCAGGATCTGGCCTTCTAAAGAGCAGTCAGGATTGATCTCCTCTAGGACTGACCGGTTTGATCGCCTTGCAGTCCAAGGGACTCGCAGGAGTCTTCTCCAGCACCATAGTTCAAAGGCCTCAATTCTTTGGCGCTCAGCCTTTCTTATGGTCCAACTTTCACTGCCATACATTGCAACTGGGAAGACCATAGCCTTGACTATACGCACTTTTGTTGACAGGGTGATGTCTCTGCTTTTTAGTGTGCTGTCTAGATTTGTCATGGCTTTCCTCCCCAGGAGCAAGCGTCTTTTAATTTCTTGGCTACAGTCCCCATCTGCAGTGATCTTGGAGCCCAGGAAAATAAAATCTGTCACTACCTCCATTTCTTCCCCATCTATTTGCCAGGAATTGAGAGGGCCAGATGCCATGATCTTGGTTTTCTTAATGTTAAGTTTCAACCCAAGTTTTGCACTCTCCTTCTTCACCCGCAACAAGAGGCTCTTTAGTTCTTCTTCACTTTCTGCCATTAGAGTGGTATCATCTGCGTATCTTAGGTTGTTGATATTTCTTCCGGCAATCTTAATTCCAACTTTTGATTCATCTAGCCCTGCCTTTCTCATGATGTGCTCTGCATATAAGTTAAATAGGCAGGGCGACAGTATACAGCCTTGCCGGACTCCTTTCCCAATTTTGAACCAATCAGTGGTTCCATGTCCAGTTCTCACTGTTGCTTCTTGACCCGCATATAGGTTTCTCAAGAGACAAATAAGATGGTCTGGTACTCCCATCTCTTTAAGAACTTGCCACAGTTTGTTATGATCCACACAATCAAAGGCTTTAGCATAGTCAATGAAGCAGAAGTAGATGTTTTTCTGGAACTCCCTAGCTTTCTCCATGATCCAGCGTATGTTGGCAATTTGATCTCTAGTTCCTCTGCCTCTTCGAAATCCTGCCTGTACTTCTGGTAGTTCTCGATCCACATACTGCTGAAGTCTAGCTTGTAGGATTTTAAGCATGACTTTACTAGCATGAGAAATGAGTGCAATGGTGCGATAGTTTGAACATTCTTTGGCACTGCCTTTCTTTGGAATTGGAATGTAAACTGATCTTTTCCAATCCTGTGGCCACTGTTGAGTTTTCCAAATTTGCTGGCAAATTGAGTGTAGCACTTTTACTGCACTGTCTTTTAAGATTTTGAATAGCTCAGCTGGAATACTGTCACCTCCACTAGCTTTGTTGTTGCTCAGCTTTTCTAAGGCCCACTTCACTTCACATTCTAGGATGTCTGGCTCGAGGTCAGTGACCACCTCATTGTGATTATCAGGGACATTAAGCTCATTGTTGTATAGTTCTTCTGTGTAATTTTGCCACCTCTTCTTAATCTCTTCTGCCTCTGTTAGGTCCCTGCCATTTTGGTCCTTTATCATGCCCATTTTTGCATTAAACGTTCCCTTCATCTCTCCAATTTTCTTGAAAAGATCTCTGGTCCTCCCTAGTCTATTGTTTTCTTCTATTTCTTTGCACTGTTCATTTAAGAAGGCATTCTTATCTCTTCTAGCTATTCTCTGGAATTCTGCATTCAATTGGGCATATCTATGTTTTTCTCCCTTGCCTTTCGCTTCCCTCCTTTCCTTAGCTATTTGCAAAGCTTCCTCAGACAGCCATTTTGCTTTCTTGCATTTCTTTTTCTTTGGGATGGTTTTGGTTGCTACCTGTTGTACAATGTCGCGAACCTCTGTCCATAGTTCTTCAGGCACTCTGTCTATCAGATCTAATTCCTTAAATCTATTTGTCACCTCTACTGTATATTCAACAGGGATATGATTTAATTCATACCTGAGTGGCCTAGTGCTTTTCCCTACTTTCTTCAGTTTAAGCTTAAACTTTGCAAGGAGAAGCTCATGGTCTGAGCCACAGTCAGCTCCTGGTCTTGTTTTTACTGACTGTATAGAGCTTCTCCATCTTTGGCTGCAGAGCATATAGTCAATCTGATTTCTGTGATGACCGTCTGGTGATGTCCATGTGTAGAGCCGTCTCTTGGGTTGTTGGAAAAGAGTGTTTGCTATGACCATCGTATTCTCTTGACAAAATTCTATCAGCCTGTGCCCTGCTTCATTTTGTACTCCAAGGCCAAACTTGCCTGTTATTCCGGTTATCTTTTGGCTTCCTACTTTAGCATTCCAATCCCCCATGATGATAAGGACATCATTTTTTGGTGTTAGTTCTATAAGGTGCTGTAGGGCTTCATAGAACCGGTCAATTTCATCCTCTTCAGCACTGGTGGTTGGGGCATAGACTTGGACTACTGTGATATTGAATGGTTTGCCTTGGATTCGAACTGAGATCATTCTGTCATTTTGAGGATTGTATCCCAGTATTGCTTTTCCTACTCTTTTATTGACTATGAAGGCTACTCCATTTCTTCTGAGGGATTCTTGCCCGCAGTAGTATACCTGGTGGTCATCTGAATTAAATTCACCCATTCCTGTCCATTTTAGTTCGCTGATACCTAAGATGTCGATGTTCAGTCTTGTCATCTCTTGTTTGACCACGTCCAGCTTTCCTTGATTCATGGATCTTACATTCCAGGTTCCTATGGAGAAAAAATCTTTACAGCATCGGACTTTCCTTTCACCACCAGACACATCCACAGCTGAGCGTCCTTTCGGCTTTGGCCCAGTCGCTTCATTCTTTCTGGCGCTACTAGTACTAGCCCTCTGCTCTTCCCCAGTAGCATATTGGACGCCTTCCGACCTGAGGGGCTCATCTTCCAGCGTCATATCGTTTTGCCTTTTGGTACTGTCCATAGGGTTTTCATGGCAAAGATACTGGAGTGGGTTGCCATTTCCTTCTCCAGTGGATCACGTTTTGTCAGAACTCTCGGCTATGACCTGTCCGTCTTGGGTGGCCCTGCACGGCATAGCTCATAGCTTCATTGAATTACGCAAGCCCCTTCGCCACGACAAGGCAGTAATCCATGAAGGGGGTAGATAGGCTACTAGATACTTACTTTCATCATTCTGTTCAGCTAAGAACTGGGTAAATTTTTAGTACATATTTTAAGTTCAAATGAAGCCACTCCAAAAGCACTTTTTCAAAAACAAAAAAAAGTAAGTGCTTGGATTTATTTATAAATTGTGTCCTACTCAATTTTGTTCCAGAAAATTGTTGCCTGGCAAATAATACAGATTTGATCACTAGAAAATTTTAAAAGTGAACATGCACGGCTTTCATTATCACTAGGAAGGCATCTTGTTTTTCAATAAATTGTGCAACTAACTTTGTCTAAGTGTTTTCTTCACCATTTAAAAGTTGCAGGAAAAGTTATTTACCTTGTTAAACAATACACTGGGACCCCATGATGCTAATATTATCATTTAAGTTTATATTTAACAATACATTATCTTTCCTTGATTTTTTTCAAATGGCATCATTGGAGTGTATCAATTGTAACAGACCTAATTCTATTGTGATACACCTTTGCCTGCTCTCTGTGATAGTTGATGAAAGCTTACGGCCCACTTGAGAGGAACGAGATGATACATTTTTGTATTTACATGCAAATAGAATTATATGCTGCTTGCCTATATGGTCCAATTGTTTCCAACTTATCCATACAGATACCGCAATTTGGGATGTCAAAGCTTTTTTAAAAGTAAATGTTTGAAATTTTGTGGCTCTTATAATATTGGAATTTGGACATCTGTTGTCCCTACAGGGGTGCAATGGCTCAACTGTTAAAGATGTTGAGCTTATCAGCTGGAAAGTCTGATTCTGGTTTGAGATCTGAATTATTATTAGCGTGTGATGTTGTTACAGTAGCCGGGAGACCTTAATGCTTTTGCAGAGTAGTAGTATGGCATGCCAAGGTACCAGCCCTGTAACAGGACACACTTGTGTGTATCCCAAGGTGTCCCACAGGAGGGCAAGCTGGCTTTGCACCAAAGAGAAAGACCAGAGGCTCTTCCTGCAGTGTCACCCTCCCTTTCCAGAGCTGCCTCGGAATTGGAAAGGTTCAGAGTCGTCAGGAATCTGACTGTCTGCACACAGACCAGCTCGTCTGCTCACCAAAGTGGTACCTATCTATCTACTTGCACAGAACATGCTTTCAAACTGTTAGATGGACAGAAGCTAAGGCAAGTGACCCAAATGCTGCTGTGTGACAGGGTGAGCTCCCGTTCTTGCCCTAGCTCCTGACAACTTAGCAGTTTGAAACCATGCAAGTGTGAGTAGATAAATAGGTACCACTTCGGAAGGTAACAGGTGAGGAGTGTTTCATGTGCCTTGGCATATATGGCCACATGATCACAGAAATGTCTATGGACAACGGTGGCTCTCTTGGCTGAGACTGAGATGAGCACCGCCCTCTAGAATTGGACATGCCTTGACAGGGGAATGCTTTACCTTTTTGTCCCTTTCATCTGTGAACAATATCATTGAATCTCAGTTAATGATGATTTGTTTTAAATGGCCATGTAGTCATCCATACTAAGTCAAAGGACTAGTAATACTATAACCTATACTATATATAGCCTGCTACCCAATAAGCTTTTGGTGGATAATGACTTGCTTTGTCAAAACACACAAAAATACATTTCATGTAGTAATACATTTGTTAGCTTTTAAGTTGCTAGAGGATTTAACTCAGCAATCGATCCCTCTGGAAAACTTGGTAAATTAATGAGCTGCTAGCTTAACTGCCCCTCTGCAGAAAGTTATTTCTATGACCACACCAAGATACATACTGGTTTTGGATCATGTTCAATGCATTTATTTCAGAAGACTGCATGGAATAAAAAACATTACCACAAGGCTGGACATTTTTTGTCTGAAGTGATGAAGTGTACTGGAGAGATTAGTATTCCTATGGAAACACCTTCAAGCAAGTAATTAAGGAGACTGCATTGCATCCAATTCTTTGAAATGAAATGAAATAAATATTCCATTTATCAATCTTCTATTTGCATTTCCACAAAAATACATCCACAGAAACATAACACATAGAAGCAAGAAACCAGTAAATGACACTAGGGGGTGTTATTAAAGATGTCAACTGCAAGTTTTATGCCCCTCTACAAATCATTATTCCACACCAATATACATACTTCCAATAAACTTTACACTTTTTGCCAGATATAAAATTACTTTGACCTCTTTACAAACGCACCATTTTCAAAATAGTGGAGCCACGAACAGATGTGGATTAAGCAGTAAACTTCAAAACCTAATTTACTTAACCATATGTTAAATTTGTGCTAAAACATTCCACCTATGAAAAACGACAGAGGTAACCTGTCGATGGGAGGTGCTTCTGTACAGGAAGACTTTCAATTTAATGTACTATATACACTGCTTTTTTAAAGGTTAGTTATAGGTCCTTTATAAAACAAGAAACATTTTGTCTATTATACAAGATGGAAAATGCATTCTGTAATCCAGATGTTAAATAACATAAAATGAGTGAGCACGTGAATATCTATAGAAAAGCCTAACTCTTCATGATTAGAGTCTAATTACTGTCAGAATGGAACCATTACTTCCACTTTTATTAGACAACAGGACACCCGTGTTTTTGAGACAGACATACTGCTACATAAGTGCATAATCTAAATCAACACATTAAACCTCAATCCTTTTTTGGCTTTTAACTGTACATGAATACTTTGTGCTTATTTTGATTGTGTAGCTTAATATATATCAAGAGAGAGAGAGAGAAGGTGGGGACAGGGAGAGAGACATATTTTAAATACTTTAATAAAACTATAAATTAAACCATGTCCTAAAATTTGGGAGATTGAGTAGCTGAGAGGGGGTGGATTGCACCTTTTATTGAAACTGGCATCTTGCAGGAAGAAAATACTTAATATTTTTAATACTGAATCAATAAAAATAGCAAGTCTGATCTGTTGGCAATCATGTGTAAACACCCTTGACTTGACGAGACACATTAATGAGGTGCTGTCCTTCATCCACTGTGAATTTTAGGTGTAACAGAACTAAAAGTTCTTTGACAGATTAGTCTCTTTTCCTGGAGAAACTCAAACTCCACTGTATCTATTTGTCTCTAAACAGCCACAGTCAGACGGGGGACTCTTCTTAATTTGGCCCCTTTAAATGGGCAGCTGTTAAATGACTTGAGCGGGCTGATCACTTAAACATGTAGCAAAAAGGATTAGAAGTCTTACTCATTTCTATTGCAGCTTGCTGAATTTGGGGAACATATGCCAAATGCGATTGCAGAGATCTAAGCAGTGCACGTATTTGCCTATTTGTACAGATTGATTTCCCCTTGAATGATGATGCAAAAATAATATGAAAAAACAAAATTCAATCTTGCAAGTAGGATCGGCCCCACTTGCCAGGATGTAGGATGTTTTCAAATCCTGCAAAATGTATTTAGTCCAATAGCTGAGTTGCCTTCATTCAAACATTTCATAATGACGTGTTTGCCGTACACGGGGAACTATATCCACAAGGAGCCTGAAAAGGAAAACAAACCCAGATCGAGGGCAACAGTTATACACTGCAAAGATCCAGCCATAAATATCTGCATGTTTTAAAGCATTTTCCTAATCGGTACTTGTCTACCCCAAAACAGAAAATAAATAAGAGGTCTTTGGTGCTCTCTGAGCTGTTTTGTTTTCATGCAGACATTTCATTATCCAGCTAGGTAACATCATCAGTGATGTTACATTAATGTCATTACCCCTTATCCAACTTGCAACATCATCTATGATGATGTTACCTTGTTGGGTAATGAAACGTCTGCAAGAAAACCAGCCAGCTCAGAGGATCCCACAGTTCGACCCTGAGCTACAAATATTCTTTTTTATTGGTAATAGGACATTTCAATCAATATAGCTTTTTAGTATGAAGATAGCAAAGTCACTGTAATTAAAAATACACGTGCAACACTGAATAAACGGTACACGGGATAGACTCCTTCTTGCCACAATCATGGAGCAACATTCAAATGCAAATGTAAAATAATTTGTTTTTGAAAAAGGTTTCACTTACTTGGCACCATAGGCAAATATTGTAAGTCCAATCAGAACCCCTATACTTCCATCCAGGTACCAGACAGAAGCATTGTGCTTAAAAACCTCTGCACTCAGGAGGATGGAAAAGCCCATAATGCCTCCTACCAGAGAGTTGAAACCTGCAATGAAATAAATTAAGATTAGGCCCTCCTAGCAAGAAATAGCCAATGTCAACGGATGCAAGATTTACACGTCGTTATGCCTGAGCTCAGGATCCCGGTGCCTGCTAGTGGAATTACGACTCCCCAAAGCTTTAAAATGTACCTAGGACTAACCAAAGCCCACTTCAGTGAGTGTTCTTTACAGCTCAGAAACCTAATCCACCATAACATAAATCTTTGTTGTCCCAATTCATACAATGAGATTCCTATTAACCCTTTAATTGCCCTCACCCCTTGCAACTGCTGCCTTAATATGGTCACCCATGCAAGGCTATGGAACTGGAAGACTTGTTTTCAAATAGCCAGCTATATTTTACCAGTTGCACCCCAAAATGAGACAAAACCATTTATTCCATCAGCACTAGAGGTGTGTTCTGGGCCTTTAAGGCAGGGTAGTGTCAAATTCTGTGGACTGCATTTGAATGAACAGCGACCATCTGCTTTCTAGAAGCTGGAAACATAACTTCACTAACTCTGCAGTAGATCCAATCCTTCAGGGACAACATGACAGCTATGCAAATATGGCAGAGGAGGAAAATGAAGCTTGCTGCCAAGGAAAGTCTATTCAGTTTTGTAAAATAAACAAACAGCACATTCATGCTGGCTGTAGATGGGGGTTAGAAAACACACAGCCCCAACAGCAGAAAACTTACAAGGTGTGGCAAGAAGGAAAGGCTAGCAGGGCTGGCTATTTCATCAGTCTTTATTAAATAATTGCTTGCCCCCCACCCTATTGACAGAAAGGCTACTGACAACACAAAGGTTGCTCTTTTATGATTTTTTTTAATCAATTATCTTTCTCCCATCTTTCAATAAAGCCCCATTCCATTCTTATAAGATGCTCCCAATTCACTTCCATCCCACAATCAACTGTTAAATTAGTCATTTCTCACTCACAGCAATTCAGGTTGTTTACGTAACAGGGCAGAGAGCTCTATATGGCCCCAAAGGGAACAAATGGACACACTGAATATACTCTGATTTATTTATTTATTTTTGGGGGGGGAGAGAGAAAGAGCAGAAGGAGGGAAGGTTTTAATTTGTGCTTTTGGATTCTCAAGAGACACCAGAGATTCTCCAATGGTGACATTGCACCCAAGAGCTCCATCAGAGTTCAGAAGGAATTCCATAGCCCACTGAATCTCCCACTGAAGCTGTGAATGCTAGACAGTGATTAATAACAACTGTCAAAAAATAAAACTGCCAGGGAAAATAATGGTCATATTTCAGCTCTGTTCTTCAACTTCTGGCCATAAGATGTCAGCCTGATCACATCTCTCCCGACATCCATAAACCCAGATTAGCCACAATCTGACGTTCATTAACATATTTATTCAATTTAAACATCACCCATCTCACTTCCTAAGTGACTCTGTTATTTGAATGGTTAATTCATTTGAATCTCCCAGGTTTCTCCCCACAATGACATTCACATTCTCATTCTCATTCTCATTCTCATTCTCTCTCTCTCTCTCTCTCTCTCTCTCTCTCTCTCTCTCTCTCTCTCTCTCTCTCTCTCTCTCTCTCTCACACACACACACACACACACACACACACACACACACACACACAAACTTTTGGCCCTCACTCTTACCCTTTGTTTTAAGGCAAGTGATTACAATGAAAATCCTCTAAAATCAACAACATCCCCTCTATTGGCCCCAGCTTTGTTGTTAACATATTCGGAGATGCTCTTCTGCAGCAACAAGCCCAAATAGCTTGTTTACCTCATCAATATTCCCCATTTGTTAATTAGGCTTACTGAATAGCATGGTGGAATTTTAGAAGGCTTCCTGGACCTTTTAAATGCATTTCTCCAGAAACAACCGAAAATGACAATTCTGTTCTATGAAGACAGAATTACCGTAAAACCTAACTGGAACTAGTAGACTGGGAGCACATACATGGGGACTTTATATGCTACTTTCTGAGACCGCCCCCAACACCATCTCAAAATTATACACATGCCATCTATTTACAAACAACACAAAAAATTGAGGCCATCACAGTAATCAATGAATTGAAAGCCACTTTTTTCAACATGTCTGTGTAATCACCAGGAACTGAGCTTGATTTGAAGGAGACTTTAAATTTAAATGAAGAATTTTGTACCCAAAGATTATCCTATTTTTAATGTTTTGTGAGTGAGATCTTCATTTTCCAGAGATTCTATTCTACTCAATCTAATGATGCAAAAGTAGAGAAATCTGGGCTTAGCTATATTTAACTAAAATAGGTTAAACACATAGACAAGCAGACAAATTACACAGTTCACTCCTTAATTTTGTTAATGGGGAAAATAGCAGCAGTGCAATTATCACAAGCCTATAATTAAAGGAAGAAAAGGAACGTTCTCAGCTATTTGCAAAAACCACAAGTCTGTTTCCTCTAAGAAAATAGGGAGATGCTACAATATTAGTAAAGGGTCTAACACGCACGTCAAAAGGGTTTATTTCTAGGTACTAAATTATGTTATTCCATGTAGAACTATGCTTAAAAACAATAAAATATTTGTCCCACTTCTATTCTTCTATATGTTATAAGGCAACTCTTATTAACCAGATCCGTAGGTTTTGTCAATAAGCAAATTAAATTAAATAAAAAAATCACATCAGAAAAGCATTTTCTAATATTATATATTTTGCAGTAATGTCTATGGTTCTACAGCACTTGGGAGAATCAGTTTAAATCAGATAAATGAATGTTTGCTGCTGCCTATGTCCAAATGGCATCCATTTCAGAAACAGGCTTTTTGTGCCATACCTACCACAGATTCTCTAAATTTCAACTCTGTCTCTAACCATCACCTTCCACTCCTAAATTTTGTTAATTGAGTGATAATCAAAGGCTGCTGAAAGCTCTCGCAGGGTTAATCGTAATAAATCCATATTTATTGCAAGAACTTCGTGGGTTGAATCACTCTTTTAATCTATTTACTTCTCTATTTCTGTCTATGATGATTTTTATTTATTTTACATTTGTGTACCACAGGGGTCTTCAAACTTGGCCCTTTTATGACTTGTGGGCTTCAACTCCCAGAATTCCTCAGCCAGCGTGCCTGGCTGAGGAATTCTGGGAGTTGAAGTCCACAAGTCATAAAAGGGCCAAGTTTGAAGACCCCTGGTGTACCACTATGTCCCTCAAAGAGGGACTCTGTTGTAAACTACCTTTGTTTATGAAATCAGAATGCTGATAATAAGTCTAAATAGCCTGGGGTAAGCCAAGACCTTCTAGTCAACCTGTCCAAAATTTATTTAAAAGCATCAGGGCCTCTGGCATTGTCTCTCAAATGCAAAGTCCAGTTTGGAAAATATTCAGACAGGGTGTTTTTAATAGCAATACCATGACTCTAGAACAGTCTCAAAGGAAGAGGAGCTCCTTCACTGGTCAGCTTTTAACATGCCATAAATACTATTCTACACAGTTGGAGTTTTAATTTTACGATGTGGCATGACTCTCTAAATTCTAATGCTAATTCTCAACCATTATTTTGTTTTCTGATCAGCCTTAATTTATATTTCATTATATTTTGCCCCAGATGAGTGGTAGAGTGGGGATAAGATTTATACATTTAATTAAGTAAAAAGACATGCTCTTCTTGTATAATATGCTGGGAATCATCAGGGAGCCAGAATAATAGGAAAAAAATGTATCAATTGAATAGATCTTACTTCCCTAAAGGTGTCAGAAAAGACTTGAATTCATGTCTCAAATTCATTAGCAGGAGAAGCTTCACGGATTTGACAGGGTTAGACCAGATTTACAGCGGAACACCGGAATCCTGGGACTTGCTAAGTCCTTTTATGAACTGTTGGCCGTTCTTGCCTGGACTTGCAAATAGGAAACACTGCTAAAGGGTTACATAAAGTTCCCATTGAGGTGTCCTAACATAAGGTCATCAAAGGTTATGGAGAAGGAGATGGGTTACAAATACTCCAAAATTATCCAGTTGGGCAACTGTCATATAGAGTTGCAAGAGTATTTCCTCCAAGGAAAGGAAGCTCTCTGGAGAGGAATAAGGACTATAGAGTTGGTCAAGGTGTCACAGATTTTTTCATACCCAAGTGAAGGGGAAGGAAGGAAGGGAGATTGAATCAGATTGGAAAGGAGTCTCCCTTCTTTTTTATAATAAAGTTGGAAGGGACCTTGGAGGTCATCTAGTCCAACCCCTTGCTCAGGCAGGAAACCCTATAGCATTTCAGACAAATGGCTGTCCAGTCTCTTCTTAAAAACTTCCAGTGTTGGAGCATTCACAGCTTCTGGAGGCAGGTTGTTCCACTGATTAATTGCTCTGTCAGGAAATTTCTCCTTAATTCTAGGTTGCTTCTCTCCTTGACTAGTTTCCATCCGTTGCTTCTTGTCCTTCTTTGTGGCAGCCCCTGAGATATTGGAACACTGCTATCATGTCACCCCTCACCCTTCTCTTCATTAGACATACCCAATTCCAGCAACTGTTCCTTATATGTTTTAGCCTCCAGTCTCCTAATCATCTTTGTTGCTCTTCTCTATACTCTTTCTAGAGTCTCAACATCTTTTTTACATCGTGGTGACCAAAACTGGATGCAGTATTCCAAGTGTGGCCTTACCAAGACATTGTAAAGTGGCATTAACACTTCACATGATCTTGATTCTATCCCTCTGTTAATGCAGCCTAACACTGTGTTGGCTTTTTTGGCAGCTGCAGCACACTGCTGGCTCATATTTAAGTAATTGTCCACTAGGACTCCGGGATCCCTCTCACAGTTGCTACTATTGAGCAAGGTACCCCCTATACTATACCTGTACAATTGATTTTTCTTGCCTAAAGGTAGAACCTTACTTTTTTCACCACTGAATTTCATTTTGTTAGATAGCGCCCAGTGTTCAAGTCTGTCCAGATCATCCTGTATCTTAAGCCTATCTTCTGGAGTATTGGCTATTCCTGCCAGCTTGGTGTCATCTGCAAATTTGATGAGTTCCCCATCTATCCCCTCGTCCAAATCGTTGATGAAGATGTTGAAGAGCACTGGGCCCAGAACAGAGCCCTGGGGCACCCCACTACACACTTCCTTCCATGTAGATGCAGTTCCATTGAGGACTGCATGCTGAGTACGGCCGGTCAGCCAGCTACGAATCCATCTGGTGGTGGTGATGTCTAATCCACATTTTTCTATCTTATCAAGTAGTAGGTTGTGATCTACTTTATCAAATGCCTTACTGAAGTCTAAGTAAATTATATCCACAGCATTCCTCTGGTCCACTAATTTTGTCACTTGGTCAAAGAATGCAATAAGATTTGTCTGGCATGATCTGTTTTAGACAAGCCCATGTTGGCTTTTAGTAATGACTTTGTTTGTAGGTGTTCGCTGATTCGTTGTTTGGTTATCTTTTCCAGAATCTTCCCAGGTATTGAGGTAAGGCTGATAGGTCTGAAGTTTCCTAGATCTATTGTTTTCCCTTTTTTGAAGATGGGAACTACATCAGCTCTTTTCCAGTCCTCTGGTAGTTCCCCAGTGCTCCAGGATCTTTGAAAAATATAATTCAGTGGTTCTGAGATCACATCTTCCAGTTCCTCGAGAACCTTGGGGTGTAATCCATCTGGTCCTGGTAATTTGAACTCGTCTAGGCTGGACAGGTGCTCACTTACCATTTTCTTGCTTATCTTAACTTGTGTTTCTAATCTGTTTTTTATGGTACTGTTTTTGATAAGTTGGACTGTTTTTTTCCCTTTGTCTAAAGACAAATGCAAAAAATGAGTTAAATAGTTCTACTTTCTCCCTGTTGCTTGTCACCTTCTTGCCACTTTCCCGCACTAATGGACCAATCATTTCCTTAACTTTTTTCTTGTTTTTTACATGTTGAAAGAAGGGTTTTTTGTTATTTTTGACTTTGGTCGCAGGCCTTAGTTCATTTTGAGCCTTAGCTTTACTCACTTCATCTTTGCAGGCATGGGCTATTTGCTGATATTCTGCCTTAGTTATGTGTCCCTCTTTCCACTTTTTATACTTGTCCTTTTTATCTTTCAATTTATCAGAGTTCTTTATGCAGCCATGCTGGTTTCTTTTGAGAGCTGTTATTTTTCTTCTTTGTTGGTATTGTGCTAGACTGGGCTTTTATTATCTCACTTTTCAAAATTTCCCAAGCTTCTTGAGTTGTTTTCCCCTTGAGGATTCTCATCCATGGAATTCTTCCCATGGTCTCTCTAAGTTTATTGAAATTAGCTCTTTTAAAGTCCAAGACTCTAGTTTGGCTGTGTTCTATTGCTTGTGCTTCCAGAATGTTGAATTTCAATACTGCATGATCACTTCCCTCCAAGGTTCCTGTGGCTTCAACACCTTCTATCATTTCATCTCTGTTAGTGAGGATTAGATCCAATATGGCTAATCCCCTAGTTCCCTTTTCTACTTTTTGGGAGACAACATTGTCTACTAGGTTTGTCAGGAATCCTTTTGATCTTCTACTTGGTGCAGAGTTTGTCTCCTAGTTGATGTCAGGGTAATTAAAGTCCCCTATTACTATTGTGATGTGCTTCCTACATACCTTAGTTAGCTGACTAGCAAAAAGTTCACCTATTTCCTCTGTTTGGTTGGTTGGCCTATAGCATACACCTATGGCAATGTCATTTCCCCCCCTTTTATATTCACCTAAATGCATTCAAGATAGTTTTCATCATTATTGTGCTCTATTTCTGTAGAGATGTAGTTATTTCTTATGTATAGAACAACTCCACCTCCTCTTTTATTTGGTCTGTTTCTTTTAAATAATTTAAATATCTCTAGCTGTGTGTTCCATTTGTGGGTTTCATCCCATCATGTTTCTATAATGGCAACAATATCATATCTGCCCTCATTTACCTGAATTTCTAGTTCACCCTGCTTACTGTTCATACTTTGTGCATACTCTAGGATCCCAAGAATCTCAATGAAGATGCCCATTTTTCAGGGTCTGTGGTCCAACAACAGGGATTAAATATTGATGCTCAACTTGGCATGTATGAGGAACTTAAAGCTTCACACTGCTATCTGCCCAAATATCAGTAAATATCTGAATCTCTATACATCAGGATTAGTAACCTAAAAATGTAATTGATCCAACAGCCCTGTGACATAATGGCTGTGCTAACCAAATTAAATTATTTTGAAATTTATTTCTAAACAACTTGCTTGTGTGTAAGATTTGTTATCAGATTACAGCTTGTTTCATGGATTACCTTTCCTATGCCTTGGCTCCTGAAGGATTTTTTCATTTTCATTCGTTCATTTCATTCATCGTAGGATGTATACTGGACCTTTCATGAATATGATTATTCTTGCCCATATTTTGGGGAAATTCTCTTTACGCATTCAGTTAAGCTAGAACCTGGTTAAAGACCATACATTGTAAAAAAAAATAAAAAAAACTACAATATGGACTTGCTTTGTACATGCCTGAGAGATACAGTAAAGTAAGAGTGAACACCTGACCCATCACAAGATCCTTCACAAGACCCTCACTTGACACACCCACACCTGAAGCCCTTATAAACAGAAGAACACTGACACTGACATCCCCTAAACTCCACTGAAGAAGTTACCTAGCCTGGTAATGAAACATTTGGAAACCAACCCACAAGCTCGGAGAATGAACCTTCACCCTCATCCTACACCTGAGCTACAGATACGTGCCACTATTGCAAGAGTGAAATTATCCCTGTTAACCTCAGACATAAATAAATCTTACTGAGTTCAAAGGTCGTTTCTCTCAGATTAGTCATAGGATTCTAACTCAATCTGTCACGCAGAGAAAACACATCTCTTTATTTTTCACAACAGATAAATCAGTTGATGCTTCTTTCAAAATTTTGCACAGCAAAAAAATAATGCCACAGAATTAAAATTCCCAGTGAGAACTATTAGTCATTGTTGCTGGGAAACACAATAAATGATGTTGGCAATGTGGAGAAAATTCCATGATCTTTATAAAATCATAGATGCAATATTATTTTTGAAGGAATGCTCTAGTGTTGCTGTTACTAATTTTATTCATTTATTTATAAATGTTATAGGCCACCTATCTTACCTAAAGTTAATTCAGTTCCAAACCATAAATATAGTTATAATTTGAAGGTAAAGAACCCAGTTTTTAAATTTGTGCTAAGACTTTTTGATTTAAGTCCCGTTTTAAAAGCATTTTAATTTTAAAAGTGAAGCTTAACTTAGCTACTGGCTAAAGATGTGTGTGTGTGTGTGTGTGTGTGTGTGTGTGTGTGTAAGTAAACCACAGATTTCTTACATCCCATCACTGCACACATTAAAATGATTTAAAGCAATACAATCTACAGTATTCCTGAAGTCTGGAAAACAACAAGAAGCAAAAGACAAACAGCAATTCCAGGCAAAATGCAGGTGGAGAATTATTATTGAATCTAATAACATGTGGATGCTTAGATTTTTTTAAAAAAGTCTACATTCTGTCCAAATGTTATGTGTGAAAAGTCATTTAGATTCCTACAGTAAATTTTGATACATTGTTTTCATTTGACTGTAAACATTTTATCTGGCTATTTGGCTTCAAAGTTTATTTTTCCCTGTATTTATTTATTTAGACAAATTGTTAGTGGCTTTAATCATGATCATAATTTCAGAGCAACAAACAACAGAATCAGGTAATCCCTGGACTACTTCTCTGCATGATGTTTGCTTCTGAATTTATTAATTTTTGGGACAGATCAGAGAACAAAAGGCTCAGTGAACTCAAAAAAGTTAACCAAATCTGTTATACATACATTAGCCAAGTCTCCTCTCTGTAATGCAATCCAACCACACATAACCTTTACTTACCTTTACTTCATTAGCCTTTGATGTAATAATATCACGAAAGAGATGCCTGTATGCTAACTTACCATCTGTTAACAATGCTCTGCTTGTAAGCACCTTCCCCAACATAAATTTGATCACTGCTAAAGTAGTACAAAGGATTCCACTTAAAATTGAAACGCTGTATAGAAAGTCATCCTGAAAAAGAAAAGGAAAACGTTCTATGCCATTTTGCCATGCAATTCAAATAATAAACATAAAGATGGAATAGTTCTGAATCAAAGTTCGCTAGTCAAAGTTAACTGATTGATTTTATAACATTCTGACAAACCTGGGTAGGATACAAAGACAAAATAAAAATGGAAAACAATTACCGTAAAAACAATTATCAGCAACTGCCCTAGGTATCCTTAAAATAGTTTGTCTAATCTAAAGCCCAAATGTATAGGGGGGAAAAACCATTTTGGCTTCTTCACAAAATCCCAGCAGAAAAATCCCATTTACACCCAGAGTCACTTGTTAAGTAGGCAGCTTTATAAACTGAATGAATGAATCTGTATCTCCAGAAGCTGCTTATTCCATAGAGTGAGGCCTTCTCTTTGATAGTTGAACCAGATAAGCAATTCTGGTATTGCTCAATAGACCCTGGTGTTTTGAAAGTAATAACAGCCCAGCACTGGGGCCAAAATTATGTCCTCTCCAAAGAGGCATTGATAAAGGTTGTAGTGGGCATGGTAGGTGGCAAAAAGGATTACAATGTGAAATTGGAAAAAACATGTTATTCCAAACACTGGTTTTTTTTAAAAAAAATGGGTAATTTATCCTTCTGAAAAAGGCAATATTTCCAATTAATCAAATTATGAAGTAATATCTTCTTTTGTGATATTTTACGATTCAGAAGTATTATTAGGTGACTTCTAAATTTTTGTTTTTGATGATAATATAGCATTATAAGAATTTTTGTAAAACAGTAGCATTAAGGCCTATCTTAAATTATTAGTTTTGTAATTGATTACAGTACATTTTGCTACTGCCTTTATAGGCATTTTGCTTTTTAATCTTGTTTAGTTTTAAATTTGGGGCTAGCATTCTTTATTAATGACTATTTAGTATTCTACGATTCTTTTCTATGAGCTAACCTTGTGTTTTGCTTATTTTTGGTAAACTTCTAAAAAGAATAAAAATTAATAATCTAGAAATAACTTTTAAGATAAACAATTAGCATTAAGTAGCACGGTCCTATAATTTTTAGCAGTTTCCAGGCAGATTAGGAAACATCTAATCTCCCTGGAAAGCAAGATGCCCCATTTTTTACTGCCTTTCTAGTTGGTGCCATCCATAACCAAGCTACCTAGCTAAAGACTTGGCCTCAGGCATGGGGGCGGGGGAGGAAAGAGATGGTCTTTCAGATGAATATTTTAACAAGAGTACCTCTCTTGCGTCCCTGGAGGAAACAAGAAAATTGATCTTTGTCTCCCGCTCTCTACAGAAATAATTCATATTCAGAGCCAGCAGCTACAGCAAAACGAATCTGAGGTCTTGGAAGCTGTGGAGAGCAGCAGATCCAAGCCTCAAAAAAATGGGAAGAAACAATTGGTTCCTATCACTTTCTTTCCGCCAGCCAGACAACAAGATGTCAGGGCTTTAGCCAGTTTGGAACAGAAGGCTACGGAGAACGCAGAGAGAAGCATTTTGTGCCAGATCTCACACCCCCAACAGCTGTCTAAATTTATCCTTTCCTACTAATTCTGTCTAATGCAAAGGTACTCTGATATTTCCGTCAATTGCGTTAAAAATACTGACACACCTGACCCCTTCAAATATGGTGATCCAAATATGATTATCAATTTGCAGCTTCATGAACAAAGAAGAAAAAAAAGAACACAAACAAGCAAGAGAATTCAGGTTTCAGGCACAAAAGCTGTCAAGCAAACAAACCAGAATGTGCTCAGTCAGCTATTATTAACACTTCAGCGTCAGAGCTGCTGACTGCAACACCTGCTTGCTTTTCCTAACTCTCTCTCTGCAAACCAAGATATCACAGGTATTTCACACACACCAAAATTAAATCGGTCCTCTTTCTATTCCACTTTGGAAAATGAACAGACTGTGACTAAGTAGGAGTAAGTTCATGAAGTTCAGGGGAGTTGAAAGGCAAAAATTTAATAACAGCCAAAGGGTCGAATGCAGAGATGAGAATACAGGCAACTTATGGCTACAACTGAGCCCAAAATTTCTGTTGCTAAGCAAGACACTTGTTAAGTGAACTTTGCCCCATTTCACGACATTTCACACCCCAGTGGTTAAGTGGATCGCTGCAGTTGTTAAATGAATCTGGCTTCCCCGTTGCCTTTGCTTGTCATAAGGTCACAAAAGGAAACCACGGGACCCCACGACACTGCGACGGTTGTAAATATGAATCAGTTGCCAAGCAACTGAATTTTGATCACGTGACCACGGGGAAGCTGCAGTGGTTGCAAGTGTGAAAAACGGTCCTAAGTCACTTTTTTCAGTTCAGTTGAAACTTTTAATGGTCGCTAAATGAACTGTTGTAAGTCAAGGGCTACCTGTATAATAACAACAGGATAAAGAATGATCTGTCCACAATCTCTGGAAATGGCACAAGAGCCGCAGGAGAAAATTATTACCGTTCCAAATTAATTCACCTTCCAAAAATGATGAGACATATTTTAGTACAGTGGTAAATGAATAAAATAAGCCTAGCCATCTGCTGCCACATCCCCCGGGACCTTTCCTCTCTGGTGCCACATATCTTCTTCTTATATTGCTTCTGAAAATCATTAAACAAGGCAACAAATCCATCGACTCATATTGTTCATTGCTTCACTAGACTATTTTAATTAGAACAGCAGTATACTGAATTACAGCCAGAGGATTAAGATTTAAGCACTACCATAATGAGAAAAATCATTTTTATTTAAAATAAATTTATTAAACTTTTATATTTATATAATATATAAATGTAATATGTGCGCATGTGTGCATTATGCAGTATATTACTTTAAATACCTGCAGATAAATATCCCTTTCTTAGCCGTACTGTTAATCTGCATCAGTGCATTTACTTTGAATATCCTACACACCATCAAATCAATATAAAGGTAGTCCTCTACTTATGATTGTTTTGTTTAATGACAGTTTGAAGATACAACGGTCTCGGAAAAAGTGAAGTTGCAACCATTATACCACCTTCTGGTCATGTGGTCACTATTTGCAACCTTCCCAGTTGGCTTTCCACAAGCAAAGTCAATTAGGGAAGCCAGTTTTGTTTAACAACCATTTAATGACCACGAGGGAGGGAAGACCTATGCTAAGTTTTAGGCTAAACACAAAGTTTCTGGAGCACCTGAAGATTCAGATTTAAAGCTTCCGAGCTTGCCTTGGAAATTAGGTTAGCTTAATATTTATTGACTGATTTTTTTATTTATATCCCACCTTTATTACACTTGGTCCCTGAGATACAACAGATCACTTAACAAACATTCAAAGTTACAATAGATGTCCAAAATTATATATGACCCTGTTTCAAAATTATGATGGCTGTAGCACCTTTATGACTGATCACAGGGTTTCACACACACACACACACACACACACACGCCTCTCCCCCCATCCCAGCCCTCCAGAACCCATACACCCATGTGGACAGGGACAAAATGGCACCCGCCAAACTGCTTCATTTTGCTGCCTTAACAAGCTGCAGAAGCTTCTGAATGCTGCAGAAATTAACTGTGCAAATCAGGTTAAAGCAGCAAAATGATTGCTTTATTACATGGCTGCATGGCATGATTCTGCAAGCGGCTTGTTAATGCAATTCAGCTGTTGGAAACATGGTGGCTCCTTCCACCATGAAGTAATCCATTCCAGCCCTCTGGGAAGCCTTGGAGCTCTTCAAAAGGTAAGTGAGGAGGAGGGCGTTTGGCCCAGGTAGGGGTGGGAATCAGACCTGAGGCCTGGTAGGATTCACTGGGAGTGAAGAAAGGCCTGTTGGGACTCAAGGTGTGGGAAATGGAGCCCGGGGCAATCTCAGGAATGGGGGAGACCTTGGGAGGGTCAGGGCAGGTGGGCCTGGGCCTGGGCCAGTACTAGGCTTCCAAGGGCTTCCCCCTACTCCTGAGGTACCCCCTGTGCCACTTACTGGGATGGCAGGTTAGCTGAGCTGCTTCATGTAATGACTGTTGCATAATGTGACTTAATGAGCCGGCTCCGTTACAGTCATATGTCAAAGACTACCTGTATTTTTATAAATAACTCAAAGCAGCAAATACACCTATTCCTCCTTCCTCCTCCTATTTTCCCCATAGCAATAACCCTGTGAGGTGAGTTGGGTTGAGAATGAGTGATAGGCCCAAAATCACCCAGCCGCCTTTCATGCCTTAAGTGGGACTAGAACTCATAGTCTCCTGTTGGCTTTCAAGTTTATTTCTACCTGATAGAAACATTAAATTAAGTGATGAAAGTTTTTTTGTTTCTTTCTTTTAAATATTGTATGTAAATATTTCTATTATATTTAATTTTCTTTTTATTGTAAACCTCAAAAAAGGCTGCATATGTTTCTAACAATGGTTAGACAGCACTCATGGATATTTCGTAGTTTGCTAGACTTGCTAAACCAAGTAATCCAAAAACGAGCAAAAATCGAAAGAAAAAAAATGGTTTTACAAGTAGATTTTACATTCTATTTTTTCATAAACTCTCACAGATTGCTGATTGCAAGGAAGACTCCATATGGTAGGGATGTACAATTTTGGCTTTCAGCACAAGTCAGCTAAATATGCAACTGGGATAAATAGAAAGATATAAGTGGAGTCAAGGCAAAAATTAAAGTTGGTTTAATTGATACCAAAATTAAATTATATAATAGCAATGTTCACATATCCATTGCACAATAAGTATTCTGTTTTTAATTAAGGCTCTTTAGGTACAGAAGCAGAATAAATCTTATTTTAAACATTTTTTACTAAATTATTAATCGTAAAACACATCCCCTCTATAGGAAAAAATGGAAAACAAAATGTATGAATATTTATATGTAGATAGATTGAAATAGAGATAGTGAGAAATAGGAAGGCAAGAGCTGCTTGCAGGAACAAAGGCAATAGTGTAAAATAATATTCTGTTTTGCAGGTTATTAACTTTTCTTTTGATTAGAAAGAATCAAGTATCAGCGGGAAGTCCTGCTAACATCAATAATTACTCTTCTTCCAATAGACAGTATTTTGCAACCATGCGTAATTCTCACAAGGATATCTCTAGGGAGGGAGCTGCCCTCTATGTTGTTACTCTCTGTGTTTGTGTGTTTAGCCTACGGATATTTCCATTTTCTATACAATGATGCTATTTTTGGCTCCTTCATCATCATTCCAAGCTTCCTCCCACAGTGTTTTAAATTTTAGGGGAAATCAGTGGTAACCTATCAAAAAAAGTAAAGAAAACAATTTCCTGATCAGACAGGCAGACAGACAAAAAGACAGATTCTTTTTAATACTTTCAATTCCATGCACGTTTGGATTAGGGAGATCTACATGACGCACTTATTGAGATGTATTATGAAATGAATTAATCTTACCATTCATTGTGTCCTATTAGTAAATATATCTCAATACTTTCCTAGGTGTGCTGAGATGTATTTGCCAGGGGGTTGCCATGGAAACTATACAATGAAGATCAAACAAGAGCAGCACTTGTGGTACCCTTGGCTGAATGAGAAAAATCCTAGTAATTGTTTCATATAAATTGCCATTGTACCTAGATCAAGTATTACAGCTTCATTTGAAAAACTGCTTTATAAACAGCGGATCATAAAATCACATTTAAGTGGCAGAGAACCTACTATTTCCAAACTGTCTACTGCTCCTGCACAAAGGCAGTTTCTGTTTTCACGAAGGGAGAAGAAACGTTATTTCACAATTTGGTCATTGTTGTTGTTAGCTGCAAAGTCATGTCCGACCCATCGTGACCCCATGGACAACATTCCTCCAGGCCTTCCTGTCCTCTACCATCTTCTGGAGTCCATTTAGGCTCACGCCTACTGCTTCAGTAACTCCATCCAGCCACCTCATTCTCTGTCGTCCCCTTCTTCTCTTGCCCTCAATCTTTCCCAGCATTAGGCTCTTCTCCAGTGAGTCCTTCCTTCTCATTAGGTGGCCAAAGTATTTGAGTTTTAGCTTTAGGATCTGGCCTTCTAAAGAGCAGTCAGGGTTGATCTCCTCTAGGACTGACCGGTTTGATCGCCTTGCAGTCCAAGGGACTCGCAGGAGTCTTCTCCAGCACCATAGTTCAAAGGCCTCAATTCTTTGGCGCTCAGCCTTTCTTATGGTCCAACTTTCACTGCCATACATTGCAACTGGGAAGACCATAGCCTTGACTATACGCACTTTTGTTGACAGGGTGATGTCTCTGCTTTTTAGTGTGCTGTCTAGATTTGTCATGGCTTTCCTCCCCAGGAGCAAGCGTCTTTTAATTTCTTGGCTACAGTCCCCATCTGCAGTGATCTTGGAGCCCAGGAAAATAAAATCTGTCACTACCTCCATTTCTTCCCCATTTATTTGCCAGGAATTGAGAGGGCCAGATGCCATGATCTTAGTTTTCTTAATGTTAAGTTTCAACCCAAGTTTTGCACTCTCCTCCTTCACCCGCAACAAGAGGCTCTTTAGTTCTTCTTCACTTTCAGCCATTAGATATCATCTGCATATCTTAGGTTGTTGATATTTCTTCCGGCAATCTTAATTCCAACTTTTGATTTATCTAGCCCTGCCTTTCTCATGATGTGCTCTGCATATAAGTTAAATAGGCAGGGCGACAGTATACAGCCTTTCCAGACTCCTTTCCCAATTTTGAACCAATCAGTGGTTCCGTGTCCAGTTCTCACTGTTGCTTCTTGGCCCACATATAGGTTTCTCAAGAGACAAATAAGATGGTCTGGTGTGCCCATCTCTTTAAGAACTTGCCACAGTTTGTTATGATCCACACAATGAAAGGCTTTAGCATAGTCAATGAAGCAGAAGTAGATGTTTTTCTGGAACTCTCTAGCTTTCTCCATGATCCAGCATATGTTGGCAATTTGATCTCTAGTTCCTCAGCCTCTTCAAAATCCTGCCTGTACTTCTGGTAGTTCTCGATCCACATACTGCTGGAGTCTAAAAAAGGTAAAGGTAAAGGTTTCCCCCGCATGTGCGTGCTAGTCGTTTCCAACTCTAGGGGCCAGTGCTCATCTCCGTTTCAAAGCCGAAGAGCCAGCGGTTGTCCGAGGACGTCTCCGTGGTCATGTGGCCGGCATGACTAGATGCCAAAGGCACACGGAACACTGTTACCTTCCCACCATAGTGGTCCCTATTTTTCTACTTGTATTTTTACGTGCTTTCGAACTGCTAGGTTGGCAGAAGCTGGGACGAGTAACAGGCGCTCACTCTGCTATGCGGCACTCGGGATTCGACCCGCCAAACTGCCAATCTTCTGATCGACAAGCTCAGTGTCCTAACCCACTGGAGTCTAGCTTGTAGGATTTTAAGCATAACTTTACTAGCATGAGAAATGAGTGCAATGGTGCGATAGTTTGAATATTCTTTGGCACTGCCTTTCTTTGGAATTGGAATGTAAACTGATCTTTTCCAATCCTGTGGCCACTGTTGAGTTTTCCAAATTTGCTGGCAAATTGAGTGTAGCACTTTTACTGCACCGTCTTTTAAGATTTTGAATAGCTCAGCTGGAATACTGTCACCTCCACTAGCTTTGTTGTTGCTCAGCTTTTCTAAGGCCCACTTCACTTCACATTCTAGGATGTTTGGCTCGAGGTCAGTGACCACCTCATTGTGATCATCAGGGACGTTAAGCTCATTCTTCTATAGTTCTTCTGTGTAATTTTGCCACCTCTTAATCTCTTCTGCCTCTGCTAGGTCCCTGCCATTTTGGTCCTTTATCATGCCCATTTTTGCATGAAACGTTCCCTTCATCTCTCCAATTTTCTTGAAAAGATCTCTGGTCCTCCCTATTCTATTGTTTTCTTCTATTTCTTTGCACTGTTCATTTAAGAAGGCATTCTTATCTCTTCTAGCTATTCTCTGGAATTCTGCATTCAGTTGGGTGTATCTTTCTTTTTCTCCCTTGCCTTTCACTTCCCTCCTTTCCTCAGCTATTTGCAAAGCTTCCTCAGACAGCCATTTTGCTTTCTTGCATTTCTTTTTCTTTGGGATGGTTTTGGTTGCTACCTGTTGTACAATGTTGCGAACCTCTGTCCATAGTTCTTCAGGCACTCTGTCTATCAGATCTAACTCATTAAATCTATTTGTCACCTCTACTGTATATTCAACAGGGATATGATTTAATTCATACCTGAGTGGCCTAGGGCTTGTTCCTACTTTCTTCAGTTTAAGCCTAAAATTTGCAATGAGAAGCTCCTGGTCTGAGCCACAGTCAGCTCCTGGTCTTGTTTTTACTGACTGTATAGAGCTTCTCCATCTTTGGCTGCAGAGCATATAGTCAATCTGATTTCTGTGTTGACCGTCTGGTGATGTCCATGTGTAGAGCTGTCTCTTGGGTTGTTGGAAAAGAGTGTTTGCTATGATCATGGTTTTCTCTTGGCAAAATTCTATCAGCCTGTGCCCTGCTTCATTTGTACTCCAAGGCCAAACTTGCCTGTTATTCTGGTTATCTTTTGGCTTCCTACTTTAGCATTCCAATCCCCCATGATGATAAGGACATCATTTTTTGGTGTTAGTTCTATAAGGTGCTGTAGGACTTCATAGAACCGGTCAATTTCATCCTCTTCAGCACCGGTGGTTGGGGCAAAGACTTGGACTACTGTGATATTGAATGGTTTGCCTTGCATTCAAACTGAGATCATTCTATCATTTTGAGGATTGTATCCCAGTATTGCTTTTCCTACTCTTTTATTGACTTTCTGAACTTTTTACTTGGTACTAAAAAGAAGGATCAAAATTGTATTTTTTTTAAAAAGAGATGAACCATTTTAATAATATTTTATTCCCAAATAAAATCTTATTTTATTTATTTATAAATCTTAGGACAATTCATATAATAATGAATATATGAATTTCAGACAGTCAGGGAAGCATGCCACTTGCACAAAATGTCACAGCTACAGACTCCTGCCCACTGATCTTCATTCTTGTATTCTTTCCTCGAGCTCTCACATTTGGTAAATTTCTCTCACGCAACATATCGGAACTTTTTCACCATTGCCGGCAATGGGGTGGGTGCGGTTTCCTCGTGACACATCCGGCCCACGGGCCGGCAGTTTGACACCCCTGACTTAGAGGGACATTGGTTAGAGGCCTCCTCTTGAAGGCCTTCAAGTGGAGGGTACTTTTCTTTTTAGCTATATTTTTTATGTTTGTTGTGAGCTACCTAGAGTCATCATGTCAGACATGTAAGTAAATAAGTAAATAAACATCATGCATAAATAATCATCTATGGGGCATTGCCAAGAGAAAGATGAGAGACATGAGACCAAACAATGCAGAAGAGCTGAAGGCCGCTACTGAAGCATCCTGGTATTCCATACCACTTCAGCAGTGCCACAGGCTGATAGCTTCCATGCCGGGCCGCATTGAGGCAGTAATTGCTGCAAAAGGGGCCCAAACCAAGTACTGAGTACATATGCATGCTTATACTTTTCAGAGGTCTGATATTGTTCTATGTACACTCCTTGTTTTATTGATTGCATGTAATATTCTAATTTTCTGAGATTGTGGATTTGGGGTTTTCATGAGCTGTACGCCATAATCATCACAATTATGACAAATCACGGCTTGAACTATCTTGCTTTGCATGTAATGAGTCTATCTCATATATTAGTTTCCCCTTTTAAGTTGCATTACTGAAATAAATGAACTTTTGCACAATATTCTAATTTTTTGAGTTTCACCTGTATAGGATTTGTTTTGTTTTGTTCCCTACGGAATATCCAAGCATATTAAAACTGCATGCAATATGCAGATACTGTAATTACTGATTTAGTCAAATCTAATTGTTTAATCCTGCACAACTGGGGAAAATTGAAGTGAATGATTACCAGGCTATGGTAACATTTACAGGCACTGCCCAACATTTTTACTGCTTTTGGAGATAAGGGATGGCAAGGCCATTTTCTTGCCCTAAGTCCTTCTGTATGATTTGCCTATTTCTATGGCATTGTTATATCATTCTGCTATCTTACAACTGCTACCCAGACAATTTAGAGACTTTGTTAGCCTTTTGTCATTCTTGCTAAAGGGCCGGCTTCAAGAATGTTTTGTAGTAAAACTCCTAAAAGTATCACACTGAAATTTTAAACTTGTCTAAACTTGCCCCCAAAGGAAGACAGTTTCAGGCATTTTGTGGTTTTCCCATTATAACCTATGCAGACAAATCTTCTTTAATAGAATCTCAAATAGTTCAAATCAAATATGCTTGCCATTGAATCTTGGATCACAAACTTGAATCAAATCATAGCTACTTCATGTGTCCTTGTCAAATCTGATCAAGCTTGCTTTACATAGAAAAGTAGAATACATGTGACAGGAAAACATGAACTCTTTAAAAAAACTAATTTGAAGATTAAGTTTGTTTTTCATGCCTCTTCTAACTGGCTTTAAGTGCAGAGATACGGTCTACTGCCTAGAACCTTTGAAAACAGGCAAGTCATCATGTCAAATCAAGCATTTTAATCTGAGGGTTTCAAACTGTGATTCAACATTCTTAAAATACTGGAGTACATTAGACATACAATGAATAACTTGACTCAAAATTGGAAGCTGACAAAATGCATTCTGAAACAAATGACTTGAATTATCTACTATATATCTCAAAGAGTCTTCTTTTTCATACTCTTACAGTTAGAAGAGATTTTTGTGAAGGCAATTAAAGCAGATCTTCTACTCCTGTAGCTGAAGAAATTTCAGAGAAGTTTCACCAGAGGAAAAGTCTAGGAACTAGCAGTGTTCACTCCCATTCCTTTCTCAATCTATTTATTTGTTATTACAGATAGTCTTTGACTTACGATTAGAATTGAGCCCAAAATTTCCATTGCTAAGCAAGACAGTTGTTAAGTGAATTTTACCCCATTTTACAACTTTTTTGCCACAGCTGTTAAGTGAATCACTCCAGTTGTTAATTAGTATCGTGGTTGTTAAGTGAATCTGGCTTCCCCATTGCCTTTGCTTGTCAGAGTGTCACAAAAAGTGATCACATAACCCTGGAAGACTGCAACCATCATAAATACAAGCCAGTGACATGAGGTAATATGACAGCAGTGTTCCAATATCTCAGGGGTTGTCACAAAGAAAATGAAGTCAAGCTATTCTTCAAAGCAGGACAAGAAGCAATGGAGGGAAACTAATCAAGGAGAGGAGCAATTTAGAACTAAGGAGAAATTTCCTGACAGAACAATTAATCAATAGAACAACCTGCCTCCAGAAGCTGTGAATGCTCCAACACTGGAAGTTTTTAAAAAGAGATTGGACAACCATTTATCTGAAATGGTATATAGGGTCTCCTGCCTGAGCAGGGGGCTGGATTAGAAGACGTCCAAGTTAGAATACCTTCCAACTCTGTTATTCAGTTGCCAAGTGTCTGAATTTTGATCATGTGACCATGGGGATGCTGCAATTATCATGTACAAAAAGGTTGTAAGTCATTTTTTCCAGTGCGATTGTAACTTTGAACGGTCACTAAATAATTGGCTGTAAGTCAAGGACTATCTGTAAGAGGTAAGTCTAATGAAGCAGGGCAAATGCCAAAACACCGTTATGATTGACCTGCTATTTGCTACATTTGCTTAACTATGGATTGTGATGGCCTTAAAAATATGAATTACTATAAATACATTAAATACATTAAAATATAAATACATTAAGTACATTAAAATATAAATACATTAAGTACATTAAAATATACAGTTTTAAGATTTATTAAAACTGAATAAACCATAATATCCTTAAATCATAGTTCCATTATTACTTTGTTCTGCCCCATGAATTAAATGTTGTACTCTTACCAGAACATGAAGAGAAAATTTTGTATTAGAAAGTTTGTGCCAAAACCACATGATTGAAAATGGAAGTCATGCTATTAAATTTTCATACCAAGCTTTGTAAAATGCTTCTACAAAGAAAGATAGCTAAGAAATCTATCAAGGTAAAATCCCTTGTGTTGTTATTACCCGTGTTTCCCCAAAAATAAGACCAGGTCTTTTTTTTTTGCCTCCAAAAGAGGCACCAGGTCTTATTTTCGGGGGATGTCTTACTCACCTCCAGTACCGACAGCCCTGCCCAGCAAGTTCACTTCTTCTGGGGCCAAAAGAGCAGCTTCATTCTGCAGCTGCATTCCAGCCTCCATTTGGCAGTCAGGCCTTTCCTGAAGGCCTATGCAGCCGAGTACCGAGCTAATGATTCAATCCATAACTCGGTCCTCGGCTGCAGAGGTCTTGCACAACCGAGCTATGGATTCAATCTTGGCTGCACAGGCCTTCCGGAAAGGCCTGTGACTGAGAAATGCAGGCCTGGCTGCAGAAGAGGCTGCAGAAGAAGAGCTGGGCCGGCAAGGAGAGGCCTGGCTGCAAGGTAAGTGGGTGCGGAGCACATGGGGCAGCTTCACACCCCCAGCCCAGCTTGATTTTTAGGTGTGTGCCTTGTCCCAAAACTAGAGATTATTTTTGGGGCAGGGCTTATATTAGGCCTACTCCCAAAAATCAAGCTAGGGCTTAATTTCGGGGTAGGCCTTACTTTCAGGGAAACATGGTACACGGAATTTAGTTGATTTTCTTCTAGATATAATTCTTAGACAACAGTATATAAATAATCCATATGTAAAACCAAAAGATTTTAGGCCTCATTTAAGCACGAAAGCTGGCTGGCTGACTTTGGCCAGTCACTCTCTCTCATTCCAACCCCCCTCATAGGGTTCTTGTTATAAAGAAAATAGACAGGAGTATTAGGTATGGTCGTCATCATGGGTTACATATAACAAGTGCAGGATATCTAATCTAAATCTGATAATAATAACATTGAATAAAATCACAACCAATCAATTGCAAAAGGCAGCTTTACTTGGAATAGTTTACATCTTGCAACAACATCTTTAATGCCATCGAACAGCAACATCTGCCTATCTCAGGTTCTTGGGAAGGACTCAACAGATCGACAAAAATGCCAAATCTAGCCTAAATATATGCCTTAATATGCAACGGACAATAATAATAAATACAATCTTGGTTCTACAAAAAA
The DNA here is from genome assembly GCF_964194415.1 of Vipera berus. NCBI lineage: Eukaryota > Metazoa > Chordata > Lepidosauria > Squamata > Viperidae > Vipera > Vipera berus. The sequence goes on from NC_138202.1 coordinate 137,842,769, forward strand.
TAAGATTTTGGATAATAAAATTTCACTTTAAACAGCTCTAAGCCTGTAGAATCTCAAAAGAACAGTACTTTTGTAACAACGTTTAGCTACAATATTGTAAGTAATTTCTAGAGTACTCTATCTTAGGAAACAAGAGCACCACTTATTTCCTATTGTTGCTGCACAGATTACAGGTTCACAAAATCGGAGCAAACTCCAGTTTCTCAACATTTCGCCAGTGCTAACTACTCCTAGGCCAACTATTGGCCACAGCACATTTTCTGGAATTTTTGATTTCTAGAAGTGAATGGATTTGGCATATTAATACAAAAGGAAATAATAAAGATAAAATTGACATCACACTGTGTGAAACTATAAAACATAACCTTGCAATTTGTATACAATTCCATAGAACTATGCAAAGCTACAAAAGAGTACATGCAGCTGCATAACAAGCTTTCTTACCAAAAAACACTGAAATTTAGGGTTTGTTAAAAAAAAAAAGATCTTACCACTTCTGGAAGCAACTTAGTTGCAAGGTCATGGATGGCTTTGATCACTATACATAAAGAGGACAGAATAAATATCACGCCCAAGATGACACAAGCTCTGTAAAGAAAGAAAGATTTTTGGGAACTTTTATGCCCTGCTGTTTAATGAAAACAAGGAACTAAATAATAAGCAGAATGTTTATACAGAAAACATTTTTAAAGAATTAATACTCCACACAACATACAACAACATTCAAGAGAAGGACACGAAAACAAAACCATTGTCAGGAATTCCAAAGTACCAAGCAATTGCTCATGTAGTAAAATACCCACATTGGTCTTGTCACTTATTCAGGACTTAGGAAGTAGTCTGAAAACGTACACTGCATAAATATGAATAAATCTGATGTGCAGCATTTGCCTTAGGCTGAGTTTTGTACTGATGCAAAGCACCCCTATTTTCAGTTGTCATGTGAAGCTGCACCCGTAATGGCTAAACTGACTAAAACCTCTCAAGATGGAAGCCAAAGTTCATAACTGATTTTATTAATTAGTTCAAATAGATCCCCAATAAATACAGGTTTTGGCAAGAAAGATGTTTTAATATTTGGCAATTATTCTGATAAATGATACTGCACATTCATTTGCCCTATAGTCAGCATCTGTTTCTTTTACATATTACATGAAACAAGGAAGCAACATTTTCCATGTAACATTCAGAAATTTGTCACCTATTGCTAAGACAGTTTTGAGGCTGTTATAATTAGCGCAGCAATGTGCTACTATTTTTTAACCTATACACATCAGGCAATCTGCTGGTTTGGAAGCATACGGAAATAGAGATCAGATGGACGAAATAGACTGCAGAAAACCTTTTCTTAAGAAAAGCAAACTTATTTTTCATACAGTCTATTCAGAAATGTCAAAAAATTGTTATATGATGTAATCAGTTTTTCTTATTTTCAACTTTAGTAAAATCCAGAATTTGTCTTTTCTTCTCAGTGAGCCACACTTATCCACATACATACATGCTATCTTTCTCCCCACTTACTGGATGAGCTTGGCGTCAATAAGAAAGGAAAAGACAGTTGTCTGACTCTCTCCTCAGTCATTGCTAGTCTCTGTTAATGCTTCACCCTTCCTATTTTATGGCGTTATGGGCTATAATGCAGCATGTTAGAATGCAAGCAGCCCTTGAAATTCCCAAGGGCTGATACTACAGTTATTACCAAGTTGCACAGCAACTCACTGGACATATTATAGGATAGACAGTACACCTCCCATTTTGTCTATCTCTGACGCCTTACTGTCAGTAGAGCAGGGCTTTTCAACTTTTTCACCCATTGTACCACTTTTAGGATATGGCAACATCCGACTACCACTAGTCGCCTAGCAAGGTGTCAAAAACTTGATGACCAAAAAAAAAAAGGAAAAAAGTGATGAAGTACGGGTAGTCCTCAACTTACAACAGTTAGCTTAGTGACTGTTTGAAGTTACAATGGTACAGAAAAAAGTGCCCACCAAGCCACAGCCGAACAAGACAGCTGCCTGCCTGCCCGGCGGCACTCTTCCTCCTGTCCTAGGTTTTCATTGTTGTGAGCATTTCTGTTGAGGATTGGGAGTGGGGGTGGGGTGGGTGTTTGGTTTTTATTCCCCCCCTCTGCTGGGTGTTTGCAGCAGGTTTTGGTCACTTCACATGACCCTGAGACTGTGACCATCATAAATATGAATCAGTTGCCAAGCATCTGAATGTAAATCACAAGACCCTGGAGATGCTGCAACATTCCAGCTGATTGGCGCTTCTTCTGGGCTCAGCAGAAGCACCAGGATCAGCGCCGAGCTCCAGCTGGAGCCTGGCGCTGATCCTGGCACTTCCGCTGAGCCCTGACAGCCCTGCAGCTCCAGCCGTCTCTCGCTCAGGCTTGTGTGGTGCTGCCACCAGTTCAGCTCATTCCCCTCCCCCGCTAACTCTTTTCTAGGATGGTCGCGTACCACCTGCCAGGTGCCAATGTACCACAGGTGGTACCCGTACCACTGGTTGAAAAGCCCTGCAGTACAGCAAACATATTTGGCAAGTGGTGTGGGAAGGAAAGGTAATGGAGGAATAAGAATGGAAATCTGTTTTAACTTCAACTAAAATCTATGGACTGAAAAATCAGGTTCAGCTCTCTAGTCATTGTATGGACAAATGCTCATCAACTTTCCAGGAATAAAGGTTACAAAAAGAGCCCATAGCTCTTCAAACGCTTTCAGAATTCAAAATTTCCAAATTTCAGAAAATGTTTTCCCCCATCCTTCCACTTGCCTTAAAATTTTACATTTGCATTCTTTTACTTTTTCCAACTTACTATACCATGTGTAGTCATTTGTTTCTACTTCAACGTTTACATCGTATGTCCAAAGTACACACATCCATCAATTCAAGGGACCAGTAAGTTTTTGTTCGTTAAAACTGGCTGGTTCTTCATGAATTTCATAATATTTTTACTGACTCTAAACACATAATAAAAAAAAGTTCTTTCACCATGTTCAATTTCACAGTGAGACATCACTACTGGAGAAAATATTGCTTTAATTATTCTAATCTTTGTTCTCGATGGATTTTCCTTTTTTTTAAAGTTCTTGTTAAAGTTCATGATTATTTTCCTGTTACTTTTATTACTGCTTTGGAATGTCAAGTCAGTTTGCAGTAAATTTGCCCCCACCTTACCATGTATGAGGATGTCAGTCCGAGATCTTCATAACCAAGACCTGGGTTCCTCTCTTGGAAATGTGCCCAACCAAAGTTCAGATCTTATATAGCCATAGTTCAGGCTTTAGCTGCAAATATCTTAATTGTAGTCAGTATAAATTGTGCACTTGAGCAACATAATCTTATTATCCTGGATCACAGCCTCCAATTTAAGTTGTCTCAGGGTTTGTTGTTGTTATTCATTGTAAAGATTTTGCAGAAGAATAATCAGTTGTTCTGGAATACCATTTTCTTAATATAACTCACAGACTTTGCTGTAGTCATTGATGCAAAGAGTAAATCTCCACATTTTCTAAAGATTTTTTTCTAAAACCTGCCTAATTATTTTTTATCCCACTTTCCTTGCCTGAAAAATTAAGGATATACAGCAATATTTCCTAACTTCTTTGTTTTACTGTTATATACTTGTCTTTTCCTGGTCATACACAATTAGTGTATATGACTTCTTTAATTTTTTAAATTTAAATCCATATATTTGCTACCAATAACTCATAATTGTTTCTGTAATCAGGATTGGGATGTAAAATAACCTGACTGAACTACACTAGTGCTCCATCTTTCATTATGTATTTTTTTTATTCTGATAGTGCCGATTTGATTATGTCTTGTACTATATATTTATGCTGCTTCAATTAAGTGATGCAATAAATAGTTATGTTTACAAAACTTAATATGATTATTTTACATAACAGAAATCTTCCAGTAATTCAGGATTCCTTTATTTCTCCTGTTTCTGCATTCCAAATACCCACTACTTTCTTTATGCTGCATTTAGCTTTTCTTGTAGTTTGTCATAAAATTTCTCATTTGCTTTCACTAAAAGATCTGTGGTTGGCTCGTGCATTTGTATGACACTGATGTCACTGGATATCATGAATTAAATCTAACAAATACGATCCCATTGTTCATTGGTTTCTAGCTGAGCACACAGCTTTTTGAGGATCATCAACATTCTATTCCTTATTCCATTGTATGGACTCATGTTCTGAATGGTAGATCATGTAAGATGGTAACCTGGTTTAAAGTGGCCATTTCCATGAGCTTGAATCATAGTCTTAAGACATCCAGTTTGGGACACTTAAGATTCTGCTTTAAAAATGTTCCTTAGTTCTAGCTTTTCACATTTAATGATCAAGTTGTGTATGTCATTGTAAAGCCAAAAACTTCTCTTTCAGTGCTCTCTCCATCAGTTACCAGAATTCCTTGCAGCTGACTGTATTATCACTTCCACATCTATTCACTGAAGTTCACTGCTCTTTCCACATCTCTTCCTCTAAGCTTATATCCCATAACTGCATCAAGAATTACAAACCTCAATAGTTTATACTTAGCCTCCATTTGAGAGAGGATGCCCCGAAGCTAAACCTTTCACAAATCCAGGATGATTGGAAACTGGTCCTCACAATAGCATGCTTAAGACTTTCACATTGCTTTATATTTCCTTTTTTTACCAATTCAGCATCATTACTTCACTGACCACAGTTGGCACTGCAGTAACCTAGTATGACAGACAAAATTAACATTCTAGCTTGGAATAATAAGAATAAGAATTTTGCTGACTATGTTACTGGAAAGCCAGAAAAGACTATTGTAATATCAGCATTGTCAATATGTGAATTCCCATTTGACTTCAGGTGATGGGAAACAGGCCTTGCATAATATAGACAATTATTCTACAAACATTAATTCAACTGGCTATGAATTACTGAGTTTTATCCTGAAATATTATCTGTAGCCTTATTTTTTCTGTAAGTAGAATTTAGAATATTTCATCTATCAATGAAAAACAATTGCCTGCCCAAGATCATCCATACCTAAGTAGCAATTTTAATACAGCCTCTCAACATCTCAGCACTACAGATCCACTAGTGTTTAAAGTATATTGCATTAAATTGGTGCGAAATCTTTGATTATAGCCAGCCGTACCAACAGGCTGAAAAACAGCTTTTATCCGTGGGCTGTTAGGCTTTTGAATGGGATATAATGTCTGTGAACTTATGCAGAATTGACTTGGGAGGCCGGTGTGTGGTGTAGTTGGTTCACATGGTGTGCTAGGATGGAGGGTTTGTTGTCACTGTGTGTTGGGGGGAGGGAGCACGGGGAGAGGCTCAGCTCATCTCAATGTACACATGTTGTACTTTGACAATAAAGGTTTATATTTAGAGGTGTTTTAGAAACTCAAGCCTTTCTGCATAAAACATAAGCCTGTATGCATTTCTAAATAAAAATAGGTGTTATTTGAGCTCATTTAAAAATCTAACTAGCACTAGATAGGAGAGAAAGCCTTTAAAATTATTTTTCTGAGAAACTAATATTGCTGAATCACCAGCAGTGGAAGGCAAACCCAGGGAGTGGTAGGAGGTGTCATTCAAATGTACCTGAAAGGCCATATTTGGCTTTACCAGCTAAAACAGATAAGGTAAACTGATTCTGTATCTACCCAAAGAAAAATAAATTACAAATAAGAAAAACTCTATGGTTAGATAGAACATATACAGATAGTCCTCAACTTACAACAGTTCATTTAGCGACTGTTCAAAGTTACAACAGAACTGAACAAAGGGGATTATGAGGATTTTCCACACTTACCACTGTTGCAGCATCCCCACAGTCATGTGATCAAAATTCAGATGCTTGGCAACTGGCTCCTATTTATGACGTGATCCCCTTTTGCAACCTTCTAACAAGCAAAGTCAATGGGGAAGCCAGGTTCTCTTAATTATTATTATTATTATTTATTGGATTTTTATACCGCCCTTCTCCCGAAGGACTCAGGGCGGTGAACAGGGCATATAAATAGAAATACAAAAGTTAAAAAAAGATTAAATAAATTGCCCAATTAAAACAATCAGATATAAAAACCCATAAAAACCCAGAGATTCCCCCATCAGGCCAGGCCAGCTTGTTCGAATAAATGGGTCTTTAACCCGCGCCAGAAGGAGCGGAGATCCGGTGCCATCCGGAGCTACACCGGCAGTTGGTTCCATAAAGCCGGGGCGCCCACAGAGAAGGCCCTCCCCCTGGGGGCCACCAGCCGACATTCTCTGACTGGTGGCACCCTGAGGAGGCCCTCTCTGTGGGAACGCACGGGGCGGAGGGGAGTCGACGCCGGCAGCAGGTGGTCCCCGAGGTATTCCGGACCCATGCCATGTAAGGACTTAAAAACCATCACCAAAACCTTGAACCTCACCCGGAAGACAACTGGTAACCAATGCAGCTCACGGAGCAAAGGTGTAACATGGGAGTACTGGGAAACTCCCAAGACAACTCTCGCGGCCGCATTCTGTACCAGTTGGAGCCTCCGAGTGGTCTTCAAGGGAAGCCCCATGTAGAGAGCATTGCAGTAGTCCAGACGAGAGGTCACGAGCGCATGAGTGACCGTGCACAGGGCATCCCGGTCCAGATAGGGCCGCAACTGACGCACCAGGCCAACCTGGGCAAAAGCCCCCCTAGTCACAGCTACTATATGATCTTCTAGATTAAGCCGTGAGTCTAGGAGGACTCCCAAGTTGCGAGCCCTATCCACGGGGGGTAAAAACTCACCCCCCATAGAAAGAGATGGAACATTTTGAATGTCCCGGGATGCCGGAATGCACAGCCACTCAGTCTTGTCGGGGTTGAGCTGAAGTCTGTTCCTCCCCATCCAGACCCGAACCGCCTCCAGGCAACGGGACATCACAGCGAGGGCATCACTGGGGTGGTTTGGGGTAGAAATGAAAAGTTGGGTATCATCAGCATATTGATGATACCCAACTCCAAAACCACAAATGATCTCACCCAGCGGTTTCATGTAGATGTTAAACAGGAGGGGTGAGAGGACCGATCCCTGAGGAACTCCACAAGCGAGAGCCCTTGGGGTCGACCTCTGCCCCCCTGCCAACACCAACTGCGAGCGTCCCAGGAGATAGGAGGAGAACCACTGAAAAACTGTGCCTCCCACTCCCAATCCCCTGAGACGCCGCAGCAGGATACCATGGTCGATGGTATCGAAAGCCGCTGAGAGGTCTAATAGGACTAGGACAGAGGAATGTCCTCTGTCCCGGGCCCTCCAGAGATCATTCACCAGCGCGACCAATGCCGTCTCCGTGCTGTACCCGGGCCTGAAGCCCGATTGGGACGGGTCGAGATAATCCGCTTCATCCAGAACCAGAGGAAGTTGATGCGCCACCACACTCTCAACAACCTTCGCAAGAAAGCGAAGGTTGGAGACTGGACGAAAGTTGTTTAACACAGCTGGGTCCAAGGCAGGCTTCTTGAGGAGAGGTCTCACCACCGCCTCCTTCAAGACGGCGGGGAAATTACCCTCACTCAAAGAAGCAGATATAACTGCCTGGAACCAGCCTCGTGTCCTCTCCCTAGCTGCATAAGCCAGCCAGGAAGGGCACGGGTCCAATAAACATGTGGAGGAGCTCAACCTCCCCATAATCCTGTCCACTTCCTCAGGGGTCACAGAATCAAACTCCTCCCAGATAACATTGACAAGACCGCCCGTGTCCTGATCGTCGGACTCTGCCCAGCTGGAGTCCAGACCGGTCCGAATCTGAGCGATTTTATCCGACAGATGTTGACCAAACCCCTCGGCACGACCCTGTAAGGGATCCTCCCTCACCTCCTGATTAAGGAGGGAGCGAGTCACCCTAAACAGGGCGGCCGGGCGATTATCTGCGGACGCGATGAGGGCAGAGAAGTAATTACGCCTCGCCGCCCTCATCGCTGCGAGATAAGACCTAATATAGGTTCTTAGTCGCAACCGGTCAGATTCGGATCGGCTGGACCTCCAGCAGCTCTCTAGGCCCCGTTTCCGACGCTTCATCTCCCGGAGCTCCGCGGAGAACCATGGAGCTCGGTGGGATCTGCACCGGGTCAGGGGCCGCAAGGGTACAACTCGGTCAAGTGCCTCAGTGGCTGCCCTTTCCCAGGCTTCCACTAAGGCCTCCGCCGAGTTGTGAGCAACGGAGGCAGGTGGGGACCCCAGCGCTGCCTGGAACCCATCAGGGTCCATTAAGCGCCTGGGGTGGTACCATCTAGTTGGTTCCACATCCCCACGGCGGGGGGTGGCAAAACGGAAGACCAGCCGCAGGAGGTGATGATCGGTCCATGACAGGGGCATAATAAATGGAGAGCCCCCACCAAGATCATCAAACCACCGTCCAGATAAAAAAACTAGGTCAAGGGTGTGGCCTCCCTCATGAGTTGGTTCGGTAATTACCTGCGTCAGGTCCATGGCCGTCATGGAAGCCATGAACTCCCAAGCCAACTCAGATGACCCTCCCAGGGATGGTAGATTGAAGTCACCCAAAACTATAAGTTTGGGGAACTCAATCACCAACCCAGAGAGGACATCGAGTAGCTCAGGCAGGGCTGCTGCTATGCGACTAGGCGAAACGTACACCAGTAGCAAGCCCAACTGCGCCCCCGGACCAAATCTCATAAAGAGAGACTCACACCCGACTATCTGAGGAACGGTGGTCTCCCGCGGACATAAGGTCTCCCTAATAGCTACCGCCACTCCCCCGCCCCTACCATGAGCCCGAGGCCGGTGCAGCACCCGGAAACCTGGTGGGCAGAGATCAACCAAAGGGACCCCACCCTGTGGACCCAACCAGGTCTCCGTGATGCAAGCCAGGTCCGCATGCTCACCCTCCATCAAATCCCGCATGAGGGGAGCTTTGTTAATGACCATGTGTCTAACTCAGACATGTCAAACACAAGGCCCGGGGGCCAGATCCGGCCCGTGAAGTGGTTTCATGGGCCCGCGAAGCCATCCTGGAAACAGTGAGGGAACGGCCCCCACTGCCTTGGCCCTGGCCCAGAGACCTTCCTCCTGCCAGAGACCCTCAGATCTGTCCCACTCCTGCCCAGGCCCCCATAGGCACCCTTGATGCGAACAATGTAGAGCTGGCCACGCCCACCCAGTAGGCCATATGCACTTTAGGCATGCCCACCCAGTAGGCCACGCCCACCCAGGCCACATCCACCCGGCCCCCTGAGGGCAACCGCAATGCTGATGCGGCCCTCAATGAAATTGAGTTTGACACCCCTGGTCTAACTTAACAACTGCAGGGATTCCCTTAACAATTGTGGCAAGCAAGCTCATAAAATGGGGCAAAATTCATTTAACAACTCTGACTAAACAATGGAAAATTTGGGCTCAGCTGTGGTCGTAAGTCGAGGCCTGTATGTTGTTCCCTTAACTCTGAAATGCTTAATCCACCTACTTATTTTTAGTTCCAGACAGTAATATAAGAAAAATGATAGACGTAAACACCTATATTTTAAACTGTACAACAATTAATCATACGCAAAGTATGGCATCCTTGTTATAAAATTTTGAACTGTCCGTATTTTAGTAATAAACCATAAAGCAGATGATTTGCTGTCATAACGTATTTCTCAGCTTTACTTTTATGTAAAAAGATCTATTTAGAAATTGAATAGAAGCAGTATTTTTTTTCAATATTGACTCTGCTCAAGCAATACAAGCAACACTTGTGAACAGGTGATGATTCAGCACACAAGAAACCCCTCACATATAAATGCAGACTTCTCACAGCAGAAAATCTGTATTCAGAAATTATTTCCTCAGTGGTTTCACCCTGGGCAAATTATAGGGAATGTATTTCTCACAGGTTCTTAACTGTTGACAACAAATGAAAGCATCACTTGAACTGGAGTATTTACTCAGTCATTTTAAATAATGTGAACTTGACTCCCTAATGAGATTATCCAAGGCTATCCTCAATTTTTTTATTTTTTTAATTAGGGTTAAATTCTGTTTCCAATGGACAGGCAAGGTAATTCACTATGAAATATTTATCTTTCAGCAAATAGCTCCTGTCCATCCACATTATTATGATCCTTTCCATATTCTTAAAACTTCCCAGGACCAGAAACATTACTATCAATTTAGAAATAGTAATGTTTTTCTTATATTGGGGTGCAATTAAACTTGTAACTTTAATGAACCTATTTGTCTTGGTTCTCTACCAGAAATTTGTGGAAAATAACATTTTAGTTACACTATTAATCAACTGCCAAATTTAGGCAGTACAGATAATCCCCAACTTACAACAGTTTATATAGTGACCATTCAAAGTTATGACGACAGTGAAAAATGTGACTTATGACCATTTTTCACAGTTACAACCTTGGCAGCATCCCCATGATCATGTGATCAAAATTCAGACACTTGGCAACTGGTTCATATTTACGACGGCTGCAGTGTCCCTCGGTCATGTAATGACCTTTTGCAACCTTCTGACAAGCAAAATCAATGAGGAAGTCAGGTTCACTTAACAACTGGGTTACTAATTTATCAACTGTGGCAAGAAAGGTCATAAAAGGGGGCAAAATTCACATAACAAATTTTGAGCTCAATTGTGGTCATAAATCGAGGATTACCTGTATAAGCTTGATGGAATCAGGAGCTCCTTGATTTATGATTTATCTCCTTGATTTATGATTTTTGTCTGAAAGACTAAAAATCTAACGTAGCAGTAAAAGCAAAGCAATGTGTTTAACCCTCTAAGTAATTCTTGATCAGTTGGTAAAAAAAGGGATTTTGGTCTCATGTTAAATAACCCAATTCGAATATAAATCCACTGTGACAAAATTGCCAGTATAAAGCTGTAATACAACTGCAGTTGATGAACTGTTCTGCCTGTCACACTTGAAAATCATATTTTCAAAGTGAAATAGATAGAGATAGATAGGTAGGTAGGTAGGTAGGTAGATAGATAGATAGATAGATAGATAGATAGATAGATAGATAGATAGATAGATAGATAGATAGATAGATAGATAGTGTATCGGGTTCTGAAGCGTAGAGAAGATGCCAGGCAGATGAGTACAAGTGAACTATTGCTTTATTGGCAATCATGTCTGTACTGGGGAGTTAGGGCGTACATGCAAGCTTATATACTTTCATACAACCAATCAGATTGAACCTAACAATCCCGCCACTAAGACTCCCACCAGAACTTTTAGAGTTCAAACAGGTGAATAGTTGCTTTCCCAAAACCTAATACCCAACACCCCTTCCCCCTTTCAAGGAACAGACAGTGTAACTTTATAACATTCCAGCTTTACATCTTCCACTTCAACTTCTAATACAATAATTGAATGATTGACCCCATTCAAAGCTATATATTCCTATAATCCTTATTCAAGGATTATAAACTCACTCCCAACCACCAACATTAATTCTGAGTGATTGACCCCACTCAAGGTAATATCTTTATCACCCATTTTCAGGGATTATGTGCTTCCTCCAATATTTAGTTAAGTGATTGACCTCACTCAAGGTGGTAGTTGTCCAACGCGACGGACGTGCACTTATGTGTTGCTGCCATTAAGATCACAGACAGACCCTTCTGCTGTTCTGCCAGTATCCCTGTACTAACAAGTAGTACACAATGACCCAGTATGTGTCTATGAATAGACTTCTCCTGTAAGTTCCTTTACAAAAATGATATGCACAGATAAATTAACAAAATCCAAAAAACAAGAGGCATGCCTCCCCACTTGGTGATTCAATACATACTTCTTTCTCTTAATTTACCACATAATCAGCGAGATGTGCAGGTGGCCTATGAGGCCATGAGGAACATCTCTGCGGTTCCCTCACTTTGTAGTCTACCAACTTATTAGGTATGCCCTGTGAACCAGTGTCCATCTCAGCTGGAGACTCCAAAGAATTGCTCTGGCTGGCCCTGTCTGGTAGGCCCATCCCAGAGTCAGATCTTGAAACAGGATTAGCACTGTGGTCACTGACGATTACCTGATCCGAATGTTCAAGGGTTTCCTGTTGCAACTCTATGCCCTCTGGATCCTCCTCAGACTGGAACTCAACTGAATGCTGAAAATGCTGGTAGGGTGAATAAGAGCTAACCTGTGTGTCAGCTTCACAGCTATGGGAGGAATTATCACCCTCACTTGCACTTAGTGACCATTCTGGAAACCTTTTCCTTAATTGATCTATGTGCCGTCTCACTAGACGCCCTCCCTCCACCCCTACTGTGTAAGATAGGGGCCCTGATTTGTCAACCACCTTCCCAGGCACCCACAAGTGTCCTGGTCCATAGTTCCTGGCCCAGACCATGTCACCAGGTTGTAGCCCCCTAGGGCGTTTGGGCTGAGCAGCATCAGATGCCACTCTGTCAGGGTGAAGTCTGTCCAGTTTGGTGATGAGGCGTTTGCCCCAGCGCAGCTCTGCAGGGCTTTTCCCTGTGGAAGTACAAGGTGTGGAGTGCTGACGAAGTAAGAAGTCTGCAAGTCTGTGATGCCAGTCACCTGTGATGATGCGCTTGAGTGTGTCTTTGGTCGTTCTCACCATCCATTCTGCTTGTCCATTCGACGATGGGTCGAAGGGCGCAGATGTGGCGTGTCTGATCATGTTTGCTCTCAGGAAGGCCTGAAACTCAGCAGCGGTAAATTGAGCCCCATTATCAGAAACTATGACATCAGGAAGCCCATGAGTGGCAAAAAGTTTCCTCAGCACCTGGATTGTCTTGGCTGAAGTCATACTAGAGACTGGAACAACTTCCAGCCATTTTGAATGACTATCAACTACAATTAGAAAGAGCTGTCCTTGAAATGGACCAGCATAATTGACATGGATCCTGGACCAGGGCGTGTGAGTTGGCTCCCATCTGTGAACAGGTGCCTGAGGCATTTCGGGTCTAGACCTTTGACAAATATAACAACCATGTACCTGCTCTTCAACAGCCTTGTCTAACCCAGGCCACCACAAGTAGCTCCTGGCTAGCGCTTTCATGCGCACTATGCCAGGGTGTCCCTCATGTAGAGACTGTAGTACCCTATCTCTCAAGACGAAGGGTATGATGATGCTATTACCCCATAATAAACACCCTTTGTGAGCTGATAACTCATGCCTTCTTAAAAAATAAGCTTGGAACTCAGGACCTGGACTTTTGTCTTGCCATCCTGTGAATACCCATGACAGAACTCTGCTCAGAATCTTATCTCAAGCAGTTTCAGCTGCTATGTCCCCTGCGTGGAGGGGGAATTCAGGTAACTCTTGAATGGACAGTATTTGTGTAGCAGGGGATGGATCTGGATCGATAGATGGTAAGGGAAACCTACTTAGGCCATCAGCATGGCCCATTTCTTTTCCAGGTTTGTGAATCATTTTGAAACTATAGGCAGATAAGAATATGGACCACCTAAGCATCCTTGGTGAATGTATATGAGGGGTTTGCTTGTCAGTTGTGAATAAGCCTAAGAGAGGCTTATGGTCAGTAAATACAGTGAAATTCCTACCATAAAGATAATCGTGGAATTTTTTAACCCCAGCAACAATAGTCAAAGCTTCCTTGTCTATCTGTGCGTAATTCCTCTCAGCCTTCGATAGAGTTCTTGAGTAATAAGCGATGGGGTCTTGCTCCCCATTCCTTCCCAAATGGCTTAAAACAGCTCCCACTCCATAGAGGGAAGCATCATAAGCAATGCAGACAGGCTTGGATTCGATATAGTGGGTGACAGTGGATTTGTCAGATAATAGGCTCTTAAGTTTTTTGAAACTTTTCTCATGCAAACTAGTCCACTTCCATACAACTTTTTTATCTAGCAACCTGTGAAGTGGCTCAGCTATGGGAGCCTTGTTAGGCAAAAATGAGTGGTAGAAATTTAATAACCCTAAAAATGCCTGAAGCTCTGCCTTATTTTTAGGGCTGGGGGCCATTTTAATCGCCTTGACCTTAGACTCTGCAGGGTGGATTCCACTGGCATCAATTTGGAATCCTAGAAACTCTGTAGAAGTGACCCCAATGTTACATTTGTCTCTTTTCAGCTTGAGACCTGCAGAGTGAAACCTATTTAACACACCTCTGAGTCTATTTGCTAAGACTTCCTCAGTTTCCCCCGCGATTAAAACATCATCAAAATATGGGCAGACTCCCGGAATGCCCTTTAAAGTACGTTCCATTACCTCTTGAAAAATCCCCGGTGCCACACTTACGCCGAATTGTAGACGGTTGACTCTGAATACTCCCTTGTATGTTACTATGGTCTGGGCTGCTGCTGTAGCCTTGCCAACAGGCATCTGCTGGTACGCCTGCGCTAGATTGACTTTCGCGAAAATGGTGCCGCCTTGCAGGGAAGCAAGCACATGGCTGACCATGGGGACCGGGTAAGCATGCTGATTAAGGGCTTTATTCAGGGTACACTTATAATCTGCACAGATGCGGATTTCCCCGTTTAATTTGAGTGGGGTAACTATAGGGGTCTCCCATTTCCCCCCTTCGACAGGCTGCAGCACCCCCTGTTCTACTAACTTGTCCAACTCGGCCTCAATCTTATGTTTTAGCACGAATGGGACTCTTCTGGGTTTGAATCTAATTGGCAAGACGTTCGGGTCCAACTTAAATGAGATGAGGGGCCCAGTGTACATTCCAAGCTTGGAATCGAATACGTCTGTGAATTCTTCACAGACAGATTCGATGTTAACCGCGAGTTCGGTTTATGCCGGTAATTGCAATTCCTAACGCTTCAAACCAGTCCAATCCTATTAAGCTAGTTCTTTGGCCTTCGACCACAACAACATCCAGGTGCCCATGAAACGTTTTGAATTTAACAGATAGGGTGGCCTCCGCCTTGGTTTTAACCTGGGCGTTCTGAAAATCAGTCAACAAAATGCTAGTGTCTCAATTTAGCCCACTGCTTACTACGGCCGCAAACAAATTTAAAAGTCTCGTATGATATAATCGAAACTGCAGAACCAGAATCTAACTCCATCTTACAAGGAATACCCTGAAGATGAATTTCAAGTTTTAACTTAGGTTTTAAAGAGCGGCGGGCCCCGGTTCGGCAAATAGCCCTTCGGCTTTCACAAAACCCCACACTGGTTGGGCTCTGAGCCCCGGTACCTCTCCTTGGCGAATTTCCCGGTTGTTATTTGTGTTGGCTGTCTCTGAAACGGCTTCAGCATACTGTCGTGATGTGCCCCATTCGACCGCAGGCCCGAAACGTGGCCGACCAGAACTTGCAGTACATTCTTGCATGGTAGCCACCGCAACCCCCGCATCTAGAGAAGAAAACGGCCTTCTGATTGCCTTCTCTGTGCTCGAGTCCTCGTTCTCGTGGCTCTGTTCTCTTCCGAATCTTGTCCACTTCTGTTTCCTCTTCGACTGCATTTTCGTTGTAAGAAACGGCCTCGTGGTGTATTGTTTCTTCCGGCTCACTGGTTTTGGACGTCTGGACCTGGACCGCGCCTCCGGCTGCTTCGTCAGCCATAATTTTGTCTTGCGCGTCCTAAAGGGTTAGATTGGGCCTAGCGAATAGTCTTTCTTGCAATGCCTTGTCTCTAAGACCACATATGAGCCGGTCTCGAAGAAGCTCATCTAGGTTGGAAAACCTACAGAGGCGAGCAGCCTGGCGTAAGGCCGCAATGAATTCTGATGCAGTTTCCCCAGGGCATTGCACTCGTTGATCAAATCTGAACAGCCAGGCCATTTCCGACATCCTGGGCTTGAAGTGTGCGTTCAGCTTTTGTTTGAGATCAGCGAACGAGACGGTCTCAATTGGTGTTGGGGTGAATAGGCTTTCGGCCAGGTTGAATGATGCAGGCCTGCATATGCAGAGTAGTGTCGCCGCTTTCAGGCCGTCCTCCGTGATCTGGTTCGTCCGTAAGTAATTTTCTATTTGTCCGAGGTGCGATCGCCACTGTTCGGGGTGGCGGATGTCGAATTCATGAGGCTGGCTGACTTTTGGCATCTTCTTTCTTCTGGTCTTGGATCCTGCTCCACAAACTCAGATGGGTGCTTCTGGGCACGAGGCCGCTAGTGTGCTGATCTAGCCGGCCGATAGAGGGGGGGGGAAAGATACCTCTTTCCTCCAGCACATGAAGCCATCCCCTCGTGACTTCAGCTCTATGGCAAAGCAGGATCCCACCTTCGTTGCCACTGTTGTGTATCGGGTTCTGAAGTGCAGAGAAGATGCCAGGCAGATGAGTACAAGTGAACTATTGCTTTATTGGCAATCATGTCTGTACTGGGGAGTTAGGGCGTACATGCAAGCTTATATACTTTCATACAACCAATCAGATTGAACCTAACAATCCTGCCACTAAGACTCCCACCAGAACTGTTACAGTTCAAACATGTGAATAGTTGCTTTCCCAAAACCTAATACACAACAGATAGATAGATAGACAGACAGACAGACAGACAGACAGACAGACAGACAGACAGACAGATAGATATAGATTGATAACCTTTATTGTCATTTTTTACTGTGGGCACAATGGCACACATTAAAAATGAAATTTAGTTGCTTGCTCTCAAAGTGTACAAATACATAACACACATTTAAACATACTATATACAACATATGTGTAGACCTACACAAGGGGTATCAAACTGCCGGCCTATGGGCCGGACGCATCATATGGAAGCCGTGCCCACCCCATTGCTGGCAATGCCAAAACTGTCCTGATACGTTGTGTGACGTCACGTGACGTGAGTTTGACATGTCTGATACCCTTACATATAAGTAACATATAAATATTAATCACCGTCCATCTTGAATACATAACGGAAGGCGGAAGTTTTAGAGCAGGGGTCCCCAACCCCTGGTCCATGGACTGGTACCAGGCCACAGCATGCCAGCAACTGGTCCACACAAACAAGCAAAGCCCCATCCGTAGGATGCAGGCAGTACACGAAACTATGCACTCTCCGGTCCATGGAAAAACCTTTCTCCACGGAACCGGTCCCTGGTGCCCAAAAGGTTGGGGACCTCTGCTTTAGAGTTCACAAGGTTAATACTGTATGGCACAAAACTTTGAATCTGGATATTCTGCTTCAGATACCACGAAGCCTCCTCCCAGAAGACAAAAAGGAAAACAGGCTGTGAAGAGGATGTGTAGTGTCCCAGACAATCTTGCAGATCCTGCTCAAGCAACACTTATATGCTATGTCCTGGATGGAAGGGAAGGAACTGCCAATAATCTTTTCAGTCATCTTCACCACTCTCTGCACCACCTAGTGATGCTTTCAAACCAGACTGTGATGCTGTATGACAGGATGCTCTCAATCATCTCTCTGTAGAAAGTGGTCAGGACAGGGGAAGGAAGATGTGCTTTTCTCATGCGACGCAGAAAATGCAGGCGCTGCTGTGCCCGCTTCACCAGTGTCTCACTGTTGAGCGATCAAGCCAGCCTACTCTTAACTGCACACACACCCAGGAATTTGATGCTGGTAACCATCTCCACAGGTGAATCACTAATGCACAGAGGAGTGTGGCTGTACCTGCCTTTTCCGAAATCAACAATGATCTCTTTGGTTGTTTTCCTTACACCAGTTCACCATAACCGCAATCTCCTTGCAGTATAAAGGTAATAAAATTATAGCCTCAACATTTTACTTTTGCATACTTATTACTTTACTATTACCAACATTAACCACTTGCAATTCATAGAAATACAGTATATACAGCAATACTTTCGTTATAAACCTTGTGTTGTATAACATTTCTCTTTACCCTGTTTAAATAACTATGCATTGCTGATATAATTTAGTTTTTGCAAAACAACACTACATAATCACTTCCTAGTTTTTCAGCAAATGAAATATAGTGACAACAATATGTGTAACTGGGAACATAATAAAGCTCTTGGTAATTACTACTCTTGACTCAATCTGTTTTAAGAGCAATAAAGGTGTGGCAACAGAATTAAGGATTAAGAAAAAACCAGTGATGCACGCAAATACAACCTGTGCAACTGTTTTCACTTGAATGTGACAATACATAGAGATCATGTTGCCTTCCTCCTGTTATCCACTGTATTTTTGCAATACGTATTTTGCAAGGAATTGGAACCAATTTTAGCAGCTCTCTGCAAAGTTAATTAGAGTATTCACTGAACTGTGATGACACTACGCTGAATAGAACAAGATTATCAATATCAATCATATACCTAGTGGGTGTGCTTGTTAGCTTGTAGTTAACTTACAGTTTGACATAGCTGTCAGAAATTCAAATCTCATTTTATTCATTTAATATAAGGCATTTTTTTAAAAAAAGAAAAAAACTTTATTTTTTTATTAAATTTATTAAAAGTAGTGTATTTCACATTCTAAATGATATCAATAGGACTTCAAAAAGCTTCATCCTTTTGCATAGAGTATGCCTCTATATTTCTAAATTCATTGGGAAACAGTTGTGTACTTGTCAACGCTGCTAACATCAGATGTTCTTGCTTTGACAGTACTCTTGTCAGAAATTCACCACCTACACACATAATTTCAGGTATGTAGATAATATCTGATCTATAGGATATTTTGACAAGGTTTTAAATGCGTAACAATGTCTTATTGATTGCTGTTTTTTAAAAAAAATTGGGGAATAGCTATTTCTGATGGGCTAATTAAGGGATAAATTAGTTATAATTAAGTTGATAGATCTCAGAACAAGGATAATTAGATCAACCAAGATCTACACAGTATTCAAGTAGGAGATTAAATAGGTATTGAAGTTAAAAAAAAATTGACAATTTCCTTTACATATACATAGCAGACAGCTATGAAAGACAGCTGGAAGCTAGAATGCACACATGCTTAACATATGGACTAGCAGGCTTATTCTAACTTAAGAAAATAAAATGTGGAGAGAAAAGAAACAGTGATGACAGAATACAAAAAAAGGATGGCTATGTAGACCATTTAGAACAGGGCTTTTCAACCAGTGGTACGGGTACCACCTGTGGTACATTGACACCTGGCAGGTGGTATGCGACCATCCTAGAAAGTGTTAGCGGGGGAGGGGAATGAGCTGAACCAGTGGCAGCACCGCACAAGCCTGAGTGAGAGATAGCTGGAGCTGCAGGGCTGTCAGGGCTCAGCGGAAGTGCCAGGATCAGCACCACTTTCTAGTTGATTGGCGCTTCTTCGGGGCTGTCAGGGCTCAGTGGAAGTGCCAGGATCAGCGCCAGGCTCCAGCTGGAGCTTGGCGCTGATCCCGGCATGTCTGCTGAGCCCAGAAGAAGCGCCGATCAGCTGGAATGTTGCAGCATCTTCAGGGTCTTGTGAGTTACATTCAGATGCTTGGCAACTAATTCATATTTATGACGGTCACAGTGTCCCAGGGTCATGTGAAGTGACCAAAACCTGCTGCAACCACCCAGCAGGGGGGGGAATAAAAACCAAACTCCCCCACCCCACCCCCACTGCCAATCCTCAACAGAAATGCTCACAAGAATGAAAACCTTGGACAGGAGGAAGAGCGCTGCCAGGCGGGCAGGCAGGTGTCTTGCTTGGCTGTAGCTTGGGGGGCACTTTTTTCAGTGCCATTGTAACTTCGAACAGTCACTAAGCGAACTGTTGTAAGTTGAGGACTACTTGTACTTCATCACTTTTTTCCTTTTTTTTTTTTTTTGGTCATCAAGTTTTTGACACTTTGCTAGGCGACTGATGGTAGTCGGATGTTGCCATATCCTAAAAGTGGTACAGTGGGTGAAAAGGTTGAAAAGCCCTGATTTAGAAAATAAGTTGATAGATACAGAGTATAAATTAATAGGAAAAAGAAAAATAACTGCTAAGCAGAATTGCCAGTTCCAGATTGGGTAGTTTGAGAACAATTGAAATCTCTGTCTACATAGGCTAGACTTTGCAATCTATAAAGTAGAGCCAATGTATGCAAGACCGAATGCCTCTTATGTTTGTTATGACCTCATAATCTTCTGGACACAGTCATGCTGAAATGAAGGGAAGACTAAACAGAGGCTAAATTCATTATTAGGGTAACTGGACACCCAAGCCACCCAACTAGCTTTAACTGTACGATAATCGATAATAAACTAGTTAACATTGCTTTTTGTACTAACTTACTCATCATAGGTTCTTTCACCACTGAAATAACTAACTAATCAGCAAGAGAAATATACTTGCATTCATCTTCCTTGACTCTAACATTCTCCATCCATATAGTGCACTTAAACTGTAACATTCCCCAGCCAGCATGGCCTTTGCTGAGAAACCTGGAAGTAGATATCTAGATGTTGTCCACAGGCATGTACATCCTGTATCTCAGGAACTTCTTTAAACACTCAAGGACCAGAATAGTCCTCAATGTACAACGATTCATTTAGTAATCGTTTGGAGTTACAATGGTACTGAAAAAAGTGACTTTTGACTGTTTTTCACACTTATGATCATTGCAGCATTCCCATGCTTACCTGAACAAAATTCAGACACTTGGCAACTGGCATGTATTTATGACTGTTGCATTGTCCCTGGGTCGCAAAGGGTCACTTTGCAACCTTCTGACAAGCAAAGTCAATAGGGAAGCCAGATTCACTTAACAACCATTTTTATTAACAACTGCAGTGATTCACTTAACAACTATGGCAAGGAAGGTTGTAAAATGGGGCAAAAATCACTTAATAAATGTCTCACTTAGCAGTTGTGGTTGTAAGTCGAAGGGCACCTGTATGTCAGACACAGAATCAGGCTGGGGATTCAGTGAGGCAAAAGCAACCTAAAGCAGTCTCTTCTGCATCAAAACGATTAAGGAAAGAAGCAACATTACCATTTCTGAAGAAGGGAATTAGCTGGTAGAATGAAGAGTTCAGAATGGTGCCAGGGTCAACAAGGAGTAGGAGGAAGACATAATTTTTTACAGCCAGATCGTAATGCTGAGGGCCAGGCAAAGCAAAGAGAATCACTCAATATGTTTGCAAAGTTATTTATAGGACTCTCGATGCAAGTGACAACAGCTTTGGCTCCGATACTGCAGAGCTTTTCATTATACTATCTGTTTTTGAAATATACACGGCAGCTTTCTATTCCAACACACACAAACTGTTTTAATCATTCCAAACGCAAATTTTTAAATGCACTGTTCCTTAAGTACTACGTTAGTATATTTGATGACAAATTGTTTGCTTTCATATATATGACTTTAACAAAAAAAATTGTGGCACATCTTTTCTGATTTTAGGTAGCCTGGAAGACAGAAATTGGGCTCTGAAATGCTGAGTTTGTACAACAGAACAATGCAACAAGCATTTTGAGCTTTATTCTCTTTTGGTTTTAGATCTTAAAATATTCATAAAGAGACGATTTATTTTAAAAAAAATCACAAGGCTTACTACCAATGCCTATGGTAACATTTAACAAAGGTATCTTATAATGCTTTTCTCAGCAAATTTAAAATAAAAGTATCATTCACCTACCTATTTTATAATACAAACAGAAATATACAAGAAAATATCAAAGCACTATGATCAGAATTATTCATGCTTATTCTAGTGATCCATGTTTATTCTAATTTACAGTACATTTAACTATTGAATATGAAACAGCACAGTGCTATATGATTATATCTGTCTAATGATTCCAAGTAATTTCACACAAGATACTTTGTATCTTTTTCTGAGCTAAATGTTGCAGTAGGTATGCAGTGGCAAAATGAATTACAGCTCCATTCTTTTTTCCTACCCACAGGGCCCACATTTCTGTTTTTTATAAAATAATGAGCAATGCAAGAGGTAAAGATATACAGTACTGTAAGTATAACTTTAGTTTGTCCGTGACTGTATAATTGTTTATTCATGTTTGATTTCTGATGCTATTTTTCTGATCAAACTTACTCAACCATAGGCTAGGCCGCTAGGAAGTTCAAGATCAGTACCCGTGCCCTGATATCTTAGACCTTAGACTAGGTGAAATTATTTAAATAAAGCCACAGCATATTACATACAGTACTCAGTTCTTTCGCCCATTTTCATGGAGATTACAAGGTTCTCCAGAAGATACCCCACCAAACTGATTTGCTCATGCCAGTTTCTAAGATTTGCTAGACAAGTGTACATGAGAGTTGTAACCATTGTTTTTAACCTCTGATCTTTTCTTACTGGTAATTTCCCTCTATAAGTAACTTCCTATGGTACTGTTTCATTACATAAAACATGGAGGCGTTTATTTTTCCTGCACACACGCACAAAAGCATACACATTCGGAAGCAAGCATGTTTTCTACATCCCCCACATTCTCAACACGCACAGTTGCACTCAATTTACATCTCCTTCCAATCACAGCCTGTTGCAGGAAACTCTCCTTCATAAGTAATAAAAAAAACTGTATAAGAGGGTAAAGTCTGTGTCTCTCCTACCCCAAACAAATAATCTGCTTAGCGTGGAGTGACACAGCATGTGAACCAATTGCAACCTTGGCAGGATTAATGAATAGAAATCATGCATTTCCTATATAGCTATGCACCTGGTAATTATGCACCTAAAACAAGTAACTACCTTCAAATAGCAGCTTGCTGAAATGTTTATTAAAGAAAAATGGTCGGGGGGGAGCAGCACCTTAGCAGATGATTAACATTATACTTTGAATCTAATATGATACATCATATTCTGTCAGTGGAATAAGATAAAATCAAAATAATGAATTACTGCTGCACTTTTACACAAACTATGCTTTGATAGATTGCTTGCTTTGAGATTACCCACTGTGCAACTTAATGCAGCAGGGCCTGTCTGTTCAATGTGATTTTCAAGCTGCAGGTATCAATGTACGCATCCCCCACCGAAGGAGGCATCCAAGGTTTTCAGCAAAGGAGCTATATTACATGTGGTCCTTTCCCGTGGTGCTGTGAAAAGATTTTTAGTACTGTGCCACCAGGAGGTTTTGAGAAATCATGAGGGCAGAAAAAAATAATTGGCCCAGTGGAAATAAAGTATTAATGAAAGCTTCAGCAGAGATAAAAATAGCTTTAAGTACTCACATATATTCTCTGTGTGCCGAATGAACTGCTGCTGCATTGCTGTAACGCCATAGAACTATCACTGAAGACAACACATCCAAAGTGGCATCAAACTGGAAAAAATAATAAACAATTTAAGTGAGGTAACTAAAGCAAAACATGTCGCAATGAAAGATTGGTAAGGGTGATGCAAGGCTATATATGGATACAGCATTAATCATTGGAACAAAAAGCAAAAAACATTGAAAGCTGACTTTTGTATTTTAAAAGAAACAAAAAAAACAATACAATTATGTCAGTTGAAGGAGTAATAAGATTTGAAACCCCATCAATCGTACAGTGTAACCTTTTTTCTGCTGCAAAACACATATATTTAAAAACAAGACTCTTCTGTAAGGGCAGAAGGATCAAACTTATGGCAAAGCAATGAACATTAATGTCAAATGATAAAAACTAGAGTGCAAATTGTTACTGAATTTTCTAAATTAGCAAATTATAGCACCAACTTCATGTCTGATGGATTCACATGAACAACACTGCAAGAAATGTTCAAACTACAATCCAATCCTATTAGATACATATGATGATGATCTTAGGAACAAACTTTTTAAAAGAGTTCTTAATGAATATGAATATATGAACATGAACAGAACTACCAAAAGAGGATTTCCTTCATAACTGATTGGTGCATTTATTGGCTGGATCTCCCAAATTTCTTCCAGCTCAAGGAGGCAGACATAGCACTCCCTCCTCCAGGTTTTTCTCAAAATAACCCTATTTGATAGATTGGGCTGGGACAGTATCAAAATCACCCACTGAACATCTGTGGACGAGAATGGACTTAAACTCTCAGTCCAGTCCTAGACCTGTACAACACTGGGTCTCTATGGCATTACAATAACATGGAGGTGGGGAACCATCTCTCTGTTCATTTGAAATTTGCCCTTAGTATAAGAACTTTTTAATGTTATGCAAATAGTGAACTACAATGTCTATTTCATATTTTGCTTCTAACAGAGCTCCCAGCACTTGCAAATCAGCATGAAGCTGATTAATCTTCTGATACTGAGACTTACCCTGAGAGTATACACACAGAATTAAGTTAGCTCTTGCTCAACACTATTGATAAAACAAACCTCCACAAATTGGACTCTCGGTTGAAACATGCTTGAGTTATGCTAGCTAATATAGGAAACAGTGGACAATGCTGGGAACATGCTTTAGACCCATTTCTAATTCTTCTGTGAAATTCAAATAAGAAATCCTACCTAAAATCCAATTAGTCTTCTGATTTGATCGTTTTAACTTTACTTATGGTTCCTCTCTTTCTTAATTTTTTTATATGAATTGATAGCATTTGTGGCAACTGTGGATGAAACTAAGGTATGAATTCAATCAGAAAAAGCAAATGTACTTTTCAGCTATGAGAATACTTACTGCAAATCCAAATGATGAAGCACTGTACCTCATTACAGAGACAGCTAAAAGGAAAAAGAAATTTTAAAATCTACATTCATTGAAATTTCATGCTTGATTATCACTCACTCTGAATAAATGACACTACTGTAGTACAATAACCTCAAAATGAATAAATATATCAGAATTGTTATTCAGAAACTTGAGAGAATAAGAAAGAATATCTGGAAAGAAAATGAGCATCACATGCTGAATATATAAATTCACTATTTCATCATAAATATTTAAAAACAGTAGATTTTAGAATAAAATTTTAAAGGGATATAATCTATTAAAACGTAGAGGATTCTCTCTATGTAGTTATAGAGTTTTGTTTTTCATACGCAAGGACAAGAGATGCTTCTTCCTATTATCTGCAAGCAGCTCTTTCAATCCTTTCAACTCCCTAAAATGCTGTGTTTTGATTTCTGCTCACAAGGCTTTCTGTAGAGTTACTGTCACTGAAACAAAGAATACAGCTATCGGAGCCATTTTTAAGAAACAGAATTTTCATAGGGTTTTTTTTTCCACTAGTTGTTCAGATCAACACCAGCCAATACCAAATGTTCATTTTTGTTTTGTTATGGTTCAAAGCTGTGGAAATATCAAAATTCAAATTTCAGGGGTATTCAACATTGGTTCTCAACCTTGGCCACTTTAAGATGGGTAGACTTCAATTCCCAGAATTGTGGAATTCTGGGAGTTGAAGTCCACCCCCCCCCCGTCTTAAAGTGGCCAGGGTTGAGAAACACTGTCTAAGATAATGTTAATGCAATTTTAAAAATATACTTTACAACATAAAGGCCTTGAACATATAAAGTGTCATCAAATTATAATTTGTTACAATTTAAAATTTGCATTACTAATCCTTCTTTCATTTTTATGTGAAAATAAGAAGAGAGAAACAAGGAAACAAAAATGCATGTTTCTCATATCCTATTCAAAATGGGTATATTGAGTCATGTAATACAATGTAATTGTTAACACCTAAATCAATCTACTTAGCAGCGGAACAAAAATGGACATTTAAACATATAAATTCAAATGTACTGATTTTCGCATAGATTTCCAATCAGGACTCCCAGGATTAAAGGCCCATTTAGGCCTAGAAAGAGATGGAAGTTCTTCAGATCAAAGGTCAGCTAACTTTTTTTCCCCTGATCTGATGTAGAAGTAGCACTTTCCACTTCGATGGAAGACATAAACCTTCAATAGGTATGTTGTGTGTTGTTTCAGTGGTGACCAGAGCTGCTTAGCTCCTTTAGGCTACTTGTGGCTATTGCGGACCCACAGAGCCCTCCCTCTGGCTGCTGCTGACTTCCTTCCTTCCATTTTGGTTTGTATTGTGGGACTGACAGGATGGCAAGAGCAGAGTAAAAGAACCAAGATTGCTAGGGAAAGCCCCGACCTCTGCAAAGACTGCTAGACAGTTTCACTGTAGAAGCAAATGCCCCCAACATGCAGGCTGTAGCTTCAGGGCAAGAAACACATTTTGGGGAATTGGTTTCTACACACTAGTTGCTATAAGGAAGTCCTGATCTAAGCTAGTGCTTCCCAAACCTTAATAAATCATCCAAAATTGGGTAAAAGTGGTTTATCTTTGGGTGATGACATACAAACCCATTACTTAATCACAACTGGGACATTTAAATTGACTTAAAGTTTTTTTTCCTACTCTGGGTAAAAAGGATAAATGGTTTGGGGTATTTTTTATTTATCAGATTCTTTTTTTTCCCAATCCTGCCTTAATTACTTTATAAGTAACTTAAGGTGGCAAACATATCTAATACTCCTTCCTCCTCCTATCATCCCCACAACAACAACCCTATGTGGTGAGTTGGGACAAGACTCACCCAGTTGGCTTTCATGCCTAAAGTGGGACTAGAACTCCCAGACTCCTGGTTTCTAGCCTGAAGCCTTAACTAGCAGACCAAACTGCCTCTCTGAAAGAAAAATTTGGGGAAGCTCTCCTCTAAACACTAGGACAGGATCTCAACAAACCCAACTGTTTGTCAGACATGCGTAGGAACAAGGGCCTCAGGGTGCTCTATTTATCATATAAGAATGATACAAAACGAAAAGGGGAAATTATGTTTTTTTTCAAAATGCCCTTCTACACTGGAGATTAGAAATAACAAATAGGCGCATGTGCATACACACACAGCACAATCATTTATAGGAATAGTCTGTAAAGAAAAGTTGTAACTCTTGTAGAGATCAGAAAGAACATATAGCTTTAAACCTGATAAAAATATTCTTTAAATAATAATTAATTTTACTTTTTTATCATTATGTATTCCAAATATTTTTTGATAAACGGTTGCATTAGCAGTTGGTTCCTGTCTCATTACTAGGAGCCCAAACCTAATTATTTTTGATAACTGATTCTAAAAATCAATATGTATTTCAAAATGTGATGAAAGAGGGTCTTTTTAGCACAGTTTATTTGTGCTTAAGAGGGAGAAAATATGTATTTCCTCCTTCTGTTCTGTGTCTGCACTCTTAAATGACCTGTTTAGACTTCACAAATTTTTGTTATGCATGAGTATCAGTTGCTGGTACTGAAAACAGAATCTTACATCTTCTCTATCTTTCCCCGTATTGTTTACTGAAACAGAACGTTCTTCAACAAGATGTTAACAAGGAAGAGAAAGTGGATTGGTTGCTTTGGGTCCAGCCATGCAGTTATTCTAAATGTTTAATTCCTGAAGAAAACATAGTTTAATGAGATTATCCATTGTGCTTGTTTAAGTATCATTATATTATGGGAAAGGAACTATTAACCTGAAGGCAAATTACAACCTCTGAATGAGGAGGAGCCTGGGTAGCATTCTTTCAGACTAACACATTTCATTAAAAGGCATATATGTTTTTTCATTATTGCACATAAATAAATGTGTATATAATAATGAAATAACACATAATAAAATGTGTTAAGTTTGAAAAAAAGTGCCACTAGCACCTTCTGATTTTTAGCTATTATAAACTACATGGCTCTTTTCCTGCAATTTATGTAATTAGAATCTGTGAGATATCAATTTATTAATCCATCTGACCAGCAATCGAGTCAAACATCTGTTACAGGACTTCTATCCTTGTCTCTCATCCCTTCATGGGAGATATGTCTTCTCCTCCTGATTGAATGCACCCCAGAGATATTTTGTTGGTCTGTGACCAACTGTGAGAAATAAAATGCTTGACTAAGAAGGGCTACTCTTATATTGTTAATCTCTTTACCATCAAACAGAAAAAGTCACACTGAAAAATATTAATAACCTTTATTATGGATTTATTTTTAAGGTCAAACCATAAGGGAAATAATGGGCTTTCCCTTTTAGGATTAAGTAGCCACTCTCTTGAAGGAAACAAATAGAAGATTCCACTAGGTTAAAATATACAGATAAATTATTTAATCTACATGTAGAGAGCAAGTGACAGGGACAAATATTTGAAAAGAGGAGTTTTGTTTTACCAAAAAAAAAATCTCTATGATACAATATTACTTCTTTTTATGGCATTTCTAACATTTATTGTTATATGATTGGTAATTATATTATACACTTTATATTAATTAAATATTCCCTTAAAATTAAAGGAATAATAACTTGTAGTAAGTTTTGATTTTTTTATAGCTCTTTCAATTTTTCTACTGTAATCATTTATTTGAAGTTTTGCATCCACTTTATCATACATTTTTTAACTTGTTCGATTCCTGTGTCATATTTGAATAATTTATTTGTATTTGTGTGTGTGTGTATTTCCTAATATGTGATCTTGATAAGTGTTTCAAATTATGTCATTTATTTCAAAGTCCCTCCTTTCTTATTTAAAAGCAAGAAAACATTATTGAGAGTTTTTAAAAAATGCATTCCTTTTATTGTTTTCTTACTACCTTCATCTTTCACATTGTGATTAAATTTACACATTGCTTTTAAATTAGTTTCAAAATTACTCTAGTTTAAACACTTAGCAAATGAATACTGATTAAAATAAGGTAATCAATGGCTTTTAAAGTAGAATGCTGTGAAATTCATAGCAGAGTCCTGCTATTATTATGCACGGAATATTCTGAGGTATACAAATATGTGTTTCTAAACTCCATGATACTGATCCCTCTAAGGAATTTTAGCTTTATTTAAAAAAAAACATTTAAATAGATCGTACTTCTGAAAAGCTGACAGAGGTATATATATATATAAAAGAACAATTTAAAAAATCATAGTTGGAGACATAAAGCAGAAGCAAAATAATTCTACATTTAAAAATCTGGTGCAGCATATTAACAATCATATAGCCAGATTTGCCTGCCTGCCTGCCTTATCTATCTATCTATCTATCTATCTATCTATCTATCTATCTATCTATCTATCTATCTCTATCATCTAAATTCATTATAACTATCCAATCCAGCATAGTCTATTTATTACAATGTAACAGAAACACTGGTAAAGTAACATCCTCCTGAAAATCCCCAGAGATTTCATAACAGCATCTCTTCAGTCACTGCCCCCCAGGTTCAAATGCACCCGATACAAATACCATCTTGAAAAGCAATTTCACATATTCTTGGTCTGATTATTACAGCTGTCCAGATTATTCAGGGTCTGACTCATGAGGGGGGAAACACGCCCGACCTTATTTTTATCTCTGGGCAGTGGCTTAATTGTCTGGGTGGGGTTTCTCCAATCTCTCAACCCCTTTCATGGACAGACCATTATCTCCTGCGGCTGGGCCTCCGTTATGCCACCTCCCGCTGCTGGGAGGCGGAACCAACCAGGTGGTTCCGCCCCAGGCGCCTGATGGACCTGGATAGGTTCCAGGGGGAGGGCCTTCTCCGTGGGAGCACCAGCCCTGTGGAATTAACTTCCCCTTGAGCTCCGGATGGCCCCGGATCTCCGGTCCTTTCATCGCGGCCTTAAAACATTTCTCTTCCATCAGGCTGACCTGAACTGACGATAGGGATTTTTAAATAGAATATTTTTAATATTTTATCATTTTATCATTGGGGCTTGTTAGTTTAATCTTTTTTAACATTTGTATTATTGTGTTTTATTGTTGTTAGCCGCCCTGAGTCCTTCGGGAGATAGGGCGGCATATAAGTCCCAAAAATAAATAAATAAATACATGTATAATAAGGAAGCAATGTGTCGCATGTATCTATGATCTTAAAAACAGGCAGTCAGAAATTACATTAATTTAAAACAATGCATCTTGCCACTATCTTCACATGATATCTAGCACAGAAATCCACATGAAATTTTCATAGCTTATGTAAAATGTATATAATTTACATAAATGTATGAACATTGTCTGGACTAAATTCTATTTGGCAAAGCAATATGAATCTAGATGTTGCCAATGCATCCAGTCCACTGAAGGGGGTGCCTAAAATCAAGATTTTACTTATGAATTACATTAATTATGAATTTACTTATAAATTAAAGGGAGGAATAAATAGTTCCATGACTGTAATTTAATTTCCTTTTCCTCTTCTACCCCTACACCACCAAATCAGCTCTGGAAAATCTATACATGTCATACATGTGCTTGTTTCATGCAAACAAAATGTAGAAAAACAAGTGGACCACACAGTGAATGCCCCAAAGTAATACACTGTAACAACAGGAAATGAAGATAACATGGCTGATAACATAGGAGGCGGATCAGCATTTGGGTTTCTTAGGAACAGAGTGAGCTGTTCTCTGAAAAAAGCAGAGAAGTATTTAGCATCTAAAGATCAGAAAGGACACAGAATTTATAGAACTCTGAAAATAGTAGGAAAAAGGCAGGATGAAGCTCATTATTAGTAATTTCATGTATATGTAAATCAAAGTCTTGGTTTTGCATAAAACTACTTCAATGTGCAGCAGAAATATAAGGCTGAGAAATACCTTGCATTTCTTCAACTGAAAAATATTTGAGTCTAAGAAAATGCAGCTCTACCACATTATTAAAATCTTTCCCAGCACCTAAATGGATGACAACTAGACCTCTGCAGAGGAAGAACTGGAAAATTCAATAGACTGAAGCCCAAGACATCAATATTAACCGTCACAAAATTATGTCCAGTTTGGGTTAATCTCAACCTATTTCTGTGATGCCCTTGAGACCCTCTGTGCTTCAGACACCAATGATTCATGTTTATAGGGTCATCTTCTGTTCCAACCACGCAGAAGTACATGCCCTGGACATACTTACCACTAAGGCATGCTTAATTGAACTATCTTATCTATTAAAAAATCCATTTAGCAGACTTACACTGCCTTATTCCCCACCTTTGGGAAATACACATTTGCATTTGACAAACTAACAAGAAACAGAGGAAATTGGCAAGCTGTTTATCTCAGGATAAAGAATAGAGTGGGTGGTAATGTTCTAGAGCTATTTTTCATTTTTATAGACATGCTAACTCTAGTTGCGATACCGAATTTAAGGCAGCCTTGTAGGGTAGCTTTTTTCTTATTTACAACAGCAGCCATCAGGTTGATTATCTAATGTGGGAGTTCATTTGAGCACTAGACATCCTAAGATAGGGGAGGATAACCCTTTTTAGCCTAGGAATTACACTTTGAGCTGGTGGACTAAATATGTCTAGGTCTTTTTTCTGGCTTTCCAGGAGGTTGGATACATCCTTGATGTTTCCACTCTAAATGCCATATATAAAAAGAAGTAAAATAAAACCACCAAACAACAAAAATCATTTTGTTGCTAAATCTCAGAAGTCTTTAGAAACTGCAAACAGGGACTGAGGGCCACATTCAACCATGGATTGGTCACCTTTTTAAGTCAATAATGGAGTACAACCAATAACATTAAAAACAGCATCATGTATTATACCTCTTAAAAGGGTAAAGGAATTTCAGTTTAGGCCTGATCACCTCAGAAATACTTATCTAACTTTGGCCAAGTCCAATGTTGGGACTTATTACTTATTACTTTATGAACAAAAAAAATCTGAAATCTCCAACAAATCTGTTGGAACAAAACAATAATTTAGTGAAGGAATATTTGCTTTTACCAATCAATTCACTTAGAAAATTTTCACAGTATTGTCCAGATCTGGAAAAAAGAACATGGTTTGCGTATCTGTTCTATAGATGGTGGTGGAATAGTATATTATAAATTTTTGTACTTAAAAAGAAAGGCAGAAATTAGTTTCAGCACCACATGTTAAAGTTACATGTATAATTGTTATCTTACTGTCTCAAACCATAACTCAGATTATTTCTATTTTTTTTAAAAAGAAACAACCAAATCTAGTAGATATACTACACAGACAATTCATTGCAAACACAGTGATGCTCCAAAAACTGTAGTCCAAACAATGTTGTGTTCCAAATGAATTAAGGACTGTCCCTGAACAAAAATATATTTATTGTATATTGTATAGATTTCCAGAAGCAAAAGGTCTTGTCATAATTCAAAATGACAGTCACCATAAATATTAATTCAATGTTCCACTTAATACCTCCCAGCTTTGTCAACGAAGCTTCAAAATTCCTTCTACTCTCCCTAGAGAAACCCACGTAAACCACTATACAAACAATCTTAGTTTATTGGCTATTATTTAACCCTTGGGGCAATTTTCCTTATTGTGGGCCTTTTCATATATCCTGAACTACATATTCCAAAATCACTGGTCAGTATAATCATCCTGACTAATAATTCTGTGGATAAAGGTATGTACTTCACTTAAAAGATATGCTGGAACAACTGCATTCACCCTTTCACATATTTACCTAAGGCAGGGGTAGGCAACCTTGGCTCTTTTATGACTTGTGGACTTCAACTTCCAGAATTCCTGAGTCAGCATGGTTGGTTCAGGAATTCTGGGTATTGAAGTCCACAAGTCATAAAAGAGCCAAGGTTGCCTACCCCTGGCCTAGGGAATACAAACATGCCAAGCAGCAATTTGATGTAAATAAATTCTTTAAACTTATGTATATTTCCTAGATGAATCTAAGTCAATTTAAATCCTGTTGAATCCCATTTATAAGAAATCCTATATCCAAAGGACTTTCCCCCACTTCTCACCCCCCAGCTTAGATGGAATAAAGTGAGCAAAATAAGTCTATCACCACCATAGTAAAAGTACAACTTAAATACAATTATGTGGGGGTAAGGACTACAGAATTTTGGAGTTTTAAGTAATAAGAGCGAAGTGACTAGGCTTTGCTTTGCAAAGTTTTGGCAAAATCTCTACAGGACACAGGACATTTTCCCTTCTGGTACAGTTTACCCCAATCTTTAGCAAGCTTTGACATATTCTCTGGCATGCACTGATCAAAGCCTAAAGAGGCTTTTACAAAATATCTCTTTGTATTTTTTAAATTACACCTAGGAAATATGAAGCAGTTCTGAAGCAATACAGAATGTTTTGTCTGGGCAACCTGGTACTAACCTACAGCAACCTGTAGTAATCATCAATTAATTAAGTCCAAATTAAAATAATATTTTGTTTATTTGTATCCTGCCTTTTATTATTTTTTTACAAATAACTCAAGGCAGCAAATATATCCAACATGTCCTCTTCCTTTTTTCCTTACAACAATAACAACCTAGTAAAGTAGGTTAGTCTAAGAAAGAGTGACCAGCTCAAAGTCACCCAGGCTTCATACCTAAGACTGGACTAGAACTCACAATCTCCTGTTTTCCAGCTTGGTGCCTTAACCACTAGACTAGACCAAACTAGCTCTCTATAGCAGAGTATGGTCCTAGGATCCCTGGCAATCCCCTTCTCATAGGTCATCAAAATCAAAATTATTTTGCCAGATATTGAAATAAGGACACTCTTCACATTGTTTTATTAACATTTTATGTTAATATCCAATGGGATATTGCTATTTTCTGTGAGTCAATAAATATTTCACAAATGCATCAATTTTAATTTTTAATGGTAAACATTGATAAATATAACCCATACAAACAAAAGCTTTTTTTAAAAAAAGTTATAATTTTTATAAGTAGGAAGGACTCCTGACAGTAAAAAAAAATTACGAAACACTGTTCTGTGGTACAGCTCTGATACACTTAAAGGAGGCGTACCCAACTGGGGCTGCGAGACAATATTCCAGGGGGTTCGAAAACTTGGGTTTTCAAAATTATAGTGTGATATGCATAATTTGTTGCCATTATTTTGAACTTTTGTAAGGGGTGTGAGAATATATCAGAAGCGTTCCGGGAGGGGGGGTAGACAAAAGGAGCCACTGACTTAAAGCAACATTAAATCTGTTTTATTTTCATTTGAAACTCTTGAATGCAGTCTATTTCCACGCTTGCAAAAAAAAAATTCTCTCACTCACATCCTCAATTTCAGATGCCTTAACTGGTCTTTCAAAGAAGAAGATAGTTTGACAGTTATACAGCATTTCTTCATAAGAATTCTGATTATTATTTTTTCATTCAAGTGTACTGAGCATAAAATAAAGTCGCAGATGAGAGAAGAGTGGAAGCATTTTGTTTTCCTTTTACATGGAATATTGGTGTGGAGATTTTTGTCATACCAGGATCTGTAGTTATTTGGGGGGAGTGGAAATAGCAGAAATTTGGAAGTGCCCTAGATTGCCTTGCCGAAAATTATTTTATTGATCTTCTTTTTCCCCTTCTACTGTATATCACTAATTTCTAAAGTACTACACTGCTTTTAACAAACCATAATGCACCAGGCTAGAAACCAGGAGATAGTGAGTTCTAGTCCCACCTCAGATATGAAAGCCAGCTGAGTGATTTTGGGCCAGTTTGTTTTGTTAATTCATGTCAGAAGCATCATATTTAAAATAAGGCACACTATATGACATATAATTTAAAATATAAAATATCAAATTATGTACAAGTTAAACAGATTTTACCCAGAAACTAGCAACCTCAATTATGTTCTGTCATGCTGCTAATCACTCTTTCTTAGCCCAACCCACCTCAAAGGGTTAATGTTGTGGGGAAAATGGGAGGAATATTAGGAATGTTCCCCACCTTGAGTTATTTATAAGAATAGTAGAGGCAGGAAATAAATGAATAAATACAGATAGTCCTTGACGTTTGACTGCAATTAAACCCAAAAATTTTGTTGTTAAGTGAGACATTTGTTAGGTGCCCCACTTTATGACATTTCTTGCCACAGTTGTTAAGTGAATCACTGCAGTTGTTCAGTTAGTAACAAGGTTATTAAGTGAATCTGGTTTCCCCACTGACTTTGCTTGGTGATCACATGACCCAGGGACACTGCAATGGTCATAAATATGAACCAGTTGCCAAGCATCTGTATTTTTATCACATGACCATGGGGATGCTGCAAAAGTTGTAACTGTGAAAAATGGTCATATTCCCATGTTACACCACTCCTGCGTGAGCTGCATTGGCTTCCGGTTGCCCTCCGGGTACGATTCAAGGTGCTGATAATAACCTTTAAAGCCCTACATGGCTTAGGCCCGGGGTATTTGCGAGACCACCTGCTGCCATTGTCAACCTCCCATCGCCCGGTTCGCTCCCACAGAGTTGGCCTCCTCAGGGTTCCGTCGGCTAGGCAATGCCGGCTGGCGACCCCCAGGGGGAGAGCCTTCTCTGTGGGCACGCCAACCCTCTGGAATGAACTACCCCCAGAGCTGTGGACGGCCCCTGACCTTTGGTCCTTCCGCCGTGACCTGAAGACGTGGTTCCAACAAGCGGGCCTGGACTATGATTTTTAATTAGGCTTTTTACTGGGTTAAATTGTTTTGTAATTTTGCATTTATTGTTTAATTCTCTTTTAAATTTTTTACTCTATGTTTTTTTAATTTTTATTGTTGTGAGCCGCCCTGAGTCCTCAGGGAGAAGGGCAGCATATAAATTTATATAAATTTAATAAAATGAAATGAAAAATGAAATGAAAGTTGCTTTTTTCGGCACTGTTGTATCTTTGAACGGTCATTAAATGAACTGCCGGATCCTGTTTGTACCAGAATCCCATGGGAAATACGTGGTTTACCCTCAAACATCTCAGAGTTCTCAAAACATCTTGGCAAGTTCCGGTCAGCTGGAAGTGGAACTGGTCACAGGGGGAGGCTTTGGGCAAAACTACACCTTTTTTGCATCTAGTGAGCGAGGGAGATTTCAGAGCTGGCTTGACTTTACTGCAACCAACACTTTTAGTAAAAGAACCCTTTGCTTTAACCAAATGGAGTCAAGGGCCTTTCTTTCTTAAGGGATTGGATTGGGACAGCTCTGATGCTAGCAAATAACCAATAACCGAGTCTTTCCTCCCAACCGTGCTAGGGGTTCTATCTCCAGTGTCTTTTGATCCTTTTTATTGTTTATTTGTTTGTTTGTTTTTCATATTTCTGAACTGCCCATCTCCCTCAAAGAGGGGCTCTCCAAATGCAAGGAAGCGCTTGGAGAGAATACAGAGAGAGATTGAAATATACCTTTTGCTTTTAAGCCTCCTTCATCTCTATTCCGTTAGTTACGATCCAGCAATAAATACCATATATACTTGAGTATAAGCCGACTCGAGTATAAGCCGAGACCCCCAATTTTACCCCAAAAAACTGGAAAAAGTTATTGACTCGAGTATAAGCCGAGGCTGGGAAATGCAGCAGCTGGAGGCTGGATCCCCCGAAAGACGTCTCTGCTGAGATGAGAGAACGGGGTGGCAAGCCGCTGAGAGAATGGGGCGGTGGAGTGCTCCACCGAGAGAATGGGGCGGCTTGCTGTTCTCTCGGTGCAGCACGGCAGAGGCTGGATCTCGCGAAAGAAGTCTCCGCTGAGCGAGAGAATGAGGCGTCTCAGCGCCCATTTTCTCGGCGAAGACTTCTTTCGGGGGATGCAGCTTCTGCCGCCCCTTTCTCTCAGCTGCCCAGTGGAACAGCTTGCCACCAGAAATCAAGAGTGCTCCATCACTGGAGGTTTTTAAGAAGAGACTGGACATTCACCTGTCTGAGATGGTATTGGTCAGTGGTGGCAAAACTTTTAGAGACCGAGTGCCCAAACCGCAAGCCAAAACCCACTTGTTTATCACAAAGTGCCAAGGCAGCATCGGCATTCTGGTGCCCTCGGGGGAGGGGACAGGGAGGCGCCTCTGAGTGCCGCCTCTGGCACGAAAAAAAAGGGGGAGCAAAAAATGGGCCACCGTACCGCAAGGCACAAAAACGCCAACCGCCGCGCCGCAGGGTGCAGATACAAGGCACCGCACCACGTGAGAACGGGGCTGGGCTAGTGAGTATCACGCAGGCACTAGCCCCGCCCCCTTTGCAGCATGTGCCTGCTCGTGGCCCCGTGCACGCATGCACGCATGTAAAATGCTTCCCCCTCCCTTTTCTTCCAGTCCACCAACTGACAAGGACCTGCTGCTGGCAGCGGTGGTGGCACACGTGCCAACAGAGAGGGCTCTGAGTGCCACCTCTGGCAGGCGTGCCATAGGTTCACCACCACTGGTATAGGTCCTCCTGCTTGAGCAAGGGGCTGGACTAGAAGACCTCCAAGGTCCCTTCCAGCTCTATTCTATTCTATTCTATTCTATTCTATTCTATTCTATTCTATTCTATTCACTTTCTATATTTCTATTCTATTCTATTCTATTCCATTCACTTTCTATATTTCTATTCTATTCTATTCTATTCTATTCTATTCTTATTACCATTCTCTATTCTATTCTATTCTATTCTATTCTATTCTATTCTATTCTATTCACTTTCTATATTTCTATTCTATTCTATTCCATTCACTTTCTATATTTCTATTCTATTCTATTCTATTCTATTCTATTCTATTCTATTCTATTCTATTCCATTCACTTTCTATATTTCTATTCTATTCTATTCTATTCTATTCTATTCTATTCTATTCTATTCCATTCCATTCACTTTCTATATTTCTTTTCTATTCTATTCTATTCTATTCTATTCTATTCTATTCTATTCTATTCTATTCTATTCTATTCACTTTCTATATTTCTATTCTATTCTATTCTATTCTATTCTATTCTATTCTATTCTTATTACCATTCTCTATTCTATTCTATTCTATTCTATTCTATTCTATTCTATTCTATTCTATTCTATTCTTATTACCATTCTCTATTCTATTCTATTCTATTCTATTCTATTCTATTCACTTTCTATATTTCTATTCTATT
The DNA here is from genome assembly GCF_964194415.1 of Vipera berus. Lineage (NCBI taxonomy): Eukaryota > Metazoa > Chordata > Lepidosauria > Squamata > Viperidae > Vipera > Vipera berus. Next base: position 137,880,279 of record NC_138202.1, read on the forward strand.
CTATTCCATTCACTTTCTATATTTCTATTCTATTCTGTTCTGTTCTGTTCTGTTCTACGTTCTGTTCCAATCCATTCCATATTTTCTATTCCATTCTGTTCCACTGTCCGAGCCCATCGGAGGCAACCCAGTCAGCCCACACAGGAGTTACACTAAGGCTACGCAGCCTCTCCTCTCAACCTGAACCCCTCCTTACCTTTCCTTTTATCTGCATCCTATTTTTAACTGCCGGCTCTGCCCAGCCCTATTTTGTCCTTGAGCACTCGTGAGCTCATCAAGAACAGAAGGTAACCGTGGGGGGAAAGGCAGGGCAAGATCTGCAAGATCCCCATTTGCATTTGACTTTGCCATCCCATCTGGTTCGAGATAACACACGAGAGAGAGAGAGAGAGAGAGAGAGAGAGAGAGAGAGAGAGAGAGAGAGAGAGAGAGAGAGAGAGACGCACACCTCAGCAAAAAAGAAAGAAAGAAAAAGTAGTAGAAGAGGCAGAGAGCCCCTGTGGGTAGGAGTGAGGATGGGGAGAAACAGCAAGAAGACCGGGTGGGGTGGGGTGGGTTAATCACTAAACCTTCCAGTGTTTAACCAAAGCAGCTTTTGCATTTGTCAAGCTCTGCTAGCAGGGCACTGGACGGGCCTGGCGGAGCTGCTGAAGGTGAACGGGAGAAGGTGAGTCTTCGCCGAGAAAATCTCAGCGCCCATTTTCTCGGCGAAGACTTCTTTCGGGGGATGCAGCTTCTGCCGCCCCTTTCTGTCAGCTGCCCAGTGACAGAGGCTGGATCCCTCGAAAAAAGTCTCCGCTGAGACGAGAGAACAAGGCGTTTCTCTCTCCCCCCCCGCTTTTGCCGCTTGTGTGTGTGTGTGTGTGTGACAGAGGCTGGATCCCTCGAAACAAGTCTCCGCTGAGACGAGAGAACAAGGCGTTTCTCTCTCCCCCCCCCCGCTTTTGCCGCTTGTGTGTGTGTGTGTGTGTGACAGAGGCTGGATCCCCCGAAACAAGTCTCCGCTGAGACGAGAGAACAAGGCGTTTCTCTCTCTCTCCCCCCCCGCTTTTGCCGCTTTTGTGTGTGTGGGGGGGGGCAGTCAAGCGTTGTTTCCCTCCTCGTGCCCGTTTCTCAAGAGAAGCCCCCTGATTCAGCAAAATTGTGGGGGGGGAGGGAAAGGAGGGAAGCGCAGAGAGCCAGGCAAATGGGAAGAAGGCTCAGGAGCTTCAGCCTTGCCTCAAGGACAGCGGAGTCCTCTCCGCAGCAGCCGCGTCCCCGCCCCCTTCCAAGCTGATGCCCCCCACTCCGATCCCCAATTCTCCCTTGCCATCAACAAAGCAGCTAGGGAGGCCTGGGGGGCGCAAAGAGATGCACCACTTCCGCCCCCAAATTCACTCCCCAGCGCGCCTGGAGCTGCCTAAAGCCGGGAGTAAACGGAAGAACTGGAGACGGTTCGCTCCCGCGGCCTCGAAAGCGACCCGCGGAATTCTGCCCCGCCGCCCAAGCTCGTCCGCTCCGTCAGCCCCCACCCCCACCCCCGCGCCCCGCTCTTCTTCTTCTTCTCCCCTCGAACTTGGCAGCGACGCCGGGAAAGCCGATGGGGAGTTTGGGGCCAACGTGCCGGGAGATGAGGCTGGGGAGAGAGATGAGGGTTTTTTTTACCTCTCGGGCTGCTGTCCGAGAAATACGGCGGGGCCGTCGGAGTCACATTGCCCGAACTGGGCGCTGACAGCAGCGTTCATCCACCCCGTCAGCAGCCATGACTCGGGCACTAAGCGGGGAGCGAAGGGAAGGGACCGGCTTCCTTTCAGCCCCGCTGCGCCAGTGTGCGCGTCGCCAGGCGGCGGAGAGCGGGGGAGGGAAGGCGCCGGGCGGAGCGCTGCCCAAAGGGGAGGGAGGCGGAAAGGCCTGCGAGCGGCGGCTGGCTGTGGCGTTGGGGCGGCACGGGCGAGGCAGCGGGCGAGCGGGGGGCGAGCGGCGGCTGGCGGTGAGTTGGGGCGAGTTCGGGGCTGCGCGGGCGAGCGAGCGATGGGGGGGAGCAGCGGCTGGCGGTGAGTTGGGGCGAGTTCGGGGCTGCGCGGGCGAGCGAGCGATGGGGGCGAGCGGCGGCTGGCGGTGAGTTGGGGCGAGTTCGGGGCTGCACGGGCGAGCGAGCGATGGGGGGAAGCGGCGGCTGGCGGTGAGTTGGGGCGAGTTCGGGGCTGCGCGGGCGAGCGAGCGATGGGGGCGAGCGGCGGCTGGCGGTGAGTTGGGGCGAGTTCGGGGCTGCGCGGGCGAGCGAGCGATGGGGGAAGCGGCGGCTGGCGGTGAGTTGGGGCGAGTTCGGGGCTGCGCGGGCGAGCGAGCGGCGGCTGGCGGTGAGTTGGGGCGAGTTCGGGGCTGCGCGGGCGAGCGAGCGATGGGGGGAAGCGGCGGCTGGCGGTGAGTTGGGGCGAGTTCGGGGCTGCGCGGGCGAGCGAGCGGCGGCTGGCGGTGAGTTGGGGCGAGTTCGGGGCTGCGCGGGCGAGCGAGCCATGGGGGGCGAGCGGCGGCTGGCGGTGAGTTGGGGCGAGTTCGGGGCTGCGCGGGCGAGCGAGCAATGGGGGGCGAGCGGCGGCTGGCGGTGAGTTGGGGCGAGTTCGGGGCTGCGCGGGCGAGCGAGCGATGGGGGGGAAGCGGCGGCTGGCTGTGGCTTCGGGGCGACGCTGAGCTGCGCGGCCGCCCTCCCGCCCTGCCTGCCCCCTGGCCTTCGCCCCGCAAGCCCCCCCGACTTGCCCGGAGGAAGCGGCGGCGGTGCGGCGCTGCGGGCCGGGAGGGGAGGGGGCGCGGCGGGGGCTGCCCCTCCTGCCGAGGAGCCGAGCCCGGCGGCATGTGTGTGTGTGTGTGTGTGTGTGTGTGTGTCAGACCCGCAGGAATGGCTAGTGAAGGTGGCGGCAGTCCGGCATTTGCGTTTCTCTGTGTGTCAAGCCCCGTGGGCTCGACACACAGGAAGGGGGGGAATGCCGGAATGCCGCTTCCCTACCAGCCATTCCCGTGGGTCTGACACACACACGCACGCACGAGGGGGAGAAACAACGCTGGACTGCCGCCAGCTCTGCAAGGCTCTGCCGCTCCCTTCTCTCAGCAGCCTGTTCCGAACGAAGGGACAGTTCTTTTTTTTGTTGACTGGAGTATAAGCCGAAGTGGAGTTTTTCAGCCCAAAAAGTGGGCTGAAAAATTCGGCTTATACTCAAGTATATACGGTAGACAGATCTTGTACTTAGCCTGGCTTGATAACGCCAAAAAACATGAGAAAACGGCAAAAATTCGAGGAGATGAACATATTTTCTCTATGCATTTTAAGTATTTATACAAGATGGCCCAATAAAATACATGCACAATGTTATACTTTCTGTCACATCTGAGGCAATGTTTTTTCTATTGACTTTACATAGGCACTAATTTCTAAACTGTCACGCTATCAACTGATTGAATGCTTACAACGCTGATTTCTCAAAGGGCCATTATGTGACCAGGGCATGACTGATACATGAATAATTTAACTTCTCTGTCTGGAAATTTTACAGAGCTGTGCAAATGACGCTGCATTAAACATGTTTAAAACATCTATTTTAAAAGCTACATCGTTTTTCTACACCAAATTAATGTTATTAGAACAGGCTATACTGGTAGCTTAGATACAGTAATAGAAAACCAACATGATTATTTCATTTTTTAAAAAGTACTGTTGGAATGTAATTATTCAATGTCCTATATTTTTGCTAATTATTTCACACCAGCCACGTTAAAAATTACAGTCAGTTTTCAGAAAAGCTCAAACTCTGCTTCAAACAACAGCAGCTGCAATATCAGTTCAATACTATATCAAATGGAGTGATTTGAAAAGTATGCTTGAGCATATTTAACATTAAATTATGTTAAAAAATTATGAAAGCTGATTTTGCACAATTTTTATGTAAAAGCTACAACATTAGTTTTTAAAAAACCAATGGCAATTGTAAATTAATATTAATTAATTAAATATGTTCTAACAACACTTTGGTTTAAGAGTCTTTTCAATGGTGCATTCACTGATACTGTAATCAAGCACATCCATCCTATTGCTGGTCATCCTTTTTCTTTCATCTTTTTTTAACATTCTGGAAGTCACAAGGGAGTTGTATCTTTGTGCAATGAGTCCAAAATATGCTAGTTTGAGCCTGGACATTTGTCCCTTGAGCAAGAACTCTGGATATTATAACAACAACAACAACAGCAACAAAACAATAACAATAAATAAAGTTGGAAGCAACCTTGGAGGTTATCTAGTCCAACCCCCTGCTCAGGCAGGAAACCCTACACCATTTCAGACAAATGGTTGTGCAGTCTCTTCTTTAAAACTTCCAGTGTTGGAGCATTCACCACTTCTGGAGGCAGGTTGTTCCACTGGTTAATTGTTCTAACTGTCAGGAAATCTTTCTTTAGTTCTAGGTCAGGGGTGTCAAACTCGCAAAGTCACGTGACGTGTCGTGATGTTGCCAGCAATAGGGTGGTCACCGTTTCGCTATGATGCATCCGGCCTGCAGGCCGGCAGTTTGACACCCCTGTTCTAGGTTGCTTCTCTCCTTGATTACTCTCCATCCCTTCCTTCTTGTCCTGCCCTCACATGCTTTGGAGAATAGTTTGACTCCCTCTTCTTTGTGGCAACCTCTGAGATATTGGAACACTGCTATCATGTCACCCCTAGTCCTTTTCTTTTACAATCCATTTGTTTTATTTACCTATCTATAGTACCCCAGGAATAATAATATGTTAAATCTCCTATCTCTGATATTAATGTTTAGGCTGACTTTTTTCAGTCTGTTGGCCATTGTGTTGTCTGCCGATTGGAGGACGTGGTTTGGCTATTATTTCAAATGGTTTGTCTATGCCTATTATAAGTTTGTCACTTAGTGTTTCTAGGCCATTTATTCCTTATTTATCATTTCTAAATTAAGATTAAAAAACAGGTATCTAACTGGCATTTATTATTTATTTTATTTATTAAATTTGTATATACCCATTTCCCCTAAAATGTTACTCTGGGTGGCTTACATTGCATTGCATTGTAATGCATTGCAGTCAGAAAGAATAATCAGATTACCTGATATCAAAAGCCTTTTATGTCTGTAATATATCAGCTTCAAATTCTAGTAAGCCTTGCTTTCCTATGACAAATTTCACCTAATTGATGCCTAATTGTAATTTAAACTAGTTTAAGTCCCCTCATGAGACTGCAGTATGCTACCTAGACAGCCTCAAATATGAGATGTGTTCTGCATAAAATCTTGCTACGACAGCAATATCATCACAAGCGTCTCTCAGCTTTAGCAGTCAAGTATTAACATATGAAAATCTATATACTGTACTTATGCAGTGTGGTACTAAAAGAGTTCAATTGTTGCTTTTAACATAATTCTAACTCAGAGTGTGAGACTATGAGCAAGTAGTTTTAACTATGAAAGAACCACTATTAAACTTGGCAGTGAATACTAACTCTTTTTATTTTTTATTTTTTTATTTTAATTCCATTTATATCCCGCCCTTCTCCGAAGACTCAGGACGGCTTACAAGCTTAGCAGTAGCCTTCATTCTATGTATATGCCTGCTTATTAGGGCTTTCACACACACACCCCCAAGCGGCATTATTACAAAGTCAGCTTAATTGCCCCTAACAATCTGGGTCCTTTCATTACTCCATAGGTAAAAGATGGGGTATGTAAGGTGCTCAGGGAGGGGTAGCATCTTTGGTGGAAGGGCCTGCCATGCACGTCCTTCTCAGGTCTGCTCGTTCACCTTTGATCTCCACCTTGTGGTTCAGCTCTCACCTGTGGCAATTACAAGAAGCTGCAGCAGCCACACCCCAGAAAGCATCCTAGTCCTGTTACATTGTAAGCAACCAAGGACTTCCAGAAAATCATTCACCATCGGCAGACTGCAAGCTCCAAGCCAAGTCCAACATTTCCAACATATATTTAATGAAAAACTATTCAGCAAGTTACTGTTTTTAAGAACCTATTCTGAAGAGTGGATGCAGTTTAAAGTTGTCATCAACAACTATATTTGGAGGAGAACAAGGCCTATGCAGACTGGCAGAACAACCCATCATCTATCTCAATGAAAGACAAGTTTAATAGCAATAGCACTTAGACCAGGGGTAGGCAACCTTGGCTCTTTTATGACTCGTGGACTTCAACTCCCAGAATTCCTGAGCCAGCTTGGGAGTTGAAGTCCACAAGTCCCCAACAATCCTCAATTTACCAACCTCGGAAGGATGGAATGCTCAGTCAACCTTGAGCTGGTCAGGATCAAACTCCTGGCAGTGGGAATGCAGAGCTAGCCTGCAATACTGAATTCTAACCACTGCGCCACCTGAAGTCCATAGTTCAGACAGAATTGCGGGAAAGGCAGGACAAGTGATAGCAAAGGAAGGCTGAGCAGGTGAACCACTATGCAGAAATGCATGCTACCAGGATTTTTCAGCGCCATAAAGTCAGTTTATAGTCCTTACGGTTTGAACATGATCAAAGACCAGGAAAAACTGAAAAACTAAAAAACTAGTGGGCTGAATGCTTCCAACTTATTCTCAATATCCACAGTTGATCACGATATCTTACAGCAGATATCTCAGCTGCCAGTCTTAGATACCCTAGACCTGCCTCCCTCTCCTGATGAGATCAGGAAAGCAATCTTGCAGATGACTCAAATAAAGCAACTTGGCAGGAGGGCATTTCTGCTGAGATACACAAAACACTAAACCCAAACACCTTGCAGGTGTTTCAAGACATCTTGGGAGACATTTGGTCTACAAAGGAGATGCCTGATGACTGCTGTGATGTCTTCATTGTGACTTTCTATAAAACAAGGAAAGCAAATGAAACTACAGAGGTAACTCACTGCTATCCATTGCAGGCAACATCTGATAATGTCTACAGGAAGAGTCTCTGGATCTGAGACATGGATGCCTGAAGAAATTCATGAAATTGATTCAGCTACTCCATGGCAATATGACAAGAAATACTTTACAACAGATGCATCAGCTGCTTTTGCCATTTCCAATGGGGTTAAAAAGGGTTGCATGCTAGCCCCAATCCTATTCAATCTGTTCTTTACTTGCATGTTGTCACGTGATGTCCAGGGTGTGAAAGAGGGGGATGTACTGGTCTCTTTGACCTTTGCCAAAGATTAAGTACCTCCATACAATCATTCAAGAAACCTTATTTGCTTATGACTGTGCACTCAGGGCACACTAAAACAGTGATTTATAGTTGCTGCTAACAAATTCTCAGATGCCACTATGCCCTTTGGCCTGACTATCAGCCTGAACAAGACTTACATACTTTATCAACCAATGCCAAATGACAAGCTTATAGAACAAAAAAAAATCACTGTTGATCACACCCAGTTGACAAATATAAAATAGCTTCAAATACTTGGGAAGGATCATCTCAAGCAATAGGATTTTGGACAAAGAAATTAACTCCAGGATCAGCAAAGCTAGCCAAGCACTGAGGTGGCTACATATTAGAATGCTCAATCAACATAACATCCATATCTCCACAAAGCTTAAAGTCTACAGAGCAGAAGTGAGTCCAGTTCCAGCCTCAGCATTTGTTGGCAAAATTACATCTCCAACCTGGAGGTCTCAAATCTCAAATCTGTGGATTCCACCAGCATTGGGTCCCTGATTATTAGAGCCCAGATGGCCGGGACATGTCATCAGAATGCATGACCTCCACATGCCTTGCCAATTGCTCTACAGCAGTGGTCCCCAACTTTTCAGGTCACTACCAGATATCAAATCTCCAGATTAATAATAAAGTTTAAATTCTATTTTATACTTAAATATAGCTCACTAGTTGAAATAAAATAGCAAACATAGTCTAGTAAAGTGACTAAGATCAAGCATCAGGATGGAAAAAACTTGTCTAAGCCTGATTTCAGGCACTAAGTTTACACATTACAGGTTGTTTCAACTTAAGTGTATCCATCCAGTGTATTCAATGGATTGCAGCATGATTCCTATTTTAGATTCCTAATCTAAAATAATCTTCTTTTAATATCCACATGTTAAACAAGTCAAAGTAGCCTAGTTCACACATAATGATAAATCATAAACTATAGCTTATAAACTGATATAGAACTAGAACTTAACATCTATTCACAAATCAAAGCATATAGTGGTATCTCTAGCAATTCTGAAAATTTTGCAGATGTAGAATGACTGTGACATCTCTCAAAAAGACCAGCTGACAATAAAACAATCCAAATTATAAACTTCTAAGAACTTTCCCGCTTGGAGGATAAATTAATTACCAGCTACCTTTACCTTTAAGGTAAGGAACATTATAAACCTGCTACATGATGAATTATCTATTTATTCATGCATGAAACAGTCTAGAAAATGACAATAAATCAAATGGCTGTATCTGTACTGATACATAACTGATAACAATTTGCCAGGTAAAGAAAGATAAAGGAAAAAATACTGAATTTTTATTAAGTCAAAATATCCTAACGACTTTGCTTTAACGTTCTGAACACTTAAATTAACCTGAACCAACTAAAGTAGCAGAACTTTAGTAATTACTAAAAAGTAATTACCAGTATTACTTTGGAAGTAAAACACTCTAAAAATAAATCAGTGATTCATTATGAAAATTGATAACTATGCATCCTTCTTCATAGCAGCTAAATTGATTTAATTATCCCAGAAATTTCTAAGGCAAGCTTTATAATCAAGTTCATATTGTTACATATTAAAGATTGGGATAAATATTTTTACATATCCTTCAATCATGTTTCCAAGACAATTTGATTTTATACAGTAAAATATATTAAATGGCAATCACCAATGAAGCATTAAAATAAATGCAAGACACATTTCAAAGCAATGTAAAATCAATTAAAACAAATATAGGTTCAAAATTTAGGAGAAACAAAAAGATGTTTTTGTGAGGCTAAACAAAAAAATATCCCTGGAGAAAGCTTCTCTAAACAGATATCATCACTGAATAGACCATCTTCTCAACATCCAAGCTATCTATTTTTTTTCCTCCATTTAATCCTTGCTTGATTCTTGGACACTGCCTGGACAGGTCCCTGCAGTTTCTTGGCAACTTTTCTCAAAAGTAGTTTGCCATTGCCTCCTTCCTAGGGCTGAGAGAGAGAGTGAATGGCCCAAAGTCACCCTCCTAGCTCTGTGTCAAAGGCAGGACTAAAACCCACACTCTCCTAATTTACAGCCTGACCCCCTACCACTGCCTCAAACTCTTAAAATACCAGCTACCAAAGATCTTAATGGAAAGAAATGTGGGAAGAACTCTGAGAAAGAAATATTTTGGGAAATATTAAAAAGGAAGAATATATTTCCCCAAAGGAATAATGGAGAAGATCTTTAAAAAAGACAGAAACCAGCCCCCAGAAATCAGCCCCAGCCCCTAGGCAGAGGCCAGCTTTTAGAAATGCAAATTCAATAATCTATTCAGGAAGGTTGGAGCCAGGAAGCTAGAAATTAGGAAGACAAAGACACCTAATCTACATACCCTGACCCAAATTCTAAGGACAGGAGACATAATAGGATTAACCCACCAATACCAAAAGGGCACACTCAGACTAGAGTCAAAGTACATGACACAGGAAATACAAAGCCTCAAACAGGAACAAGAAACAACCTTAAGCACCCCAGAAGGTATAAAAGCCCACCACTGCTGCATGTGGTCAGTTTTTTCCAGAGCCATCTTTCTGTCTGGCTCTCCTCTTCAATAAACTACAAACTTCTTTCTAAAGCAGTCTCCAATTTGATTATTCCTGGCTTGGACTGGATCCTGATGAAGATTCTTCTCTCAACACAAAGAAGGTACTTATGATGACAAGTGATCAAGACTTCATTTATTTTTATTTTTATTTTTGCAGAAGCTTTGTCATTTCTCCTAGCACTTTATATCATGTGTTTACTTAGCTGATCAAAGCTGAATTCTGAAGTTCAATTTACAGATCATCTTCAAAAGCAACTTTTTTAAAAAAAGACTTTTTTAAAAAAATTACTAAAGCACAAATAATCAAGAGCTGATTAGGTTAAACAGATAATTAGATATACTCCATTCCATAACAGCAATCTTTTTATTCTAAATCAGATGCTGTTTCGCCCTAAATATCAAGAGCATTGGTTTCACAAAGCTACAAATTGCATAAAGAACACAAAACTATATTGTGATAAATAGTTATTTATTAGGCATCATCAAACAAATTTGATTTCTAATAATTGCTCGGACAAATTTTCATAATCATGATCTGTTTCTCATAACAACTTTATTTCTTCCAAAGATTTTCCTGTGATCCTATTTATGACTTAATGTGTTGTCTTTCCCTTTTACTACTTCCTTCAACCTTATCTAAATTCTGTCGCATGACATGTTCTAAGTATGTAAGTTCTTGCTTTTTGATCACCAGATCAAGGGAGGAGTCATTATTCAATTTCAAATTCCCTATTTCTTGCAGTTATGGTGCTGTTAGTAATCATCTCTACCTCCAAATTCTTATTTCAAAAATGTCACTTTTCTTTCCTTTTTAGTCATGCTGGTTAATATTCACCTGGATTTCTCATTTTCTATTTTTACTTCCCCAACAAGATTTCGTTCAGTTAAAACAACAACATGTGACCAGGGGCAGACTGTGGAACAGATCACAAATTGCTTATGTGTTAATCCCATGATAAGCTAAATAAAAAAGCCAATCACTTTCCACCATATGACCCTAAGCATAGGCACATCATTTGCAAGAACATCAGGAATCACTTTGAAGTCTTGAACCTCACTGAACAAGATCCAGAGGGACTGTGGAATAAAATCAAAGATGTTAAGGATGACTATGACAAGAGACTTCAGAGATCAAGAGACAAAAGAAAGCAAACTAAATATCAGAACAAATGGTGGAAATTGCCAAGCGAAGAAATGCCAAGTCAAGAAAGACAAACACAAAGATCTCAGGGACTTAAGAAAGAATTTCAGAGAGATGTTAGAAGAGACGAGAAGCAATAGTGCAACAGTATTAGTAAGACATTGAAGATGGAGACAGACATGGAAAAACAATGTCTTCCAACCATCTCTAAATTCAACAGGTTCTGAGGTTCTAACCTAATATTGGTGTACAAAAGAACACCAATGGATAAATAGTAATCAATTCAAAGAAGATTAAACAAAAACGGAAAAAATGTAGCAAAATTCTATAGAACAGAAGTCCATATCTAATATAACTTTACTTACAAGAACTATTGGTACAAGAAGATATAAGATATAAGATAAAGACCTTTGGTCTTTAAATAGGAAAACTAAAGGAATGGAATGGAATATTTAGAGAAATTTGGCAAGCAACAGAAGAAACTATTCTAATCAAGTGGTTCCAGAAAACATGGAGAAAACACAATGGTTCAGAGACTGGAAGAAGTTAACTACATACCAATACCAAAGGAAAAATGATTTAAAAGAATGTGTGATCTATATACAATAACTTTATTTTCACATGCTAGCAAAATAATGTTATTCAACTCAGATTAGTTGGATGCCAGATGTTCAAGTTAGACATTATTGCTGATGCATGTTAGATATTTGACAAAATCAAAGGGTAACAAATAGATGTGTTTCACTGATTATAGAAAGGCCTTCAATTGTGTCAATATATAAATCTTAAATGTGTTTAGAAAAATGGAATCTTTTATTGGCCCCACACAAAACCTATATGCAAGTCAGGAAAAATAGTGAAACAGACTAGCTCCAGAATGACAAAGGAATGAGACAAAGCTGTACACTCTTATTTATTCAACTTACATGCAGAATCTATATTGATTGGAAGAAGATTGGTAGTTTTAAAACTGGAGGAAGAAAAATCAATAACCTCTCCCAAGCTGATGACACTATTTTGATAGCTGAATATAAAAATATTTTTCAAGTTCGAATAATGAAAATTAAGTAACATTATGGAAAAAATAGCACCAGGATTAAATAAAAAGGTCAAACTAATGACAATAGATACAGCAACCAATCTTAAAATTGACAATGAAGTTATTGAAGTAGTGGATAATTTTTACCTTTTAGGATTGACTATCAAAAGTAATGAAACAAGTATCAAGAAATATGCCATAAATTAGCATTTGCTAGATAACAATGGGGGCTTTAGAAAAACATATTCAGTTGCTGGGACATTTCTATATTTAGAAAGATGAAAACTGTGCAGGCAATTCTTTTTCCTGTGAAACTAAGAAAGCAAAAGCTGGACTTCAGAGAAGCAGGATAAAAAGAATATTGACATTTTTGAAACTTGGTGTTGGAGAAGATTCTTGAGAATACCATGGATTGCCAAACAAAAGAACAAATGGATCATTGAACAAATTAACCTAGGATTCTTATTCAAAGCACAATAATTAGTCTCAAATTATCCTACTTCAACACTTTATGCAAAGACCCAACTCTGGAAAGGTGGAATGAAAAAGAGGATGACCAGGAAAGAAGGTGGATAGATTCAATTACACTAGGTACACTGTTGGAAGATCTAAAGGACCAAATTGGGCACAAATCTTCCTGGAAAAATCTACCTATGATAGCTAAGTCCACACCAACTTGATGGCATATGAGACCTTTGTAACTTTTACTGTCTTTCTTTTACTAAGGTAGTATTGTCTGTACTGTTTCAGAACCTTTAGTTTGATTACAATTACCTTCTCTTCCAATCCAGCATTCTTAAAGCATATTTCTATCTATGTATATATTACTAAAACTCTTGTGTCTCTAACCTATAATTGGGCGAAATGGTGGATCATGGAGCAGACCTTTTTTAACCAAGGGCTAACTTGTGGAATGCATTCAAAGCCTTGAACCCATGACTTCTGAGGAACTGAAATTTGGCAAATTTTATAAAATATTTTATGACATAATACAAAATGTCATAAAATATTTCCTGTGGTCAACTGCTGACATTTGACTGTGCTATACAGTTCAATGTGGACTACTTCCAAGGCAGATACATTTCTGAATATTTTCCTGAACTTTTAATAAGAATTTTTCCAGTACATTATGTCATCATTCAAGGTATTAAGGAATCTGGTAACAAAGTATCTCTGAAATGATGACCCAGCAGGTCACGAGTTGTCTAGTATAAATTAAACCAGTACAAGGATGATACAATATTTGTCTTCCTTCTCAGTTCTGAATAAGGACTGGGCAGAGACCCAGATTTGAATCATAAAATGAAACTTGGTGTACAGATAGCATTTGATAAGTATTTCTTAAAGCAGCTACATCTTTTCCTGGATTCCTATGACTGTCCATCACAGCTGATATGTGATCCCAGAAAATACCACATTTAACAATCTAATACAGACATGTCAAACACAAGGCCCGGGGACCGGATGCGGCCTGCAAAGTGGTTTCATGTGGCCCGCGAACCCATCCTGGAAACAGTAAGGGAACGGCCCCTGCTGCCTTGGCCCCAGCCCAGGCCAGCCGGGGGCCAATGTACAATTTCGTGGTGGCCATCTATGCTGAAATACATTAAGTCTTGGCTCCACAAGGCCGTCTGGAAACAGTGAGGGACCAGCCCCTGCCGCATCGGCACTGCCCCTGGGCGCACGCTGGGGAGGTATCACCCTTTGTGAGGAATGAAGAAATGCACCATCGTCTGGAAGTGGCCAGCACGTGGCCCTGCCTACTTCGGGCAGGCTAGGGCCTGGGCGGCATTGCACTTCTCTTCAGATTCATGCCACCTGGCTCAGCCTCTCGGCACTATGTGGAGAGCGCCCCGCTGCCCGCCAGAATCGGGCAGGCTGGAGGCTGGGCAGCATTGCGCAGGTAACATCGACTCTCATGCTGTTCATGGCATCCCCTCCCCAAGAGCCCACCAAGCCGGATATGTGAAGTAGGCGAGGGCCATGTGCTGGCCACTTCCAGGCGATGGTACATTTCTTCATTCCTCACGAAGGATGACACTTCCCCAGCTATGTTTCTTGCCTGTTTTTCTCCCTCCCTCATCTCAAATATTTTCCCACCACTCTTGGAAAGAAGGAAGGAAGGAAGGAAGGAAGGAAGGAAGGAAGGAAGGAAGGAAGGAAGGAAGGAAGGAAGGAAGGAAGGAAGGAAGGAAGGAAGGAAGGGAGAGGGAGGGTCTGAGGGAAGTCCTGCCTTAGTCCTGCCCTGCTGCCCTGTCACCATCCCCTTGCCCCTCCTCCTGGCCTATCTTGGGGGGTCTCCCATCCTATTGCTAAGGAAGCTTTGGATACAAAGCCAGGTCTCCTCACATGGAGAGGGAGTGGGCTTACCTGTTGACTTTGCCCTCGTATCCATCATGAGCAACCCGGCTAAGGAGAGCAAGCACAGCAGCAGCAGCCTTGAGGAGGAGGTAAGTGCAGCTGGACACCCCCCTTGGGAAAGTGGAGCTGGGCTTAGTGCCACGGGTGCTTGAGGGCTGGGCTGGGCATTTGACCTCCGTGCCACCGTCCAGCCCCCACCACCACCACCATGGCCTGAGAGGAACAGTGAGGCTCCTCCAGTGGACCATGCCTTGGCACTTGCCCCGGTCCTATCTCCTTCTGCCAGAGACCCTCAGATCTGTCCCACTCCTGCCCAGGCCCCCACAGGCCCCCTTGACATGAACGATGTAGAGCTGGCCATGCCCACCAAGCAGGCCACACCCACTCCAGCCATGCCCACCCAGTAGGCCGTGCCCACCCTGGCCACACCCACCCGGCCCCCCAAGGGCAACTGCAATGCTGATGTGGCCCTCAATGAAATTGAGTTTGACACCCCTGATCTAATAATATTTTTTTTCATTCATTCTTGCTCTTTTCCTTTGACAAGGGAACTGTAAATCCAATCATGAGGCATACATAAAGTCTTCACAGAGACATGAAGAGAGTCAGACACTCTCTATGTCAGGGGTGTCAAACTTGCAACGTCATGTGATGTGTCACACCGTATTGCGACTTTTCCCCCATTGCCGGCAATGGGGTGAATGCGGTTTTGGCGTGACGCATCTGGTCCACGGGCCGGCAGTTTGACACCCCTTCTTTATGTAAACAAAGCAGATCCATATTTTAATAGTTCTTCAGTTACACCATTTTCATTGCCTTACCAATTTTAACATCAATCATTTAATCACTTGTATTTTTAATCAGCTAGAGGCTGCTTGCTTAGCCCTCTTCATCTACCTCCATGCCACTTTTCATTTCCACCCAAATCATAATTCCTCCTTTTTAATTATAACAACCCATTGCTCTGTAGAACATCACCACAGTAATCAAACCTTATACTTCCTCATAAAATATACACAGTCAAATTTTCTGTCTTACTGAATTATCCTTATTATTCTGATCATGTTTTCTTGGTTTTCTAATACCTGCTTATTTCTTTTAGCATGTCTTTTTTATATTTATGCCAACTCAAGGAAAATGTTGTTTGTATAGTTAGAGCAATAGTTTAATAATTTATAGACTCAATTGCATCTCTTTGATATAGATATATATGCACCATTCTTTTTTTAACCCGAGACTGCAGTCAATTTCACTGTGTGTTGATTTATTGCTGTTTTCCTACATTGCAGCTAAAATATCTAATATTTATTAGATAATCACTAACTGTAACAAATATTATGCTCTTATTTATTGAGTTACACTCAATCATGTAATTAGTAATGTCCCTAATGCTGTGAATAGAATATCATATAAAAATCTGAATTAAAATGCAGTATACTAAAAACAGTGTTAATTCACTTCCATAACCCAAATACAATAACTAACAATAAATTAAGATCATTGTAGCTCAATGCTGGCAATTCTAAATCAACCCTGATACCATTTTGCAAAAATGAGGCAATGAATAGCAAAGCAGTAAAAAAAAATAGTTGTATGTTTCTGATGTCTAATATCCTTTAATGAGTATTGTCTTTATTCCATAACAGTATTTCAGGAAAAAAATATTTTATATTCAGGTTCAAAATTATAGTATATTCTCTATATCAGGGGTCCCAAACCTCTGGTCCGTGGACCAGTAGCGGGCTGCGGCATGCCAGCAACCACTCCGCACAAAGAAGCAAAGCCCCATCTGTGGGATGCAGGCAGCACTCAAAACCACGCACCCTCCGGTCCGTGGAGAAACCTCTCTCTATGGAACCGGTCTCTGGTGCTCAAAAGGTTTGGGACCTCTGCTTTATATAACTGCATAGCTTTTCCTTCTTTCTTTGGCTTGACTGAAAAGAGGAAATAGATATTAAAATACAAACTGCAGTTATCTAAAAAAAAGATTTAGCATAAACCTTGCTTTCTTCAGAACCAGATCCCTGATATCAAGATAATTGTTGGCAATTGTTAAAAATGCTAATAAACAAGCAAACAGACTTTAAAAGTTGGGAGACTGCAATCAAGACCCATTGGAATATTGAAATAATAGCAAACAATAGAAAGAAGGATATCATTCTACTTTTTATATTAGAAAATAAAACAATGGATAATCTATTTGCCTGATCTGTTTTATCTACCTAAGTAGACCAATAAGTATTTTTTTCTGTACATTGCATAACAGACATTATTATGCAAGCCTGCCCTTTAGATTTTCTAAAATCTTTTACTAAAGTTTTATTCTACTAATTACACTTCACCGTATCTGAAATATTATGCCTTGTTCATTAAAGTGATGAGTTGGTTTTGCAGACCTCGTATCTCACATGCCAAAGCCATGGAACAGGCTCCTTTGGGTATTATTAGTTCCACACAGCTGGAAATGATGGCCTGATAAATGTTTACTGCCAAAGCAAAGTAAATCACAGAACAGTAGGTCTCTTGTATCCTGAAGTAAGGATTAAGTAATATGGGTTTATTTACTCAAAATATTAACATTCCACATCCTACAAAGACTCTTTTATCTACAGTACCTCTTAACTACTCTTCTTCAATTGATAAGAGTTTGAAATTAATTTTAAAAACTTAGTTCCTGTTATTGCACATTAGTTCAAGGTAGTATATTGCTATGCTTCCAATTCAATGGCTGAATGCATATCTTGAAGGTAATTTTATCTTCTGGTATATTTTACAAGCCCAGGCACAATTTACAATTAGAGTTATGACCTAGATCAGGGATCCCCAAAAGCTGGGCCACAGACCAGTCCATGGTCTGTTAGGAACCAGGCTGGAAGTGAGACGAGGGCAAGCGAACAAAACCAAAACCATTCCCTCCCCCCAGTCCATGGAAAAATTGTCTTCCACAAAACCGGTCCTTAGTGCCAAAAAAGGTTGGGCACCGCTGACCTAGATGAACCCATTCAACTTTTATTCATGCAACAACTTTAGTCCAGCAAACCATAGCTTTGAATATTATAAGCCCACAAATGTGATTTATACACCATGGCATGGAACAATACATGAAAAGAAGATACAGCTAATCATCAAATACCTGGTTATCACTTTCTTGCCAGGATGTATCCCTCACCAATTTGACTTTTATGTTATAAAATGTCAGATAGGAAACTGAGCCTAGGCAGATGTCATATGAGGCATTCCACTGCATCTAATTTTAGGAACCGTAGCTCTTAGCCATTATTAGATTAATATAGTTTGGGTTTAGTACACTGTGTATTCCAGCCATTTATTCACTATACCATGGTTAAATCATTTGACATTTGAACTCAGAAACTGGATTATTCTAACTAAAAGCAGTATCATAACTAGAAAAAAAATCAGATCATTAATTTCTATTATTTCAGCAACAGATTTGCAAATAGTTAATTTGCGTTCCCCCTTCATGGATTACTGCCTTGTCGTGGCGAAGGGGCTTGCGTAATTCAATGAAGCTATGAGCTATGCCGTGCAGGGCCACCCAAGACGGACAGGTCATAGCAGAGAGTTCTGACAAAACGTGATCCACTGGAGAAGGAAATGGCAACCCACTCCAGTATCTTTGCCATGAAAACCCTATGGACAGTACCAAAAGGCAAAACGATATGACGCTGGAAGATGAGCCCCTCAGGTCGGAAGGCGTCCAATATGCTACTGGGGAAGAGCAGAGGGCTAGTACTAGTAGCGCCAGAAAGAATGAAGCGACTGGGCCAAAGCCGAAAGGACGCTCAGCTGTGGATGTGTCTGGTGGTGAAAGGAAAGTCCAATGCTGTAAAGATTTTTTCTCCATAGGAACCTGGAATGTAAGATCCATGAATGAAGGAAAGCTGGACGTGGTCAAACAAGAGATGACAAGACTGAACATTGACATCTTAGGTATCAGCGAACTAAAATGGACAGGAATGGGTGAATTTAATTCAGATGACCATCAGGTATACTACTGTGGGCAAGAATCCTTCAGAAGAAATGGAGTAGCCTTCATAGTCAATAAAAGAGTAGGAAAAGCAATACTGGGATACAATGCTCAAAATGACAGAATGATCTCAGTTCGAATCCAAGGCAAACCATTCAATATCACAGTAGTCCAAGTCTATGCCCCAACCACCAGTGCTGAAGAGGATGAAATTGACCGGTTCTATGAAGCTCTACAGCACCTTATAGAACTAACACCAAAAAATGATGTCCTTATCATCATGGGGGATTGGAATGCTAAAGTAGGAAGCCAAAAGATAACTGGAATAACAGGCAAGTTTGGCCTTGGAGTGCAAAATGAAGCAGGGCACAGGCTGATAGAATTCTGTCAAGAGAATGCGATGGTCATAGCAAACACTCTTTTCCAACAACCCAAGAGACGGCTCTACACATGGACATCACCAGATGGTCAACACAGAAATCAGATTGACTATATGCTCTGCAGCCAAAGATGGAGAA
Source organism: Vipera berus (assembly GCF_964194415.1). Classification (NCBI taxonomy): domain Eukaryota; kingdom Metazoa; phylum Chordata; class Lepidosauria; order Squamata; family Viperidae; genus Vipera; species Vipera berus. The sequence goes on from NC_138202.1 coordinate 137,899,063, forward strand.
GCTCTATACAGTCAGTAAAAACAAGACCAGGAGCTGACTGTGGCTCAGACCATGAGCTTCTCCTTGCAAAGTTTAGGCTTAAACTGAAGAAAGTAGGGAAAAGCGCTAGGCCACTCAGGTATGAATTAAATCATATCCCTGTTGAATATACAGTAGAGGTGACAAATAGATTTAAGGAATTAGATCTGATAGACAGAGTGCCTGAAGAACTATGGACAGAGGTTCGCGACATTGTACAAGAGGTAGCAACCAAAACCATCCCAAAGAAAAAGAAATGCAAGAAAGCAAAATGGCTGTCTGAGGAAGCTTTGCAAATAGCTGAGGAAAGGAGGGAAGCGAAAGGCAAGGGAGAAAAAGAAAGATACGCCCAATTGAATGCAGAATTCCAGAGAATAGCTAGAAGAGATAAGAATGCCTTCTTAAATGAACAGTGCAAAGAAATAGAAGAAAACAATAGAATAGGGAGGACCAGAGATCTTTTCAAGAAAATTGGAGAAATGAAGGGAACGTTTAATGCAAAAATGGGCATGATAAAGGACCAAAATGGCAGGGACCTAACAGAGGCAGAAGAGATTAAGAAGAGGTGGCAAAATTACACAGAAGAACTATACAAGAATGAGCTTAACGTCCCTGATAATCACAATGAGGTGGTCACTGACCTCGAGCCAGACATCCTAGAATGTGAACTGAAGTGGGCCTTAGAAAAACTGAGCAACAACAAAGCTAGTGGAAGTGACAGTATTCCAGCTGAGCTATTCAAAATCTTAAAAGACAATGCAGTAAAAGTGCTACACTCAATTTGCCAGCAAATTTGGCCACAGGATTGGAAAAGATCAGTTTACATTCCAATTCCAAAGAAAGGCAGTGCCAAAGAATGTTCAAACTATCGCACCATTGCACTCATTTCTCATGCTAGTAAAGTCATGCTTAAAATCCTACAAGCTAGACTTCAGCAGTATGTGGATCGAGAACTACCAGAAGTACAGGCAGGATTTCGAAGAGGCAGAGGAACTAGAGATCAAATTGCCAACATACGCTGGATCATGGAGAAAGCTAGGGAGTTCCAGAAAAACATCTACTTCTGCTTCATTGACTATGCTAAAGCCTTTGATTGTGTGGATCACAACAAACTGTGGCAAGTTCTTAAAGAGATGGGAGTACCAGACCATCTTATTTGTCTCTTGAGAAACCTATATGCGGGTCAAGAAGCAACAGTGAGAACTGGACACGGAACCACTGATTGGTTCAAAATTGGGAAAGGAGTCCAGCAAGGCTGTATACTGTCGCCCTGCCTATTTAACTTATATGCAGAGCACATCATGAGAAAGGCAGGGCTAGATGAATCAAAAGTTGGAATTAAGATTGCCGGAAGAAATATCAACAACCTAAGATACGCAGATGATACCACTCTAATGGCAGAAAGTGAAGAAGAACTAAAGAGCCTCTTGTTGCAGGTGAAGAAGGAGAGTGCAAAACTTGGGTTGAAACTTAACATTAAGAAAACCAAGATCATGGCATCTGGCCCTCTCAATTCCTGGCAAATAGATGGGGAAGAAATGGAGGTAGTGACAGATTTTATTTTCCTGGGCTCCAAGATCACTGCAGACGGGGACTGTAGCCAAGAAATTAAAAGACGCTTGCTCCTGGGGAGGAAAGCCATGGCAAATCTAGACAGCACACTAAAAAGCAGAGACATCACCCTGTCAACAAAAGTGCGTATAGTCAAGGCTATGGTCTTCCCAGTTGCAATGTATGGCAGTGAAAGTTGGACCATAAGAAAGGCTGAGCGCCAAAGAATTGAGGCCTTTGAACTGTGGTGCTGGAGAAGACTCCTGCGAGTCCCTTGGACTGCAAGGCGATCAAACCGGTCAGTCCTAGAGGAGATCAATCCTGACTGCTCTTTAGAAGGCCAGATTCTGAAGCTAAAACTCAAGTACTTTGGCCACCTAATGAGAAGGAAGGACTCACTGGAGAAGAGCCTAATGCTGGGAAAGATCGAGGGCAATAGAAGAAGGGGACGACAGAGAATGAGGTGGCTGGATGGAGTCACTGAAGCAGTAGGCGCGAGCTTAAATGGACTCCAGAAGATGATAGAGGACAGGAAGGCCTGGAGGAATGTTGTCCATAGGGTCGCGATGGGTCGGACACGACTTCGCAGCTAACAACAACAACAATTTGCGTTCATAGTATAGCAGCTTCTTTAAGTTCAGTGAGCATCAAATTCAGAGCTTTGTTCTAAACTAAACTGATAAAAGCATCATTCTCTTCTGAAATATAGTTTCATCATTAATATTAAACTATGGATTTGTTGATTTTTTAAAAAAAAAACAAATGCAATGTGTGATGGTCTGCAGCATTTCTGTCAAAGTGATGTGTACGCATATTACATATGATTCATACCTTAATTTTGATTACAATGTACAGTACATACAAAGTTCTAAGACTAAGCAAGTTAACTTTCTATAAAGTACACTTTAATTTACAACAAGTTTTATTTTCTAATAATAGAAAGCATATTAAAGTATGTTCTCTGAATATGCAAAAATACTGGAGCAGAAAACTAATTTTATTTCTAACAAATGATATTAATCCACTGCTACAAAGTTTTCCAAATAATCAAGATCTCCATGCAAATAGACACATTTTAGCAGTTTTTGAGCCCTGAATGTAAACCAAAAATTACAACATTATGGTAACTTTGATATTCTAAGCAGAGTGTCATACTAGCAAATCTAATCAGGAAGAGTATGATACACAGAATCATAAGACAAAAAAGGATCTTATTCTCCAATTTCAAAGCATTACATTTTCAAATAATAAATACTTGTTAATAAAAACTAAAAATACACATTTCTATTACCTTATTTTATATCAAATAGTACTAGAGATGTGTGTGAAGTAGTAAAAAGAGAAACAAAAGAGATACTATGGAAGATATGGTACTATAGACTACCTGAGCAGTCAGAACATAAAGATGTAACTTATCTGCATCAGATGACCAGTCTTTAAAAAAAAAGCATAAAATAATGATGAAGGAAGTTTCAGTTATCCTGACATCTATTGGGAATCTGTCAACAACCATATGACCAAAAATTGTCCTCTGCTCTAGCTGACAACTTCATTTTTCAGGTTTAAGAAAAAGTAAGGGAATAAGTTATGCTGGAACCAATCCTTGCCAACATAGAGAAATTGGCTAAAGTAGTGAAGGTGACCAGCACAGTGGAGAAAATTGATTGAATTATATTTGAATTTGTGATATCCAGAGTAAAAGCAGCTAAAACAGAAATACTTGATTTCAGAAGAGCAGATGTTGATGAATTGCAAGAGAAGGCAAGTCAGAACCAGCTTAAATCCTTAAGAAGAAAAGTGTGCAAATCCTACCAAACAAGGCACAATTGCCAGCAATCGCCGCCACCGAAAGGGAAACTGGGAGAAATTTAAAGAGGGCAGAGTGGATGGGCATCTGTGAAATACTGAAAAGAGAAGGAGACATGTACAGGAAACGATAACCACATAGAAACTTCAGGGATTCTGTCAAAAATGCTGAAGTCCAGACTCAGCTAAGGCCTGTGCAAGATATTAAAAGAAATATCAAAGGTTTCTCTGGATATATTAAAAATAAAAGTTAAAGAGGAGCAAGGTCCTTTGTGAGGATAAAGTAATGAATGGTGATGGTTACAAGGCAGAACTACCTAACTTCAATTAATCTATTTCATACTGTCTTTTTTCAGCAAAGAATGAATGGATCCTTAGTTGCTCATTGTTATGCCACTGGAAGAAAAGTTTTGCACCTTAGGATAAATGAGAACAGGATAAAAGAGAACTTAGCTAATGTAAATAAATTCAGATCTCTAGGGTCAGATGAGTTATATCCCAGAATACTAAAGGAACTGGTAAGGATGATTGCAGAAATCTTTTTGCTAATTTCTGAGAACTCCTGGGAGGAGTGGTAAAATTCTTAAAAGAATAGAATACAGCAAATATAATGCAATACCGTTCTTCAAAAAGGAAAAGACGGCCTAAAAAGATACAGATTAGTCAGCGTGATTTTTTTTACCAGACCAAATCATCAGATATTTTATAAAACAGCAACTTTATGGAGCTTGGATAGGTATGCCACAATTAATAGGAACCAGCACGAATGTGTCACAAATTACTGTATATCAGACTAATCTAATCTGACAGAATTTCCATCTTAGTAAATTAAGGGAACGACATAGATTTAGTGTACCTGGACCTTAGGAAAGACTTCCACAAATTTTATCATAATATTCACCTTATATCAGCTCTTTCAAGTAAATCAGATAGGAACCATGACTAGATGAAATAATTCTATTTTATTATAAAGCAGAATTAACATTTTCTTACAAGTCTGAAAGTACAAGCCTTCTTCTGATACTTTTAACTGCCTGGGCAATTAGGATTTTTTTCCTAAATTTCTTTCTCTATGAAGCCACTGGGGGCTCCTGCCCTTTCTTGTCCGACTGTTTCCTAGGCATCTCTTCCCCTTGTCACACAAGGTCAGACATGTCAAGCTCACGATGTCATGTGACATTGCACGACTTTTCAGAACTTTTCCCCCATTGCTGGCAATGGAGTGGGTGTGGTTTCATTGTGATGCGTCTGGCCCGTGGGCCAGCAGTTTGCCACCCCTGCACAAGGTCATTCACACTTTCATTACCTTGTTTTGCAGGCATTATTTTTCAAACCATATGAATAGGCAATGATCATGATATCACAGAAGATGCCTGTGGCTTCTACATCATTATGTAGATGTGTTTAGCCTACATAAGAAGTCAACAACTACAAGTATGTGTAAATACTGTCAAATAGAAGAACAGATTAGGAGCATATGTCTATATATGTGTGTGTGTGTTGGCAGTCATGTGTTTTCAGTAGAGTTTCCCTTTTTCTCTCTGGTCTGGCAGAGGAATGTTGACGGGCTCTTTGGCACTTGAAAAGTTCTCTTACCCTGTGGAGAGTCTTTGCAAACAATAACCAGAGGTACACCTGGAGATAACTGGGGCAATCAGAGCAGAGTTGGACTGGGTATTATTGAACTAAGCCTGCAGACCACTCTACCTTCTTCTTATTTATACCTGAGTCAGTCTGTTTCTGCTGCATTTATTCTGATGGCTTCTCCATTCTCCACTGCTCCTTCATTCTTGCTACTTATGACCTGGGAGAATCTGGAATGAGCTGAGCCAAATGTGACCCACAATCTATTTTAGTGTGCCAATACAGAGGTCAGGGAACGGAAAGGTTGGTGAATGAGAATGGATGAGTGGCAAGTGGGAGTGGATAAGGGTGAATGGTTGGTGATCACAACCATTGGCTGAAGAATCTGAGTGTCTGAGCGCAGAAAAACTAAGGAGGTTACTGTGGCTATCCTATTGTTATTATGGAGGTAAAGGTGAAGGCATAGTTTGACCGGCTATATTTATGTAATTATTGTGGATGGATAAGCGAAAGAGGAGGGGAAAACTAGCAGTTCCATTAATGTTGTGACAGGAATGAGGGAATAGGATGGGAATATGGATTATTTAGTGGGAGGGTAAGACTCATGCTTAGCATTGTCCGGCCTTCAAAATTCATCCTCAACATCAGGTCATGAGATCTTCAGTAGCCCTGGATTCTGGTTGCTGTTCCTGAATGCTAGATTGTATATGGAACAAGTCCTGTCTCATCCATGATCTCATTTGGATTTGGCAGGTGACATGTGGGCCGGGGTGGTGGTGGTTGAATTTGGCACCAGCTGTGAGTCCAATTTAAAGAAAGTTGGGTGGAAATTGTCATCTCAAGACCTTCAGCTTTCAGAGACTGTACTCCATTGTTATCCATGTGTGGAAGATTCTGGTTGAAGTTACTGTGTGAGCTACTTATCAGGCTAAGCCCAGGAACAATGAAGAGCAATTCAGTCAGAGTTCATTTCTCTATTTGCTTACAAACAATACACAGAATGTTACCAGACCCACCCTAATGGTTATACCCTGGGAGATTCTAGGGAGTTGCTATCCTAATTATCATCCTCCTATCAAAATCCGGGCTATGCTGCCTCTTCTCCCCCTCCCTCCATTTTGGAATCTTCTCCCTCCTTCCTGGGAAACTTCTGGTTCACTATAGACCATCACACCCTCTCACCCTTTATAGGCACCATTCTTCACACTAGTTGTAATAATAGGTTTCTGGATGCAGTTCAAGGAGCTGCTTATCATAAATAAAGCTCTTTATGGCATTGGGTCTGGTTAGCTGAGGGACCCTCGCAATTTCTACTCATCCTCTATGGTCTTGCAAAGTTGGCATGTTCTGGGTCCCATCCATTAAACAGTGTTATCTGATGTAACCAGAAATGTTCTGTCACAGTCCGTGTCCTCTGAAATGGCAACTCCCCAAAGAACAGCATAGCTTCCATCCTAACTTTATTCAAGCAAACTTTTAAAATCTGGCTCTTCCCCCAGGCAGACCTTTTGTGAGGAGGTTTGGTTAGTCAGAAAAAAATTTCCCTCACATACTTGCTTTTGGTAATGTCTCTATTGCATTTTTTAACTATGATAAATTTGGGCAGCCTCTAAATTTAATAAATACCTACTTCTGTCCTCCAGCAGGGACTTCCAGTTATATGAGTCCTGTTCCATTAGACTCTAATTCAATATTTATGTAGTATTGATATAATTCATTTATCGGAGTTCTGTTCCATGGCACTCTAACTCAATATTTATGTACTCTTGATACAGTTGTGTTTTTCATACTGAAGTCATAATCATATTTTAAAATAGACGTAGTGCAATTTGTTGCAAGATTAAAAACATGGATGCATACCACCAGCAAAATCAAAGCATACACTGCAATCTTTTTTCTTCCAAGATATCACAAATATTGGCAGTCTTCGGACAATATAGCTTATTAATAAGACATAAACTAGCCCTTTTGCCTTCTGAAACTAAATTCTACAGAATCCCCATGAAAGGTATACCTCCATATCTCTCACATAATCCTATTGCATGGAACAGAGTTTGAAAACCCCTGGTATAGAATTCAGGTTTTTGTTTCTAGAGATACATCAGCCAAAATGCTTTCTAATTATTCAACTGAAGAGCAAAGTCTACATTGCTTCTCTTCTTTTATCTTTATAAATACTCTTTTCTTTTTCCTCTTTCAAGCCACCATCTTTTCTTCTAACCCCTGTGGTTCTAAATTCTTAGTTTTGCATCTGTTTTCCTTATAATGAACTGTCCTCTTAACTCTTTACTTGTATTCTATTCATAAATATAATCTCCCCAATTATCAGCCTCTGTAAAGTCTAGAAGCATACTTTGTCTTAATACCCTGTGCCAAATCCATAAACCATAACTTAGTGGTTTAATCCACACAATACAATCGGAGTCCTCAGCTGCACTGCAGAACTGGGGAGGGGTGGGGAGGTTGGGTGGGGGGAAGGAGGGAAGGGGGTCAGAGGGGGGTGGGTCTTCGCTCCCAAACTTTTTTTTTTGCATTTTTTTTTAATAAAGGCTGCCGCCAGTCACAAAACCTTTTCTCACCGTTCCAGTTTTTATATCCTGAGTCAAGCACCAAATAAACAAACAAAGCCATGCCAATTCTCAAAAAACTTTTTCGCTTATGCGCAGTTATGGGGGATTTTTTTTTTGGTCAAAAAAAAGGAAAAAAAATGCTATGGTGGTAACTAAGTCCTGCTTTAGAAGCATTTGCGATGGACAATGGATGGTCCGGATTCGTCGTATTCCTGCTTGCTGATCCACATCTGCTGGAAGGTGGAGAGGGAGGCCAGAATGGACCCTCCAATCCAGACTGAGTATTTACGCTCAAGTGGGGCAATGACCTTGATTTTCATTGTGCTGGGTGCCAGGGCGGTGATTTCCTTCTGCATCCTGTCGGCAATGCCAGGGTACATGGTGGTGCCACCAGAGAGGACGGTGTTGGCATACAGATCTTTGCGAATGTCAACATCACACTTCATGATGGAGTTGAAGGTGGTTTCATGGATGCCACAGGATTCCATACCCAAGAAAGATGGCTGGAAGAGAGCTTCTGTGCACCTAAACCGCTCGTTGCCGATGGGGATCACCTGTCCATCGGGCAGTTCGTAGCTTTTCTCCAGAGATGAACTGGATGCGGCGGTGGCCATCTCCTGCTCAAAGTCCAGGGCAACGTAGCACAGCTTCTCCTTGATGTCACGCACAATTTCTCTTTCGGCCGTGGTGGTGAAACTGTAGCCTCTCTCGGTCAAGAAACTTGGTTTCAATATATTCAGCTACGGGCCAGGTGGAAAGAAGACCAGAAAATTGGTTTTACAATGACTGATGAAAATCTGATAAAGCAAATTAGAAATCAGGGACCAGCACATATTAAACGGATATATCTTGCATTGATAGAGATTGACTCAGAAACAGAACTTGTTAAGGACTGTATGATAAAATGGGCCCAAAACATCCAAGAAGTTATTACAATGGACACGTGGGAAAAGATTTGGGTGAGGAACGTAAAATTTACACAAGCTCAAAATTTAAGAGAGAACTTTTATAAAATGTTTTATAGATGGCATCTAGATCCTAAAAAGCTTGCAAGTATGTATCCGAATTATCAGCCAAAATGCTGGAGGTGTGGCGATGAAGATGCAACATATTTTCACATATGGTGGACTTGCAAAAAGGTTAAGGCCTTCTGGATAAAAATTTGGTGGAATATGCAGAAGATTTTCAAGCAAAGGATAAAGTTTTGTCCGCAACTTTTTTTGTTGGGAATAATTACAGATGCTACGGTTGTGGACACTAAGTTGATGTTGAATTTAATTACGGCAGCAAGACTCTTAATAGGTCAGTATTGGAAGAAAGAGGAACTGCCGACCATAGAAGAATGGACTTTAAAGGTTTCTGACCTGGCAGAGATGGCAAAGATTTCGGCTTATTTGAAAGATCACTCGCAAGAACGTTATATTATGGAATGGAGAAAATGGATTGAGTATATCCAGAACAAATATAGGACTAAAAAGTTTCATGTAGCATTTGAATAAGTCTTCCTTTTCTTTTTCTTTTTTTCCTTTTTTTCTCTATATATATTTAATATTAATAGTGTTTGTATTATCCTATATGAGCCAGAGAGTGATAGATTTTAGAGTTTATGGTTGTTAGCATATGGATGTTTATGATTGTTTTTTTTGTTTTTATACCTTGTACTTAGCTCTGGGAAGTCGGGGGGGGGAGGGGGAGAGGGGTAGGGAGGGAGGGAGAGGGGAGGGGGAGGGGGACTGTTAAAGATAAAATGTATGTTAAAACTTTTCAATAAAAAAAAAAAGATCTTCATGAGGTAGTCAGTCAAGTCGCGGCCAGCCAGGTCCAGACAGAGGATGGCATGAGGCAAGGCATAACCTTCGTAGATGGGCACAGTGTGGGTGACACCATCACCAGAGTCCATCACGATGCCGGTGGTACGGCCAGAGGCGTACAGGGAGAGCACAGCCTGGATGGCAACGTACATGGCTAGGGTGTTGAAGGTCTCAAACATGATCTGAGTCATCTTCTCTCTGTTGGCCTTGGGGTTGAGGGGCGCTTCTGTCAACAAGACAGGATGTTCTTCGGGGGCCACTCTGAGTTCGTTGCAGAAGGTGTGGTGCCAAATCTTCTCCATGTCATCCCAGTTGGTGACAATGCCATGTTCAATGGGATACTTCAAGGTCAGGATACCTCTCTTGCTCTGCGCCTCATCTCCAACATAGCTGTCTTTTTGGCCCATCCCAACCATCACACCCTGATGCCTGGGGCGACCCACGATGGAGGGGAAGACGGCTCTGGGCGCATCATCTCCGGCGAAGCCGGCTTTGCACATGCCGGAGCCATTGTCAACCACCAGCGCTGCAATATCATCATCCATGGCAATCTTTCTGGGGAAGGCGGCTGCTTGGAAAACACTCGTGGGGGGCTTGGCTGCCTGTGGAGACCCTTCGGGCGGGGGGAAGGGAGAAAGGCGCAAGCGAGGCGGCTGAGCGATTCACCGGCGCACAAACAAAAAAGGACCGAAAGGGCGCTTGACGACTGCCGGTTGAATCCACACAACAAACTAAGCCAGAAGAAATTTGTTTGTTTGTTTTTTATTATTTATTTATTTATTTATTTATTTGAAACATTTATGACAGGTGCCCATCTTTCAATCAACTCTGGGCAGTTCCCAATCAAAAATTAAAAGACATGTAAAATCATTTCAAAAGTACAAAACTCAAACAATTAAAACATTAAAAACAACAAATTATATTAAGTGATATGTTACGTTTCTAGGGCTAGGCCAAAAGAAATGCAGTAAAGGAATAATGCTCTCCACTTTCTTTTTATAACCAACATCATAAATTTCTTCTTCCAAGAATATATTCTTCATTACCAATGCTCACATCATAAGAAAAAAAGTAACTATATGAAATAGTAATCTAAGACTTGTTTTGGTAGCTGAAATGGTCTTGATAAAAAAGCTGAGATTTTTCTTTCTGGTCAAAAGCAATGTATTAACTAATCTTGATATTTTTACTAAACAAAAATAACTTTCAATCTTATTCTTACTTCCCAAGTTAAAAACCCTTCTCTCAGTTAGAAAAGCCAATTGGTGGGTAACACCAGTGACAAATTATCCTTTATTAGCCATGGTTTGTTAAGAATGTCTGATGAACTCATGTTAAATTTATAGTTTCAGCTTGACATGTCTAACTAGGAACAAATAGTTCTATTTACTACTGGAAATACTCTTATTTTTCAATCTCAAACTCAGGTTAAAAAGGAGAACTTAAATATTTAGCTATAACATGAGAAATGTTCTTTTTGCCATTATAAATTAATATGCCTCATCATTCTCTGGTTTATATATAGAAAAATGGTTGTACACTTCATGGTAATTTAACCACGGTTCATTAAACAAGTCATAGTAGCTGGTTTGTAGAACATATTGAGGCAAAGCCCAACAAATCACATTATAATTTAGCATTATGTGTCAATAGTTATAATCACAGAATACAGGATCCGATTTGCCATTTGATTGCTTTGCCATTGTGAACAGTTTGAATGAGAAGCAGTTTGACTAAACGGCAGCAGCTAAAGAATTGTGTGCTAGAAAACGTGTGCCATAAATAGCAGGTGTCTAAAAGGATTCTTAGGCCAGCAAAAACCAATCACATCACACAGGTGACTATCAGCAAGCTGTCAACCAGCTTTCTAATTGCCTAAACATGGAAACTGCCGACAGGAGAAGAGAAATACAAACTGAAAATACCCTAAGTTTTCATTGAAAAGAACAAAAAGGAATCCTAATCCTAACCCCCATGAATAATTTATGCTCTCACAACTTGTAAGAAACTGTTTCAGTTGTCCATATGGATATCCTTAGTCTCTGTTGAAGAAATTCCTTTGGATACAATTTAGATCAGGGGGGAAAAAGTCTTATCTACTATGGGAGCAATGGCAAACTGAAGACAGCTCCACAAGAGCAGAGCCAATGACCATGGTGGGAAGAGGATCCAGTGAATGAATTGATTTCCCTGAACTCCTCCCCAGATTAAGAGAGAGATCTGGGATAATCCAGAATGCTCCATAAAGATGTCCCTCATGACAAGACTGTAAAACAGTGGTCGCCAGCAAGTTTTAGAACTCTGGGAGTAACGAAAATCAGCTTTGCCCAAACCATGGTTCAGAGCCTTTAAAAAGACACTGAGTCCACCCTTTTAACCACTTTCGCTAGAAATGGCTTGTAAATTGCTTTTTGGATGCTAAGAACCTTCAGAAAAACACATTTTATTACACTGGGTAATTTTTCCTTCAATCCTCAGTGAAAAAGGTTTCATGTAAGTACTTAAAGAAAAATATTTTATTTGGAAATAAGCAGTAAAAGGGTGATTAGAACACTGAGGGGTCAGATTGACTGGAATAAGATTCAGAAATAATTATAAGAATGCTTCCTGTGTTGTTTTTTTAAAAAATCCATTAAAATATATGGAGATTTTGAATTTAAGTATAAGAAATATTTCCCTGGGAAAATGTGAATTAGAGAAAAAACATGATAAGAGGAAACCTTAAATGCTGATCACTAAAGATGACCATATAGAATTAAAGATTAGAATTAAAGTAGAAGACCCATTAATTCAGAATGGAAGAAAGTATTTTAACTCAGGAAGAATATTTAGCAATAATATTGCTAAATATTGCAGAACATTTGATTAAGATTGTTACTATAAAAATGAGATTAAAAGAGGAGAGAGAAGAGGATACAACTCTGAATCAGGCTCTTTTTGATATGATTCAAAGTTGACAGGATGCAAAAATCATATTGACAAAGATGAAGGAGCTTCTGAGAAGAGATAAAAAAGAATGAAAAGAAATAATCTTTTGGGACACTACTTAAAAGGAATAACATCAAGACTTTTAAAAGTAAGATATTTTATAAAGTTGGGTTATTTGATCAAGGTTAAAATGTATAATTTTTGTAGTAGCTTTTGATGGGTTTTTCTTGTCCAGAACTAATAGAGGCTTTGTAGATTTGTTTATAGATAAAATATGGGAAGAGGTTTTTTTGTTGCTGTATTTTTAGAGCAGACATGTCAAACACAAGGCCCGGGGGCCAGATCCGGCCCGCAGTGGTTTCATGTGGCCTGCGAAGCCATCCTGGAAACAGTGAGGGAACGGCCCCCACTGCCTTGGCCCTGGCCCAGAGACCCTCCTTCTGCCAGAGACCCTCAGATCTGTCCCACTCCTGCCCAGGCCCCCATAGGCACCCTTGATGCGAACGATGTAGAGCTGGCCACGCCCACCCAGTAGGCCATACGCACTCTAGCCACGCCCACCCAGTAGGCCATGCCCACCTAGGCCATGCCCACCCTGGCCATACCCACCCGGCCCCCTGAGGGCAACCGCAATGCTGATGCGGCCCTCAATGAAATTGCGTTTGACACCCCTGTTTTATTTTATTTTTTATTTATTTTAATTCCATTTATATCCCACCCTTCTCCGAAGACTCAGGGCGGCTTACAAGCTTAGCAGTAGCCTTCATTCTATGTATATGCCTGCTTATTAGGGCTTTCGCCCCCCTCCCCTCAAGCGGCATTATTACAAAGTCAGCTTATTGCCCCCAACAATCTGGGTTCTCATTTTACCTACCTCGGAAGGATGGAAGGCTGAGTCAACCTTGAGCCTGGTGGGATGCGAACCTGCACTAATTGCAGGCAGCTGGTGTTACTTAAGGAGGTATTAGCCCACTGCTCCACCAAGGAGCAGAAACTGGAAGAAGTTTTTTGTTGTATTTTGTTGTTTTTTGAAAGAAAATGGTAGGTTACTGTGTAAAGGAATATGAAACTGATTTACTTGTTTAAGCTCTAAAAACTCTTAATGAACCTTTACTGATTAAGATTGAATGATGAGGCTTTATTATTTCCTAGATAAAAGATAAAATATGGGATGAAGAAAATTTGGTTGAAAAGTTAGAGAAGGTGAAAAGTTACTGAAAAAGAACTTATCTTGATGAAGAACCAACTTCCTTTTTTTCTTTTTAAATATATTTTTCTTCCTCTCTCCTTATCTCTATACTTTTTTCTTTTTCTTAGTTTGTATTAGTTTTTTATCTTTGCATCTTAAACTTCAATAAAAAATATAAAAGGAATGTTCACCGCTACAGCATAATTGCATTTGAAACTTCCTGCATCTTTTACAGAACTCCTACATGCTTTAGTTTATTCTGTAGGTTTCCCAGTGCTCAGAATGCTGTATTGTCAGGGAATTGTGCAGCCGGTGTCCAAATGAAGTTATAGACTCTGACACAAACTTGTAGTTTTATATAAATATATTTTACTTTTTTTGTTGTTAGCTGCGAAGTCATGTCCGACCCATCACGATCCCATGGACAATGTTCCTCCAGGCCTTCCTGTCCTTTGCCATCTTCTGGAGTCCATTTAAGCTCACGCTTACTGCTTCAGTGACTCCATCCAGCCATCTCATTCTCTGTCGTCCCCTTCTTCTTTTGCCCTCAACCTTTCCCAGGATTAGGCTCTTCTCCAGTGAGTCCTTCCTTCTCACTTTGAAACTCAAAGTATTTAAGTTTCAACTTCAGGATCTGGCCTTCTAAAGAGCAGTCAGGGTTGACCTCCTCTAGGACTGACCGGTTTGATCAACTTGCAGTCCAAGGGACTCGCAGGAGTCTTCTCCAGCACCATAGTTTAATATTTTACATACACACATACATATATACATATATACGTATATACGTATATACATATGTGTGTGTGCGCGCTGCTCCAGCTACTAAAATTAAGCATCTTAACATATACCTCTAAATCTATATGCCTGCTTTTTATTTTACAATGCTGAAACTGTCAGCCTTCCCAGTTAGAGCAGATAGTGCTGTGACAGGTTCGAGGATCAAAGAGACTCAGACTTCTAGCGTGCCATGACTTTATTAGGAGGAAAACGTGGTCCAGAATGGGGGAACAAAGGGTACCAGTCCACCTTTATACCTGGCCAATAGAGTTAAACCCCTGCTTCCCGCCGGCGGGTCAGCCAATCTCTTTAAATCCGGCTCTCCCGCCGAACGCTGTCCCTTTAAATCCTGCTTTCCCACTGAACGCTGTTCCTGCCCGGAGCTGTCCAGCTCCGCGCTTCCTTCAATAGCTGTCACATGTCTATGCTATGCTGCATACGCTACACCCCTTCCCCCATAAGCCAGAACAATACCCTATTTCCATTTCCAACTTCTTCCCCCCCCCCTCAACATTCTATATACACATTGATTTCCCACAATCTTCCCCTGCCCCCTTACATTTGTACATATTCTGAGAGGTAGGCAGGAGTCCTGTGGGACCTGCCAGAACGCCTCAGGGGTTCTTTCCCCTCAGGCTCGGTGTTGTTTTTGAAGGCCTCTGGCCTGGGGCTGGGGATTTTCCTCAATTCAGGTGGTGATGTTCCCGGGGAAGGGAACTGCCGGTCCACCTGGGTCCTGTAGTTCTGTGTACTCCCAGGGCTTCCACCAGCTGAGGTAGTTCCATCACTCAGGTCCAGATGTTGGTGGGGTCGGGATTGTTCCAACCCCCGAGGATTGGGAAGTACTTCCCTGATTATTGTGTCCCTCTGGACCCTCTGAGTGGACTCAGGGTCAGGTAGGCCCCCCTGAATGTTGCTGTCAGGTCCTTTTTCAGGCGCTCGATGCCTGAGCTGATCAATGTGTCTCCTCCACTGGAGGCCCCCCTCCACCCCTATGATGTAAGACAGTGGCCCCGTTCGCTCCACCACTTCCCCCTGCACCCATGCATTCCCAGAACTGTAGCTCCTTGCCCACAGAGTCTCCCTTTGAAAATTCCCTGGTGACTTTTGGGTGGTCTGTGACTGCTGCTACTCTGTCAGGGTGTAGTCTGTCCAAGACGGTTGTGAGGCACCATCCCCAACGGAGTTCTGCTGGGCTCTTCCCGGTAGCAGTGCAGGGAGTGGTGTGTTGATGTAGTAAAAATTTGGCCAAGCGTTGTTTCCAGTTCCCTTGGATGATGCGCTTCAATGCGTCTTTTGTGGTGTGCACCATGGGTTCAGCCAAGCCATTAGTCGAGGGGTGAAAGGGAGCAGAGGTGACATGTCTAATCCCATGGGTCTTCAGAAAGGCCTGGAATTCCAAGGAGGTAAATCGTGGACCGTTATCAGAGACCAATACATCAGGAAGTGGCAAAGAGCCCCAAGAGCACCTGGACTGTCCCTGTTGTGGTCATGCTACTGACAGGTACCACCTCCAACCATTTGGAATGACTGTCAACCACTACCAAGAATGATTGGTTGTGCAAAGGCCCAGCATAGTCAATGTGAATCCTGGACCAGGGTGTGTGTGTTTCTTCCCATTTGTGGACTGGGGCGTGGGGCTGTGGTGGCCGCGATCTTTGGCAGGTGTAGCAGCCTGCTACCTGGTTCTCAATATCCTTGTCCAGGCCCGGCCACCACAGATAACTTCTTGCCAACGCCTTCATCTGCACTACCTCAGGGTGACCCTCATGTAATGAGTGTAACACCTTGTCTCTCAATGTGTGAGGTATGATGACCCAGCAACCCCACAATAGGCAGCCCCTGTGTGATGACAACTCGTGCCGCCTGGTGAAATATGCCGTGAATTCTGGCCCAGGAGATTTGTCTTGCCACTCCGTGCTCACCCACGTTTGGACCCTACTTAATATTTTATCTGTTGCTGTTTCAGCTGCAATGTCAGTGGCACTGAGAGGACATTCTGGCAGATCCTGAATGTTCAGTATTTGAGCTGCAGGAGCTGGGTCTGGTTCCATATTGTTTAAGGGCAGTCTGCTTAGGCCGTCAGCGTGGCCCATTTCCTTGCCCAGCTTGTGTACTAATTTACAGGAGTAAGCGGAAAGGAAAATGGACCACCGGAGCATTCTGGGTGACATGATCTGTGGGGTTTGCTTGTTGTGGTGAACAGACCAAGTAACGGTTTATGATCTGTAAAAATAGTGAAATCCCTACCATACAAATAGTTGTGGAATTTCTTTACTCCAGCAACTATTGCCAGGGTTTCCTTGTCTATTTGTACATAATTCCTCTCAGCCGCTGACAATGTCCTAGAGTAATAAGCAATAGGGACTTGTCTGCCATCCTTTTCCAGGTGGCTCAATACAGCCCCCACTCCATAGGGGGATGCATCACAAGCAATGCAAATTGGCTTGGTTTCTATAAAGTGGGTGATGGTGGCATTGCTTGCCAGGAGGTTTTTTAATGCCAGGAAGCTGGAATCATGTGTTTTGGTCCAGTTCCATGTGGAGTGCTTGTCCAATAACCTGTGCAAAGGTTCAGCAATAGATGCCTTGTGGGGTAAAAAAGTGTGATAAAAGTTAAGTAACCCCAGGAAAGCTTGCAGCTCCACCTTATTTTTTGGCGTGGGTGCCTCTTTGATTGCTTTCACCTTAGATGCTGCAGGGTGAACTCCCTGAGCATCAATTCTAAACCCCAAAAATTCTGTCTCTGGCACCCCAATGCTGCACTTATCCCTCTTGAGCTTAAGGCCAGCAGCACGGAATCTTTCCAAAACTGCCCGCAGACGTTCTGCCAGAACCTCCTCTGAGTCCCCAGCTATAAGGACATCGTCAAAGTATGGGCAGACTCCTGGTATTCCCTTTAGTGTATGCTCCATCACCTCTTGAAAGATGCCTGGAGCTACGCTAACTCTGAACTGCAACTGGTCTACCCGGAACGCCCCCTTGTGGGTGACTATTGTTTGTGCAGCTGACCGGGAGCTGTAAGTAAGCCTGAGCAAGATCTAGCTTGGCAAAGATTGTGCCTCCCTGGAGTGATGCAAGGATGCTGCTGAACGTGGCACAGGGTATGTATGTGGGTTTAATGCTTTATTGATCGAGCATTTATAATCAGTACAAATTCTGACGTCACCGTTTGCTTTGAGACGCGTGACAATGGGGGTTTCCCACTCTGCTCCCTCAACTGGATGCAGCACCACCTGCGCCACGAGCTTGTCAAGTTCCCGCTCAATTTTGTGTTTTAATGCGAACGGTACCCTCCGTGGCTTTATTTTAATGGGTTGTATGTTGAGGTTCAATTTAAATGTGATTGGTGGACCTGTGTATTTTCCCAGCGTTCCATCGAACACGTCTGCAAAAGCCTTACACACGGATTCGATGCTTTGCACTTGGGACTGTGTCTGGTAAATTCCGATAATGCAAATTCCCAGCGCTTTGAACCAGCTCAGCCCCAGCAAGCTAGTCCTTTGCCTCTTGACCACTAGGACGTCCAAAAACCCCTGGAACTCCCTGTACCTCACAGGAAAGGTAGCCTCCCCCCGGACTTGTATTGGGTAATTCTGAAAATCGGTGAGGGTGATGCTAGATGGTCTCAAGGGAACCCGCTGGCCACTCCGGCTGCAAATTAACTTATAGGTCTCATACGAAATGACTGAGACAGCGGATCCGGAGTCCAGCTCCATTTTACAGGGAACCCCTTGGAGATGCACCACTAGCTTAAATTTTTGGGGTGAGTAGTTGTCGAGCCCCCGTATTACACACCTCCCCTCTGCCCTCTGTGTGGCTGATGGACACGATGTGTTTCGGAGCCCCAGTACCTGACGCCAGGTGAGCTTCAGCATCCACCTCGTGCAGCGTGTCCCAGTTCCTGCTCAGGCAAACGGACGCGATGTGTCCCGTCTTGCCACACGCTCGGCATTTGGCCGTTCTGAACTTGCAGGCGGATCAATGATGGTTCCCCCCACAGCCGGCACATTTCTGCTTGGTCGAGCCGCACTTACAACCGGAGCATTTCCTGTCCTGGCCGTTGGCCGCAGCTGTGGACCATTAACCCCTCGAGCTATCGCGCTGTCCCGTCGGGTGGGGGGCTCTGAGCTGTAGCGTGTCCACCTCCATCTCCAGATCACCCATGCTGCTTCCTCCAGCCCCGTGCGTCTGATGGACGGTGATGCCCTGATTGCCTCGGTTGGTCTCAGTCATCTCTGGCTTCTCAGCTAACTCCCAGGCCAGTACTTCCTCCTGTACTTGCTTGAGAGTCAGACCTGGTCTGGCCAGCAGCTTCTGCCTCAATTTTCGGTCCCTGAGGCTGAAGACGATTCTGTCCCGCAACCTCCTTTCTAAATTGTCAAAGTTGCAAAGGCGAGCCACCTGTCAGACTGCAGCCATGAATGCCGACCCCGATTCACCCGGCAGCTGGTTCCTCTTTACAAACTCGAACGTCCATGCCATTTCCGACATATGCGGGTTAAAATACTGATTCAGTTTGTCCATGAGGTCATCGTACTTCACCTCCCCAATGGCCGTGAGCGAACACAGTCCCACTGCCACTTTATAAATGTCCTTTCCGCATGTGCTGAGTAGGGAGGCCACCTTTATCCTGTCCTCAGTGATGCGGTTTACTATGAAATAAAACTCTAGCTGCCTCACGAGCGCTTCCCATTCTTCGGGCTGGGTGCTATTGAAAACGGGAGCTAAACTGACTGGTGCCAAGGGGGCTTGACCGACCTGAGCCATGGGAGCCTAACCGTCCTAAGACATCTCGAGCGATCCAATCAATCCTGTTCCGCTTCAGGCGACGACTCCCTGCCAGACGGGGTGTCCTACCGCCCTTCGGAACAGCATCCCATCCTCATTGCCAATGCTGTGTCGGGTTCAAGGATCAAAGAGACTCAGACTTCTAGCGTACCATGACTTTATTAGGAGGAAAACGTGGTCCAGAATGGGGGAACAAAGGGTACCAATCCACCTTTATACCTGGCCAATAGAGTTAAACCCCTGCTTCCCGCCGGCGGGTCAGCCAATCTCTTTAAATCCGGCTCTCCCGCCAAATGCTGTCCCTTTAAATCCTGCTTTCCCGCGGAACGCTGTTCCTGCCCGGAGCTGTCCAGCTCCGCGCTTCCTTCAGTAGCTGTCACATGTGTATGCTATGTTGCATACACCAGAGATAGGAAACCAGAGGAGATGAGTGAATTCCACTTTATTGTAAGGTTGCATTAACAGAATCTTGCAAATCTGAAAGCAGAAACCCCCCACACTCTTTTTACAGCCTGATAGTTTAGAAAGGATGCTTTCTGAGGTTCTTTCCCTGCAAATGTCATGCAGCTGCAGTTTCTACCTCACCCTCCCTTCTCTGAACATTCCCTAAACAGCATCTCTTCTAACAGACTCCCAAGGTCACTCCTACATAACATTATAAAAACACAGGAAATTAATTCTGGAGGTCATTAGCCTTTTCTTGCATTGTCAACTTTGAACAAGAAGTTTACCCTTTATCCAACAAATATTGAAATATTTGGAACTTACTTCCATTGAATACAGTGGTGGTTACTTCTCAACAGAATGCCTAGGGCTGCGTTGCATTGCACTAATTCTGTTCATGTTGCTAAGAGAGATTCTGAGCTTCGGTTTTTAAAAAATGAGATGTCTCCAAGTGATGAAAAAAAGTTGCAGTGGACCAATTATCAAGTCTGTGAATATAAACTACAATTTTGAAGAATTTGGCTAAGGATATAAGCAATAACCAGAATTCTAAAAATCTTGGCTTTATTCTTCTCAGTTCCCAGGATGTGGCACTTCAGTTTCAGACATAATTTGCTCTCCCCTTTCAATGTAAGTCCTTGTTACTAGCACATTTCAATATAGTAATACCAAGTGATGCTTAGAAACTTTTATCCCAAACTTTTAATGCAAATTAGCAAATTTATTCAAAGTTAAGAATTAAACTCCAGTGATTTCATCTTTACATACTTCAAGCAAATGCTGCAACAGGATTGTTAGCATATCTAGAACACACACTGTAATGTTAGTGATATTACATCTTGCCAGATTAAAAGAAAAGGGGAAAGATCTCTGAAAAAAAAAATTCCACTAATCCTTTTGCCTAAAATGCCATAGACTGCTATCCTAGCCACAGCTCTGGTTTGAGAACTGACCCAGTTTCTAGGTAGCAAATTTTATCAGTGACATAGAACAAATCTACAGAGGCTGTATTTTGATTTACAGATGAGTTCTGCATTTATATTTCCTCCCTCTCTTCCTTTCAAAAATATATACACCGTGTGTGTGTGTGTGTGTGTGTGTGTGTGTTTTCCATACAAATTATTCCAAGTAATATATGCTAAATTCTGCAGAGCCCATTTGGCCAAAGACTAATAACCCCCCTTGGGAGCTGACACCAACTTTCAGCAATAGCCCACTGCTGCAGATTAGCACAGGAACATATGCTGCAGAGGCATCCAGCTTGCCTTACTCACATTAAGATTGTATTTTCACTATCTCACACAAATCTTTGTCTTTTTCATTCTGTTTTTATAGTGAAATAGAATAGAATAAATATTCTGGCACTTCAAATAAAAAAATGGAATTGATTTTTGTAACCATTGTAAAATTTTGCATCTCTAAGCTCACTCTATCAAATTCAAGATCGTTTTGTATTATTCATGGTAGCAAGTGTGCAACGTTTTCCCATTGTGCCGAGCTATTTACTTTCTTTTTAAATGAAATAACCCTCCTTCCTTCATCTGATCTTTTTAAAAGCTACATTCAGTTTTGGAGTCCGCAAAGGCAAATTGACAAAAAATAATAATACATTCAATGGAATATTAACAAATAGCCTAAAGCAGAAAATCATATCCACCCACGCATCATTAAAGTTACCTCAAGAAAGATATAATCCTATCAAAATGATAGGCTGCAGTTCAAATATTAACTAGCTGTTATGCTGCAATAATTATTCCACCTTTGCATATGCTATTATTTTTGCATCTCTGTGGAATACTTAAGTTAAGGAACTCCTTTTGTTTAAAAAAGAGACAAGCCATATAACACTTTTCTCCACTAAAAAATGCAAACCCGTATGTATCCATACAAGTTAAAAAAACATCAAGATCTAGTCTTTCTTTTAACTTTCAGCAATTATGTCTTTTCCAGAAAAAAAATGAGAACAGGCAGCTTTTTCTATGTAATTTCAGCAGTATCATATTGTGCATGCAGTCTAAAGATGAGAAAGTGGTTCAATACTTACTAAAAGCAGCCACTGCCAGAGCCAGCGTAACAATAATGGAGGCCCACGAAACCCACAATGCTTTCTTTCTGTAGTTTTGAGCTTCATGAGGTTTTAATCTTGTACTGCTTTCTAGTAAACCTGATAAGAAACAAAACGTATATCTATTGCTTTAGTCTTCTCTTTGCCACCAATTATAACTGGATTCGTACAGAATCTACCAGGTATGCCCTCTGTGTATTTGAATCTTACAGTAGAGGCCAATCAATCGTTTTATTACAAGTAAGGTGTGTTGATTCAGTTCTGAGCCTAGATTTCAATAAGGCTGAAGGAGCCTAATTACCACCTGGAGCATATTGTAATCACAAAGGAGGTTGCGTATATATGAAGGCTTCACATTATCCTTAAGCCTCTGCATTTACACTGCAATTCTTAATTAGCTATCAAAGCACAAAGGAATGCTTCCTTGGGATGCTGGTCAGTCAAAAACACAAACCTAAAAAGTAGCTCTGTGTGTGTGTGTCTGTGTTTGTGCGTGCATGTGTGTGTGAGAGGGAGGGGTGGGGAGAGAGAGAGAGAGATGACATATAGGTGATATTAGAATTTATTTCCATTTTATTATTTTATTTTTTCAGTTCTAGGTTTATTGTTATGTCTGCAAATTTAACTTGTCTATTTAACGACATTTGAAAAATTGTTCTTGGCTTTTCCTTAAATATTATTTTAATTTCTGGATAAAAAGCAAATCCCTACTTTAGTACCATTATCTTACATGGAAGCACAAATAGTCTTATCAAACCAAGACTAACTATCAAAGGATTAGACAAAGCCCTCTGAATTAGTGAATTCTATGATAAAAAGTACTACAGGTCTCTGTAACCAAGGCCTTAAGCAAAACTATTCATAAGATAATAAACTATAAATAAAAGTCTAATGTCTGTAATGGGTGGAAGACATACAACCCTTCTTTCTATACCATTTTTATAACTTAATATGCTTACTTTTACTAATTAAAATCAGTGCATTCTAATTGAAACTAAAATAACTGAATCTATTAAATTAAGCCAGGTAAAATAGGCACTACTCAGTTCTTTCAGTTTAAAGTGATTTAGTAGTTATTTAGTTACAACTGTTAATCCTTTAAAGACCCATGGCATATAAATAGACATATATGATAGACACCTTTGCAATTATATACAAACATGATATTCCTACCAGCTATACAGAAAAAAATATTTTCTTATATGCATCATACTTCTGAGCAAGTGTACAAAATTCCTCTAGAATAATGGTTCAAATAAGTTAAATTACAAAAGGCAATACAATACACATTATTTAAAGGCCACAATTCCTGGACAAAATTATTCTCTTTTTAAATAATTCTAAATGTTTTTATATCATAAAATTCTACTATGTATTGTGATGTAATTGTGTTTTATATATATATTTAAAAATAAATTTTATAATTTATTTCTGCTCACTTTATGAAATTGATACTACTTTATGTTGTATAAAACATCACATTTTATATTTTCTGATTATTTCTTGCTCTATTAATGGCATAAATTTCTCTGTTTTCTAACAAATGAGAGAAAATTTTTATAAATAATATCTTGAGAGACTGACTTTAAACTTTCTAAATGGGCTACGTATAAAACCTCCATGTATTGGGACCCAATGAAAAGCATCTGACAATTGCCTAGTGCAATTAGCAAACATTTAATGATAAAAAAAAATATTTCTAACATTTTCCTGGGAGCAAATACAGAAATAAGCTTAGGGGATTCTTTGTCTCCAACACACATTTATGTCCCCAACATGCAGTTATTTTCTCTTTTATCATTTTAGCTCCTCTTCCTCATATCTGACAAAATCTCTGCAGGAGCATATACTGCAAAAGGTAACAGTGGGAGGAGTATTCTTGGTTAAATAAAGACCATGCTATTCCTGGACTCAAACGCTTGAAATTGGACCTTACATAGAGTTAATACATTCCCCGTGAGTTCCAAAGTAATAAGCAAGTTACCTCCTGATTTTAACTACTTTTCATTTAAAAACTGACACACCACCTCATTCACCACCCTCAATTTTACACAATGGAACTAACTACTGCCAGAACATTAGGGGGGGGGGGAACAAATCTAAAAGAAGCCATTGAAAAGAAGAATTAGAAACAATGACTGAAAGAAAAGAGCAGCGAGGAATAAGTTCAAAGGAATGTCTGGATTCAAAGGGAACTTCCTTGCCATGGTGGGAGATGGAGAGGGGGAGATTGAAAGAAAGCGGGAGGGAAGAATATGCAAAGCCAGTGAATAGGCATGTGCAGGGCAGGTGCCACCACAGGCAGGAGACAATAGACCAAGTGTCCCTTCCCTGTAAGGAAGGGTGGAAGATGGATACACAGCGTCCTTTCTTTGCAATGAAGGATGCTGCCTGCTTGCAAGTCAGGGAAGGCATTCGGATTTGCATTTTTGCCTGCTAGCCTTCAAGCACACCCATTTTTTAAAAAAAAAACTGGGTGGCATGTGATGTTTTTATTTTTCTATCCTGGTAGATGCTTTTCTGCATATTTTCAAATAAGGGGAAGGGGGGGGAATCAGGAAGATATGCAGGAACCAACTCCAGCTGCCTAGACGGGAAAACGGTTTTTTTTTTTTTGTTTAGGAGGGAGAAGTCAACGGAGGCCCTCAGGTCGGTGTGTTTACAGGTGAAGACGGCGTGGGGTCTCAGGGACTCCCCTAAAACGATTTCTTGTCGCCTAAACTCGTCTTAACAGCAGCGTTAACACAGCGCCTCAGGAACGCCAGCCAGGACGGGAGTGGGCAAAGCGAGGCTAGTGAGGAGGGGAGGGGCGAATTGGGCCAGAGAGATGGAGATTTTGAGGAGGGGGGGTGAAAGGTCATAGGGTTTTGGAAGTAAAGGACGGCGCGGACCCGAGCGAGTCCCAGGCCAGGCAATCGTTAACCGAGGACGAGCCGCAGGAGGAAGGCATCCCTCGGGGGGGGGGGGCGACCAAGCGACCTAAGCAAAATGTAGCTCTGCGCAAAGGAGGGCGCGCGCCGGCCGTCGGCGGGAAGAGTTGAGGAGGGCTGTGTGGGGCTTCGCTGAAGCGGCTCTGAAGCGAAGCGGAAATCAGGGGAGGGCCGGACAAGGCGCCGACTACAGAAACTCAATTGGGAGAGGGGGTGGGGGAAAGGGGAGGGGGGGCTCTCTTCTGTGGAGAAGCGCCAATCAATCAATCAACCAAGCGGGGCTCCCTCAGAAGTCGCCGGGGAGAATGCGCGCCGCGCGCCACAGGGCTTTGGGGGGAAAAGCGGCAACTTAAGCAGGGCTCGAACGCCGGGAGAGGCGAGAAAAAAAGAAGCGGAGAAAGGGTGGGTGGGTGGGTGAGTGAGTGAGGGGTGGGTGGGGCAACGGGCGCCGCAGGCTTGGACCTGGGACGAGGCGGCGGCGGGCGGCGTCCCCGGACCGAAGGGCTCACCTCTATCTTCCACCTCTTCGCTGAATTGGACGTCCTCCCCGACGCGCAGGTGCTCGCCTTGTTGCAGCTCGAGGGCCGGATAAGCCGGCGTGGGAGCGGTGCCGGGAGGCTGCAAAATGGTGGGTTCTGGGGTGCTACCCAGCTCGTCCCCGACTGGAAATGCCTCCATGGTTAGCTGAGCGAGAAGATGGGAAGCGGAGCAACGAAAGAAGGCGGTGGCGCCAGGAGGAGGAGGAGGAGGAGAAAGAGCGCGGGGGAGGGAGAGAGGAAACACTTAGAACCGGACGGACGGACGGACGAACGGAGAGGCGGGCGAACTGCCTCTCGCCTAGCTTTCCCCCGGCCGCCGCTCTGCCTCGCCAGTCAACCGCAGGTGGAAGCCGCCAGCAATCCGCTTGGCCGCGGAGCTCCTCCTCCCCTTGGCGAGGCGGCCGCGGAGCGTGCAAACTCTTCCCGGGCTGAGGGGCGCAGGAGATTTGGGAAGGCGGGGGGGGGATGTCCTAACTCCAGAAGAGCCTCGCTCGGTGCAGAGCTCCTGCCTGGCGCACGCCGCCACGCCCTCCTCCACGCCTCCCAATCGGAAGCTGTTGGCCCCACGCGCCCAACTCCCTGAAAAGCTGGACATTAAAGGGAATTGCTGGGACCGGCCGCGTGCCGCAGCCCTCCCCACTTTGGAAATGCCTTAGTTCGGAGTTTTCCCCCTCGGCTTCTTAACTAGCGGTAGTAAGCGAAGGTTATCGCACCTTGGCTGAAACGCTCCCGAAGACCCGTAAGGTTGGATGACGTTGGCACCAACGCGAGGGGGAATATTTATAACTCAGGGTTGAAATGAGGGGGTCCTTGGTGCTCTCGGAGCTTTGTGGTTTTCATGCAGACATTTCATTACCCAAGTTTTTGGGTAATGAAACATCTGCATAACAACCACCCAGCTCAGAGAACACCAAGGACCCCACATTGGGACCAAAGTAATACTAGCAGTTGTCCCAGTTTCCCCACTCTGCTATACCCTCAATATATTAAATTTATATGCTGCCCCATTCCCAATGACGGCGTCCTCCCAGTTAAGGCAGCCCAGCTGACTTTTCTTCCAAAGCACCAGGTGATTATGCTGGAATAAGGAATGAACTTCCAGTGCAACTCTGCAAATGTTGAGAGCTCCAAATCCTCTAGTTTAACACACCCGGTAGCTCCTTAAATGTATTAGACTCACAACCTCAAATGCAGAACCTATCTTTTCACAGCTAGAGATTTAACAGAAGGAGGGAAGGCTGAACCTGCAACTGGTCCATCTTCATTTTGGTTAGTGGAGTCAGATTGGTTAGTGAAACCCATCCAGCTATTGCCAGGGGCTTGAATAGGAAAAGAAGAAGAATGGTAATGTTTTGGACTGTAGTCTACAGTCTCCATCTTCTACATGGACTTCTTTGGTGTCAGAGTGCATGCAAAAAGGATGCAGCTCAATGAAAAGACACGAGTAGTAAAACTTAAGGCAACCTACACCTTTGTAAGAAGTCAGTGCATACTCCAACCAAAGCAATGATAAGTATAAGAGCGATGGGTTCTGTTATCCCAGACGCTCATTTAGAACCGTTCTGCTTCATTGTGTGTATTCAAAATATTGTATCCCATTTTGATAACTAGTCATTAAGCTGTAGTTTACTGATTTAGGATTAACTAAATCAGGGTCCCCAAGCCCTGGTACATGGAGCAGCACGGGGCTGCAGCATGCCAGAAACTGGGCCATACAAACAAGCTAGGTTCCATCCATGGGATGCAGGCACCACACAAAACCACGCCCCCTCTGGTCCACCGAAAACCTCTCTCCATGGAACTAGTTCCTGGTGCCCAAAAGGTTGGGGCCACTGAACTAAATCAATATAATTAGCTAGGTTCCCCACACACACACATACTATTCTGACTTTACCATCCAACCCCCATTTCTTGGGGAATGAACTTTACTGAAATTATTGGGCTTTTATTTTATCCAAAAATAACTATAAATGTAATATTTCCCTTGATTCAAGTTTGAATGATCATCATCATCATTACTATTATTATTAAACTTGTAGGCCATCCAGCTCCCAACAATTCTGGGTAGCTCACAACAAGTCATGAAGAAATTACAATAAAATCAATGAAAGATAATAAACACAACAGGCCAGATGGAATGAAGCAAATTCAAAGGGTCTCAGTCTCCCATGCTGAAGGTCTGGGTGAAGAGCCAGGACTTCACAGCTTTTCTAAACAACAACAAAGTGGGGGCCATTTGGATCTTGGGGAGAACCTCATTCCAGAGGGCTTTGTGGGCATTTTAATGCATTTTCCTTGGCAACAGTATTGATGTGGCTTACCCTTCCTGCTTTCAGGTTTCTTTCTGACTTCTCAATCTAAGCCACACCCAAGGGCAGCTGAGAGCTATACTCCAGGAAATGGTGTTATCTAATAAAATTTTTCTTCTTTGCTACTTGCAAAGATAAGCAGGATCCTTTTGGAGGAAACTCTGAAAATCTTAGAATAATAGTAAAGCCCTGAGTGAGGAAAATGGAAAGAGACAGTTTTTCATAAAGTTACATGAACTTTGTTTGCACAACAGGCTTACCTGTATTAAAGTAAGTTAGTTGAATCATGGTTTGTTGCAATAATCCAATTGCTTGCATTTATAAGACACTGAACAATATGCTAACGTTAATTTTTTCATTACATAGACACAAGAAACAGGGTATGTTTGAATGAATGAACCACGAAGTAGTCAACTGGATATTAGGTAACACATTGTTCAAATCCATGTTACATAGTTGGCTTATGTATCTTAGGTTAATTGAGATTATTTAAATTAACCATGGTCATGTATACCCATAATTTTACTCATAACCTGCATGATGATGATGATGATGCATATTAGATTCAAGTCCTTTTGACTCCTTTGTAGTTACTATATTATGGGAAGCTGACTCTGGTTTGCTGAAACTTACTTCAAGGTAAAGAACAGGATTGACATCTTCATCTCTTAGCAAGATTGAAAATCTGCCCTCTGAAAATCTGTGTTTCTGAATAATTATTAGCCATTATTAGCAGTTTAAAAAATGAGCTTAAAAATAAACTTGATAGCTCAAACACATCTTGTGCTTTTAGAACAAGGATGTACTTGCCTGTACAGTCAGCATTTCCATTAATGAGAGAGAGTTGGGCTTTTGTAGAAGTCATTTAGGAGTGTTTGTCAGAATCCAGTTATATTTCATTTCTATCTATCTTCTCTGATTTAAAACCAATCCTTACTATCTCTTGGATTCTGTCATACTAAAAAAAGGGGAGAGGGTATGCATGGGGTTTTACTATTTTCATTTCCTGTATTCACTACAAAGTGACCTTTTGTTGATTCCCTTCGGGTCTGCTAACCATAACAATGTGGCCATCTGCCTTTCATCCTATGCTCCTCTGAAGCTCTTCTCTTTACCGATAGCGAGGGAAAAGGAGAGGGGGAAAGATGCAACACCTGGAATCAGGGTAATAAGAGGAAAAAGGAGAGGGGGAAAGATGCAACACCTGGAATCAGGGTAATAAGAGGATTGAATGATCGTGCTGACAGAGCCAGACTGATGTTATCTTTCCTGAAGTTGACACCTAGAAATCTGCTGGTTTGAATCGCCTGGAAGAACTGCGGGGTGGTGGGGCTGCTTGGAAACACTTTAAAACATTGAATGGAGGGGGATCCCTCAGATCCTGTCTAGCATGCCTTCAGTCAATTTCTCTTAATAAAAATTCCTGTTGGAAGAAACTGTCTCCAAGAGTTCTGTTTTCTTAAGATCTAGATTGAAGTGGATCCTTACATTAAGCAGGATCTGCAATAATAGTCAACCTGGAAGGGAGAACCTTGCCGGGAGACTTTGCAAAAAATACAATGTCAGACAACGAGGCAGGGAAAGAAGAAACTCTCCCGGAGAGGGAGCCATTTCCCCAACTGAAAAACTGCCATCTGTCGGGATCTGAAATGTCATACTCCTCAGGGGAAGAGGTGGTGGAGATGCGTAACCACAAACCTCAGTGGTCAATGGGCATTGGAAAGAAAAGCAAGTGGGAAAAGAAATCAAGAAAGGTGACCCTGAGACAGGGGCCCAACCAACCAGAATGGAAGCAGGAGATGGAAAAATCCCTGCACGTAAGCGAAGAGGAAGTTGGGCATAGCACTCGAACTGGATCCTAGAGAAAGCTATCGACCTGATGAAAAGAACCCTCGGCTCCCATGGGGAGGAGAGTTCTGAGCCCCACGGCCTCACTAGCACCCAGAGCTGCAGCTGGAGAGACACTGAGGGGGAATTGGAACCTGCAGTCCCGGGGACATCCACTGATCCAGTAGCAACCATTTCAGCAGCCCCCACTCCCCACCGAACCACAGATGGTGATCGGAATGGAAGACAATACCACCGACGACAAAGGCACCGATCCATTCAAAGACTCCTGCCACTGGATGCAAAATTCAAGGGGGAGCCGACACACTTGGGGTTTTTCCTAACCCAAGCCCTCAACTACATGCAAGAATATGGCCGGCACATCCCCAGCGACAAAGCCCATATCCGGATCGTGCAATCTGCTCTGGATGGACCAGCTGCAGACTGGGTGGTGAATTTGCATGACTCCGATGCCCCAGAGCTCAACGACTTCAACCATTTCATGTCCTCTCTGAGAAGGTGATTTGAGGACCCCATTGCTGATCGCAAAGCCCATGAAAGAATCAAAACAATGAGGCAAGGCAGATGCCCAGTAGTCGAATATACTCAAGAATTCCGGGCCATTGCCAGCAGCTAAACTGGCCGGAAGACATTCTCCTTAGCCATTTCAAAGACAGCCTAAATTATGACATATATGACGCATGCCTACCCCGAGGGGACCCACACCAACTTGACAAATGGTACATCCTGGCAAAGGAAGCAGAGATCGACCTACTGAAGAGGCACCGCCGAGGAAAACAATGGAGCCGCTCACCACCCAAGCCGATGCACAAGCAGCGAAGCCACCAGCTATGGTCAAGAAGCCAACGGGCTGTTTCAAATGTGAGAGAGAGGGGCATTGGGCCATGAATGCCACTCGAAAGCCCCCCCAGCACAACCCAGACAGATCACCGGCCAGCAAATCTGGGAAGTCCCCAGCGAAGCCAAAAGAATCCGCCATTAAAGTGATAGAGACTGTGGAATCCCCAACCTCTGCTCAACACGCGGAAGGAACTCCAGCCTACACCGCACGTCCAGTGGATGCCTCAGACGACAGCTCAGAGGGTGAACTGAAGAACTGCAGGGTGGGTGGGCTGCTTGAAAACACTTTAAAACATTGAATGGTGGTGGGATCCCTCAGATCCTGTCTAGCATGCCTTCAGTCAATTTCTCTTTTAATAAAAATTCCTGTTGGAAGAAACAGTTTCCAAGAGTTCTGTTTTCTTATGATGTAGATTGAAGTGGGTCCTTACTGTGTTTGCACTGTGAACTCTGAATATAACAGTGTTTTGAATAGAATTCTGAAACTAATACCCAAGGTAGATTACACTAAAATTTTAAACAAATATATTAAATGGAAAAATGTGATTATGCAAAAAATATGTTTTAGTTAAACTAAAGCCCAATTTATTTTAAGATTTCAATGTTGTGTAAGAAGTGTTAAAGGAGGGAGTTTCTAGAACAGAGGTGGGCAACTATGGACTTCAATTCCCAGAATTCCTGAGCCAGCCCTATAAATGAAGTGTTACAGGTCTTAAAAGTTGCCATAGTTGCCTTCTTCTGTACTAGAGAGTATATCATTAGGTTAGATTTGTACAATATGCTGATCCTAGATATGGTCTGCTGGTTGCATAAATCTCTTATTCCTTCAGCACTGGAACATATAAAAAGAACAATTAATGTCTGTGAAAAAAGAGATTTCAGCAGAAGTAGCTCTCTAGCAAATTGCATGGGCTAAAATGTCCCTTTCATCTAATTGGCCATTCTCTACATTTTCCATCCTAAATCTGGGTCTCTATTAGCTGTTTACTGATGGTAATGTTACATGTAATTATGTTACTGAATTTCATCTGCTAGCTTTTCTTGTATTTTTTTTAAGTTTTGAACAGATATCATTTAGGTACTTGTATTATTTAAGCTGTATCATAAATACATTTATCAAATCGTAAATACCACTGAATCCTGTGACCTCCTAAATCAGATAGTAGCATTGAGGACTCTATACTCTACTATGCCTATGTGAATTATTCTTACACAGTATGTACTATTTGGTGTACTCAGTTGACAGTTTCACTCATGCCCGTCCCCCACTTCATATATTTATTTACACATTAACACTGTTTTTTAAAAATATGTTTTGTTACGATTGTTTTGCAATAAAGTAGTCTATGATGGTACTCAAAATTGAGATTTCAAATAAAGGATGCTCTGATTCCAAATTCTGCTATTAGCTCCATACCAAATAAAAAGGCCAAAACCTAAAAGAACAAAAAAAATCATGAAGTAATTCTATGTATCTCAAAGTTTTGGACTTACTCAAGGGTGTGAATACAGCCTCTGGAATTGGGAAATATGTAAACACAGTTACACTAATAAGTGTATAAATTGTTCACACATCACACTAAATCATAATGTGGCTGTTTATTTGTGCTTCAGCATGTTGGGTGAAGCCAGCTATTAGTTTTTAAAGCACATATTTTGCTTGTTTGTGAAGTATGTAAATTATGATGCTTAACTATTTAAGGAGTCCATGAGTTAGCATAGTTTACCTGTTCTCTAAAGCTGTGTTCTTACTTCATGTAAGCAGTAATGTGGCTTACTGATTTGTAATTTTAATTGTTGTGTGAATCTACTCAATTGCAGTTTATATGTTACTATATATGTTGACGGCAGTGAGAAACCTATATGCACAAAGATTGAAAGATACATTAATTACCACAATGGAAGAATAGATGGTAAAGGCAGTAAGAGTTGGTGAGATGGCAAAATTGATTCCTTTAATTAAAGAGAAGAATCTGTCTAGTTTTATTTTTACTTGGAAACCGCTTCTGGACTTTGGACACACAACTGAAAAAAATGAAACTTTGATTTTAAGTTTTAATGACTACATTGACTTTGTTGCTATAGAAATGATTAGAAGTGGAAAGCAAAAGGTTGAGCAAAAGGTACTCTCCTGAAAAAAACAGCTGGAAGTCACCACTTGTTTTTCTTCCTTTGCACCTCTCTTCTTTGTCTTTTCTGAGTTTTGTTTCTATTTCTATTTCATCTCACAACAAATCTCAATAAAAATTTGAAACACGGCTTATTCTATAAACCATCTTTAAACAAATTCCAGCTTAGCAGAGTGCAGGAACTGTCCAAGTCTGTCAACCTCTTATTTACCATGAGTGCCAATAATGGTTTTGGTAAACAGGTGAAACGGAGCCATTATAACAGATCCTTCCTTCCTTCTCCACCACTTTCTGTGACCCATATCAGTTTTGGAGGGTAGAAAAATTCTCAAGACTTTATTTTGGGAAGCAGAAAAAGGAAGGCCATCTTGTTCTGAAGATTACATTTGGCTATAGAGTTAATTTGCACCTAGAGAATTAAAGCAGTCGATTTACATGATTAGACTGAAATTAAGGGAATCGCTTGGTGCCAGCCCCTCTGACATTAGGCAGGTAGTTGTTGTTAGCTGCGAAGTCATATCCAACCCATCGCGACCCTATGGACAACATTCCTCCAAGCCTTCCTGTCCTCTACCATCTTCTGGAGTCCATTTAAGCTCACGCCTACCACTTCAGTGACTCCATCCAGCCACCTCATTCTCTGTCGTCCCCTTCTTCTATTGCCCTCAATCTTTCTCGGCATTAGGCTCTTCTCCAGTGAGTCCTTCCTTCTCATTAGGTGGCCAAAGTATTTGAGTTTTAGCTTCAGGATCTGGCCTTCTAAAGAGCAGTCAGGGTTGATCTCCTCTAGGACTGACTGATTTGATCGCCTTGCAGTCCATGGGACTCGCAGGAGTCTTCTCCAGCACCATAGTTCAAGGGCCTCAATTCTTTGGTGCTCAGCCTTTCTTATCGTCCAACTTTCACTGCCATACATTGCAAATGGGAAGACCATCTAATAGTTTCATATGGTGAAGCTCGAG